>NC_038048.1:38816223-39426031 GCF_002211085.1 Panicum hallii | reverse complement strand
CGATCGCGATCCAGCGGCCGAGCGTTGCCCGTACCGGTTCGCCCCTCGTTTTAAATCCGAGCCGCTCATCTTAGATCCGGCGCGCTGCATTAGATCTGAGAGAAAAGGGAGACGGGAGCGTCGGATCTGGATCGACGGTCGAGAGTCACGCGTACCCCTTCGCTTAGTGGATCTAATCCCAGCCGCACGATCAAGATCCGAGGGCCCAGAACAGGAGATACCGGTTCGGTCTGCTCTTTTTGCTAAAGAGTCCTCGGGTTTTCCGGGAATCAACCCGCGCTCTGGCGAAGTTCAAGATAATTACGGATAGGTCCTGTTTTATGCTTTTTAGGCCCCTGGCTTCTCTGGAATTTGAACCCGCAGTCCATCTCTTGAGTTTTCTCGTGCTAGCCCCTAGATCTAGACTTTAATTACGTTTTAGTCCCCGAGTTTTGTCCAGAAGCCCCTGGTTTCCCTGTTTTTCTTAACAATTAGGTCCCTGGATCCTGTTTTAAGCGCAGTTTTTTCGCGTTTTAGCTCCGTTTTAGGTGTTCTTTATATGCACGCGATCGTTGTAACGTGTAGGATAGTTCTAGGCTAGTTTCATGTGCTGTTCTATTGTATTGGTGTACTGTTTTCTTATAGTTTGCTATTGTTTGTGCATGTGTGTATGTGTGGACTATGTTTGATGATCGTGAGTAGACGCGGAGCCTTTGGACCAGTACCAGGAGCAGCCGTCTTCCGAGCAGTTTGAGCAGCAGCCGGGAAGTACGAGGAAGGCAAGTATAACATGAACCTCCTATCACTTTTAAATACAATTTCATACTGCATTTTAATACTGTATACCTATAAGGATTTCCTAGCCACCTTTATATCCTAAATATATATCCTTTGGGTTGCATTGTGGTTAGTTGTGCTAGGTTGCTGCGCTACAACACACTTGGTCCTTTTTAATTAATTTGTTAATGGTCTTATGCAACTTAATTCTGGAGCCGACCCTCTGTGCTGTGTGCTTGAGTGGTTTGTGCGTCCTTAAAAGATGTTTTGTTAGAAACATGGTTTAGGGGGCCAGCACGGTGCTTAGTGCTTGGTTTGGCAAACTCTCCATAAGGACCGGTTCATAGAGCGACAACCTGGGACAACCGCGCAACCACAAGACTGGAATGGGATGGTCTTGACTTACTAATTAGGTCATTTTGGTTCGGGAGTAACTTACCTGAGTGGGCAAGAGGGGTGGTAAGCTTCAATGGTCCCTGCTCCTCCGGCTTGGTCTGTGCTGTGTTGTCTTGTACCCCGGAGGTGGGCCCCATCGTCGCTGATCCAGAATCCTTAGCGGTTACACCTTACCAACGTGATCCTTTGTAACGGTCTCGCAGTGTGCTTGCTAGCCATCTCACCTAAGGAAGTGTGATGAACAACTAGCGTAGCTCACGACTTGTGGGTAAAGTTATGCAACCTCTCGAGAGTGTAAAACTGATATATCAGCTGTGCTCACAGTCACGAGCGGCCCAGATCCTCCGTCTGATTAGTGGGGTTATCAACCTTTGACGAGGGCGATTCCCGGGTGGTTTTGGTTTGGATGGTTCTCAGTAGTTCTTAATTAATATTGATAATTCTTATGCAATTTGGGTTATGGTAACTCATCCATTTGTAGTAATTAGCTTTAATAAAATTTGCCAAGACTAAAAGCTAATGCAGTTGAGTCAGCTAACCTTAGAGCCTCATGCTCGTGTTATACTTGTTGAGTACGAGTTTGTACTCACACTTGCTTCTCTACTCTTCTGTTCTATTTTGGACATCTTCGACTGCTGCTCAGTGCCCGGCAACGTGGAGGATTACGTCAGCGGCTTCGACGACTTCTAGGCGCTTGTCTCCAGTCGACGTCCCTGTGGCGCCCAGCTCTCTATGTATCTCTTTTACGCTTCCGCACTCTTGAACCGATTCTTGATTCGGTTGTAATTAAATAATTCATTTATTGATTCATTTACGATTTATATTAATGTTATTCCTGACATGTGTTGTGATATCTTGATGATCTGTTGTATATGCGTGACTTGATCTGGCGCATATATGATTGCTCGATTTATGTTCTTATAAATCGGGTGTGACAGATTGGTATCAGAGCCGTGTTGACTGTAGGACGAAGCCTAGATAGAATTGGTCGAGTTTAGGACTTCGGTTCTCTTGCTTGCCCTCCGCAAATCTTCAAACCATCATTTTTCTGCTCCTATTCCTTGAGTCTTAAGCCTAGATTTGCTATCTCCCCGTCTTTTTTGAGAAATAGCTTGAGCTTTCCGTAGACGTTGGCCTGAGTCGCCTAATCCTGTAATTTATAAGTTTAGGTTGTCCCGATAAAATACGCTAGAACGAGTGTGTTGGTCGAGTAGTGTGGAAAACTCGACTAATTTGTGAATATTGAATGTTTGTTATTGTGCAAATGCTTGATTTGGATTTTTGGTTGATTGCATAGGCTGGTAGTTAAACTTGTTTAGGCAAATCGACCTAACCCCACTTGAACTAAACAATAAAATTGAGTTAGAACGTTGGGGGGTAAAACCTATATGCCTTCCTTTCTGGCATATCTTCCCGAAGTTTCATTTCCGCAGCTGCACAATATCTCGTTCTCATAAATTTCGTTGTTGCAATCAGATGGTGAACACCAGGCGCACCGGTTCCGGTTCTGACCAGCAGAAGCAGAACAACCAGGGTACTGGTCAGCCGTTACCGATGCCGCACCACTGACCCCGGAGCAGTTCTTTCCAGCTCCAGATGCAGATGATGGCGACCCTGAACAACACCGTTCAGGCTTTGCAGCAGATCCATGCTCAGCCACCGCCTCCTCCGCCGCCTCAGCCCGTGACAGGCGTGCGGATTTCCTGAGAGGTCACCCGCCGACCTTCTCTCACGCCACGGACCCACTCCAGGCGGACGACTGGCTTCGTTCGGTGGAGCGCCAGTTGGTTGTTGCGTAGTGCGACGACCGGAGCGAGTCCTTTACGCAGCAGGGCAGCTGCGAGGCTCCGCTCTTGACTGGTGGGAGTCCTACCCTGCTCGAGATCGTGAGGCTCTCACGTGGGACCAGTTCCGTGAGCGTTTCAGGAACCATCACATTCCTGAGGGCATCATGAAGATGAAGCAGAAGGAGTTCCGTGCTCTTAAGCAGGTAAAATTTAACGGAATTCCCTACCATTCCTTCTGAGCTTGATCCATCCTTGATTTCTTTTGTAACCATTGTCTGCGGGTGCATTGAAAGGATCGATGGACCAAGAGGGGGGTGAATTGGGCCTTTTTCAATTTCTAAAACAAGATAAAGCAACCTTAACCTATGCAAAACTAGAAAGGCACCAATTCACAACCGGATAACTAAACAACCTACACAAGCTAGATGAGATAAAAAGAGATAAAGCCTAGCAAGGTAGAGCTAACTAGTGATTCCTAAATCAAGCACATGAAAGAATTGCATGAAAGATAATGCTTGAAATAAGTAAAATGGACAAGGGACAACCGGATTTTTCCCGTGGTATCGATGTGTTGGCACACACCCCTAATCCACGTTGTGACACTCACAAAGAGTATTGTCACCTCCCAAGTCACCAAGACGAGGGCGCTCACTAAGAGTCTCCGTTCACCATCCCGGTGTGGTGGAGATCAAGCCACGTACAAATCTTTTCTCCGGGCTTCCACATCCTTGGCAAGCTCCGCGTGAATCACCTCGATCACCAAGATCGCCTAGGTGATGCCAATCACCAAGAGTAACAAGCTAAGCTTCACTTGAGCAAGAACCAATCACTAAGAATGGATGCACACAAGCTTCTCTCTACTCAAGTCCTTAATCTTGCTTCTTGAATGATTGAATGAACAAGTGTATGAATGTTGAAGCTCAAAGTGGCTCTTGGCTAAAGTATGTGTGTTTGGATGTTGCCTGGTGCCAAGAGTAGTAGAATGACCCATTGGAGGGGTATATATGGGCAGCTCACACGAATAGAGCCGTTGGAGAAAAAGCTGCCAGAAAACTGCGTAGCGCCGGTTAATCCGACGTCCCTCCAACAGTCATCGTCGGTTTAACCGGTGAATGTAAACTCCCCTTTTGAAAACTAGCCGTTACTGTTGGGAAGATTAACCGTCGTTGCATCGGTTTAACCGGTGAGTGTAATCATCCTTTGATCAACAGAAATACCAAGTCACTGGACAACTGACCGACGTCCAATTTCAAATAACGTCGGTTTAACCGGTGAGTCTATTTGTCCACTGATCAACTGAAAACCGAGTCTCTGGACAACTGCACCGACGTCCTTTTCAAATCACGTCGGTTTAACCGGTGTATTGACTTGTCCAGACCTGCTGACCTCGTTTAACCGACGTATAGAAAACTTGAGGCGTCGGTTAATCCGGTGATAAGGATTTTTCTGGTTTTGCCTTTTCTGACTTGAGTCTTGAATGAATCCAAATATTTTTGAGATATAAGTTGAGAACCACTTATTTGAGCTTCTAGAAACCTGAGTGACCATTGTGTGCATCCATTTTCAATAGACCATGTCCATGCTCAAGTTACTAAGCCTAAACCCTCTTAATAGTGCGATCACTACAAAACTATAAAACCTATACTAACCTAAGTGTCCTTCTCACCTTATGACACTTAGGACTAGAAAGATCCTTAGTCTTGACACATTATAGAGATGAATGCCGAGATCGCCTTTTGAATAAAGAGAATTAGGGGCCTCTTTTGACATATAACCAATAAGCAATAATGATCTATAAAGCTGCACAAACTCATTAGTCACATAATGGTTGTCATTAATCACCGAAACATACCTTAAGGGCTAGATGCTTACAATCTCCCCCTTTTTGGTGATTGATGACAACATAAACATAGATATTGAGAGAGCGAGAAAGATAAGACACGAATAAACACAAGCAAACTCGAAAAGAAAGGAACCAAAAAGCTCAAAGCTCAAACGAAATCCATAGATATGTCTCAAAAGCTCAGCATGCTCAAATGACAAATGTACATATCCATGAACCAACATCAAATATAATACAATAAGAAACATCAAAGGTCAGATCGAGCTCTCTCTACTGCTACCCTCCCCCTGACTCCCTCTCCCCCTTTGTCATCAAAGCACAAAAAGGCTACTGATCTGGGTGCCGCGGGACGGCGAGGAAGCGATCCGGGTCATCGTCGTCGTCGTCGTCGGACGGTGGATCCTCAGTGACTGCTGGTAGCTGCTGATTTGAAGGACCGGCTGGTGCTGAGCTGACGGGAGGTGTGGCAGTCGTCGAGGCTGTCGTCGAGGCCCTGGTGCTGGCACTGCCTGGGAGAGGGTCCGTGGAAGTGGTAGCCGGCTCAGCAGAAGATGTGTCAACATCTGAAGTGGTGAGTGCTGAAGCTGCCGGCTGTGACGACTGCTGGGCTAAGGACACCTCTCCGCTCCCCCTGAAGGTAGTGGCTGTGGTATGGTGGGGAGGCCAACTGACTGCACCGCTGAAGGTGACTCCTGGAAGAGCGAGGTCGCAGGCAGTGGAGAGAAGAGAGGACGACTCGCAGACCCAAGTAGTGCTGACAGTGAGAACATGATCTCCGGGGTCGCAGAAGAAGCTGGAGCAGTGGAGGCCGGAGCTGGTGTAACTGCAAGTGGTGGTGCTCCGGCGCCCTGAAGGCCTGTCTGTGCTGGCTGCTGAGGGGCGAGTCCGGTGTGAGAGTATAATTGTGAATCATCCCGAACATCGCCATCATGCCCTGCTGCATCTGCTGAAACTGAGCGTCCGTCCTCTGAGAGACTCTGTCAATAAGGCCGACGAAACGCTCCTCAGTAGCAGCTCGCTCTCGGGCGGCCTCCCTCTGGATCTGTGCAAGCTGTGCCTCATGGGCTCTCCTGGCCTCCTCCTGAGCACGACGATCCTCTCTCTGCTGTGTGACCAGCTGCTGTAGGAGTGCGGTGAGCTCAGACGGCTGAGACACCTGAGACTCTGAAACAGTAGTAGCAGCAGCTGTCACAGGAGCTAGCTCTCCTGAACCTCCTGCCTCATGATCATGACTAGCTGCGGCTGGTGCAGGGAAGTACTCCTCATCCTCGGAGGAGTCTGACTCTAGGTCTGACCAGTGAATCTCATCATCTCCTCCGGGAAGCTGTGCCTCTGCAGCAAGTAATGCCTCGTCCTCCTGGGCGACTCGGGCCTGTACCTCAGGTGACAATCGTGCCATGGCAGCACGATCTGCCTGTCTCCCTCTCCTCCTGTCTGAGGGTGCTGTCGGTCTGTAGACGGGGAACCAGGGAACCTCGTCCTGTCTGTATACGGCACTGACTGGTGACTCAGCTGGCACTATCATGGAGCAAATGAAACTGATCCAGTGAGCATATGGGAACTGACGTACTACTCCCATCCCGTCAGTGATAACATCCTCGATCTCTGCCAGAATAAAATCAACAATATCGAACGGCTCGTGAGTGAGGATGTGAAGTAGAAGCAGCTGCTGCAGACCTGTGAACCCCTCTGGGTAGCCACTCCTCGGGAGCAAAGTCCTCCGGAGTGCCATGTGAACTGCGTAGGCCTCAGGGGTCAGCAAGCTGGGACTCTGGCGTAGGAAGCCGGGAAGGGCTGGCGGAAGCACTGTGAGATAGCCTCGTGAGAGGGTGCTATTCCGCCAATCATGGCTCTGCGCGGAGGATCTGCATCTCCATATACCATCTCGTGCAGGGAGACGTCAACCAAGTCAACTCCAAGAATCCCTGCAAGTGTCGCTCTGGACAAACCAAACACCTGCCCCCCAAACATGAAGTGAACTGCTCTGCGCTCGGGGGCAATCCATGCTGTGGCGTAGAAAACTCTGACCCAGTCCTCAATATACCTGTTCCTCTCAATCGAGAGCAACCTGGGCAGACCTCTGAAGTGCTCGAAGTGCTCGCGGACATCGGCTCCCCCTGCAGCTGTCCTCAAAGAAACCCAGTCCAGTACTCGGTGAGGGAAAATCCTGTGGCCCCGCCTCTGATAGGTCTCGTAGAAACTGGCCTGAAGGAGCGTCCAGAATCTACGATCGACCCTGCTGTCTCGGTTCACTGGGAACCACTCCTCCTCCTGTACACTCCACCTGAGCCTCTTGACCTTCGCCGCATTGGCCTTGGTCAAGTTCTGGAGCAGTACACCTGGCTCCAGACGCACGACAGTGTCCATGCGGAACACTGCGCGCTCGGCCGCTAGGGCCTCGGCTCGACGAGCTGCTGCTGCTGCTGCTGTGGACCTGCGAGGCTCCTGTGGCTGGTGACCTCCTCGCGTCCTCGGTCCAGTGCGACGCTCGGTCGCTGGTGAAGTCTGCTCTGCGGGGGACGTCTGCCGGGTGCGGCCAGAGCGTCGTAGAGCAGGTGACTGAGGTGTAGCCTGCCTCTGAGACTGCTCAGACTGGTCTGTCGCTGACTCTGACTCGGACTCTGCCGCTGAAGCTGACTGTGCTGACTCTGCTGCTGCTGCTGCGGCTCTGGTGGCTCTGGCTCCTCTGACTCTGCCCATGCCTCTGCCTCTGCCTCTGCCCCTGGCTGCTGGATCTCTGATCGCGAAAGGACGAGCACGGCCAGACGCCTGCTCCTCGGCGGCCTTAGCCACCATCTCGGCCCTCTCGGCCTCTCTAGCTGCGCGAGTCCGCTTGCGCGCGGGCTCCTCAACCACGATCTCCTTACCCTTCCTCTTGTCACGACCCATCTCGATCACACAAGACGCGGCGCTGCGAACTGAGGCTAGCGAAAGGCAACCCGGCGTGAAGGCGGTGCAATGCGGCGGCGCGTGTGCGGCAGAAGAAGCGGTGGAGCAGTGCTTGCTGGTGCGGTGGCGTGCCAGTGGCGGCGGTGCGGTCGCAATGTGGTCGGCGCGCGGGCACGGCTGGGCGCGAGCGGCAGACGGCGGCGGCGCGGGCGCGGCTGGGCGCGAGCAGCAGACGGCGGCGCGAGGGCGGTGGTGTGGCGGCGGCGCAATGCGGGCGGCGCAAGGCGAGGACGACGGCGGTGGTGGTGCGAACCGAGAGCGGCGGTGGACTGCGACGGCGGCGGACGGCGACGGCGGTGGACGGCGATGGCGGTGGCGGGAGCGGGTGAAGGCGAGGAGTCGAGCACAACACGAGCGAGAATGAGGTCGTGACCGGTCAAGAGAGGAATATGACATGTGGACCCCGCAATTTTTCTTATCGCCGGTTGAACCGACGCTTAGGTTTTGAACACCGGTTGATTGCGTCGGTGTCGTTCACCAGAAACTCTGCCAAATCTGTATCTGTACGCCGGTTGAACCGATGATCTGAAAATTGAACTCGTCGGTTGAACGATGCATATAACAGTTGATTTTCAGGTCAGAATTGTGTTGTGTTCACCGGTTGATCCGATGCTGCAAACTTTGTATACGCCGGTTGAACGCCTGAAGTCACTGAGCTGTGGCTGACACTTAGTAACGCCGGTTAAACCGATGGGTATAGATCCATTGAACGTCGGTTTAACCGGTGAACCCAAAAACCCTCTCTCAGCTCACTTTTCTATGATAAGTCCAATGAACTTATAAGATTCAACTAAACTCAAGTTAATGGACTCGCATAGGCGACTTTACCCCTCAAAATAGGATAGCTTAATAACTTAAATAGTTTTTCTTTTCAAGATCAAAGATAAGTCGCAAGAGAGTCAAAGCGTCAATTTAAAATGTATGAGCCATGTCATAAAAATATTGAAGGAGGAAAGCTTCAAACTCACCATGACATTGCTCACTAGGCAATAACGCACCTAACACTTTACTCTTTTCACTTCTCATGAATTAAGATCTTGTATGTAAAAACAAGTCTCATCTTCATCAAGTGATCTCCTTTGTGACTTTTACGCATGCAGTGATAATGCAAATTACAAACACATGCGAAAGAAAGGTAAACATGAGATGCACAACTATATGACAAGAAATGCATAACGAGAATTCAAGATCTACTTGTCAAATTTGATCCCATGGAAAGCTTCATCATGATGAGCCTTTCTACAAGCCTAGAGGAAAACAAGTGGACCACCACCTCTAGCTAAACCCTTGCTCATCACTATCTTGCCATGGTTAGACAAGTGTCCTATATGTATGCATTTTTCTATACGACATGGCAACTTACATGATGTTTGCCGCATCTAACACATTTAGCTCATTTCTTAGCCTAACAAAGGTACTCTCGTCTAAAGGTTTTGTGAAGATATCCGCCAATTGCTCCTCGGATCTCACACCTTGAAGGGAAATGTCCCCCTTGGCTTCGTGATCACGCAAGAAGTGATGGCGAATATCAATGTGCTTTGTGCGAGAGTGTTGAACCGGATTCTTGGCAATTTTTACGGCACTTTCATTGTCACAAAGGAGTGGTATTCTTCCTAGTTTCACACCAAAGTCCAAAAGGGTTTGCTTTATATATAGAATTTGGGCACAACATGCACCGGCTGCTATATATTCCGCTTCCGCGGTGGACAAAGCCACGGAATTTTGCTTCTTACTTGACCAAGAAACTAGAGAACGCCCAAGCAAGTGGCAGCCCCCGGAGGTACTCTTGCGATCGACACGGCTTCCGGCAAAATCCGAATCCGAGTATCCCAAGAGATCTAAACTAGCGCCTTTGGGGTACCACAAGCCTATGCTAGGAGTGTGCTTGAGATACCGAAGGATCCTATTTACAGCAGAAAGATGTGATTCCTTTGGGTTAGCTTGAAAGCGGGCACACAAGCACACACTAAACATTATATCGGGCCTAGATGCGGTAAGGTAAAGCAAAGACCCTATCATAGAGCGATAGAGGGATTGGTCAACCGTTTTACCGTCCACATCCAAGTCGAGATGCCCATTTGTAGCCATAGGAGTCTTGATTGGCTTACATTCATCCATCTTGAACTTCTTCAAGATATCTTTAGTATATTTTTCTTGATAAATGAATGTCCCTTCCTTCATTTGTTTGACTTGAAAACCAAGGAAGAAGGTCAATTCGCCAATCATGGACATCTCGAATTCCCTAGACATCATGGTAGCAAACTCATGGCTTAGTAAATCATTAGTTGAGCCAAAGATAATATCGTCAACATAAATTTGACAAATGAAAAGGTCCCCGTTGACGTCTTTTGTGAACAAAGTGGTGTCCACCCTCCCGATCTTGAAACCTTGCATGATTAGGAAGTCACGAAGCCTCTCATACCAAGCCCTTGGAGCTTGTTTGAGCCCATAGAGTGCCTTGTGCAACCTATAAACATGATTAGGATTCCTCGGATCTTCAAACCCGGGAGGTTGCTCAACATAAACAAGTTCGTTAATAAAGCCATTTAAGAAAGCACTTTTCACATCCATTTGATACAACTTGATATTATGATGTGAAGAGTAAGCAAGAAGAATGCGGATAGCTTCAAGTCTTGCGACCGGAGCAAAAGTTTCACCGAAATCCAAACCTTCGACTTGAGAAAACCCTTTTGCCACAAGTCTTGCTTTGTTGCGTACCACCACCCCATGTTCATCTTGCTTGTTTCGAAAGACCCACTTTGTGCCGATGATGTTCTTGTCTTTCGGAGGAGCTTCGAGGACCCAAACTTCATTGCGGGTGAAATTGTTCAACTCTTCTTGCATGGCCATCACCCAATCCGAGTCCTCAAGTGCTTCCTCTATGCTAGTGGGTTCAATACAAGAAACAAACGAGTGATGTTCGCAAAATGAAGCATGCTTAGAACGAGTACTTACTCCTTTGGAAGGACTACCAATGATTTGACCAATTGGATGATCCTTGGATATGCGATCATGCTTCACTAGCGGTATTTGCGTGGATGCTTGTTGGGGTGGATCATGAGTGACTTGTGCTTGTGGTGGAATATTTTGCTCTTCTTGTTCTTGGACTCGGGGTGTTGGCGTTGACACATTTTCTTGAGGTGGTGGATCAACTTTATCTTGATCTTCATCCACTAGGGGTGCCGTGGGGGTGTTTGGTGTAGATGAGAAAGATCCTCCCCCTTGAACATTGCCTTCATGCACCTCTTCCGGCTTGATATCCCCAATGGACATCTTCTTCAAGGCTTCTTCAATCTCTTCATCCCCTACATTTTCATAGCCAACAACCTCCTCTTGGGAGCCATTAGATTCATCAAACTCCACATCACATGTTTCTTCAACTAACCCGGAGGTTTGATTGAATACTCTATATGCTTTGGAGTTTGATGCATAACCAAGAAAGAAACCTTCATCACATCTACTTTCAAACTTACCGAGCCTTTTCTTCTTATAAATGAAGCATTTGCAACCAAAGACTCGAAAGTATGATATATTTGGTTTCTTCCCGGTGATGAGCTCATATGGAGTTTTCTTGAGGAGTCGGTGAGGATACACACGGTTGGATGCATGACACGCCGTGTTGATTGCTTCCGCCCAAAACTTCTCGGACGTGCCATAATCATCCAACATTGCTCTTGCTAGGGTGATGAGTGTCTTGTTCTTTCTTTCCACCACACCATTTTGTTGGGGCGTGTAGGTGGCGGAAAACTCATGTTTGACTCCTTCTTCATCGCACCATTCTTCAATCTTCATGTTTTTGAACTCGGTGCCGTTGTCACTCCGAATCTTCACGATTGGGGAATTGTATTCCCTTTGAGCTTTTCTTGCAAATGTCTTGAAGATTTCCGGAGTTTCACCCTTATCGCCTAGAAACATGACCCAAGTGTAACGTGAAAAATCATCAACAATTACTAGGCAATAGAGGTTACCACCAATGCTCTTGTATGAAGTTGGACCAAAGAGATCCATGTGTAGTAGCTCGAGCGACTTGGAGGTAGACAACATCGTCTTGATAGGATGATGAGTTGCAACTTGCTTCCCGGCTTGACATGCTTTGCATAGCTTGTTCTTGTCAAAAATGACGTCCTTTATGCCGGTGATCATCCCTCTCTTGTGGGCTTTCTTGAGGTTGCTCATGCCAATATGAGCAATTCTTCTATGCCAAAGCCACCCAAGAGACGACTTGGTGAAGAGGCAAGTCATGGTGCTTGTTTGCTTTGAAGAGAAATCCACCAAATAGATATTGCCATGCCTAAACCCCGTGAATACCAATGACTTGTCTTTTTCATGAGTCACTACAACACCATTCTTGTCAAAGGCACACGTTAGTCCAAGATCACACAATTGTGCAATAGAAATGAGGTTAAAACTAAGTGCTTCTACAAACAAAACATTCGAAATGGATAAATCTTTTGAAATTGCAATTCTACCCAAACCTAAGACTTTCCCCTTAGAGTTATCACCATAGGTGACATGTTCATGATCGCCGGGGTCTTCAAGTGAGGTGAACATGCTATCATTGCCGGTCATATGTTGAGAGCAACCGCTATCAAGTACCCAATGTTTTCCACCGGCTTTGTAGTTCACCTACACACATGAGAATTTATTTTTAAGTTTTCGGAACCCAAACAAGCTTTGGGCCTTGCACATGTGTGACAAGAGCTTTTGGGACCCAAAGTTGCTTGGGGAGCTTCTTCTTCGACTCCTTAGCAATTTTGCCAATGAACTTGGCCTTCACCTTGCCCTTCACTTTACTCAAGAGAAAATGATTATTTTGAAACATTGATGAGTAATTCTTGGGTAATTTAGGAAGAGGACGTGATGGTAAAGTGCACTCCCTAGTGTGGTGCCCGGTGACTTGGCAATGTTGGCAATATGAACCAACTTCCTTGATGAAGCTTGTCTTGATCTCCGGAGAAGGAGTTGTAGCCATGTTTGGCTCCGGAAATGAACCAAGACCTCTCTTGCCATAGTCACGGGCATTGTTGAAGAGAATCTCCTTGTGGATGTATTCTCCCCTTGAGAGTTTCTCCACACTACTCTTGAGGCTTGCCACTTGATCCATCAATTCCTTTTCCCTAGAAGAGGCAAGCTTGGGCACAACATTAGTGGCATATGCATCAATGAGTAGGTCATCACATGAAGTAGAAGCATTGACCTTTTCATTAACAACTTTCTCAAGACTTGGGTCAATTATTTCATAAGCAAATTCAAGTTCTTGATACTTGTGAGCCAACTCCCTATGCTCTTGTTTGAGCTTTTTGTGGCTTTCTTCAACTTGCTTAGCAAGTACAAGTGACTCATTGTGCTTTTTGAGCAAGTCATTGTACTTACTAAGTAAGTCGGAGTGGGCAAGCTCTAACTTGGCATGAGTGCTCTCAAGAACTTTAACTTTGCCCTTTTCCCTCTTGATGACGGATGTATACTCATTGATGAGGTTAGTAAATTCATTAGGATCAAGCTCTTCATCACTATCATCTTCACTATCTACCTCACATACCTTGGTGTTACCTTTTGCCATGAGGCACATAGGAGGCGGAGGTAGAGATGGTTCTTCATTGGTGAGGGCGATGGTGACAATGTCTTCTTCATCACTTGAGTCTTCGCTTGATGAGACATCGGTCACCCATTCTTGTTTCTCCACCAAGAAACTTTTCTTGGTATGCCCTTTCTTCTTCGGGAAGAGCTTGGTCTTCTTGTCATGGGTCTTCTTCTTCCCAAATCTCTTGTTTTTGTTCTTCCTCTCCTCTTCTTCATCATCGCTTGAATCATGGCGATGCTTACCCTTGTTGTCCTTGCTTCTTTTGTCCGGCTTGGGGCAATTTGGACGGATGTGTCCTTTTTCGCCACAATTGTAGCAAATCTTGTTCTTGACATCCATTGGCCGGAACATTCCCTTCTTGGAGTCAAAGTTGAAGCCCTTCTTATTGATCTTCTCATTCAAGCGTGTGAACTTTCTCATCATGAGAGCAAGTTCTCCATCATCTTCAACATCGGATGAGCTCTCATGGTGATCATCTTCTTCATTGCTTGAGCTTGAGTCTTGTTTGACCATCTTGAGCTTGCGGGATTTGTTTGTCTTGGTCTTTAGAGCAATTGACTTGCTTGATGTTGGCTCTTCGGTCATACCAAGAATGCTCATTTCATGAGCGCGAATTTCGCCCACAAGTTCTCCAACTTCCATTGCGGCGAGATCCTCCTTTTGAAGCATAGCATTGATAATGTTATACTTGGGCTTCGGGAGTAGCATGAGGATCTTGCGGTTGATGGATGCACTGTCAATTTTGGATATTTCAAGTGCATTAATGTCCTTGACAATGACATTCAAGCGAGAATACATATCATTGCAATTTTCATGAGCTAGCATTTTGAAGGAATCATACTTAGCTCTAAACAAGTGATATTTTTGTTCACGAACTTTGGTGGAACCTTCATGTATTTCAATGAGCTCCTTCCAAATATCACTTGCTAGGTCCATGCCATTAACTCTAGCAAAGACCTCCTCACTAATAGCTTCGAAAATAGCATTTCTAGCTCTAGCATTCCATTTTAATTGGTCGGGGGTGGGTTCTCCGGTGAATCCGACTTTAGTTGCCAACCATACTTCGGGGGCAATCGCATCAAGGTATGCGGCCATGCGAACTTTCCAATAGGCAAAGTTCTTGCCCTCGAAGTGAGGCGGCGAACCACCCATCTTGGCCATAGCTCTAGGCGGTGAAGCCTAATGATCCAAATGAGCAACGAGGCTCTGATACCAATTGAAAGGATCGATGGACCAAGAGGGGGGGTGAATTGGGCCTTTTTCAATTTCTAAAACAAGATAAAGCAACCTTAACCTATGCAAAACTAGAAAGGCACCAATTCACCAACCGGATAACTAAACAACCTACACAAGCTAGATGAGATAAAAAGAGATAAAGCCTAGCAAGGTAGAGCTAACTAGTGATTCCTAAATCAAGCACATGAAAGAATTGCATGAAAGATAATGCTTGAAATAAGTAAAATGGACAAGGGACAACCGGATTTTTCCCGTGGTATCGATGTGTTGGCACACACCCCTAATCCACGTTGTGACACTCACAAAGAGTATTGTCACCTCCCAAGTCACCAAGACGAGGGCGCTCACTAAGAGTCTCCGTTCACCATCCCGGTGTGGTGGAGATCAAGCCACGTACAAATCTTTTCTCCGGGCTTCCACAATCCTTGGCAAGCTCCGCGTGAATCACCTCGATCACCAAGATCGCCTAGGTGATGCCAATCACCAAGAGTAACAAGCTAAGGCCTTCACTTGAGCAAGAACCAATCACTAAGAATGGATGCACACAAGCTTCTCTCTACTCAAGTCCTTAATCTTGCTTCTTGAATGATTGAATGAACAAGTGTATGAAATGTTGAAGCTCAAAGTGGCTCTTGGCTAAAGTATGTGTGTTTGGATGTTGCCTGGTGCCAAGAGTAGTAGAATGACCCATTGGAGGGGTATATATGGGCAGCTCACACGAATAGAGCCGTTGGAGAAAAAGCTGCCAGAAAACTGCGTAGCGCCGGTTAATCCGACGTCCCTCCAACAGTCATCGTCGGTTTAACCGGTGAATGTAAACTCCCCTTTTGAAAAACTAGCCGTTACTGTTTGGGAAGATTAACCGTCGTTGCATCGGTTTAACCGGTGAGTGTAATCATCCTTTGATCAACAGAAATACCAAGTCACTGGACAACTGCACCGACGTCCAATTTCAAATAACGTCGGTTTAACCGGTGAGTCTATTTGTCCACTGATCAACTGAAAACCGAGTCTCTGGACAACTGCACCGACGTCCCTTTTCAAATCACGTCGGTTTAACCGGTGTATTGACTTGTCCAGACCTGCTGACCTCGTTTAACCGACGTATAGAAAACTTGAGGCGTCGGTTAATCCGGTGATAAGGATTTTTCTGGTTTTGCCTTTTCTGACTTGAGTCTTGAATGAAATCCAAATATTTTTGAGATATAAGTTGAGAACCACTTATTTGAGCTTCTAGAAACCTGAGTGACCATTGTGTGCATCCATTTTCAATAGACCATGTCCATGCTCAAGTTACTAAGCCTAAACCCCTCTTAATAGTGCGATCACTACAAAACTATAAAACCTATACTAACCTAAGTGTCCTTCTCAACCTTATGACACTTAGGACTAGAAAGATCCTTAGTCTTGACACATTATAGAGATGAATGCCGAGATCGCCTTTTTGAATAAAGAGAATTAGGGGCCTCTTTTGACATATAACCAAATGAGCAATAATGATCTATAAAGCTGCACAAACTCATTAGTCACAATAATGGTTGTCATTAATCACCGAAACATACCTTAAGGGCCTAGATGCTTACAGCATGCCTACAAGGGTAAATGGAAAGATTATTGGGAATGCTCCATTGTCACTCAGCACACTTGTCATTTGCCTGGGGTGCAGAAGAGCCATCGCAACCTCACGTCGCAATACATCGCAAATGAGATGTACGGGACGATAGTAGAGAACTTGTCATATGAACCAAAGTCTATTATCAGGTACATTCAGGAAAAGTACAAGTATACCATCTCATACAGTAAGGCATGGAGTGCAAAACAAAAGGTGTTGGAGATGAGGTTTGGTACGTTCGAGGCTGCATATGATAATGTTCCTCGAATACTGGCCGTCCTATGTCAGAGAAATCCTGGAAGCTACTATGACCTGAAAACTCTAGACAGAGGAGAAGGTCCGCCCCACATATTGCAGCGGGTCTTTTTCAGCTTGGGTCCATGCATTAACGCATTCCATCACTGCCGGCCTATCCTGTGCATCGACGGGACCTTTCTCACAGGAAAGTATAGATTGCAAATGCTGACAGCTATTGGAGTGGATGGAAACAATCAATTGCTGCCTGTTGCTTTTGCTTTTGTTGAGAGTGAGAACACAGACAGTTGGTACTGGTTTCTGGAACGGGTTAAGCTTGCAGTCGTTCGGGATAGGGAAGATGTCTGCCTGATTCATGATCGTCACGCCGGCATACTGAGGGCAATTCTAGATTTGCAGCAGGGGTGTGTGGAGACCGGAGAGCCACCCAAGTGGCATGATGTTCGCAGTAGGTGGTGCATGAGACATATCGGTGCAAATTTTTTCAGGCAATTCAAGAACAAGCAGCTTATGGATATGTTCAAGAGGCTATGCAGAAACTTGATGAACTGACCGGGAAGAAAAGAGCCGAGGACGCATCAAAAAATATAACTGCACAGGATGAAGCAGAGGCTTTGTGCTCTTTGCCAACAGATACTGCACGTACTCGCAGAAGGTCTGGGTCAGCGGTGAAAAAATTTTCTGAATGGATTGAGAATGAACCTAAGGAGAAGTGGGCGTTACTTTATGATACCGATGGTGCAAGATACGGTATAATGACCACCAACTTCGCCGAAGTTTACAATTGGGTGCTGCGAGGTGTTCGTGGGCTTCCACTGGTTGCAATTGTTAAATTCATTGTCCGCGGGTGTACCGATTACTTTCGGGAGCGGTTCAATAAAAATCAGGTATTCATGCGAGATCCAGACAGAAATTTTGGATTCAAGGTAACAGAATACATGACTAAGAAGGCAGAAAGCGCCCGGCTACACCATGTACGGCAATGTGGAACACAGGAGCTCAAGTTTGAGGTATCTCCTAAAGATAGGGCGCGACATGGCATGAGACGTCAAACTCCTGTAAAGGAGTGCATTCTCAAGTTTGATGGAACTTGTTGTTGCTCATGCATGAGGCCCAAGTTGCTGCACTTACCTTGTTCTCATGTAATGGCTGCTTGTGCAGATATTGGACATCCTGTCGATATATATGTTTCACATTACTTCAGAAAGGAGACAATTGCTAGCACCTGGCAGTATGAGATCTATGGGTTCCGTTTGGTTGGATCGTTCACTGAGACAGCGAATCCTGTTATCTATATTCCAGACCCAAGATCATCACGGGTTAAGAGAGGACGCCGTCAGTCACGGCGTATTCGTAATGATATGGATGAGTCAGAGCTCCGTCCGAGGATACAACGCTGCAGTGCATGTAATCAGATTGGACACACGTATAAACGTTGTCCAACCAATGATGCTGGCCCCAGTTGTGCTGAAGCTGGCCCTACAGGTGATGCTACAGATGGAAGACCTCCGGTTGCATCAAGAAGTGGGAGACGTCGCCGATCGAGTGCTAGTACGTCATCAGGCATCATTTAGTTGTAATTTTATTTAAACGTTGTTTGCTCATATGTAATATTTGCTGCGTTGAGATTCTATCAGACCTAGATACGTATTTGTAATATTTGCCGCATTGACTGAAGACACAATATTTGGATTCATGTATTTGTAATATTTGTAATGTTCATTATCATATTATTTTATCTCAAATGGATTCATGTATTGTACTATCGTAATATTTAGATTCTACGTTGCAAACGTTATCGTTTAACTATCTTCGTACGAGTTTTAGATACCGTAATCTTCTTTGGAAAATTAAATTAAAATTTTATGTGCATACATAAGAGTATGGCGAATGAATCTTATATTTGAAAAAAATCTGAATTTCAAATAGTTTTTGAAACAAATAATCTAAGAAAAAATATAACAAAAATGGACCAGGAGCATAAGATTATAGGTTTTAGAACTTTATAGGTTTTAGAACTTTGACTATATATTAGATATTAAATAATATCACATTAGAGAATAACAATAGATTTTAATTAGAAAAGGGTTATAATTAGGTTTAGTTAACATTTCAAATTTGAAAAATTCAAGACAAAAGAAGTTAAATTTACATCAAATTTGAGTTTGAAACTTTGCACAAAGGTACCTAGAGTTTATAGAATAGTCATACCAAACTTCATAAACAACAAAGCATGAAATCCTAAAGTTATGCATAAACTTTCCTTAATCTTAGTTTTAAAATAGGAGTAAAAGTATTTTGTTTCAAACTAAACTCCATTAACAAAAGTTATAGAGTTTGAAATCTACTTTCTAACAAAACTAGTTTTGCTATTTTTGGATTTTTCTGTGAATTGTTACGAATTTTGGAAGCTAGAAAACACATACACATGAAATAACAGTGCACCGGGAGGCATCCCGCCCAGTTGCCGGGCGGGAGGCATCCCGCCCAGTGGCCGGGCGGGAGGCCTCCTCAGGGACCACTTCGCGAATGAAAAAAGTTTTCTTATTCGCGAAGAGGTCCCTGGAAATTTTTTTTGAGCATCCCGCCCTATGGTTGGGCGGGATGCTCCTTTCCGCCCTCCCAGCGGGCGGGAGGCACCCATTTCCCTAAATTTCTCCAACTGGCACCCCTTTTTTGAATTTTGTTTTTTTTTTATCCCCTTTTTAAAAAAAACTCTGGTTGGCAACGCGGCGGGTTGGGCGGGCCCTTCCGCCACGTACACCGATGCGGGAATTTTTTAAAAAAATTAAAAAAATTAAATTCGAAAAAGGGTGCCGATTTAAAATTTTTTAAAAAATGGGAACCTCCCGCCCGATCAACGGGCGGGAGACGTGGGACCGGATACCTCCCGCCCATCCGATGGGCGGGAGGTGCCAAATCTTTTTCCAGGCCCCTCCCGTGGGCCTCTTCACGAAAAAGTAAGAAAGACATAAATCCGGGCACCTCCCACCCGTTGGACGGGTGGGATGCCTTTGCCGCCGCGGGAGGAGCCTCTTCGCGAATAAGAAACATAAATCCGGGCACCTCCCGCCCGCCGCGAGAGGGGCCTCTTCGCGAATAAGGAATCTTATTCGCGAAGAGGGCCCTCCTGCGGCGGCAAAGGCATCCCGCCCGCCCAACGGGCGGGAGGTGCCCG
The DNA here is from genome assembly GCF_002211085.1 of Panicum hallii. Classification (NCBI taxonomy): domain Eukaryota; kingdom Viridiplantae; phylum Streptophyta; class Magnoliopsida; order Poales; family Poaceae; genus Panicum; species Panicum hallii. The sequence goes on along the minus strand of NC_038048.1, from coordinate 39,406,438 downwards.
GATTTATGTCTTTCTTATTTTTTGTTCGAATTTATATTTTACAAACTATTTAAAATTCATACTTTTTTCAAATACAAGATTTATTCGCCATACTCTTTTGTATACATATAAAATTTTAGTTCAATTTTACGAAGAAGATTACGGTATCTAAAACTCGTATGAAGATGGTTAAGTTGCAACGTAGAATCCAAATATTACGATAGTACGATACATCAAGCCATTAAAAATAAAATAGTATGATACAAAAAACAGTTTAAATATATAGAGTCCACCGAATCAGGAGTATCTACTCCGCCTGTCTCGGTCCTCACGCTCTCTTGTTCCTCCCCCCTAGTCCTAGGCCGTCGGCGTATGTGCCCCTCTGAGTACTTGAGTGCATCTGGAGCACGGTGAGGACGAGGCGGAGGAGGCACCGGCGTGAACGGGTCATCCTGGGTCTGTAGAGGTGGAGCGTCATACGTCTGGGAATAAAATGGGAACAGGGCTTCGCGGCTTCCTCTCCTCCCTTTCTTTTTTTCCTGATTTTTACTGATTAAAATAGAAATTTAGGGGCAGGTAGGGACTTATATAGGGGGAGGGGAACCTTCCGCCCGCCCAACGGGCGGGATGCCCCTCCGCACTGTAGGGGCGCCGCACCTCCAGCCCATTGGGCGGACGGGATGCCCCCGTGGCCGCGTCAGGGGTCTCTTCGCGAATAAGAAAAGTTTCTTATTCGTGAAGAGGCCTTATTCGCGAAGAGGCCCTCGGGAGGGGCCTAGAAAAAGATTTGGCACCTTCCGCCCGTTGGATGGGCGGGAGGTGTCTGGCCCCACGCCTCCCGCCAGTTGGTCGGGCGGGAGGTACCCCTTTTTAAAATTTTTCCAAATCGGCACCCCTTTTTTGAATTTAAATTTTTTAATCTCTTTTTAAAAAAATTCCCGATGCAGCGCCGTGCGACGGTCACAGCACAGCGAGCGCTAGGGTCCCTCGCCCAGGCCCGGCCCTGAGGTTTCAGGGGCCCGAGATTTCAACTAGGGGCCTCTTAATAATAATAATAATAATAATAATAATAATAATAATAATTGAATAACATATGAATAGATAGTACCACACACACTTAAATTATATAAAAATTATTAATATCAAGCAATCTATATATATTACCTCAAAAATTTCTATATATATTACCTCAAAAATTTCTTCTAACATTTTTTAGATGCGAAGTCGGTAACGATAGTATTAATATCGATTGCATCCAATAATATCTTCTTGATGAATAAAATTGCCAAATCATTTAACCTTTTTTGAGACGTCTTGGATCTCAGATAATTCTTCAGCAGCTTTAACTTTGAAAATGTTCTTTCAGCTGATGCTACAATGACCGGCACATTAAATAAGATCCAGTAAGCAATAGAAATAGCAATCCACTTCTCTAACATACTCAAAAATCTTTATCTCCCATTGGCATCCAAAGAAAATACAATACTTTCTTCTCTTATAGGCCCCTTCTCTACTAATATATCTCTTACCTTGTTATCAATATTATTCCAATCTGTTGGGTCATAGATATCCTCAGGCAAAACCGGTTCGTCATCAAGATTAGCACTTTCTGTAGGAAACGAATTAAATATTGGCTCATGATTACTTATATCGTTATCATCTGTGTTGATACCATATTTTCTTCCAGTGTAGGGTCCGATGATCTCCTGAATTAATTTTTAGATGTTCCTCCACAGGTACTGTAGCCAAAGCCAAGGCTACTCATCCGGATTTCTTGAAGTGCTTGTATTAGTCCTAAAAAAATTATCAAGAGCTCCTCTTTATTTTTCAATAAATGCATCCGATTGTTTCCTCTTGTTCCTTTTCTCACTACCAGATGGATATTTTCTAAATGATATGATAGTGCTTTATGCTAAAATTAAAGATAAAATAAGTTAGTTGTTAATAATTTAGGACACAACAGGAACATATCACTATGTGGTAAAATTAAAAAAAAAAAGAGACAAGATTGATCAGTAAGTAACCAGTAGATCGGTGATGCCTGTGCATCACGATCATGATTCATAGGAGAGAAAGAGAGACGGTGATGGTTCGATGGAATTAAAACTAACATGAATAGATGTCACATGAACTTATGACTTGCCGCTTGCCTGGATCAGTACATGCGTCCAGCGCGTCCTGGGTCCTGCCGTCCTGGCCTCCCGTCGGCCTAGCCTGGCGTCTGCGACTCGCCCGTCACCCGTCGGCCGTCGCTGAAGCCAGAAGCCGGAAGGTCAGAGCGGCGGCGCGCGCGACGCTGCGATCGCGTGGTTTTTTAGCTTCGGCGGCGCGTGAGCGTGGGGAAAAGGAAACGTCGGAACATTGGAATTCTGGAATATGACCGCCTAATACGTATACTGTATGTATACGGTATACCTAGGGTGGGGCCCTTGGAATGCCCTCGCCTCTGTACAGAAACGAAGGTGGGTCTGTTTGTTCATCCCTGAGCGGCGCAACTCGGCGGTGGCACCGCACAAATCCAGTTCGTCTCCCATTCGGTAAGCTGACAAACTCATCCATCTGGCGATTCTCAACTTGTCTGCCGCGACAACGAGTGTAACATTACAGTCTTACATTTTTTTTTACATTTTCTACTTTACGGAAGATAGCAGTCCGGGTGAAATACGCTGATGAAATTCACTTGTCAAAACTTTTATCATATGCATTGTCCAATTCCACCGATACAAGGTTGTTGCAACGACTTATGTCTAGATTCTTCAGCGCTGGCAATCCTGGTGGCAAATCAAGTGAAAATATGTCGCGGAAGCCTTCAATTCTGAGGGACTCAAGTTTTAGAACTCCTTTGTTCCGATTCGGACCACCGATTCGCTTCGAAGAATTTATAATCGCGATCAAAGGACTCAGCTACGCGAAGCCATTTATCGAAATCGACCGATTCCCGCTGGTTACGACGTACCAGTTCACTTCTTTTCTTTCCCGAGCGATCCTTTCCCCACCCCGACTCTTCCGCAGGCGATTCATCCATCTCCCGTGCGCCTCCTCCTCGCAGACGGTGACAGCGCTTGCGCGCGCCGCCTCCCTCTCGCCAGCGGCTCGCCAACGGCGGCGACGGCGGCTGCCTCTCCAAGTCCCCAGGTGCTGCCCTCTCCCCCTGCCATTCCCCTGCCCTCTCCCCCTGCCATTCCCCTCCCCTCCCCTCCCCTCCCCTCGGTCTCGTTGCGTTCCGAGCAAGCTTTCGAGCTTTCGCGCCGGCTGCCGCGGCTCGCGGCGCCAGATCTGGGACGCGGTTTGCCTGGAGAAGCAAGCGCAGTGACCTAGAACGAGTTTAGAATTATGTTCGATTTGGATTTTTTTGAGGGTTCATGTCGCTGCGCGATTTCGATTTCGATTTTTTTTGTTCCGTTGGTTAGGGGAGTCATGTCGGACTCCTGGTCCCTACCTCGAACCAGATCTGGTAGGGCTGCTACCGTGGTTGACGAGTTGCTCGATCCTGAAGGTCATGCGGCATGTGAATAGGAAATTGGCGACAGAATTGGAAATCATTTATTTGCTTGCAGTTTTGGGGTATTATTTTTCCCAATTCTTCTAATTTAACTTGTGCATCAGCAAATCTATCCGTAAGGGCCACTTTAGAACAACTAAACAAGGCATAATTGGTACTGTGAAACAGCTGATCGACATAGGGTGTGTTCATTTTACCCCTCTAAAACCTGAAACATCTAAACTTTAGAGGTCCGGCACCGAACAGCGCTCTAATTCGGCCTCTAATAAGACTGCGATTCTTTAGAGAGGGAGAGCACTCTAAAGATTTTAGAGGGCTCTAATGGCAAACGAACACACCCATAAACTGCTGAACTAAAAGGGATGGAAGCCTTACATATAGTACTTTGAACTTGCTGATTGCTGATGGTTTGTTTACTGGTTGATGCTCATTTATACTGCGTCTTTCAGGCAGACCACCATTTGTTGGTGCCTCCATTCTTCACCCTGCACTCCGGTTCGCAGTTTCATTTGTCAAGGTACTTAGTACTTACCACCTTACTTCGTGAAGTATTATGGTAAATGAATCTTGCCTACAAAACACTATGTTTATGATTTAGACTTTGAAAGCTAGGTTCTTCTAGAATTTCAGAACATTTACTTTAGAACACTTTTTTGCTTAACTTTGTTAATCACTTGAGCTAGGGTGAATTATGCTACTATGCTGTCATGTATGTTCTGGCATCATTGTCATGCATTCCTTGATTTTATTTTGCCTTCTCCAGACAAATTAGTGAGTGCTTCAGCTTTGTGGTGAATGAATTAATTTTATTAAAATGTTAATAATGTTTTCATGTTAGAATGGACTTAGCTCTATAGGATACTTCTATGTGCATTCATGTGGGGCTGTGACTTCTTTTACAGTTACATTCTGGCAGTTTGATAATTCATGACCTCATTGCACAATGTGGTTCCTCATCTGTGATTGAAGTTTCCTTGAACCACTCGCTAGGGTTGGACCTCCCTCCTTTGGCGCGGGAGCCTCCCTCCTCCGCAAGGCGTTCCTCCGACGACGAGCAAGCCTCCTCCGACGCGCGGTGCTCCGTCCTTGACGCCAGGTCCGACGCCCTCTCCTGTCCAAATCCAGAGACGCCACCCTCCCCTGCTCCGCTTCCGACAACAGATGCCCCCACCCTCCCCTGCTCTGCCCCCCAACCCCTAGCTAGGGTTGCAGTGCTGCCCCTCAAACCCAGCTAGGGTTGCAGTGCCGCCACCCTCCCCCGGCAGAAGGTAATTTCTCCCTCCCTTCTTTCCCTCCCATCCCTTCTTTCTATCCTTGTGATTTTTAGCACTGATGAGGCTTCGAATTAGCACCTAATAAGATGTAAATTATGAATATTTTTGTTCATTCTTTTTATTGACACTAGTATGGCTGAGAAGGCGGTGTGGGATAAGGAAAATGTGAAGCACTTCTGTGACATATGCATGCGTGAGGTTAATGCTGGGCATAGGCCATTAGGTCATTTGAATAGAGTCGGATGGAAGAATGTTGCAGAAAAGTTTGAACAGAAAACTGGTCGGAAACTAGAACATTTACAACTCAAGAATAAATGGGATGGTCTCAAAAGAAGTTATACTATTTTTATGGAGTTAAAAAATGCTGCCACTGGACTTGGTTGGAATGATGTAAAGCGGACTGTAGATTGTTCAGATGAATGATGGAACGAGCATCTTGCGGTGAGTATCACAATATTTGTTATCTTTTAGTTTTCTTGGATATTTTGTAGTAGCTAATTTTACCAATGTATTGCAGAGATGCGACGATCCAAGTAATGGAAGGAAATGCAAACATGTTCAGTTTAGAAAATGTGGTCCGGACAACTTGGAGGCGATGCACATCATGTTTGGAAGTGCACATGTTACTGGGGCATCTGCTTCCACACCTGGAGATTTGTCTGATAATTCCAGTGATGATGAAGTGCATCAGGTTGAGATAAGCCCCTCAAATATCCACCTGTCCACTATGCTCCAACAGAAAGGCAAGAAGAGTAAAGCCCCTTCTTGTACATGTGCAGATGACAAGGAAGAGAAAAGTTCATTTTTACGTCTGTACAAACAAACCTGCAGCAAGATCGAAGACGGAGTGAACAATATTACCACTAGTGTCGAAGCTTCATCGGCTCCTTATATGACCAGCCACATTCCTACCATTGCGGAGGCCATGAGGATGGTGAAAGAATGTGGAGTACAGGAGAAAACTGCCCTCATGCATACAACTGGATTATTGATAATGAAACCTGAAATTAGGGAGCTCCTCACCTTGTTTGAGACAAATGAAGGAAGACTTGATTGGCTGCAAAGGGAGCATGAGATGAAGAAGTTGCTTTGAATCATTATGTTCGTTCTTATTATTTGAATCATTATTGTTTTTTGGACCATTATATTGTTGTTCTTGTGTAAGCAAATCATTCTGTTTGAGTTCTTGTATGTTCAGATCCGTATTTGTATGAATAATGATTTGTTTGAGCGTTTGTATGTTCAGACCCGTATCTTGATAATCTGAAATGTAGCTTATGGTATGTACTTGTTATGCTTATGCTTGCAGAGGCCATGGAAGAATTGGTAAAGAAGGGTCACAACGGACTTCAACTTCTAGACGAGTTATCCAAGCAGGCTGCCACCATTGGTCATTTAGGTGACCGGTACACCGAAAGGTACTTGAATAAAAATGATTACGTGACCGGTACACCGAAAGGTACTACAGAAATCCTCAACAATCTGGAATTGAGTGGGTCGAAGAGTGCCTAGCTGCACCTAGATATTTCTACAATATGTTTAGGATGACTCCTGAGATTTTCATGTCACTTCATAATTTGCTATGGGTTTGAAGTCAACAAGCAATGTTTCATCTGTGGAGTCGCTAGCTATGTTTTTATGGATTGTTGGAGAACCTCAATCTTTTTCTCAAGCTAAAAACCGCTTCGTTCGGTTCTCTATGGATAGTTCACAATAAATTTAAGGAAGTTTTGAAATATTTGCGAAAATTAGCAAAAGATAATATCACACCGAGGGATCCTACTTTTATTACCGAGCATGCAAACGTTAGAGAAAACCGTTTCTGGCCTCATTTCAAAGGTGCTATTGGAGCTATAGATGGGTCACATGTAGAAGTTTAGTGCCTACAGAGGATGTTGTCAACCACACATGTCGGTATGGGTACGCATCGCAAAATATTCTAGCAGTTTGTGATTTTGATATGAGGTGTTACTGGTTGGCCAGGCTCTGCACATGACACACGGATCCTCAATCATGCCTTAACAAATTTTGGTGACAAATTTCCAAAACCACCTGCAGGTACAAATGCTAACTTTGTGTATACTTTGGTATTATTTGAAGTATATGTCATTGACTTGTGTTTTTTTCAGGCAGATACTACCTTATGGATTCCGGTTATCCGAACCGAACCGGATATCTTGCTCCTTACAAAGGAAGTACATATCATCTACCCGAATTTCATCTTCGCAGACAGCGAGCACCTCAAGGGAAATATGAGATGTTCAATTATTTGCATTCATCCCTTCACAATGTAATTGAGCGTGCATTTGGAGTCCTTAAGCAAAAGTGGCGTATATTGAAGTCGATGCCAAGTTTCTCAACTCGTACGCAAGCGCATATCATTATGGCTTGCATGGCATTGCACAATTTCATTCGTGATAGCGCGTTATAAGATGATGCGTTTGAAAAATGTGATGAAGATGAGAACTATATGCCGCGAGATGAGGACGACACCGAGGAACAAGAAGTGGCGCAACCACAAGTGGATGAAATTCTTGAGGAGGAGAATGAGGTTACCATGAACACTGTTCGAGATAACATAGCTAATGCTTTGGTTAGTTGAAGATAATATTTTAGTTAGGTCGAGGTGGATCTATATATCTTTTATATTAATTATATATGTCAAACAGTTCTAATTATGATAATTTCCTTTTCAAAACGGTCATCTACATATCCTTACAATTAATCAGCATATAAACAGTCTTATACAGTCTCAAGGACATAACTGACATTTCTCACAGAATCCCACAGTTGACAGTTGTTTCAGCCAAATAGCTTTCAGCTTTCCCACAGCTATCAGCTCACGGCAGCTTTCCCACAGCTGATTCCAGAAATCAGATTTTCAGAAATCCACGGCTGAACCAAACACACCCTTAGAACTTCTTGGATTTCTGGCAGTTGGTTGCAGTGGTGAAAGGATAAATTTACCAGCGAAGGAAAGTGTGGCAGGCTCTTCAACAGCGGATGTCCACGTATGAAAACGGTACGAAGGCGAGGAAAGTCTCCATCTTTTACTATCCATCTGTCCAACTCATACATTTCCCAGAGTTTCATAAGTTCCAATGCGGGGAATTTGCTAGCCCTTCTTTCTTCAGAAGAAGCAGTATAGCCAAAAGTTTTCAGTGTGTACATCTTTCGTATGCAAAGATATCTGAGGGACTGCAGATCACCAAGAGCTGGAATCATGCTACAGTCATAGCAATTATCAAGTATAATGGATTGTAATTTGTCATAGGGAAATTTCTCAATCCACTCGGGAAATATGCTGCCAGAATAATTTCGAACAATGAGGTTCTCAAGGTCATGTGGTGGTTGGAGGCTTTCAAATGTCTCCACTGAAATGTCTCCATCATCACCTTCAAAGTATATACTGCTGTCACTCCATTCAAGTGTCAAAGTTTCATTGATCAGCTTGGCCTCCTTCGCATCATTGCCAACCTTAATGTTTTCAAGACCTGCTATGGTAAGATCTCCATCCTTTGAAATTATCCAAATCTCTCAACTCTTTGATCGAGCAATCAGACAAACCTTCCCCAACATTGAGCACAGGGAGTGATTGAAGATGCATTAGTTGTCCCACACCAGCCGGCATCCTCACATGGCCTGGTTGTTTGCTCACATCTAGATGTCTCAATTTAGCCAGATTCTGTGTCTTCTGGTAGTGTAACAAGCTGAGGGCAATCACGCGCTTCCAATGTCTGAAGATTTTGAAGTAAACAAAGTTCAGATGGAAGCCTTCTTATATCTGTGTTATTGACAGCCAAGTATTGCAGATTCTTCAAGTTCCCAATCCAGTCAGGCAATTGACCAATGACAGTATAGCTCAAATTCAATGTTCTCAAGTATTTAAATTTCAACAAGAAATCGTGCAAGCCCTCAAGTTTAACAAAAGGTGAAGACATGCTACTGTTTTTCAGCTCAGATCTGTTCACAACCATAAAGCCATCCAAATTCCCAACCTGTTTGGTTATAGGATGCAGTGTGGCTACAGTTCGACGCTCCCAAGGAACAAGTGACAGATAACGTATTTTTTTCTGGTATGCTTGACGAAAGATCCTCACATATTAAGCCTGCATCCTTTGAGATAGAGGTTACGATATCATGAAAAAACTTAGGCATAACAAACTTGCCCTCTTCTTTATCATGAACTGATGAATGCTCAAAGAATGATCTGCAGATCAACTCATTGAAGTATTGAGTGCCTATTTCTTCTGGGTTCCCAAATTCCTCACCGTTGATCAAGCCTTGAGGCATCCATAGCCTAATTATATGATGTCTTTTGAATACAAAATCTTTTGGAAACAAAGAGCACAATGCGAGGCACAACTTCAGATGCTCGGGCAAAATATTATGACAGAGTTTTAAATCTGGCGAGAAAGATTTTTTCAGGTTGCCCAGCTGCTGTAAAGCACTCTTTGCATGGCAGAGAAGTCCACAGATAGCCTTCACGTGCAGTGGGTTACCTCCACAATGGTAAAGAACGTTACTAATAACTCTCCCATGATCTCTACCAGCGCTATCACCATCACCACAAAGCACATTGCTGGAGGATCTGTAAACCATGTTCATCTCTTAGAGGGCTCAAGTTGTAGAAATATTGTGATATTTTTGGAAGAGGTTTTGAGCAGAGTCTTTTTGTAAAATCTTCAGACTTTGTTGTTATTATAATAGCACTCCTTTTATCACCGAACATCAGAATTTCTGTTATATTTCGCCAGAAACCAGGGTGCTCAATGTGACAATCCTCCAACACCAGCAAGAATTCCCTCTCCCTTAGTTCATCTTGTACAAGTTGCCGAAGGAACTTTAGTTCCATTACGTCACATTGGACCTGAGTTGCATGTTCAAGTATTGCTGTCATTATCCCTTTATAACCCTCGAACTTTTCGGACATGCATAGCCATAATCGTAAATCGAAAGCACCACATACTCTTTGATCATTGTACACAGCACGGACTAGTGTAGTCTTGCCAGCACCTCTCTTAGCAGCTAGACAGATGACACAAGGTTTATACTTTCTGTCGTCTGACAACAATTGCATTGTGATACTCTCTTGGACATCCTCTCTTCCGTAAATATCTGAATTGGTAAGCTGTAATATGTATGTTGGGTTAGCCAAGTAAATGAAGTTCTCAAGTAGAATAGAGGTACGTTAGCATACATGAAAAACAAATGGGATTTTGGTGTTCTTGCCCTTGTTTATAAGGTAAATGGTGATTTTACCTTTATTTTTTGTTTATGCGATTTTACCCAAGCCACCGTTTATCCCTATTTTTGGCGTTGGAGGCCTATTAAAAAATTAAAATAAGTAGAGAAAAACGTTCAGAGGAATTAGTAAGGACCAAACTACCCTTTGTATACAAAGGTATCTTCTTCTTTTCTCCCTCAGATTTTTTCTCGCCCAACCCCACATCGCACGCCGCACGCGGCTCGGCCCCTGCGCCACGCCAGCCGGCCGCGCGGCCCGCCCTGCGCCGCGCCCGCCGCTCGCCCGCCCGGCCCCACGTCGCGCGCCACACGCGGCTCCGCCGCCCGCGGCTCGCCCACTTCCGCGCGGCCCGCTAACTCGCCCGCCCCTGCGCCGCCGCTCGCGCGCACCCCCGCGCCATGCCGCTCGGCCACCCGCCCGCCCCCACGTTGCGCACCGCCCGCGGCTCGCCCACCTCCGCGCGGGCGGCCGCTGCTCGCGCAGCCGCCCCGGCGCCACGCCGCTCGGCCGCCCGCTCGCCCCCCACGTCGCGCGGCTCAGCCGAGCGGACCAAACGGCCGGCGGACGACGAGGAACTTGACCGCGAATTGGCTGGCGTGTACAAGCTACTTGATGCGGGTAAAATCGCAAAGGCTATATCTATCTTTTTCTACGAAATTAGCACCGTTAACTGTGTCTAACAGAATAGGGGTAAAATTGAGCTTCCTCTCTGAAAAGTGAGGGGCAAAAACGCACAAGACAAAAAGAAAGGGCATCCGCATGTTGTGCGCGCGCGCATATTGGTATATCATGTATGTGCTTCTTTATTGCAACAGAAAGGAAATACTACCTCCGTTCCGAATATAGATACATTTAGACTTTTCAAAATTATTTTTTTCAATTTTAACTATAAATAGTAAAATAATCTTAGAGACTAAGGGCGTGTTTGGCATGACTCTGGAGTCCAACTCCAAAGGGGAGCAGGCCAGAGCCAGCCAAACGTCCCAACTTCGGAGCAAAATGCTCCCGGAGCCGGTAGTGTATTTTGGATCGGAGCAACGGAGCTCCTGGTTTCCAGCTCCAAATGCTCCTATTACGAACGTCGTGTGGAGTTCTAGTGAATTTACCCGCCACTGCCACTCGTTACAAAGAAAACGTTTTGTTTCTGGTTCTTTTCTTCTCTCCCGAACTCGTCTCTCCCGTCTCTCCCGCTCCACACAGCTCTCCACCGCCCCTTCTGCCCTAACCGCCGCCGCCCGGGAGGCCACCCGCCGCCGCCCCTCCTCCGGGCCCCCGCCGCCCTCCGGGCCCCCGCCAGCCTCCGGCCCCCGCCGCATCGCCCCCCGCCGCATCTCCCCCCTGCCGGCCGTATCTCCCCCCCCCCCCCGCCGCATATCCCCGGCCCCCGCCGCATCGGCCCCCGGCGCCTCCGCCCGCCGCCGCATCCGCCCCCGCCGCGTCTCCCCCCGCCGCATCGCCCCCCGCCGCATCTCCCCGCCCCCGCCGCATCGGCCCCCGCCCGCCGCATCGGCCACCGGCGCATCCGCCTGCCGCCGCATCGCCCCCGCCGCATCCGCCCCCGCCGCATCTCCCCGCCCGCCGCCGCATCCGCCCCCGCCGCATCGCCCCCTGCCGCGTCTCCCCCCGCCGTATCTCCCTCCGCCGGCAAGGTTAGCGCAATTGCAAACGTATTATGTGGTTCCCTTGTCTTATTTCAGATTGCAAGAGCAAACTTTTGCTTATATATAGCTTGGCATGATTTGTGTATTTTGTCACATGCATTTTGTAACTAAGCCTTGCAAATTTGGAGTTCGTGAGGCCAATGGGGGTGCAGCAGATTTTGGATGCACGGTGCATCCAGATGTAGGGCGGGAGCAGGACCGTGGGCTTGTGGCATTTGCCGTGCCCTTGGGATCTTCTGCAGTTCTAACTCCTACGTCTCAAACTCTAACCTATTGCAACATTTCCCTCCTCTCCGAAGGCATTGCCAGTGGTACCCATCACTTTCAAACAAAGTGGCTTCGTAACGGCTACCAGTTTGTGTAGAGTATGTTATAAACTAAACTGTTTTAAAGCAGTTGTGTTGTGTTAGCAAAACTCGCTGCTCATTATACCTTTTGTTTGCAAGCTTAAAGCTCCCAGTAACTGTATTTTTATGTGAAGTAAGCTAGGAGCTGTTGCACCGCATGCATTGAAAAATATAGTTAAATTGCTAGTTTTCTCCTTCATTGCTGTGTAGCTTGACATGGCTCTGTAGCTTGCACATTGAGAGGTTTAACATATTTGGTAAAACACTCTGTACTCGATCGCCACCACTAGTATTTTCTGATGCATGGAACCTATGTACTCGATCGCCATCAGAAATTAGATGCATACAATAGAGATTAACAACCACATTAGCATGTCGCAGCATTGCATGAAATGTGCAACGACAGCAGCAGGATTGCAATGTGCAGGCCCTCAAGGGTCAAAATGGCATGTGGCAGCATAAAGTAGTGGTGCTAGCAACCAATAAAACCCTGCTTAGCAGACAGCAGGGTTGTCACTAGTGGATGAGTGAGTGCTCTTGTCCTTCACTGCACAAACATTCCCCTGCCTGCCTAGAAAGAAAAGTTCTAATTGCCAAGTCTTTCTTTAACAGCACAAAGCTTCAGTTGCATCTTTTGGTGGTGAATATTATAAAGTGCTGCCTAAGCAATGCAAGTGCACACAGAATGATCTTTAGGGTACTACACACAGAATGATCTTTAGGGTACCTAAGCAAGCAATGCAAGTGCACACAGCATATATGCATCCTTAGCTTTCTCTGAATTTATTTTGTTCTCCATTTTTTTTAATATTGCTGAGAGGTGTCAGCAATATGTTATTGGGGATGTTTTAGAGGATAGAAATTGATGATTTCTAAGTTGTTTTAGATGGTTGAAATTGATTGGAATGCCGTGAACACTCGGGAACTTTGCAAATTGTTTGCTGAACAAGTTTGTAGAGGGAATCATCCCAACACGTATTTGAATTCGGTTGGGTATGCTGAAGTTGAGAAAGGGATGAAAGATAGACTCGGTATTGAGGTGAGCAAGCTGCAAATTAAAAACAAATGGGACAAGCTGAAAGAAGATTTCAAGGCATGGAAAAAATTGTTGTTGAGGCAAACAGGAACAGGTTGGTGTCCTATAAAGGGCACCATCGTTATGGACGATGAATGGTGGAAGAAAGCTAGAGCGGTAAGTGTTGAGCTGTTGCTTACATGTTGCATCTTTGTGTACATTTCAGGTTGTATTTATGAGGTTTTTGCATCTTTCAGGACATTCCAGGTTGTGGAAAATTCAGGAAACAAGGACTCCAAAATGAAGAGGAACTACAAGTGTGTTTTGGTAGCATCATTAGTATTGGTACAGATCATTGGTCTCCGCATATAGCGAGTGCTGAGGAATGACAAAATGGCACCAATGAAGAAGACACAGCAGAGGATGCAGCTGATATGGCTTACTAGGAAGTATATGGGCAAGTATGGAAAGTAGAGATTGTGGGGCTGCTATGTTTTTTCCCTGTTTCATGGTTTGACTTGTGTCATGTGGTTTTTCAGATTGTTAAACATGTTTCATATTTTTTTCAGATTGTTAAACATGTATCCTGTATCATGTATCATGATCTTTTTCCAGATTGTTGCCTATGTGTTCCCTTATCCATTAATTCAGCTTGTGTCACTTAATAATTTCTTATATTTTCAGATGTCAGAAAGTGAGAGTGACAGTTCTAGTGATGATGGTGACCAGTTTCTTGACATTATCACGAAAGGTGCTAAACTTGCTGAGATCTATTGTGATTTGTATTTGCACAAGGCTCCACCAAGAGTATCAATACAAACTGGAATTGGATGGTTACAAGAGACCCTGAATACACCAGGAGAGTGTCACAAAATGCTTCGGATGAACATAGAAATATTCATTGATCTTCATGATGTATTGGTTGAGAGGTACGGGCTACAACCATCCAAATATATGAATACTTATGAGATACTTGCAATTTTCCTCTTCATTTGTTCCGGTTGTGAGTCCAATTGGAGGTGCCAAAACAAGTTCAAACACTCAGGTGAAACTATTAGTAGAAAATTCCATGAGGTGCTAGATTGTCTGGTGGCGATGGCTGAACAGTACTTGAGACCAACCAATCCTAATTTTCCCACCGTCCACAAGAGGATTCGGAATGATAAAAGAGCATATCCACACTTCAAGGATTGCATTGGTGCACTTGATAGCACTTATATTCGTGTCTCTGTTTCACCAGATGAACAAGTCAGGTACATTGGAAAGACGGGCATTCCAACTCAAAATGTGCTTGCTGTTTGTGATTTTGATATGCGTTTCACCTATGTGGCTGCTGGTCAACCGGGGTCTTACCATGACACAAGTGTATTGTACCATGCATTTGAGGTAGATGAAGATCACTTCCCACATCCTCCAGAAGGAAAGTACTATGTTGTAGATGCGGGCTATCCTAACCGCCCGGGATACTTGGCTCCATACAAAGGTGAAAGATATAATTTGCCCGAGTGGCATAGAGGTATGGAACCTAATAGTCCAAAAGAGAAGTTCAATCGGGTGCACTCGTCTGTTCGTAACATTATTGAGCGGACATTTGGACTATGGAAGATGAAATGGCAAATATTGTACAAAATGCCTAAATATACCATGCACACACAAAAAAAGATTGTTGCTGCCACTATGGTCCTCCACAATTTCATTCGTGAGCACTCAAGTGGTGATGTGGATTTTGCTAACTTTGATCGAGATCCTAACTTCGTGCCTACAATCCCTGATAGGTACAACAAGTATGCAGTGTCACCACATGCCTCTGATGATTCAACAACTGAAGCAAGCTTTCTTACCATGGATGGATTTCGTGATAGAATAGCGACATCTCTTTCTCTAGATTGGAATTAGAATCTAATGTTAGTTAGAAGGTTAGATGAAGACAATGGCCTTGTAATATTTTAGTAATTGTGATCAGTACAATGACTCATTTCTCAGTATCGTGGGCGAATATTTCAATTTCCTTTGATGAATTAACGGCAAAAATAATTACATATGCTTCATCATGCTCAACAAACATATATTCAATAAACAGGGGTAAGAATGTCTTTCCACACTCAAAAACCTCTTTTCTGGAGCTATGGACACCAATCTTGCCAAACACCACAAAAACTCCAGAGCAGAGTTGCTCCACCCTGGAGTTCTGGAGCAGAGCAGCTCCGGGACGGAGCAGAGCCCTGCCAAACACGCCCTAATAACATAAAAATAATATTGGTAGGTTTATCATGAAACTAACTATTATAATTTGGTTTCTATTTGAAATAATTTACTTTTAAAGATGTTGTTGGTTAAAGTTAAAAAAGTTTGATTTTAGAAAAACTAAACGTAGCTATATTTTAGAATGGAGAGAGTATCTGATTTGACGAGCACCATACACCATACAAAATTTTACTATTATCTCTAAGAGGCTAGCTAATAATACATCACCATCACAAGATTTGATAAACGCCTGAGAGATTACTGACGATGTGGTTTGTGTATGTTATTACACCAAGAAGAATATTTGCATCACGCATAAGTAGGATTTTAGAAAGTGGAAAAAAGAGGATTTCAGCTACCTGCTGTGCACATTCATGGCGGAACCCTTCCCTGATCCACTCTTGCAAGAGGGAGGATAAATAACCCATTATCACTCCCGTACAACGACTCGAGCTGCCATGCGATGACTGCGGTGGCAGCGCGCGCCTCTCGTCAGCTACTGCTGCAACCCCCAACCTGTTGAATTGTAACGTGGACGCCGGTCCGGGTCCTGGGTTCTTCAGAGAAAATCAGTTGAGAGCAGAGTCAGATTCCTGAAGGAAACATGATGTAAATTTTCATCTTTGACAACAATTCAGTACCTTGCTGGTACCAAAGCCGCCGCTGCTTTCTAGGTCTGATGGAGCGGGCCAAACGGCATCGAACCTGACGCAGATTTTCCCGGCGTTGCCATCGGTGGTGCCCATCTTGATCTCGAACACCCCGCTCTGGAGCGCGTGGATCGAGCGACGGAACTCCACGGCAACGGTGCGGCGGCGGACAACCCGGAGAACGGCCGCGCACACCTTGGCCCGGAGGTGGCTGCTGGGGCTGGTCGGGTGGAGTTCCATGCAGCGGGCGAGGATCCTGACGGTGTCGGCCATCAACGCCTCCGCGAAAGCAGCCGCGCTGCCCTCACCGAGTCCCGATCGTTTCGTCCACGTGACGTCCCGCTGGATCGCCAGCTCATCCAGCCTCGCGACCGCGCCGTCGATCGCGTGGTCGAGGCTATGAGCCTGCTGCGGCGGCCGCGCGGGGACGTCCAGGCAAACGGCATCGAGCTCCTGGATCCTGTCGTTCGCGGCGCCGCTGCCGCCCGCGATGTTGAGCTCCACCTGGAGGCTCGCGGTGACGTCGCCGACGGTCGAGAACCAGAGGTGCGAGGCTTCCTTCTCGCGGTCGGTGGCCACGTCCCATGCTCGGAGGAGGGCGGCCGCAAGCCGCCACACCCCGTCCCCGAGGCCTTGCCGCTGGTCGGTCGACCGAGGAGGAGACATGCTCGATGAAGAGTCGGACAGTGAGGTTGCCCAGAAGGGACTAGGGAGCACAGCACTCGGGTTCGCAAACATGCAAGGTCCAAGCAGCAAGTCGGCGGTGATCTCTAATTCGGCAGACACCCAAGTCCCAAGTCTAAGCCGTTCCTGACTTTGTTGAGCGCCCGTGGAAGACCAGAGCTGGCTGCCAAAATTCTATTCTATCCTGCTGACAGACGAAGAACGGCAAACAAACGGGTCGAGCACGTTTGGATCAGCTTGTTGCCGCCCGTGCCGCGCTCATCGATGCGCCCCTGGTTGGCTGGTTCCCGTGATTCCATCTGCCGAGAGTTCACCGCTCAGTGAGCTGCGTTGCTGTAGATGGAGGCTCGTGTCAAATGGCAATTGGATGGCCAACAAGTATGCTGTCCATGCCCGTGCACGGGATGTGTAGTTGTATTGGAGGTCTTCGTCAACCTCAACTCGGAGTCTCAGACTCGCTTGTGTCTTCAGTCTTCACCGGGGATGCCTGCGCTGCTAGGCTGCTAGCTCCAATCACACCGTTTAATCCGGAACCCCAACCAACCGAACTAGCTGCAGGCTCGCGCAGCTCCAGCTCTGATTCCACCCCATGGCGCCGCGCGGCGAGGCGAGGCTCGTCGAGGACCTGCGGGACTTCCTGGACGACTTCGCGTTCCGGGCCAAGCGCCTGGCCGCGCCGCTGCTGCGGCCGTTCGGGCCCTCGGCCGAGCCGGGCGCCGTCGACGACGGCGAGCTCGACAAGCTGAGGGCCAAGCTCAGGCGCATCCGCGCCACGCTCCGGGCCGCCGAGGACCGGGTGGTGGCCGACGACTTCGTCGCGCTGTGGCTGCGGGAGCTCCGGGACCTGGAGCACGCGGCGGAGGACGTGCTCGAGGAGCTCGAGTTCGAGGCGCTCCGCGCGGCGCGCCTCGAGGGGTTCAAGGCCCAGCTCCTCCGGTCCTGCGCCGGCGGCGGGAAGCGGAAGCGCGAGATCAGCCTGATGTACTCCTCCTCCCCCGACCGCCTCAGCCGCAAGATCGCCAAGATCATGGAGCGCTACAACGAGGTCGCGCGGGACAGGGACGCGCTCCGGCTGAGGAGCGGCGATGGGGAGAGGCGGCAGGAGGTCAGCCCCATGACGCCCACCAGCTGCTTGATGAAATGCCGGCTCCATGGCAGGGAGCGGGACATGAGGCGGGTCACTGAGATGCTACTATCTGACGAGGCTAGCTGCTGTGATGTCTATTCTGTTGTTCCTATCGTTGGGCCAGCTGGTGTGGGGAAGACCAGTGTAGCCCAACATATCTACAACAACGAGTCCATCAGCTCAAAGTTTGACATTAAGATGTGGGTATGGGTGTGCCAAGAATTTGATGTCTTGAAGCTTTCACGGAAACTCGCCGAAGAGGCTACAGAGTCCCCTTGTGACTTTGCAGACATTAACCAGATGCATCGTGTCATCACTGATCGGCTGAAGGGGAAGCAGTTCTTGCTTGTTCTTGACGATTTATGGGATGAGAGCCGAGACCGCTGGGCAAGCTTGCAGGTGCCTCTGAAATGCGCTGCAAGGGGGAGCAAAATTTTAGTGACCACGAGAAGCACTAAAGTTGCCAAAATGGTGGCTTTGAAGATTGCACCAATTAGGCTACCTGTCTGATACTAACTGTTGGTCTGTGTGCCAAGATGCTGCCTTGCGAGGTCGTGATCCTTGTATTATCAACGAGAGTCTTATTTCTATTGGTAAATCGGTTGCAGCGAGATGCAAAGGTTTGCCATTGGCTGCAAATGCCGTTGGCCATGTTTTATCCAGTGCAATTGATAGGAATTATTGGGAGGCTGTTGAGCAGAGCGATTTCTGGAACAGTGAAGTGGTAGGGCAGACCCTTCCTGCTCTTCTGGTGAGTTACAACAGCTTGCAGAAGCACTTGAAGCCCTGCTTCTCTTATTGCTCATTATTTCCAAAAGATTATTTGTTTAGAAAAGACCAATTGGTCCGTCTATGGTTGGCACAAGGCTTTGTTGAAGCAGACAGAGAACATCATGATGAGGATATTGCCTGCAAATATTTTGATGACCTAGTGGAGAAGTTTTTTCTTCAGAGGCTACCATGTAATGAAGAGAGGTAACATTGCTAAGTTTGATTTTCTTTTAATGAATCAATTATGCCTTTTCTTTTTTACAAATGATGCAAAGCTGAACTAGGTTGTGCATATGATTCAGAATCTTGGATGGTGCATACTTTGTTATGCAGCATTCGAATACCCAAACATCTCTATCTAAATTGCCTCAGCATATCTACTTGGTATCTAAATTGCATGTTAGTCTGCAATGATTATCGCACGCTGAAGAATGGAGGTGGTAGAGCCATTCACAAATGCATTGCATGCCACTATGTTGTATAGTGATAGACTGCAGTCCATCAACAAAATGAAGTTGTCTGAAAGAGTGTTGCAATATTTTTATGTTTCGATTGAAAAGTTAAAACATCTATTGGTGATTGATAGCAAATCTTGACGCGTCTAGTTGTATTGTTTACAAGAAATGTTCATAGTGCAATCTGGCTAATGCTTTTATGCAAGAATAAGAGATGGATAAGGAATTAATATAATACATAGTAAATGTGTAAAACCAAATATTATAAATGAATGTACAATTGGCATTTGACATCTATATAATATAGGTCCTGTTTGGATCCCAGGAATAAACTGTAGAATAAACTTTAGTCCATTAGGTGATCCAAACAGGCGGACTAAAAGGTGGACGAAACTTTAGTCACACCCCAACTAATCATTAGTCCATTAGTCCTCCAAACCCACCTAATTCGGACTAAAAGCAGCAGAAATGAGCCAACCATTCGAAAAATGACTAGAGTACCCTTCCACCTTATCCCTTCACGCATATGCAAAAAGGTAATGCAAAACGGACTTTCTTTGTCAGTTTGTCTCCTGTCTACCTTTAAACCCTATGATCCAAACAGGGTATGAACTAATTTAGTCACCTAACTTTTAGACATCTAAAGTTTAGTCTGGACTAAACTTTAGTTTTAGGTGATCCAAACATGGCCATAATTACGCAGCCATGACCATTACCTCTTTTTTGTCCACCATCTAATCTGTACATTTCCGTTTTTGCATAAGTTTCACATTTTTATCAATTAGCAAATTTGTACTATAGCATAAATTGTTTGAGGTTTCCTTAGTGAATGCATCTTGGTTATTGATTACTTCCACTGACTGTTACGCAAGTAGAAGCGTATGCTACTATAATGTTATGCCATGCCTCAAGTAGTCTTGACCATTATTTCTTCAGTGGCTGTTACTGCACATTTCAGCTGCTATTGACATTCTTCCAGATTTCGATTGTCTCCAACCCAGGAACCTAGTAAACATTTTAGGTTATTTGTTAAATCATGTTATTTTTACTGGACTTGCGGCTCCCATTGGTTTAACGAAATGAATGTCATCAGAGTATTACCCATCCCATCTGTACGGATTTTCCTCTCTAGTTAAACATTTTTTGGCTTTCATGTTTGGTGGTGCCAATCTGTTGTAATGATATTTCTTGTGCATTTATGTTTTATAAACTACACTAACTCTTCTTGCAACAGGTATGTCATGCGTGATCTCTATCATGAGCTTGCTGAATATGTATCAGCCAAAGAGTATTCAAGAATAGAGAAATCTACATTTAACAATGTAGAAGAAAATGCTCGACACTTATCTTTTGCTCCAGATGAGGACCACTCCAATGAGATCATACAATTCTATGCACTCCAAAATGAATATATGAAAGAATCTCATATTCCTGGCTTGCGAACATTGTTGGTTGTTCAAAAGGATGAACTCAAGGACGAAAGAAATGCTTTGCACATAAATTTCCCAAGGGGCATGTTCAAGATTCTTGGGTGTTTGAGGGCTCTGGACTTAAGTAATACTAACATGGAGCACCTGCCCCACTCTGTTGGTGAATTGATACATCTTAGGTACCTAAGTCTTGAGAATACCAAAATCAAGTACTTGCCAGAGTCAATAAGTGCCCTCTTCAAGTTGCATTCAATGAATCTCAAATGTTGCAATAACCTTAGTGAATTACCTAAAGGAATCAAATTCCTCACTAATCTGAGGCATCTGGAACTACCATCCATGGATGATTGGAATATGAACATGCCATGTGGAATTGGTGAATTAACAAACCTACAGACAATGCACGTGATCAAGGTCGGAAGTGATTTAGGCAGCTGTGGGATTGCTGACTTAGCTAACTTGAATAAGCTTAGGGGAGAGTTGTGCATCTCAGGAATAGAGAATGTGCCAAGTGCACAAATTACTCCTGAAGCTAGCATCAAGAACAAAGGTGAACTGCGTAAATTGATACTCCACTGGTCTTCCATCGCCTCCATGTTTTCTTATGATGCATCATCTGTGTTGGATAGTCTTCAACCTCATCCTGATCTGGAGGAGCTGACTATCAAGGGATTCTCTGGTGTCAGATTTCCTTTATGGCTGGGAAATCAGTATATGTTTAGCTTGTCCATCTTAGAACTAAAAGATTGTCGGAACTGCAAAGAACTGCCATCTCTTGGTCGGTTACCTTGTCTCAAACATCTTTCAATCAATTCGCTCACCAGCATAAAGCACGTGAGCCGAATGGTTTCTGTCCATGAGGAAATTAACTGCGGTGATTATAGATCCAGCATCAGCACAGCCTTTCCTACATTGGAGACACTGAAGTTTTCCAACATGGACTCCTGGGAGCTATGGGATGAGCTTGAGGCCCGAGATTTCCCTTGTCTTCGGCATCTCACCATTATGAGATGTAGCAAACTGAGTGGATTGCCCAATCTCCAGGCACTGCAAAATCTTCGTATAAAAAATTGTGAGAATCTACTCGAGTTGCCAAATTTCCCATCCCTCCAATGTATTAAAATTGAGGGTTTCTGGAGTGTTAATCAAATACTGCAGCTCCCAATATTTTCTCATATTGAGCCATTAGAACTCCGTTGTCACAAGAAACTTGTGTCAGTGAAAAAGATCCAGAATCCAGTCCTTCACAGTTTGAGTTTGAAGCAGAAAGGATCCCTACATAAGGTTTCAGGGTGTCAAGTGTTGCCTTTCCATAATCTGTTTGTTCAAGATAGTCAGGTACATGTGATCACTAAATTGCATACCAAAGACAATCGTTATCTAATGTTACAGCTTCTGAAATGTACATGCTTGCTATATATTGCAGACAACTTGGACATTTTTAAGGTGTGCGAGACGAATACATGATTGCAGCTGCAATTTCATTGCATTTACCGATCTTACCTTTGGACAAACTAATGTCTATCCTTCTAAAGGTAGCTCCCTCCGCATGTACTATTCCTTTGTTGGCCCTTTCTTTTTCATTTTTGGCACACATTTGCACTAATGAGATCAACTTAGGCTTATTCTTTAATAGGAAGAACCTATCTGGCATCTATAGTGTCTTATGTCAAATCAATACATTTAACAGGTATAGCTTTCATTTATATTTATTAATTTCAGTGGAGATATGCAAAGATGTATCATTCCATGCTGGACATTCTGAAGACGTTGAGCTTGTATCCTGTAAACCAGTTTGGGTTCAAATGGGTCAACCAGAAGATAGTGAGCCTGTTTACATAGACTAACAGACTAATGATAATGAAATCAGCGTGATGGACGAACCAGGATCCTCAGGTGGTGATACCTGGATAATGCAGCTCAAATCAGGGTATTCAGAAGCTAATGCAATTAGTAATCAATGCTCAAGTTTCAGTTTTGGATTGGAATTCTGGTTAGCTGTGTTGGAAATTCAGGCAGCAAATGAGGAGCTCTCTAAAGTAGGAGTTAGGAAAATTGAGCTCTATTTACATTGGAGGGGTACATGTCCTTTTATAGGACCCTCTAAGGCGGTTGCTACAGTAACCGCCCTGCTACAGTGCTGTTTTACAGCTAGGGGACAGCTTGCTAGCTGTAAACAGCAGGCCAAAACCAATTTGAACCCCTACTCCTAAATACCTAGAAGGATATAAATCCTCTACTTTCCTTAGCCACTAAGGAACCTAATAGAATCTAAAAACTTGTGAACATACAAGATTTACAACTAACATTCTCCCCCTAAACCTTGTATGGTTAATTTACTTGACATATCCCAATCTTGTCTTTCAACTCCTGAAACTTGACCCTTCCCAGTGGCTTTGTGAGTATGTCACCCAGCTGCTCAGCTGTTCTAATAAACTTAACCTCTATTTGCCCTGTCTCCGCATATTCTCTAACCACATGAAACTTCACATCAATGTGCTTACTCCTATCATTCAGCACAGGATTTTTGATAAGGGAGATAGCAGATTTGTTGTCAATCCTCAGTAATGGCCTTCCCACTTTAGTACCTAAGATGTCAGCTTGTATCCTTGCCAACCACACAGCTTGACAAGCTGCATTAGCAGCAGCTATGTATTCAGCTTCACAGCTTGAGTTTGCCACTACCTTTTGCTTCACCGACTGCCATGACACGGCCCCATCACCCAAGAAGAAGATTATCCCAGATGTGCTTTTTCTATCCTCCACATCTCCTGCATAGTCACTATCACTGAAACCAGTTAGAAGTGGTTCAGTCCCTCTTCCTCTTGCATAGAACAGCCCAATATCCTGAGTACCAGCCACATATCTCAGAATTTGTTTTACTGCACTCCAATGCTTCTCATGAGGCTCCTCCATAAACCTACTTACATATCCCACAACAAAAGCAATATCTGGCCTAGTATGGACCAAATACCTGAGGCTTCCCACAGCACTTCTGTATTTGGTAGCATCAACTAGGGGACTTGTACATTTCTTGCTTAGCTTCAGCCTTGTCACCATGGGAGTCTGACACGAGTTGCAGCCTGACATCCCTGTCTTCTCCAAAATTTTTCCTGCATAAGCCTTTTGACACAATGAAATGCCCTGTTCCTGCTGCTTCACTTCTATACCCAGGTAGTAGTGCAGTAAGCCAAGATCACTCATTTTGAACCTGAGTGTCATCTCCTCCTTGAACTGCTGAATGATCTTGCTGCTAGTCCCTGTAATGACAAGGTCATCAACATATACTCCCACTACTAACCTGTCAGCACCATCACCCTTGCAGTAGATAGCATGTTCAGATGGACTCTTCTTAAAACCCAAAGCAATCAGATTTTCATCCAGCTTCATGTTCCAGGTTCTAGGAGCTTGATGTAAACCATACAAAGCTTTATGCAGCCTATATACCTTGTGCTGATTGTTGACATCCCAAAAACCTGGTGGTTGTTCTACATACACCTCCTCCTTCAAATCCCCATTCAAGAAGGCAGATTTTACATCCATGTGGTGGACTTCCCAACGTTGATGAGCAGCCAACGCAATTAGCAGTCTAATAGCTTCCATTCTTGCAACAGGGGCAAAAACTTCATCAAAATCAACACCCTCCCTCTGAGCATATCCCTTGACCACTAGCCTTGCTTTGTGCCTTACTATTGTTCCCTGCTCATCCCTTTTTACTTTGAACACCCATTTCAATCCAATTGCCTTGCGCCCAACCGGCAAACTGGTCAATGTCCAAGTATTGTTCTCCTCAATGGTTGTCAGCTCCTCAACCATTGCATTTTTCCAGCACTCATGCTTCAGAGCTTCTGTCAGAGACACAGGTTCCTCAGCACTAACTACCAGGAGCTCCACATCCTCTAGAAATCGCTGAGCATAACCCGGTGGATTTGCTGGCCCAAGCAAGTTATCAACAGTTCGGAAACGGAGAGGTGTGTCACCGGTATGTTCATCATCCAGCTGCTCTTCATCTATAACACCAGGAGGTGACACAAATTGAGCAGGTGACACAACAGCAGCAGGGGAATTTGGTGCTGCCGGTGGTGTCCCAAATTCTGCCGGTGGTATACCTTGATCCGGCTGTGGTGTGCCCTGCTCCGCTTCCTGCTCTGCACCTCCAGCTGCGCCCTGCACCACTGGTTCCTCTCTTCTTCCAATTTCTTTGTATTCCCTGTTCCTCTCCACTGGGTACAGAATGGTAAAGATGCCACTTCCATCACTACTGCCACCAGCTTCCTTGTCCCTTGTTTCTGCCCAATCCCACTGGGCTCCTTCATCAAATACAGCATCCCGAGTGATGACCACTCGACCAGAGATAGGATCATAAGCACGATAGGCCTTAGAACCCTTCTCATACCCGATGAACACCATCCGCCTCCCCCTGTCCTCTAATTTCTTCAGATTCGGCCTAGTGTTCCTCACATACACCACACATCCGAAAGTCCGCAGGTGATGAACTGCAGGCTTCTTCCCACACCACGCCTCATAAGGTGTCATCCCCTCAACACCCTTCGTCGGCGCTCTGTTCAACAAATACACCGCCGTTGCAACTGCTTCTCCCCACAGCCACCCCGGCAAATTCTTTGCCTTCAGCAAACTTCGAGTAGTCGCCACTACTGTCGCATTCCGGCGTTCCACAACACCGTTCTGCTGCGGCGAGTATGGCGCTGTCAGTTGCCTTTGCATCCCGACCTCCGCACAGAACTCCATGAATTCAACAGAGGTGAATTCTCCTCCCCTGTCTGTGCGCAACATCCTCAATTTTCTCCCTGTTTCTGCCTCGGCTGCAAGCTTAAATTGCTTAACCGAATCTGCTGCCTGGTCCTTTGAGCGCAGAATCGACACCCACATGAATCTGCTCCTATCATCAACCATCAACAGAAAATACTTGCTGCCACCTGCAGTTGGAGGAGAGATTGGCCCGCACAAATCACCATGGACCAGATCAAGCACCTCCTCTGCCCTGAATTCTGCCTTCTGCGGAAAAGACAGCCGCCGCTGCTTCCCCGCCATGCACCCTTCACAAAGCTGGTTCACATGAGACAGCAATGGAAGCCCGCGCACCATTCCACGGCGCGCCAATGTCCTCAAGGCCTGAAAATTCAGGTGTCCGAACCTTGCATGCCACCTCCATGCCTCATCTTCTGTGCACGACGCCAAGCACACCGGCTGTGTGACAGGAATGTCCAGCACAAACAACCGATTTCCCTTGCGAGGCGCATGCGCCAGCAGCACGCCACTCGGATCCCACACCTTCATCACTCCATCCTTGATCACAACCTCATGTCCAGTCTCATCCAACTGACCCACGCTCACAATGTTTGTAGTGAGACGCGGTATGTAGTACACATTAGACAGGATCTTGTGTTCACCGGTTTTGCAGACAAAGAGAATAGTGCCACATCCTTCAATCTTCGCTGTAGAGCTGTCACCAAAGCGGACAGAACCGACCACATTCATGTCAAGTTCAGCAAATGCTGCACGAGAACCAGACATGTGGTTCGTCGCCCCGGTGTCCAGCACCCAGCTCCTCACATCTCGTACACCACCTTCATTCAGCTGGACAAACACCTTCTCCTCTCTCAACTGGACATCCCTTACAACCTCCTCTTCAGCGGCAGTCACCATCAGCAGCGCCTCTTCCTCCTCCTAGACAAGATTCGCCGCTGCCGCCGCTTCCTTCTCTTTCTCCCTTCTACGGCACTCCCTCGCCCAGTGCCCTTTCTTGCCACAGCGGTTGCAAACGTCGTCCGGTTTTGGACCGAACTTGTTGCTAGGTTCGCCCTTCCCCTTGTGCGACCTTGCGTGGCTGTCGCCTCGGCCTCGACCTCCCCCGCGACCTCTTCCTCTGTTGCTGCCACCACGCCCACCACTGCTGGAGCTACCACGCGCTTCTTGGTTATTTAGACGCACTCGCCACTCTTCCTCCGTGAGGAGGAGGCGGCCGGCATCATCTCTCACCGGCGCCGGCTTCTTCCTTTGCTCCACAGCACGTAGTCGACCAGTGGCTTCTTCAATGAAGATCTTACTCAGATCAAGTAACGTCTCGATAGAGATCGCCACCTGCTCCAAGCTCTCCGGCACCGAATGCAACAGCCGCTTCACAACTTCCTTCTCTGTCACCGTATCACCTAGAGATCGCAGCTGGTGTGCTAAGGTGTTGAGCCTGAGTGAGAACTCCTCAACACTCTCCCCGGGCTTGAAACGGAGATTACTGAACTCCCTCCTCAGCTGCTCCGCATTAGCCTCCTTTACCCGCTCAACACCAACACGCACTTCCCTAATCGCCTCCCATGCCTCCTTGGCTGTTTCTTTAGTTGCCAGCCCGGTGTGCATGTCTTGCGGCACCGCTCGAAGCAATGCCGCCAAAGCAGCCCGATCATCCCGGTATTCCCCCTCACCGGTCTCGATGATCTCCCATAGCCCCGCTGCCTGCAGGTTAACCTTCATCACCAAGGACCACTCCGTGTAATTGGTCCGGGTCAACATGGGGTAGACCACTGCTGCTGCTGCTGTTCTTTCCACAACCCTCTCCAGAATCACCTCGCGGCCACCCATGGTGCGGCCTCGATGGCGACGTGCTGGTGGAGACAGCGATACCCTTCGATCACGCCGTGGAGACGGCGTTCGCCCAGCATGCTGTTGCCTTCCGGGAGCTGATGCAGCAGCCATGGATCAGCCCAACGTGGCTCTTGATACCAAGTGTTGGAAATTCAGGCAGCAAATGAGGAGCTCTCTAAAGTAGGAGTTAGGAAAATTGAGCTCTATTTACATTGGAGGGGTACATGTCCCTTTATAGGACCCTCTAAGGCGGTTGCTACAGTAACCGCCCTGCTACAGTGCTGTTTTACAGCTAGGGGACAGCTTGCTAGCTGTAAACAGCAGGCCAAAACCAATTTGAACCCCTACTCCTAAATACCTAGAAGGATATAAATCCTCTACTTTCCTTAGCCACTAAGGAACCTAATAGAATCTAAAAACTTGTGAACATACAAGATTTACAACTAACAAGCTGATGTTGTACGGCGAGTAACATCAACGAAACTCAGCTGGTGACCTGGTGTCGAGGTTGCTCCGTTTTGTATTTTCCTTTTGATTCTGGTATTTCAGCAATACACATACGTATGTATACCTGGTACGTTCCTGTTAATACTGTATGTGCATTCTGATATTTCAGCAATCTGCATACACACATATTTTTTAATGAACTAGAATTTACATTCAAACAATCTGTATTCAAAATTGACAGTGCACAGCACAAAAAATAAATAATAAGGTGGTTTATCATTTGACCGCTGTATTATGGTTTTCCAGTTGGATGTTGCTCAGCAGCAATGTCGAGTTTCTAAGTCAGATCTGAGTGAAAACCATGCAATATAGGATCCCCAGTTCAACGCATAGCTAGCTACCCCCAGATTTTACATCACATGGCTACATATACACAACAAGCATATCAAACCAGCACAAACTAACAGATCCCACCTAAATCCAAAGTACCATCACTGCATGTATACGCGCAAAAGAGATTTCACATCTCCCAGCCTTGTTCATGCCGATCACTATCAGTGCCTACTATTGCCTCCACGACCAAAGGCCGCGCGCCGTCGTGATCTGTATCGCCAGGAGCTGGCCTGGCCGGCGTGCTGCTCCCGTCCAGGCGGCCGGTAAATCTCCAGACCCTGCGCCGCGCGGCTGATCTTTTGGAGGCCGGCCTCGATGGGAGCACGCACACGCTCGTCGGCGAGCAACTCCGGCGTCAACAGCCGCTTCCACCCTTCGTGCCACGCCGTGGCCTCCGCCACGGTGGGTCTCGCGGCCCACAGCCACCGGCACAGCGCGTCCTGCCACTTGCCCAAGAAACCCTCCTCCTCCAGGAGCCGCGCCATGTCCCGCGCCGGCACCACGGACAACCACCTCATCACCCCGCCGAACCCGCCGTCCTCCTGCTTGGGCGGCGTGACGCGCACCGCCCGTAGGCCCTGCCTCAGGTACGGCACGACGTGCCGGCCGACGAACTCCTCCCACGCCGCCGGCCCAAACGCGTCCTTCCACGGCAGCACCATGTCGTGGTCGGCCGTGGCGCGGGGCGCGCGCCATCCCACCAGCGCGTTACCGAGCTTGCACCGCACCGTCGCGACCAGCGGCTCGTGCCGGCGCCCGAGGAGCGGGATCCACGGGTGCACCCAGGCGTGGCACGGCACGGGCTCCCACCGCGGCTCCCACGACTCGGCGGCGGCCGACAGCTTCGGCATGACCGCCTGCTCCAGGAGGTGCTGGATCGCCGGGATCGGCAGCGCGTCCCCTCACGTCTCCAGGAACCGGACCATCGGCTCCGGGTCCATGGCCTCCCACGTCTCGGCGGCCGACGCCAGCACGGCCCCCACCACGACGTCGTCGACCAGCGCGGCGTACGGCGACGCGGCCGACCCGTCGTCAAGCAGCGCGTCCTTGAGCCTGGTCACCGCCTCCAGCCCGCGCGACGGGTCCTCGAGCGGCTCCCACTGCTGGAACACCGCGCGCAGGAGCGGCGCCGCGTCCGCGAGGCGGTACGTCGTGTACTCCCGGGGGCACTGCTCCTTCAAGGCCGTGAACTCGCGGATCAGCTCGGCCGTCGTGAGCATCCCCGACGAGCTCTCCTCCTGCACCCTCGCCATGGCCTTGGCGATCGCCGCCGTCCCCTCCCCGTAGCACGGTTCCCCTTGGCCACTCGACCATCGAGACGCCCGGGCGAGTGCCTTCTGCACCCGCGCGACGGCCTCGGCGGCGCCTTCCTCCAGTGGTCTGGCTAGGATCTTCTCGTCAAACTCCCGATGGCGCTACCCTTTTTTTGCTCCTCCGGCTTCATCCCACTTGGGCCAGTTCTCCGCGCTGGGAGGCGGCTCGAAATCTCCGCCGGTGGATCCCTCGGCGGTGCCGAGGCCGGCGTTCTTGGGCCGCACGATCACTTCGAGGGGAGCGACGATCCCCTGGCCGTGCCTGCCGAGGCCCGTGCCTTCCCTGTAGTTCATGCGCTTCATCATCCTCGCCACCACCGTGTTGGACGCCAGGCTCCCAGGCGCCGGCGGCGACGTGGCCCGCGGAGCCAGATCCCCAGACGACGATGCGGGACTACGAGAATCCCCATGGTTACCGGACGGAACGGCCGCGGATACGAATTAGACGGGCTTGGGGAGATCGCCGGAGCCGCGTGGTCGCTTCTGCGGGGTACGGCCGTACTCGGCGCCGGAGCGTGGCGCAGACGCGGAGTTCCCGCCCGTTCCCCACCGTGCACTAGCCCGGCTGATGCGGTTCCCGTCGACGAAGCCGGCGTCGCGGCGGTGGGTCGCGTCGCGCCTCTCGCCGGCGTCCATGGCGTACACCCACGCAGTGCAGGTCTCTGGGGATATGGATCTGACGGGAGATGCGGAGCGAGTTTAGGGTTGCCCGGCCGGCCGGCGGCGGCGGCTACCACTCGTAGCACGTTTTCTCGCACCGAACGTCGATGCGCGCGGCCCTAAATATCGTGGGCGTGATACGCGTGCCCAAGAACCCCCAAGTCCGAGTCGGGACGAATATGGAAACCTTTTGCGACAGCCCAGCTGTGGGCGATCGGTCAGAGAGTAATGACTTGTGTGTTCGCATTGGGAATGAACTTTGTCCTGCTCGCCCACCGCCTGCTCAGGACTGCGTGAGTGCGTAATACAAAGCGTTCGGAGCTCTCGTCTTCGATCACCGGTTGGTTAAGGACGGGCGGGCTACGTATTACATGAATTCCCCGCGCAAATAAGCGGGGTGCATGGCTAATCTTTGTATGATTTTATCATATTGGTAAACTGGGTAGTCTAAGTTGTCAATTAATTATGTGGGTATTCTTGACAAAAGCTACGCTTACTGTGTACGTGATTTTAATTAGGGTAAATTTTCTATATGCCATTGGCTAAAACTTTTATCCCTTGTCTGCCACTAAAAAATTTGTATCTTGTGAATGCCATTGGCCATAAAAGCTAATCTCTTTTGTGCCATATTGACTACATTCCGATAGTTTTGACTAACAGAAACGTACAAAATGACCCATTTGCCCCTGCTGCTTAGATGGTTGTAAATTTCATCTGTCCCGTTTATGCCACCAATTGAAATTAAGGAATCTATATAAGGATATGGACATAATTTCCATCACAAGACCAGTACAATAACTTCATGACCATTCCAGTGTTTTAAAAGTCACATAACATAGCCTTCTGACCCTCCTAAATACATAGACATCATAGTTTGCTCTACGTACATCCATAATTTCTCCAAAATAAGAATAGAAGGTCAAGTTCCCACATCCAAAATATTCACGAAAGGTCAAGTTTCCTTCACATAACACCCAAAATAGAGACCCTCAAAACATTCATAGAAGGTCGGTAAGCCTTTTTTTGGCTTTAGTGCCCTTGGCACGACTATTTTCACCCTTCTTTTTGCTCCTAGTTCCCATGGCAGGACTATCTACAGGAACCTTGGTTGGTGTTGCTTGAGCAGTGCCCTTCACTTTCCTATTCTTCTAAATCTTATTTGTCCCAGTCCCCTTCCCCTTCTTTTCGATTGCAGTTCCTGCTGCACTTGCACTTGCTGGTTGGCTAGCTGATGCACCATATGGCAGAAGTGGTAGACAATTTGGAGGATTCATGTCTTGGTATAGGAGCTAGACTTGCCCTACAGAAAATGATGAAATGAGCGATTCACAAGTAACAAGCTCAATTATTGATGAGTGTAGCTACTTACCTCTTAGAAAGATTAGTGTTCTTTCTTTTACTCCCACCTTCTAGGTTTGCTATTTCCTGATTTTTTTTCGTTTCTTCTCAGCTTTTCTGCAATGGATGGTGAAAAATACACATAAGAAACAACAAGAAATAGATGGAGTCTTCAAAGGAATGTGAAAGAATACACACGCTTGGGCTGCCAACAATGCAAGGACTTCTTTAGCTTCTGGATCTCCTTCTCTACAAGTGTTCCAGTGGTGCCCATGTTGGTGGCAGATTGGGCACTCATGTGCACTTCCTCTCCTTTTCTTCTTATAACCCCATTCATGAGCAGCCTTAAATCTATGTGTTTTTGTCTACCAGCAGGTCTCCTTAGCAAAGGTGGATATAAGAAGAAACCTTTGTCAGGCTTGGGCCATTGCTTCTTATCAGTCATAGCAGGTATCTTTCCCTTATAGGCAGCCCTAAACTTCTCAATTGTGTAGCTTCTATCGACATAAAGCTGAAGATTTTCTTCCCTAAGATATGTTATGAATGTTATAGCATGTGGACATGGTTTACCTGATATCTGCCATGACCTACATGTGCAGGTCATGCCTTTCAAATCAACCACATG
Organism: Panicum hallii; assembly: GCF_002211085.1. Taxonomy (NCBI): domain Eukaryota; kingdom Viridiplantae; phylum Streptophyta; class Magnoliopsida; order Poales; family Poaceae; genus Panicum; species Panicum hallii. Next base: position 39,374,676 of record NC_038048.1, on the reverse strand, counting down.
TTTGAAGTCTACAAGTTGATCTTTTGTGAAAGTCCAATGCTTCCCATATATACCTCAGCTATATCATCATCACTCCTTTGGATTTTATACTTCAATCCATAACTTCGCATTTTTAGATCATTATAAATGTGTGGCAATACTAGACCAGCCATGTTCCTACCAATCCTCCTCCTCTGATCGAACTTAAGCATTAGCTTCTGCCTTAGCTTTTCTACTAGATCACCCAAATGCATTGCCTTGAACTTTCTAATCCAACTATTGAAACTTTCAGCCAAGTTGTTTGTCACATAGTCAACCTTAGCGAGTTAACTAAATTTGCACCTCATCCAAAGGTTGGGATGATTCTCAGTAAGGTATGTGAGGACATCAGGATTTGCTGCAACCATCTTGGACATATGCTCCTCAAATTGCTCTGGCTGCCATGCATAGGCTGCTGCCCACAAGTTCTCATCAAACACCTTCCCACGGAACCTTTTCTTGAAGTTGGTTACTAAATGCCTCATGCACTCCCTGTGCTCAGCATTTTTAATACAGTCTTAATTACATTGAGTCCCTTTCCTGCATCAGTACATATGGCCAAGCCTATAGGATCTTCTACGCAGTCATGTAATTTTTCCATAAACCACTCCCAGTGCTCACTATCCTCACACTCCATTATTGCAAACACAACTGGAAAGAGCCAATTGTGCCCATCCACAGCACACGCAGTAGCTAACTGCCCTCTGAACCTTCCAGTAAGAAATATGCTATCTATGGAGAGGTATGGCCTGCAACCATTGAGGAATCCATCTACACAAGCCTTGAAAGCAATCAACATCCTTTTAAAGTGATGCTTCTCCCTCACTGAATGATGCTCAATGATGACCATGCTGCCAGGACTCCTCCTCTCCACCTCAGCTTTCCAACTATACAAGCTGTCAAAGTTGTCCTTCCAAGTTCCATACACTTTGTCAAGTGCAAGCTGATACCCTGCATGCACTCTCTTGTAGTTAATCTCCACAAAGTGAGTCTGTAAGATCCTATTTTGTAGTTCTTTAGCACCAATATCTGGATTATCCTTCACCCAGTCCATCACTTTGTCACATATATGTTCAAATGGATTCACCTTAACCTACAAAAGCATAAAACAAGACACATAAATTCTGGCGGGAGCTGTTAGGAAACAATAAATGAAAATAACAAACACAAGTATAAGAAAAATACTTGCCTTCATGGTTTTCCTGTCCTCCAACACAGAGGTATGAATTATCCATTTGCAGCCTTTGTTCTTGGCTGTACAATAAGCTCTTAGCCTTTCAGGATCTATCTTCTCTATATTGTACTCAAATTCATGCTTAATAGCATGCTGAGACAATGCAACTCTAAACTCTTCAATGCAAGAATAGATTGATCCTCCAAAGATAGTTGGAGGATTTGATTGGCTGGTACAACCAATTTTGTCCAATGCGGGATCCATCCTATAGATATGTTAGAGATAATACAAGGATCAATCAGCAACCTTTGTCCTATATACTACTATTTGATTGAAAAATACTAGTAATCTTTGGGAATAATTACAATGCACAGGTTTCACATATTACAGAAAAGGAATAAGATGTCTCTGATTGCTTTGAAAATTGATGTGTATGCTTTCTAATCACACCATAATTATATATAACAGGGCATTCAAATTGTTGTTGCCACACATAAATGAGAAAGCAATGTCGTCCAACAGGTATAATGAATGAAGAAAGTAAGCTATATATAAAATTAGTGTATAGGAACATCAATGTTGGCTTGGTTCAGTAGTCGCAAGAAAAGAAGTGGAGAGAGAGAGAGAGACGTTGTGGTGGTGTGTGGAGTTGTGCCATGGCTGGGACTGCTCGTGCAAGGTGTGGATGCGCGTATCTGACGCGCCATGGGCAGGAAAAATTGGGCGTCGATAAAATAGGCATGTGATGCGCCAGAGAAAGAGAGCAGCAGCCGACGAACTGAAATTATACCTCGACGGGAGCAGTGGGGGACCGTTCTCGAGGTTGCCGGCGGGGCTCACCAAACCATACTGCAGAGGCAGCAGCTCCAGCCGGATTGGAATCGTGGCGTCGAGAGGAGGTAGCCCACGCAAGCCCCCTTCCGGATCAGAGATGCACCACCTCCTTCCTCACCGAGCGGCCCATCCGCTCGTCGTCAATTTAGTGTGGCATGCTGTGAGCTGGATGGGGAGGAGGCTTCTTGTTGTCGATTTGGTCTGGAGCTGAGCCTAGGGTTTGCGTGCTCTCGCGGCTCGTGAGGAAGAAGACTGCGATGGGAATTGGGGCATGGGTAGTATTAGCATTTCGAATTTTTTTCTAACGGTGGCTGCTAACGGAAGTGACTCTCATGACACTAAACGGATTAGAATTTAAGACCAATGGCATATACGGGAGCTATATTTTTTTCGGTGGCAGATGCGGGAATAAGGTTAGACCAATGGTACATAAGGAATTTTGCCTTTTAAATATGATGAGGTCTTCTTCTTCGCTCAATTGGTTAAATGCCATGAGATTAAAACCATTCAAAATTTTCCGCTTTGCCAACCAAATAATTACGCACAATCAATTCATCTATATATGTGAAATGCCTGCACAAATGCGTTTCAGCGTTTGTGATGCAAATTATTTGATAATTAAGTGTGCTAACCTTGGCAAAATAATATGCTTGTATTTCCCACCCAATTGCATGCTCATGTCCAAATGCGGACTTAACAAGGCAATTATTTGTCATTTGGATGTTTAGCACCAGGGTACTCTATCCCTAATCGGCCCGCCCTCTATTCTATCCGGCGAAAGTATCCGGCGAAAGTACGTCCGACAGGATTCGAACTCGGGCTGCTTACTTCAAAGTTGGAGCAGCTAGCCACCCAGGCTCCCCTTACGCAGTCCATGGACCCGATTGTATTTCACGGGCATGCAATTATGCTTGACGATCGTGCTCTTAAAAATCTAAAATTGTCATTCTATGTGGATATAAGTTCTTTTCGACGAGGTTAGGCTTCAAAAAGTCGTGGTTGTTTCATGTCAAAAGTTCACACCCACATCCAACCTATGGTCGCACTCGGGCTTGATTTCCAGGTCAGGCCCGGACTTTCCCATTACATTTTGGTTTTAAAATAATTAAATTAAATTGTTGGATTGAGCTCATGCCGATCAATTTTTTGGGCACGTATTACTCGGACCAAGCTCGGTCCTATAGAAGAAGTGGTGCGTCAAAACCCCACAGGGTCGTACTAGGTCAAAAATGCTCAGGTCGATCCTAAGTAATTTTATAATTATTTTTATTACCATTGCTTATCTTTCCAAACATAATCAATTATATACACACCAATTAAAGGGGTAGTTCAATTGAATGACGAGAGATGAAGCGAAAGGACGTGTAGCCTAGTACCATATCACATTCTGGGTTCGACTTCTCGTGACAACGAATTTTTTTAGGATTTAATATTATTATGCTTTTAGTGGTGGGCGATATTCCCGTCGACAGCGAGATGACAGTGGTGACTTTATCAATCTTGGGAATTTGCCGCCTCAGTCTTCGAAGATGCTCGTAGGCGTAGAGTTTGCGTAGATATGTTTATAGGAATGAGTGTGCGTGCGTTGTAAGTGACTGAGTTGTACTGTATAATTAAAAAGATAATGAGAGATGAAGGCACCACCTCACGCACAAAACAAGCTTTTTGCTTTGCGTCTCACCAAGTTGTTAGTGTAAAATTAGGTTCCCTCATGTAAGGTACATAGTTACTACTATTGATTTGTTTTTTATATTTTTTATTAAGAGTAAATATATTGCTACACGTCAGCGATGTTATAAGTTGTCTCGTACAGTTTTAGTTAGAACTTCTTATGATGTGGAGGAGAGAGGGGCAGGAGAGAGAACGCGATGGTTATTTCGTGAAATAACCATCTCATAAGTTAAAATTAAGAACTATAAGATTGCTTACTTTTATTTTACTATTGTACAAGTTGTCGTTGTCACGCTACTTATAGTATTTTCTTTTTTCATCCCGTAAATTAAATGCTATGATACTACCACAAAACAACGAAAACAGCAAATTACCGCATCTTAACATGACGTGTCATTGCACGAGACCAACGAGACCAACTATTAGACCGGTTATTAGACAGCTTCAATATACTCGCCCTGACAAGTTTCAACATCCACGTCTGAGCTTCCTTCGGTTACGTTTTATTATACATTTTTTATTATTTTTGGACAATTCTTTTTAGTTTTCAATAAAAAAGAGACAACGTTGGAGTGGGCCAGTAATATATTCTTTCTAAACCAGAGAGAATCTGCAGCTGTACAAAGGCCCAAATCGATTTGGGCCAACCATGCGTCCATGATTTTAGTCCTGAATTCGTCTAAAAAATACTAATGCTCCAAAATATATAAAAAACAAGAAAATCTTTCGCATTCTCTCTTACGTGTTGTCCAAACTGCGCAGTGCGCGCTTCACCCTCTTGGTTGATTGTATTTGTGACAAAAGCTAGGTCTAACCCTAACCAACTCCGATTAAAAAACTAACCAATTCGCTTGGAGCTCTCTTGCCGTTTGCCAACATCTGGAGGGAAGCACATGCAATTTCAAAACAGAGGCAGACTCAACTTTTTTTTCGAAAAAAAGGATGGGACAAACCATATTTCCCCCTACCAGCTGTGTAAAAATTTGGGATCTTCCCCTTTTTCTTGACGTCTCTGTGACTGGATTTGAAGCTGCAACGAAGCCACTAATCCAGCGTGAAAGGAAAGCTGTTACAAACCAGAGTTCGTTTTGTACATAGGCTTGACACTACCAACTGCGTGATTTTTAATTTGTTCATATCTTCTCGGAATTTTTTTGAAAACAGAAAAAAGGAAGCATTATCATCGATCGAAAGGAGGAAAGGGAAGCAGGGTAGTGCTGTGCCTTCCTAGATATGCCTGTCTGGGTCCAAAGCACCAGACACCTGGAGCTCAGACACCCACACCAAAACTCCCCACCTGCGTTCCACTGAGCCGTGGTCCCGGGCGGGGCTCACGTCCATGACCCGCGCGTACACGCCCCCTCGGAGTTTCCCTAGCGCGCCATCCCTCCCGCCTGAACAGATGACCACACTACCCTCCCCAGTTTTCCAACAACCACGATTCTGCCCTCCTACCGGGCTTCCCCCTCGCGGAACCGTGGTGGCAATTTCGTGATTAGAGCGGAATCCGAGAGATCTCTCGAAGGCCCTCCAATATAAATAAGAGCCTGCCCCCCTCCTCATACCTCCTCCTGCTCTTTTAACCTGAAATTTTTTCCGCCTCCACCCCCCGCCCTTTCTTTCCTCTCGCCCACCGTTTTCCTCCTCTGTTCTTGATCTTTGCCCTGTGCATTTACGGTCCTGCCCCCTGTGGGCCCCACCGCCTGCCTTTCTCTTTATCTGTTTTTTTTTTGCCCGAGACCATCTGCCTCCCCTTGTTTTGGTTTGCCCTTTTCCCTTTTTTTTTTCCTTCGTCCGCAGCCAGAAGAGAGAGGGAGAGAGAGAAAAGAAAACTCTCTTTCTCTCCGTCTTTCTTTTCTTTTCGACGGCTCGGGGCCCCGCTGACGTGGCGAGGGACAAAGCAGAGCCGTCGATATGTCGCTCAGCGAGAAGCTGGAGGCGGCGCGTGTCGCTCTCGGCAAGCGCAAGGAGCGCGAGCGCGAGCTGCAGGCCGCGCAGGCGCAGGCGCAGGCCCCCGTGCCGGCTAAAGCCGAGCCGGGGAAGCCGGCTCTGGCTGGCCCCGCCGGCGGCAACAAGCTGCTGGCCGGCCACCTGGCCCATGAGTTCCTCGCCCACGGCACGCTGCTGGGGCGACGGATCGAGCCGAGCCACGCGAGACCCGCTCCGGCGGCGCGAGCCGAGCCGGACCCGAAGAGGAGGTACGCCGAGGTGTCCTGGCTGCTGATGACCAGCGGGGCCCACATCCCCGGCGTCGTTAACCCGGCGCAGCTCGGCCGCTGGCTGCAGATTAAGGACTGACCGGCGGACAGGTGGCGCAGCGCCATTGGCCGGGAGCCGCCGATCGACGGCGACCCGCGAGGCTTTTGTTCCGGCCTGCTGCTGCAAGAGAACCGGACCCGATTCTTGCCTGCTGGAAACATCATCAAGTGGTTTCGCCATTCCCGCCTCCTCTGCTGTGTGCTCTGCTCCCCTTTTTTTTTCACTTATGTTAGATTCTCTAGATCTAGCGAGATCGATGAAAGCATCAGCCTTGTACTAGATTTTATTCGACGCATCGTTACATTACATACTGTTTTAAATTTGTTGTAGTGTCATGTATCCCCATGTATCCATCCCCTGTCTCTCTGCATGAAGTCGTGTGTGTCGGATGGCTTGACGAGCTCCCATCTCGTGTGTTCTCACTGTAGCCTGTTGCTCTCTCTACTGATGAGCACAGCCACAGCCAAGAGCTGATAAGCTCACATGCATACTCGCATGGCGAAAACGGTGCTGCGGCGGCAGCCGGCACCGGCAGGCAGGGCGACGAACATTGCGTGCGTGTCGTTGCATCGGTGGAGTGGCAAAGGCTCTGGCTGGCGTGGTGTAGTGGTTGGCGTGGGGCTGTGGCCTGTGGGTTTCTTATATGGAAGAACACCAGCTTGAAACACCGTTGTTGTTTTTTTTCTTTTGATAAGGAAACACCATTCTTTAGAATTTAGATGCCTCTTGCGTGCAGGGGAACGGAATTCTTCTTCCTTTTTTTTTTTGCTAGGAAGGATAGGAATTCGGAAGAAAGGAAAGAACAGCTAGCTGGCCCCTCCGTTACCAGGAAGGCAAGGTTATTTTTCATGGCTGATGTAACCACTTGAATAGCCTACTATGAATCACCGGTACTTCACTAACCCAGCCGTAGGCACATCCGATGCTTGCGTATCCGATATTTCGATACTCTGATACTCTCTCTGTACTATCACTGTGTCATTTTTCAATCCCACGTATCGCCGTACCCGTATCACGTACCGGTGATACATAGATAGCCTAGGTCGATATGGTCGATGAGATTATGCATTCCCTAAGCACACTGCACGCCTTCAGCTTGTTTTTTTTTCTAAAAAACTGTTTAAGAGATTTTTCTTTTGCGGAACGTGAGTAAGCACGTGGTTCGTTAAGAGAAAGAAATATAAGATGGTTGATGATACAGGCAGACCTGGAATTTTATTGACGACTTGTGGGACATCCTGGTTGAGGCCTTTTCCCAATTTCTTTATTAGGGGCAATTAGAGGGGTAGGTCAGCTCCCATCTTCCTCCCGAGAGGGAGCTTATTAGTTGGACGTTGCGGTTGCCACTGTTTGATTGGTGGTAGTATAATGCCCCCAAGTGATTTGATTCCTGTACCAACCTGGTCCATTTCATGCTGTCCTAACTGGATGGGGCCTCTGCTGATCTACTCTATCTTTTCATTCATCATCGCTCAATAGTGTGGGTCAATGGCTCGTGAAGGGACAAGATGGACAGCCAACTGTAGATAGAGAGAGAGAAATGGTAACAGAGGCAAAGGAGAGAAGTGGTAGAGCTCTAGGGAGGTGGAAAAGGTATGGTCAGAGTGTCAGACAGGAACCTTGTCACCTTGAGTTTACGTACTCATCCCAAATACTGATTCATCTGGTGTGCAATCGAGTAGCGTGGTGGCAAGCGATGTTTGGGTTGTCTCCAACCATGGAGTGGCAGTATCCCTCGGGAGGTTGCAGAGCCAGAGCATTGTGCAGGAGACGGGGAAAGTAGAGGCGTTCGGCGGGTGTAAACGCAAAAAAAATTTGCGCAAAGGAATCTTATCAATATGAAGTACTAAATGAAGTCTATTTACAAAACTTTTTGCATGGATGGGTTGTAAATCGCGAGACGAATCTAATGATACTAATTAATCTATGATTAAGCAATAATTAGCGGATGGTTACTGTAGCATCACTGTTGCAAAATCATGGATTAAGTAGGTTCATTAGATTCGTCTCGCGATTTACAGCCCATCCATGCAAAAAGTTTTATAAATAGACTTCATTTAGTATTTCAAATTAGCAAAATTCCTTCAAAAATTCTGCGTTTACAGGTCTTTTGCGTTTACGGGGTGGGAACTAAACAGGAGCGCGAAGACTAAATTGATGAGCGTTATGAGATGGATATCAGGCTGTCAGTAAACTATGTTATAATATCCAGTTTCCTAGCGGAAGCCAACGGATCGATTAGCCATGCGCACCCCAAAATACACCAACCACACCCTACAAAGGCAAAGGCAATGCAAACAAAAATATAAGGACTCCCTCATGCTATCCCATGAGTCGTGAATTATTTTTGCGCATGCTTGTAAGATTTATTTGGTCACGCTTGATAAAATCCGACTTATTTTTCTTATTTAATAATATGGAATTCTCTTAAGGGCCGCTGTTTGGATCCTCTTGTTTTGGAGGAATTAAAATCTACTTGATAAACTAGACTATTTGACTTAGAATTTGACATCCCACCACTTTCCAACCACTTTCCAAATTTTACATATAAGTCTATTCTAAATTCATAGGATGAGAGATGGAAATTAATTCTGAACACACTCTTCGGCTCACTTCTCTATGTTAGAAATATAGCACATAAATATCTCCCTCATATGGCTAATAATAATATAGAAATATATTCTTATATAATTATATTAATTTAATAGATTTATATTTAAATTATAATTATTAGAATGAAATTTAATTCCAGATTCCAAACGGGACTTTAGCATAATTACCTCCCACCCCTCTCCATCTCTTTCATTTAATTATCTTCCCCATTTGTTGCCTGTCTGTCTCCCTACAGCCCGCCGAAGCTCACCTCCCCCTTACCACTTCCCTCTAGTATTGCGTCCTCACGCTGCTAATTGTCGGGAAAGAAGAGGGACACCAGTCCTAGCTAAAAAAGAAGCCATGGAGGAGGCATGGATTGGGTTCCATATTAATTGAAGGAGGTCATGCCTAAGAGCATAATTCAACCTTGGTTTTCTCTTATTTCGCTTTCTTTTTCTTTATATGTAAAGTTTTTTTTAGTTTGCACATGTTTGATTACCCAATTTTTTACTGAACCTTTTATTTATTAATATAGAATCCCACATCTCGAAAATGTATCTCACTCTTCATTTCTCCTGTTTGGTTGGCTCCATCCCTCATCCTCCATCCACACGGGCACGGTGGTGGAGCTGCGTATAGAGTTTTGAAGATCTCATGTGCCACGGTCCATCCAAATCTAAGTGTCTAGCTAATTCAAACTTAAAGCACATAGCCTCAGTCTATCATCCAGAATGTTAGATTAAGAAACAAGGAGCAAGCGGCCATCCAGAAGTAAATTGGTCTCCCCTCTATTTTGCTTCACGCTTTGCCCACATGGCACACGTCCACCAAACACAAAGGAACTAGGGCTTGGGTGTCGCCGCATGCTGGCAGTTTGGCACCGACACATTTTATTACACGAAACTCGATCCCTTACTTAAAATTTTTGGTTGGAAACACTAATTTTCTCATCTCGAACTTTTTCCCGATCTCGAAACTTTTTCCTACTTGATTTGATACCTCTTGTCAAATCGATTTGGGATTTTTCTCGTTTTCCCGATCTGATTTTTGCTTTCTCAACGTCCCCAAGGGCGGAGCCGCATCGCACCACGAACGCGGCGGGGTCAAAAGTGGGCTCAGAGACCTCTTCAACTGCCCCCCGGCCTTCTACTTTGCAGGCCGTCCAGGAGGCCCGGGCGCACACGGTCCGGTCCAACAACCCGGCATCCCTACGCCACCCAACCCAGCCCAGCCCGCCCCGCCTCGTCTCCCGAAAGCGGCCGGCCGAGCCGCCGGGACGCGCGGGCCGCCTGCCGCCTGCCCTCGCGCGACGCGCGCGCGCGGGGCGCTCGAAACGGCCAGTTCCCCCCGGTCAAAATGGGCAAACCCCCCTCCCCCGCCGCCCGAAAATCTCCCGCCTCCCGCGCGGATGGCGTCCGGTTCAGACCGCGGCGACGCGCCCCCCCGCCCAAACATTTTCCGCCGCCGCCTCCACGCGCTCCCCAAACATTTCCACCGGCCGCCTGCGCGCCACTCACTCCAGTCCCGGGACCCCGATTGGCCGCCCTCTCCCCGCGTATTTACCTGGCGCCAGAGCCCCGCGCCCCAGGCTCAAGCTTTCAAGTCTCTCGGCACCGCAACTGTCTCTCGCCCTCCGCCGGCTCCCTCTCCCTCTACGGCCACAGCCCTTCTCGAGGGCGATTTCGGAGGGAGAGGCTTGGTGATCTCGTCTCTCGTGGCCGGAGAAGATGGAGAGCCTGAGGAGGTTCCTGAACCCGCTGGTGCTCAACCTGCAGAAGATGGAACTGGAGCTCACCTGCCCCGTCTGGTGGGTCAATCCGTTCCTTGCTTCTTGTCGTTTCCTTTGCTTTTGGTCTAGATGCGGCTTCATCACAAACGAACGAAAGATAGCACTAGGATGATTTGTTTTCTTTTTTTGCCTGTGCTGAATGCTAAAGGTGTCATTTTTATCGTTCAAGATCTCACTAGGCCTAAGGTTTGCTAGCGCTAGATCCGGGCAAAACGATGTGCCTCAATCCTTTCTGGATTTGTATAATGAACTTCTCGGTCGTTTGATACGAAAAAACCTTTGTTTGGCAGCCTGAAGTTGCTCAGCGCGCCTACAATGCTACCGTGCTACCACACATCCTGCAGGTACTCTTTTTTCAGACTTCTCAACCAACTGATGCTCGTCACCCTCTACTCATCTTGCCTTGCGAGTTGTGAGTTGTGGCGACTGACGATTTTTGTCGGATTCTTCCAGCAACTGTGCTCTCACACGGACTTCGAATGGTTATAGCTGTGCCATTTGCAAATCGGCATATCATTCTCAAGGTACATCACGGCTCTCTGAATTGTTTGAGTTCTGATTGAGGGCCTCTGTTCTTTATTTGATCTCAGTATTATTTTTTTGTGCAGATTTAAGGCCAGCTTCTCACCTTGAGGCGATAGTGGGCATTCACAGGAGCCTCAGCTCTACAGTCAGCACCATGGTTCAGGAACAGGATGCTCAAGTTCACATTCCTGGTACATTCTTCTTCCATTCCGTGTTCGCAGAATATGAATTCTAGGCATTGTTAATTAGTGGGATGCCTGAGTAAAAGCTGATTGGTGGGTCAAAATCTTCTCTTTGTTCAGCTGCAAAGACAGCATCCCATGGAACACCAGAATCAGGGAATAGAAGTGGGGTAGAGAAATCTGACCACATGAAATCTTACAACCCCGTGGCTTCAAAGTTAGTATATAACCAATCGACTGGACCTGCGTTTGGGAGCATGGATGGTGTTCAACCAAGAGATCTTGCATTTGAGAACAAAGCTGCTGATGCAGATGTTGCACCAACTGTCCTTGTACAAAAGGGACATTCTGGGTCACAATCTTCTGATGGCCCTGGGGATTTGGATTGTGACAGCAATGATCTTGAAGGAGAACTGGTAAAATTCTATTCTATCTTGGCAATCTATTTTTTCTTTTGAAAAGTTGTTTAGAAATATATTCTCTGTAGCTTCACTCTTAAATGTTAGCTATTCTGTCAGATAACAATCAGATCACCTCTTCAAACTGCACTGAAAAGAGAGGCAAATGTAATGGATGACCATACCAGAGAATTGAAGAAGCAAAAATCAAATGATCAGGTTCAAAGTAAGAGCTGTTTCCTATCTGATCTCCTTTCCAAATCTTTGGAAATGCAAAATACTAATGTGATTTTGAACATGAATACAGGACAAACAACCATGGCCAGTGCTTGGAAATGTGAATTTTGTCATTCTTCCCAAGTCACTGAGGTCGGTCTTGCAGAACTTTAAACAAGAGTTAATCCTTGTCCAATAGTAATTAGTATATGACCTGCTGCTGATTTCTTGTAAACTTGAATAATCTAATGTAAATTGTAACTTACAGTGTACTGGCCCTTTGTCACATTATCTACATGGGGAGCCATTACAGGCTGACCAAGCTTGGAAATCAAATGTTCAGCATGTCCATGAGAAATGCATTGAATGGTATGTTCTTGGCAACTTTCATGATAATATTTCTGAACGAACACACACAGGGCTCTTAAATATAAATTATTTAATGTACTAATTTATGGTACCAATACAGGGCTCCTCAAGCATTCTTCACTGGTGATATTGCAAACAACTTGGAGCCTGAGTTGGCCCGTGCTTCTAAGATCAAGTGTAGTGTTTGTGGCTTGAAAGGTGCAGCACTTGGCTGCCTTGTGAAGAGCTGCCGCAAGAGCTTTCATGTCCCATGTGCACACAGGATCAAAGGCTGCAGATGGGATGAAGTAAGTCTTGTTACTTAAATCTACATTGTCCATCATGTATTTAGTGAAAATGCTTTCCCTTTTCTCTGGTAAACTATTGAGTCAATTCTCTCACTGAACAAATGTGAATTGCTCCAGGAAAACTTTGTTATGCTGTGTTCTACTCATTCTTCAAAAAAGTTACCCTGTGAGAGATCGAAGTCAAAAAAGAAGGCCCAGCTACAGCAGTATGTCCATTGTGCCTGTTATTCTCTGCATTTTGCTATACCTGATTGTGTCTTTTGATGACCCTTTTTTTTCTTTTGATTCCCCAGACCATCATCTGATATTGATGATCTGAATTCACCTTCTCCAATGCAAAGTGATGAACTTTGGACTGCCCCACCTGTTATGACTAGTGAATGGGTGATATGTGGATCTGCCCTCAGTTCCCGTGAGAGGGTAATTGTTTTTTCTATGTTCTGGGTTACTTCATAACTTATTCAAATATGTAATATGCCCTGAAATATTCATAACTTCAGGAAATCTTGGATCAATTTGAGCATCGAACTGGCATCACAGTAACTAACAGTTGGAGCTCGAATGTGACTCATGTGATTGCTAGTACTGATGAACGTGGGGCATGTGCTAGGACACTCAAAGTTCTCATGGCTATTTTAGCTGGGAAATGGGTTCTCAATGTAAATTGTGAGTGCATTTGCTCTGAAGATCAGTAAATATACTTGTGGCTAACTGAATTATGTTTTTTTTCGGTCCATTGTGATTTTGGGGCCATGGCAAGTTAGACATGATTGTTTTGACCAAGTGCTGTCACCTAGTGGTGTGGTACTTGATAGCTTGAACTTAGTATATCATCACTTAGTAATTTGGTTGCATATATTTTTTTTGCTTATGCTTAAATTGCCCTGTTTTTAAGGAAGTTATTCTTATGCAAATTTGCATGTGGTAATTAGGGCTGAAGGCCTGTATTGAGGCTAGAGAACCAATCCCAGAAGAGCCCTATGAGGTCAGGTGTGATGTTCATGGCTCTTTCGATGGCCCTCGCACAGGAAGGCTTCGAGCGATGCAACAGGTTTGCAAATAAATTCTGGGAGTAAATAAGCTAAATTATGACTACATAGTGACAATCTTGTTGGTATACTGACTGCATATATTTCTTGTTCTGTAGGCACCAAGTCTGTTTGCTGGGTTGACCTTCTATTTCAGTGGCCATTTCATGCCAGCATACAAGATTAACCTTGAAGATTTGATTGCTGCAGCAGGGGGTTCGATTTTGGAGAAGAGTGAGCTTTCTACTACATCCTTGATTCTCTACAGTGTAGAGCCGCCACAAGGAAACAATCTAGACACCCTTAATGAGGTCATCAAGAAGAGAGAAGCTGAGGCTGAAGAATTGGCAGCCACAGTTGGCTGCAAAGCTATTCCTCATACATGGCTTCTGGATTCTATTGCATCCTGCACAATCCTCAGTTGATTGTGACACTGTACTTAGGTTCAAACATAGGAATGTAGTTTCTGCTTCTTCCTTTTTTCCCTTTTAAAAAAAGGAGATTAGGATGTGATTGACATGTTTTTTTGATCCAAAATATCTTCAGAGTTCTGATGTTGTAACATGAGAGTGCAATTCCATTTGAATAATCTTGAGTACCTCAGTCAATGTTACTGTCGATGATGTCATTTCACATGTTTCACCTACTGATAGCTGCAGTTGGTCTGTTTTATCTTTCCAAACAAAAAAGGATGGACTTGGTGGGTTGGGTTTACTCCAATTTCTTCTTGAATCAGGGAGGAAAAAAGGATCACCAGCTGGATATAATCTTTTCTGCCTGTTTCAGATCCAACGCTTGGGCACCGTTCAAGAATTTGTGGGTGTTCAGCTATGGAGTTTGTCATCCACGGCTTCAGCAACTGGAGAAAAGCCTGAAATGATTGTGGAGTGCATTGGAAACAAAGTAAACGGGATGGCTGAGCTCAGGAGGTTGCTTCAGAAGCAGTTCAACAGCAACAGCCAGGAGAGGTCCCCGTCATACAATATAGTCTCACCAGTCATGCAGTCACCAGTGTCCTCTCCCTGATGTTTCTTGAATTTGTTTTTTCGTCCACCAAACCATGATCCTGATATCAAAGCAACACTTGTACCTCTCCCTTCTCCTTTCTGTCTTTATTTCATCTTTTTAAGGAGCCACACATGGATGCTAAGCGCTGATGGTGCCAGCACCATGGCGTTCTTCAGCAGCGGATCACGGGCGCTGGTCGAAATCCTGACGAGAATGCAGAGGTGAGTTGCAGTTTGCTACTTTCTTGTAACTTGACTGTAAAAACCAAAAGTTTATGTGTGAATTGTGATGGTAGCCGAGTAGTTCTTTCTAGCCATGATGATTCTGCATTGAACTGGAACAGGTATAAATACAGTAACATTTTAACATGGCGCAGAACAATCTTGAAAATCCCTGGACCTTGACTATCTGCCCTTCTAACGCAATCCAAAAGGGAATTAGCTGTTCTGAGAAGACTTCCACGAGTTTGATACAACATCACTGCTAGAGTTGTGCTGCTCCTACATACATCCAGACATCATCCTCGATTACAAACTGTTCCATGGTTTTTTGTTGCAGTGCTGAAAGACCAATGCCTGTTGATCACACCTTCTTCGAGTTTGGATCGATCCGGTACCATGTGGAGGTAATACCGTTTCCAAGCACCTTCGATGAGAAACATGGAAGACGCGAGAAAACGATCATGCATCTGCAAAAACGTTGCAGGCTTCAGCGTCAGATCCTGAGAACGTGTACCTGTCGATATCGACGCCATCTCTTTCCCACGAAGCTGCACCCTCCTCCACCGGCTTGCCGGAAGCCACACTGCAGGAGACGAGGAAGGCGTACCACAAGTTTGCGGAGGTCGTCGAGCCGCCCAGAGAAGGGTACGTCCTGACGCTGAAGCTGAACTTCTCCGGCCTCGCCCGACCGAAAGGTACGAACAACTGAACTCTCCTCTTCCAATTATTCTGGCGGCAAGGAACTCCAATCAATTGCATTGCGTGCTCTTGGAGCCTTTTTTTTTGTATAGATCGCGTGAAGGCCATCAACCAGGTGTCGCTGCTGCAATCCGTGGTGCTGAGCTCGCAGCTCAGGGACATGCTGGGGAGCCTCGGCCCGTTCGGCACGATGAAGCTCGTGTACAGCCAAAGGGAGCCCTTCTTCGTCAGCAACACTGTATCTATTTCCTTGCAATGCAAAAACAAAAATTAATCTTCAGAACATCCCGTTTTAAAAAAAATCTTCAGAAAATCGTGTTTCTTCACCCCCTGCAGGCCGAGAAGATACACGCCATCTTCCCGATGCGTTTCCGGGACGACACCGACCTGGCCATCGCGACCTCCTTCTTCCAGGAGCTGCAGGACCTCGGGAACTCGTTCGCGAGGGCGCCTAGGTGCAGCTGGTCGCCGATCCCGCCGCCGGAGCTGCGGGGCGAGCACGTGGACCGCCTCACCACCAACGGCGGCTTCGTGTCCTTCGGTACGTCGTGAACGCCCCGCCCCCCGCCGGTTCCGTCGGCGGCGCCGCCTCCTCCTCCCAAGTGGTAGTTGTGGTGGGCTTGATTGGTCCTGGTCTCATGCTTGTTGGGCCCCCACGCAGGCGTTCTCTCGCGGCACGTGAGGGGGAAGAAGCGGGCCGCCAAGACGGCCTGGATCCTGCTCAACTTCCAGGCCTACGTCAAGTACCACATCAAGTGCACCCGGAGCCACATCCAGAGCCGGATGCGGCAGCGGCTGGAGGCCCTGACGGAGGTAATCCAGGACGCGAGCCTACGAGGGAACCACGACAAGACCAGATCGCAAGGTACCCCCCTTCCTCCAAAAAAAAAGCATTTCTTATTAGGAGGAAGAGGCAAATTGGCACCAAAATCTTGGAACAAACCAGCTGTTGCGAGTCCTTTTAGCAGGCAGTCGATCGCGCGTTGCTCGAGAAGCTGCTGGCGTGTTGGTTAGCGGGTTTCAACTAGTCAACTACCAAGAGCGCGTGCTCTCCAATAGCAACGGCAACCGACGTAGCACTAATCCGCCGCGCATTGATGCACAAGTCCCAGATGCCAATGAGAAAAGGGCCGCATGGCATGGTCGCTGCTTGGAAACCTAGGACCATGCAGGCAGGTTTGCAGATGCAAGCTACTCTCCTCGAACCGTACAAGGTTCGAATGGCAGGGACAACAGCAACCTTTCCGAACGTGCAGGTGCCGACCACATCAAATGGAACGGCACAGCATCGTGGAACCATGGTGGCCAAATTTGTCAGTTTCCTTCTTGCTTTGATATAAATTTTTCTTTTAGAAAAGGGATATTTCATTTTGTTTGAAAGCGCTCTCTCTCCCTCTATCTGTGTGCTGTAGTTAGGGGTGGTAAAAGATCTTAATTTTTAGTTTAGATAATTTAAGGGCCGGATTCTAAAAGAGCCGGACTTTAAAAATATTAAGAGCCAAGTTTGATTGTGAAGAGAGCGGATCCATTGCCACCCCTGGCCTGCAGTGTAGGCCATATTTATTTTAGCTTATTGCTGGTTTTAAAAGTTCGATTTTGAAAAATTTAAAAGTTAGATGATTCTTAAAATTTAGAATCAAGAATCGAGAATCCATAATTAGCTGGATTCTCGATTATCAAATCTGAAAGCTATCTGATTCTTAAATTTTTTAAAATCGAACTTTCAAAATCGACCAAAGCTGAAAGCCTTGAACAGACGGGGCGGTAAGCTACTACTACAGTACTACTCAACCTTTGTTGGCCCCACCATGCAGTGACCACCACGGACCAACGCCCAACTGCCCGAGGATCATTCATCAGCTCTTCTCTGGCTCCACGCGGCGTACGCTCGTCGGTCAAGCGTGGCGTGCGGGCCCGGCAGCCGGACGCGTATGGGTCCAATCCCCGTGCCGTCTGCCGTGCCCCGCCCGCCGGAGACGCGACGCCACGCCGCCGCCGGCCGCCGCTCGGCCTCGGCGGCTTCCTCCTCCGTCTTTCCTCCCAACCAACTGCGCTGACTCGCGAGTCACGCCTCGAGGCGTTTCTTTTTTCAGAAAGGCCCTTGTTAGGTGATGAAAGTATAGATAGCCTCTGCACGGCCGACTCCTGAATACTTGTGGTCTTGTGGACGTACGTAGTTTCGTACACGGTCTGAGGAGACCGTACGTACGAACAGCCATAGTGCCATACACGTGCACACGTATGCAAGGGCAAGGCGTCGTCGGGGAGCCCACGAGTGCGAAACCGTGGGCATGGGAGGGTCTAGGTGAAAAATCAGATGGGTTTTCTTTCGAAAAGAATCAGCTGGGAACTAGCACTCCCATGACCAGGAGGACATGCGTCATGCGTGTGCGGCTGACTGCTTCCGCCCAATTTCTAGAGAATTTCTACGCCTGTCCATGCCATCAGAACAGCACAGCATCTACTTACTGACTGCTTCCTCATTGCCAAATCTGTCGATACGAGAAAAAAAGGGGCAGTGAGTTTATACTAATTATATGCATATGAGGAATAATGTGGTGATGGCTTAATCCAAGTGAGATGACAATGGACCACCTTACTTCTCAAAACCAAAATAACCAAAATATTAGGAATGTAATCGAGCTCTTTTTCTTCCTATCAATGCAGAGACACGCAGCTTTCTGCGTGTTCGAGGGAAAAAAACCCCGAAAAATGGCGCATTTCACCATAATTTTCTTTGGCTATTTTGCAGCGGTGTTGAAGAAGAGGAGGAGCAAGAGACGGCCGATCAGCTTCGCCAAGGCCAACACGAAGCTGCAGAAGGGTTTCAGGGCCATCCTGAACAAGGTCAAGCGGCTGCGGCTGAGGATCAGGGTGAAGGGCCTGGACCGGCTCTGGCGGCAGTGTCGGTGCTTCGCGGTGCCCAGGCTCCCCGTGCCGCCACGCACGAAGGAGAAGGAGCACAGGTACCACAAGCTCGCATCGGTGAGATCTAGGGAGCAAGGCTAGAGCGTGACGCATGCGATCGAGCACGACATTTTCTTCAGATAAGAAGGCCACGACTGCCTCGATGGGGAAGTGCAGCGGCACACGCACATACGCGTCGAGATTCGATTTGTTGCATCCGCGCTGATTTATTGTACATGTACCTTACCTTCAGAAGTTCAGAGGGGCTGTTTGGTTCTTTGACTAAAGTTCCGTCACATCAGATATTTGAACATCAATTAGAAGTATTAAATATAGTCTAATTAAAAAAACCAATTGCATGAATGAAGGTTAATTCGTGAGACGAATCCATCAAACTTAAGTAGTCCATGATTTGACCATGTTATGCTACAGTAAATATGTGATAATGATTGATTAATTAGACTTAATAGATTTATCTCGTAAATTAGCACCAGCTTATGCAATTAGTTTTATAGTTAGCTCATGTTTAATCCCTCTGTCTGGTATCGAAATATTCGATGTGACTCGAATTAAAAATTAGTTCCCGAATCCAGACACGCTGGCAGTGTGATGGGTGCAGTATCGTTGGTCCATGCTTTGGGCCTTTGGCAGATCAGAATAGACTGTGATGTAACCACAAAAGCAATTTTCTCTGCTATTCGTTGTTTAAAAGAGCTTTTGGATTTTTTATCTCTAAATTTTTTTAAGGCCGTAAGTTCCACCACTTTGACTTGACCATCTCCTTGGCCTCAGGTCTGGCTTACAGAAATTCTTTTTTTTGAACAGAAGGCGTACAGAAATTCTTGGTAACATGATGCTCGTTTTATTTTTTCTATCGTTCTCCTGATCCATTTGTTTCTCTCCTCCACCGCATTACGTACTAGAGAAAGGGACGACGGCACGAGCAGAGTGATAGGGACGGAAAGCCTTCTCCAACCAGAGGGTTCACCATCAAGCAAGAACATTTTGTACGGCGTGGTCACAGTACTGTGCAAGCATGAAGTGCACATGTGCTACTGATATAATAATAATACTACAAAATGTGATCTGATGGCAATGAATCGCATGTTTCCACAATGTTTTTCACATACTTGTCTCCTAATAATGCTTCATTTATCCCACACCATGGACTGAGATTCTTGCGAAGAAACAATCACAGCTGGGTAACTCACACACAGACGTTTTCCTCAGAGTCCAAGAAGTTTCTGTTGCCGTTTGTTCACCGTGTACATTGGATCAACATAATGAGTTCCAAATTTTAGCAGCATCTTAGATTTAATGCATGAACAGTAGAAACATGCAGGGACGCTTTTGTTATTTCCAGGTAGCAACGATGACTTGCGGCGTTGTTTCGTCATTCAACTGGCTCAACGCCTAAAGAGTCTGATTTTTTTTTTTAAAAAAAACTCCTAAAGAGTCAACATGATACATGGATATCTGAAGTAAAACAAGTGCTGCTGTGCCCAAAGAGTCTACAGATAAATGCTTACATGCAAGTATAGACGACCAATTAAGCAACCCACACAACGCAAAATGTGTGCACCCAACGAACAAACAATGACTTAACGCTAACAAATCACTATACACGAAGGTCGCAATGTCACGCAGATTCCTTGTCTCACTTGTTCTGCTCCCACTCCGTTTGTTAAATTTCCAGATATAGTACAAATGCCCATTTCTTTTGTTAAATTTTCAAAGATATAGTTACGAAAGCCTCTTAAGGAGACAGGCGAAGAAACTTTCGGGAACCCCAAACACAACTTTCTTTTGCAGGATAGCTCCTCAATTAACCTCCTCAAAACTGAATTACAGGACTAATTTGTATTTATTGTATTATAATTTAATAAGTTATACAGAGAGCACTTGACAGTTTGCGAGGTAATAGATGGCCCAAGAGGCTTAGCTCCATGAAATGCTTAGTACTATACTACATATCAAGACAAAAATATTTTTAGATCATTCCTGGTTAACTAACATGCGAATATGTTTAGCAATTGAATTTCAAGTTGTAGGTATTAACACTTCTCCGTAACAATATCCTTTTGGGTGATAACCTTATCACAATTTTCTCACAAGGTCATTGATAAAAATGAAGAATAGAAGAGTCTTAAGGGTTTCTGAAAACATATACCAATGGAGGTCTTTTCTGCAATGTCCAACGGTTCATGCATATAAAATGCAAGGGGAGCTTGAAGCGCTTACCAAGTTAGCAGAGCTAACTGAGGGAGGGTCGGAGGGAGCTGCTTATCCCAGGAAGAAAGGAAGGTCTCCTTCCCATCACCATGGCAACACGGCCAGGCCCTTTGACTGAATGGCCATGGCAATGGATGGGCAACTTCAAGGTATCCATGTTGTCTTCCCTTCACTGTTTCTCTTTCAGATGTTTTGACTGTTTGGGGTATGGGGAGATAGTGTTCCTGTTCTTAAGCTAATGATATAGCCACAATGATCACGAAGACAATCCAATAGATAAATTAAAGAAAAAAATAAACTGGTTGATGGTTGCCCTATGATCGAGAGGTTGAGCTGAGATTGAGACTCTGTATCAAAGTATTAAAGTATAGCTAGAAATGGAGGGTGTCCACATTATTTAATTGGTAGCGATGCAAAAGATTACTTTTCAAAAAAGCGATGCAAAAGATGATACTCGCAATGAACAATCATAGAATCATGTTGTTCATCCAACAAATGTAGTTCATTCATTTTTACAGCTATAAAGCCGGGTATGGGCGCATAAGAAAATATTTTCCAGCTTATTCATTTTATTCCCGTGTGCTGAGTGAGTTACGACATGGTCTCTTTGAGATTAGTTGTGAGATTATTTCGGTTTGGAGTGTTCCTTTTGCAAAGCATTTTCAGTTTCAGAAAATGGTTCAGAAAATGATGCAACTTTATCATGATGCTGATTAGGTCACCGCTGGCAACTTTCATAGTGGAGTAATAACATGGACCAATAATAGGCACGCAGAAAAAATAAATCCTCTGCCAATGTTTCAGGCTCATTGGACTTCAGCTGAAAATAAATGCTCAGCAGGAGTATCACGTCCTAGAGCTTTAAGTTGCTTGTGCAGAGTACTGAGTACTGACCTTCTGCTAAAATTAACCAGCTCACATTGGCCTGATGACGCCCAAACTTTTTATTGTATCAAGTCTGAATCACTGGCATGCAGCCTTCAGGCTACACCAATAACTTCAGAAGGACCAAAAGATCTGAAACACCTTTACAGACAAGCATTCATTTCACATAATGCTATCAGAACTGATACAATGTTTATGTTGACGCACAGTACCTGGTCCTGGCACCTGCAGCGCTGCACACTGCCCACAGGGTGGCCACCAAGGGGTGGGGAGACCTTGACCCAGCATATGCCACCATGCTACCAGCACTGCTGCTAAGGATGATCCACAACCAAATCTGGATCACCTTTTCTCGCTATCAGATGGCTCGCAGGAAGAACGTGATTGTTGACCGTAGTATTGAGTTCGAGCAGGTGGACAGGGAGAGGTCCTGGTAAGTAGGATGCACACCTGCTTATAAGTTCACACGCACGAGCGTATCATATTAGCACGAAATCCTTGAATTGGCTAACTATAATAGGCAGCATGCACATCTATATTGCAATATAACACTGTCCTTACCATTCTATACAGGGATGACCAAATCATCTTCAATGGGCTCGAGTTCTATCTAGCCTATGCGATGATCCCCAATGTCAGGCTCCTTCCGGTCTGGAGAACTGATGGGGCCATCATCACTGTGCTTCTTCACATGGGGCCTGTCGAGTTCCTCTACTACTGGTTCCATCGGGCTCTGCACCACCATTTCCTCTACTCTCGCTACCACTCACACCACCATGCCTCCATCGTCACAGAACCCATAACCTGTAAGTAACAGCAGTAGCAATCTGAGTTACAATAATGATTTCACCATATTACCCTCCAAGTTTAGCACAAGAGGTAAAAAAATGTGAATCCTGCTCAATCTCATTATTACCTCAGGTGGCTCTACTCATGGAATCCCAGATATTTAAATAAGAATAAAGAGTGGCCATTTGAAGCAAGTCAAGTTGTGTTGATAATTTTTATTGATTTCATTTTATAGACTCAGCCACCGCACCAGTCAAACTGATAAGAGAACAACTTGGTGCTGTGAGCACAATAATTTGAAAGAATAAATCCACCTAAGGAAAAAAAAAGAGTACTACAAGGGCAGTCCTCTGAAATCTTAAGGTGCAGTTATGACAAGAGGAATAATAATTGCTGGTCCTTCCGGCAGCTTCAATACATCACTAAATGGTCATTAAGTCCACAGTCAAAATGAGTGTTTTTGTGTTACAGAAAGCATGAAAAATGCTATATTTTGCAGTGAATTGGCAATTGTCCTTCATTGTAACTCAATTTACTATATGATTGGCAGCTGTCATCCATCCATTTGCTGAACATGTGGTGTATTTCATGCTGTTCTCAATTCCGACGTTAACGCCCATTTTTATGGGCTGTGGTTCTGTTCTCGGTGTTGTCTTGTACATCGCGTACATCGACTTCATGAATAATATGGGGCACTGCAATTTTGAGCTGGTACCAAAATGGATCTTCAAAGCCTTCCCTCCTCTGAAGTATCTCATGTACACTCCATCGTAAGTATAATGTTTTAACATGAAGCTGCAAATCTTGTCAACTAGTACCAGGTGATAAGATTTGAGGACTTTTACGGCGCATAATACGTCGATATACTACTGTCTGAAAAGGATGCGTATGTAAATATCGGACGGTTGAGATTTTTCTATACCACTAAAACATTGATCAGTAGTATGAGGTAGTATATCTAGATATTATAAGGGTAATATGGGAAAAATTATTTCACTACAAGGTTTCACCCTTGATGCAACGGTCTAAAAGTACTGCAATAGACAAAATTACAAAAAAATATAAAAATTAATATTTACTAATGATAATATTTCCTCTTCTAATGGATGGTTGAATCTTTTCTATACTTACATACTACCACATCGAGTGCCTTGAATTCCCATTTGAATAGTGATCTTTTGCTTAATTCCTCTTTTTTCTTTTTTCTGGGGGGGGGGGGGGGGGGGGCGGGGCAGGGGCGGGTGAGGGAAGAGAGGTGCAATGATACCTCATCAGTCATATAGCTTAACAGAACCACACCTATCAACTGTTTTGTTTTGTCCTACAGGTTTCACTCTCTCCATCACACCCAGTTCCGCACAAACTACTCATTGTTCATGCCATTCTACGACTACATGTACAACACCATTGACAAGTCAAGCGACGTGTTGTACGAGAAATCACTGAAAGTCACAGACGAAACACCAGATCTGGTTCACCTGACACATATGACCACCTTGCAATCGACTTATCATCTTAGGATTGGGATTGCGTCCATTGCCTCCAAACCATCTGACAACCCTGTATGGTATAGCTGGATGATATGGCCTGTGGCGTGGCTGTCGATGATATTGGCATGGGTTTATGGATCTTCAGCTTTTGTCATTGAGAGACTCCGAATGAAGAAGTTCAAGATGCAGACATGGACGATTCCAAGATACAACTTCCAAGTACTTGTTTTTATGCTTTATGATCTAATGCCTTGATCATTTGCAGTCTACTAACAGTTTCCTAATATGCAGTATGGCATGAATTGGGAAAGAGAATCCATTAACAGCTTGATTGAAAAGGCAATATTAGATGCTGATGAAAGGGGGGTCAAAGTGCTCAGTCTAGGACTCCTAAATCAGGCATGATAATCGTACTTGTCTTACATATTTATAGATTGTGTAAGTACTTTCTACTGTGATAAGGAAAATGCACAAATGCATATAAGCAAAACACTTGTAGGAGAACATTTCCTGTTTTTTCTGGAATCAAATAGAATCTTAAGCCAGAGTATTGCACAATTTGGTGCACATTACACACAAATTGCTCATAAGAAGTTCAAGTGAATTATTATGTTGCTTTCATCCAAAGTTCAAAAATGATCAAACTCTAATAATATTTGGTTTTCCAGGCAAAGACGCTTAACAGAAGCGGTGAACTATTTATACAAAAATATCCAAAACTAAGAGTGCGACTTGTTGATGGAAGTGGTTTAGCAACTGCAGTGGTGCTCAAGAGCATCCCTTTAGGTACAAAGAAAGTTTTTCTTTCAGGAAGTACTTCCAAAGTTGCCCATGCAACAGCTATTGTCTTGTGTGAGAAAGGTGTCCAGGTACATCTGTCATTCTGCCACTCTATTTGTCAAATAGGACTTTATTACTATAATGTGATCCTTATTAATTTTCCAAAGCAATTCATCAACATAATTCTGTGCAGGTAATCATGAATCAAAAGAAGGAATATGACATGCTCAGGTCACGACTTCCAGAGGGGAGAACAGTCTACCTAAAATTCTCCAATAAAGACATACCTCAGGTAAATTATAAATAATAAAGGTAGAGAAAATAAAAATCACTGGGAAGTGCTATAGAGTGAGTATGCTTGGGGGTCACACTAGTAGGGGCATGACAAGACAGTGCATACTGTACTGTAGACCTTATAATAACTGACACAAATCTGGCTGTTAAAGCATTCTGCTATGCATGTACACTGAACCTGTAATACTCTAATGTTAGAAGATTTTGGCAGTACCATCTACTACCAGATGACAAGATAACTACTACCAAAATCTTTATAACTAGGATATGATATAACTGAAGGAACAAACATTCCAGCATGGAGAATATAGGATTGACCGAACTTCCATTTTGACAGATCTGGATAGGAGATCGCATAGATGATAAACAGCAACAAAGGGCACCAAAAGGAACAATATTTGTTCCTACATCACAATTTCCACTTAAGAAGATTCGCAAGGATTGCAGTTACTTGAGTGCTCCCGCAATGAAGATCCCAGAGACAATGGAGAATGTTCACACCTGTGAGGTAATAGTGTCGGTTTATGTTACCTGTTCATGTAAATTCTTTTAAGCTAAGCCAAAAATGTAAATTATTTAAGCTAAGAAAAAATGGGATCACATTTTCTACATGAAAAACTTTTCAAAGCCTAAAATTGATAATGCAATCGACATCACCATGCACAGAATTGGTTGCCCAGAAGGGTCATGAGCGCTTGGCGCATTGCTGGAATACTGCATGCTCTAGAAGGTTGGGATACGCACGAGTGTGGTGACGATATGATGGACGTCGAGAAGACTTGGTCGGCAGCCATTAAGCACGGATTTGCTCCTCTTACGAAAGGTTGATTCTTCTGAATCATGGCAGGCACCACTCAATAATGCAGCTTATTCAACTTTTATGCAAAGTCAAGTTTCGGTATCAAGAAGCATCACATATACTTAATTGGCTTGGTAGCCTCATCAAACAGTGCTTGAAACATAATCCTCCTAAAGGGAAGAATAAAATAAGGGACTGAACTCCAAACTTAGTATTAAAAGCTATGTACTCGGTTGTATGAATGCTACATATGTACTTTGAACTTTTATGTAGTAAGCCAAGGTTTGCTAGTAAAATCATGTACCAGTCATTTTCAAATGCAAAAAAAAAAAATCATCATACTATGCTGGCTGCCAAAGCTTGGAATGTTACTTTTGCTACTTCCACAGCCATTCGTGTAGGATTGGCACCAAAATCCAGTGTGCGGATCGAAACAAGATGTTCCGGTACCTCCAGCGACGCTCTCTAAAAGAGTAGGAGTATCTGAAACCTGCTGCCACACACCTACACAAGTTTGTAACCAGAAATGTGCGCATTGTTCAGGCATCAGAAGTATTGACTTCTATGCATTCCAAAATCGAACAAGCAATCCGTCCTCGGCAAGTAGGCAATTAGCGGAACGGGGCCCTTACCGGTTACCGGGGCAACAATTTCGGGCGGGCAAAGACATCACCGTCTCACCGAGCACTGGCGGATCTAGTGGGTTGAACGGGTATGGTGTGGCATACCCTAAACTCAGCCCAACAAGCATACATGTAGTCCATAAGAAAAACCAATTTTCTTTCTGTCTCGTAGGTGCTCGGCCCTCGCACGACCGACGCACGACCTGCAAGCGCCGACACCTATCTGCCTGAGACCGCGCCGACTCCCCTGCCGGCATGTCCCTCCACTCCACCTCGACGCGCGGCTCCCTCCCTTTTCCTCGGCGGCGGGCGGCCGGCGCCGGGGCTCCACCCCTGTGCCTCATCCCCGGTGGGCGGCCCCAGCTGGGCGGCCCCTCCAGGGAACCCACCTCCGGCCATCTCAACATCCCTAACCAGGCTTCTACCGGTGGCGATGACAAGTGTTAGGAGGGTATTTTCTAGTATAGATTTTGTCAAAACAAGCAGAGAAATAAGATGAATGATAGTCTCTTGGATGATTGCCTTATCACGTTCATTGATACAGATATTTTGGAAGATTGGATGAAGATGATGTAGTCAAGATTTTTATAACCATTGGAAAACGTAGGCCTAAAAAATAGCGTTGTAATCCTATTTATTATTTATGCTTGTGTTGTTTATATTCCAAGTTTTAAACTATCTGGACTGTAATTTAATTTAAGACATTATGCCAATTAGAAGTTGTATATCGAATTGTTGCGTATTTTTAATGATGGCCTTTCCTTATCAACCAGAAGTAGTGAAAAAAAATTCCTATACGGCTCTTTTTTTACTGAGAAATGTGAAATAAAAAAAGTGAAGTAAGGGTACCCCATAGATATTTGATGTTGCCTCCTGCCCCCCCCCCCCCTTCCATCAAAAATTTCCATGAAAAAAAGGAAAGATGAATTTGTCCATTGATTGAACCCTAGTTCGGGACTGACGGGGCTCGAACCCGCAACTTCCGCCTTGACAGGGCGGTGCTCTGACCAATTGAACTACAATCCCCGTGGGGTGTATGGCATACTTATTCTTAAATAGAACCATAAGAAGATTCGATTATGAAACTTTACAGAATTGCTAAATGAATTTTACCCGTTTATACGTGAACATTTAGTTTGGTATATCCATATAAAAATTCTAGCTCCGCCACTGTCACCAATTCTAGCTCCGCCACTGTCACCAAGCAGGTAACAGTGCAGTCAGCGGCGCGGAGGCCTCCCAGAGGTCGCCTCCGTCTCTACTCTCGGTGGATGGCCTCGGCAGCGATTCGCCCGGTTTCTACTCTAGGACGCTGGACGCCGGAGCATGAGGAGCGGAGGGGGGGAGTGGTGGCGGCTAGGCCGGGGGGCGCTGGTCCGTGGACTGGTGGCAGGCGTGGTGGCGTCGGCATCGCAACCTAGGGGGGCGCGTGACGGCGTGAGCCGGTGGCATCAAGCCGATCGGAACTGCGCGAGCCGGCGACCAGGGCCGGAGTTGGGCAGTGCGGGTTAGTTTGGGCCTTTGGGGCCGGACTCGTGGCCCAAAATTCGCATGAAAAGTTTCAGCATAATTTTTTTTGAAATGGCCCCCACCATCGTCCGCGCCGGCCAGGGACTCGGGGAGTCACCCACTCGCTTCGACGATCGACGGGCACGATCGACCCTCCAGGCCCCAGACCCCCGCGCCCTGGCTGGTCTCCGCGGCAACGGTCAGATTCCCCACGAATCCAAAGCCAAGCATCGACGCCAAAACATCCCCTTCAAATCCTCGAGACCGAAAATCAAATCCTCCTTCTGCCCGCACCCCCAGACTCCGGATCCATGGGCTGCTTCCTCGCCTGCTTCGACGGCGACGGCGGCCGGCGCCGGCGCCGCCAGAAGTCGCGGAGGCAGTCGCCGGCGAGGTCTCCGCCGCGGTCGATCCATGTGAGGGCTCTGACTGGCCCGGGGCACCCGGCGCCGTGGCAGTACGTGGGGGGCGGCGGGTTTCTGACTGGGCTTGGGGTTTTGTCTGTCGCGCAGGTCGCTGTGGTCCGCGAGGCGTCGGATGTGATGGTGAAGGAGGTGCCTCCGCCGTTGCGCGGGGCGAAGCCCTCGACGCTAGCGGCGGCCGTGGAGGTGGCCGCGGCGGATGTGGTAGTGAAGGAGGAGGCGGCGCCGTTGCGCGGGGCGAAGCCTTCGACGCTGGCGAAGGCCATGGAGGTCCCGGACGAGGTGGCTGGCGAGCCGCCTGCGGCGGATGTGGCGGCGAAGCCTTCGGCTGTGGTGGCCGCGGATGAGGCGGTCACCGACGCGAGCTCCGGCAAGGAGCTGAGGTGCGTATGATCTTCATAACTTTGCTTGCTCGCGCGAGTGAAACTGGATTCATGTCTGGGAGGAAGAGCGCTGCGGCTGTAGTGCTTGTTAAAATTCCGTAGAGACGAACTGGAGCTGTGCTGTCAGCAGTCGCTGCTGCTCATGGGTGCCAATGCTCGGCGATCAACTGCCTGCCTACATATGCCAATCCTTTATGCAGGTCTTTCCAGATTTTTGATAAATAAAATGCTATAAAGAAGAACTAGAGCTGTGCTTTGACTCAGGTGCAACGCTCATGCTGCTGGCTCTCGCTTCTGCCCATGGGTTCCATACTTCCATTTCCTGGAGCCAACAGCCTGCCCGCAGATGCCACTGTCTTAATGCTTGTGCTTTCCAGATTGTTCAGTAATTTGCTTGTGGTGCAGGGCTTCTTACTCTGATTTGTTTGCAGGGAGTCGGTTGAGCAAAAGGAGTCACCTTTGTGCTCTTTGCTGACAGAGAAGCAAGCCACACCACCGCTCTCCCCTGTGAAATGTTCTCCTATTGTGGAAGCAATTGTTTCCCCACAGGAATCAGTGGATTGTTCGCCTGTTGTGGCAGCAGTTGTTTCCACTCCTGATTCAGACCTCAGGTAGATGAAGGAACTACTGTGCTTTTTATATGATTTATGATGCATCTTTGATGGCTATTAATAAGCCACGCCATCTTTCATGATGTGTAGGGAGGTGAGTGAACATGGCAGTCGGAGCAGTGGCAAGAAGAAAGTAACATTCGACATGAATGTCACAATATATGAAAATGCAGTCTTGCCTGATCAAGAGGAGGAACCACCAGAGGAAGATGAAAAACATGTGCAGAAGGCTGTTGTGCTCCCAGGGAATCACCGTTACCGGAATTGCTCTGACAGCGATGATGATGTTGAAGATGAGTATGCTGAAGATGATGTCTATGGTGATGATAGCGATGAAGAGGAGGATGATTTTATGGACTGCAAGATTGATTTGGTTGATGAGGAGGAAATGATAACTGAAGATGACAAGCTTGAGTCTCACGAGTCTCTATTCTCACTGTCAATGTCTAACGATCAGCAGAATGACCAAGAAGCTATCAGTCCTGCACCCAAGAGCAGTGGTACCTCTGTAGATGCAGAAAGCCCTCTAATTACAAGAAACAATCTCCGTGATAGAAGCCAGTGTGTTCATCCTTTGCTGAACCCGGTTCAGGATCTGTCGCAATGGAAGGTAGTTAAGAGTCTGAAGACCCAAGCTGTATCAGGTAAAAAGTTGGACAAAGAGAATGTAAACCTAGTGCCAGATGTAGGTGCAAGGCCGACAAGGATGAAGCATAGCATATCTGGTGACAAAGAAGTTTCTGTGGACGCAAGCCTCTCTACTTGGTTGAATTCTTCTGAAAACTCAACTGTGGACAAGGCACAGAGCAAATCTCCTTGTTCCATCTCCTCAGTAAGCCGAGAGGAAAGACCTGTCCTGGGTGCTCTTACTGTTGATGACATCAAGCAATCATCATCTGCATCAACTCCACAAAGGTCTCCAAGAAGTAACCGTGAGGAGGCTCCGATCTTGGGTACGGTCGGAAGTTACTGGCGTTGCACAGAGCAGGACAACGAGTATTGTTCTTCTAGATCTGACTCAGGAACTCATGGAATACCAAATACAACAAGCAAGTACAGAGAGGTACGCTAACATGCCCTGAGTCATACATTCCCTGGAAGACTGGGACACTTTTGTGATATACTAGTCCTTTGGTGGATTGTTGCAGGATAAAAGGGTGAACTGGCACTCGACTCCCTTCAATGTGAGGCTGGATAGAGCCATGAAGAAAACTTCTGCATGAACTGTTGCTGTTTATTCAAATCTTGGAGGGATTGAATCTCCATTTAATGCGTGGTCACAAGAATTTCCCTGCTCTAAGCGCAGTCTTGCCCATACACGACACTTCCTCTATGTTTTGTCTAGTATTTTTCATGTGCAAATACGATTGCGTTGTACTACATTGGAGTTTAGAGGTGCGTTCCTCGTTCATGGTCGCCGGATATGTAAGCGCTGGAGTCTTGGGTTTGTTTGCGTCTGTATATTTGCAAATGGCTGTAAGGTTTGTGGTAACAAAATAATATTTTGGTCCCGGCCATCTTTTGGTCCTCTTCGTTGTTCATGGTAATCTCGGCCAACCGGCCTGAAGGCTGAAGCTGCAGCTTTGCTGCTCATTGTTGCACCATGCTTGCCCTTGGCTTGTCATATGGCTGAGACTTACGCTGAAGTGATCCTCCTTTCTCTGTTGTGCGGTGATCCTGAATGCTTGGGTGTACACATTCTCCGCCTACTCGTAGTTGCACTTTGGTTGCAAATCTGAACTCTACAAAACAGGGTCCCCCTTTGAATAGAAAAACACAGTCGCAGCAGCAATCCGGAAAAGAAAAGGAAATAGAGACGCCTCCGTGAACCTGGGCCACAGGCCCACGGACCAAAAACGATGGCAAGAAAAACATGGCCTGCTGATCGAGCATGTGGTGGACTCTCCCCGCGCCTGCACGTCGCCCCTCTCACGTGCGTCACCTGCTGCTGCTGACCTCACACGTCAGACAGAAACCGTCGCGCGTGTCACAGCCGGATTCACCGCGGGAGCCCACCAGTTACGAAACGGAGCCCACCAGTTACCTGATGGCCTGATCCCCCCAGCGGCGGCAGCGGAAACGCAAACCAGAGGAGAGGCGACGAGATAGTAGATTTCAAACTCAAGCCGAACACCGAAGTGGGGGAGAGATAATTGGGAGACTGGGAGAGGCAGAGGCCGAAGCCGAAGCGGGAGAGAGATAAATCGGAGAGGGCCGTTGGGAGCAGGCGGCTATCGCGGCCGCCGCCTCCCCGATCCGGAGCCCCACCCCCGGGTCGCCCCAGATTCGCACGACTTGGGGGGTCGTGCGCCTCGCCACCAGATCGGGAGGAAAATCGAGGTAATCTTCGTTGCTGCTGTCGGATGATCGCGTTCTAGGGTTCTTTGCTGGTTCTAGACATTCCGATGGGTTCCCTTCGGCGATGTACCGTCGGGCGGCGCTAGTTTTCTTAGGGTTCTATCGGTAATTTTAATGTGAATTCGAGGCTGCATGGCTGCATTTCGCGTTTCTCCCAATCGCGCCGCCGCCGCCGCGGCGAGTCCTCTCCCTCCGCGCCGGCGCCGCCCTCCGCCGCGGCTTTGAGCCCTTCTCCATCCGCCACGGGGTCGGGGGTTCTTCTCCACCCTGTTGCGGCGCCCTTCGACCCGCGGCAGTGACGAATCTTATCCTTCGTGCGCCGGAGGCAGGCGGCGCCCGACGTGCCACCGGGCCTGGCACCGCCTGTCTCGTTGAGCTCGCTGAAGACGGGGATAAGCTGGTGAGGCTGAAGCTGAACCCTTTGTGAGCGGTGGCAACAGGTAGGCTGGTGGCAACGTGGTTGCAGGTCATGGTGGACCGTTAGGGTGTTGTAGTCCTCTGGTAATTGAGTGCCCTGTGGCCAGCGAGGCACCAGTCACCTGCTAGTAAACCTCAATATAAGAGTTGAGTGAGATAATCTAATGTTGTAACACCATTTATTTATCTACTTTAGGTTCTGGGATGTGTGAAATCTGTTCCTAGTCATTTAGTTATTACATTTATAGATGGTCACAGTACAACTTAGTGGTTGATTTGGTAAAACTTGATAGATCAGGTTTTTGTTTTAAATCAAGTGTTCGTATATTGTTATTTTTTCTTGTTTAGATAGATATTGTTCTCACTATATGAAGGAATGCTCGTTTTTGTAAAGTAAGCATTGCATAGGACAAATTGTTGAATCTTAAGTTGACATTTGCAGGTGAAGGGGCAAGTTTTTGCAACTTAAATAACCAGAGTTTGATATAGGGCTGACATGAATTCTGATCAAATTCTTGAGGTTCCCGACACTCCTGACCGAATGCAACAGTCAACATGCCCTGTATCCAGCTCTGTTGTTAGGAGGGATGTTACAATGACAGCTTCTAATCCAATACCATGTCGCAGAATTAGATTTAAAACCAGTAATAATTCCTATTCCTTGCATGGTTCATCAAGTCAAGATAATGCTTGTAGTGTACTGCCTGCACCTTCGGATACAGACCATATTTTCAAACAAGCTGAAGTGGCACGGATTCTGGCACTATCAGAAAATCTCCAGGAAAATTTTTCCTTACAGAAATCTGACAGGAGTGAAATATCTGTTGAGAACAGAAAGAGGGCTGAAAAACGTGGCTTGGATCAAAGCAGCAGCATTTCTGACCACATCAGTTGTAGTGTGACTGGAGGAAGGAGCCCTGGCTGCCGAGTTAGAGATGGGGACGGTAGTGAGCAAGATGCAAATCATTGGAATGTGAGCTTTCTTGGTGTAGGATCAGGTCTTCCTACCATCCCAGTAGGGAAACCACAAAACAAAACATGTACTAGCACCACCAATAGGCTGAAAGGTGTAGCAGGTGCTGATATTTGTCAAGGATCAAGTTCTGGGGAGGTCAAAGGGGAAGTGGTCACTAACAAGGTCATCGCAGGACCTTCAAGCCGTCCATGTGGTGTTCCTCAAAGGCATGTGGGTCAAAAAAAGCTGGTCCGTAATGGATGCATTTCTCCATCTAACATAGCCAAAAAAAGTGTAAAAGCTGATGAAAAGCAGGAAATGTGCTCTCCAAGCAGACATTTGCACCATCCACATCCTCAGCTTGATCCATTTGACAGAAGCAATGTGATTGATCTCACTGATAATTCACCAATAATGACAAGGCAGAGATATGCAATGAGGGATAAATTGATCTCTGGATGCAATTTGGACACAAGGGCAGCAAAAAAGTTGAGAACAGACAGAGCTGGGAAGACTTTGATTCCACAGTCTGCATATCATGCCAACAGCAGCAATTGTTCTGAAATCGGTTTATCAGGCCGCAACAAAGGAAAAGAAATTAGCGATAATGATCAAATTGGAGAGGCTAATTTGAGGAGGTATGTCCTCATATCTGTTCTCATAAAGCTGTCTTCACATCATTCTCTCTCTCTCTCTCTCTCTCTCTCTCTCTCTCCCTCCCTCCCTCCCTCCCTCCCTCCCACAGACCCACCCACACACACGCACGCACACGCACCCCGCACCCACGCACGCACGCGATGGGAATTCATTGCATGGTATAGTTTGGGTACTGATATGAGCCGAAGACATTTGAGTTCTTCTAATCTAAAACATGGCAACTGGGCATATGTAAAAAAAATATTAGTTGAATTGAGCTGGTACTCTGGTAGAACTATAATACATTTAGCTTGATGGACATGGACTCACTGATACTCAACTGATTACTTTGAAAAATCATTCTTTTGTCCATTTAACTTAGTTCAGAAAGATACATTGTATTGATATGAAATGAATACTTTGTTTGTCTGGTAACTCTTGTCACTGTATTGTTGGAGAGTCTACATGCTGTATGGCTTGAACTTTTGTTACCTCTCCTGTTGCAGGGTTTCTCTAACTGCTGCTGGAAGTTCTGTTGTAAACAACAACAGTTCTAATATGGATGCGAAGCAAGGTTGGAGAACAACACGTAACCACACAAGTAAATTACCCATTTCATTGATGGGTAAGCTGACTTGTAGTTCTGAACGAGAATCTGAATCTTCCGCACCATCCAGTCAGGATCACGGATCTGGAGCAACCATAATGGCTTCTGATAGGATGGGAACTAAAACAATAATGATTGGTAGAGGAAGGAGAAAACATGCCTCAACTTCTTCCCATCCTGGTGCAAGCTCTAGTTCTCATGATGAACCTGGAGCTTCTTTTGTTTCACCGCAAAAAATAATAGCCGGCAGAAATCATACCAGTCATCGACATGATATTCCTGTAATAACCATTGATGATATAACCCCTGAAGCTAGATCTGGTTCAAGTGGATATAGTAATGGAACCTCTGTTGATCGTACTATACAAGCACAATTAGAGTCAGATGAGTTACTGGCTCGCCAGCTTCAGGAGCAGCTTTACAATGAATCTCCTCGTTTCGCACCTACAGAAGAGGTAATTTATCATCAGCTCTCTCTTAAGTACTCCATTCAACTTGAAGATCATAAAACAGTTAATTTTCCTTGAAACAGATGGATGCAATCGTAGCAATGTCACTTCAACATGAAGAAGACACACATCAGACATCTAGTCCTGTAAGGCGATTCTCAAACAATAGTGTGAGAGCACTGAACTCATTTATGATGTTTTACCTATCTCATATGTGATCAGTATCTCTATGTGCTTTTCTTGCAATTATATGATGTCCTAATAGGTGAATATGAAGTTAGGGTCTTTTTCTATATAAAAATAAGAAATATGCTTATAGATCTTGCAGAAAAAATCGTATATCATGAAAAAGCCCCTATTCTGTGTTGTATTTATTGAAATTGACATGGTTTATGCCTTTTTTGCTTAGAGAGGTGCCCGGGCTTCCCGTTTAAGTTCTTATCGAAATGCTATTAGGGCTGAATTGGCAACATCGAATATGATTTCCCATTTGCAGAATAGGGCTTCAATAACTTCAGGATTGGTAATCTTTTTCCCTTGCCCTTTTCATTCTGTATTACCTGTGAATATTGATATATTAGTGCCTATGTAAAGGAGGTTTTCTGGTTTTGTCTAGACAAACTAACATGCCATTAACTCAAGTGTCACTTAGAATGTCCGGATATCATAAGACAAAATTATACAACTTTCTTTTAAGTTTCCAGTTGTATTACTAGATTATTAATTGACATTGGAATATGATTGGATGCCTACCCCAACTTGCTTGGGACTAAAGGCTAAGTTGTAGTTGTAAGTTGTATTGGAATATGATTGGATAATACTGGATCGTTTGTATGTTCATCTATTTGTACTTTGCTGATATATGCTTTGGACTTCTAACTTTACCACTGGGGCATTCTCAGCTGCTATCTGAACTATGCTTTGACGATAGTCTTCATTGAGTTAAAAAGTTTTTTTTATTGCTTTACTGAAACGATCATAATTAACAGCTTCTGGTTTG
Source organism: Panicum hallii (assembly GCF_002211085.1). Classification (NCBI taxonomy): domain Eukaryota; kingdom Viridiplantae; phylum Streptophyta; class Magnoliopsida; order Poales; family Poaceae; genus Panicum; species Panicum hallii. Next base: position 39,339,257 of record NC_038048.1, on the reverse strand, counting down.
CAACTTTCAGAGAGCTGTTTTAGGAAGATATCCTGGTGCTGCGCGCATTGAACCTAACATTGATTTGTAAGTGATCATGCTCCTGTTTATCTGTTATAGTTCCACTGGCCTTCGTGTTACCTGATTGATTCATTCTACTTTGTAAGTGAACATGTTTGATTCATTTAGCTGTTGCTCTGAACGAAACTTTTACATAACTACTTCGTTCTTTGTGCACATGGGCCATCTTTCTGAAGATAAAATGTCAAGAAATGAATTTATCTTCCGCTTATCATTTGTTCAAACTCCTTTATTGGCCAATATCTTTTCTTCATATATGCTTACTGTAACAGCTCTCGCTTGAACAAAAAAAAAATTCCACATTTAGAGTATGTCCTAAAAGTAACTCTTGTTGCAGAAATGACTACGACGCACTACTTGCACTGGATGAAAATAACCACCAGCACACTGGTGCTTCAGAAAGCCAGATCAACAATTTGCCGGAGTCAGTAGTTCAGGTACCTTCCAACCCTGTATCTCTCTTTTCTTTCCTCTATGTTTGAACAATCCTAACTCTTTTCCATGATTCTCTATTTCTGACAGTCGAATAGCATCGAAGAGCCCTGTGCTGTCTGCCTAGAAAATCCCTCTGTGGGAGATACCATTCGCCATCTGCCATGCTTTCACAAGTTCCATAAAGAGGTATGCAGTCTGATTGTTGTGTTTCATTATCCTTTCACTGAACTCTGTCGTGTTTCTGATGCTGACTTGTTTTTTCACGTTGCACGGTTGCAGTGTATCGACGAGTGGCTGAGACGAAAGAAACTCTGTCCAATCTGCAAGTCTGGGATTAGATGAAGCGTGCCACCAAATCTGCAGCTTCAGTTTTTCTGTTGGTCTAGTGGTAGCGACGAGAGCCTGCTGTTTCTTGTACCGGCTGCTTCTCTGCCAATTCCTGCTGTGCGTTGTTGCCCCTGGTGTATCGTTAATGTTGCGGGCTTAATCGCATCATTTTGTACGCCGTATTCCTTGCAATTTTTCCTGCTATATTGACTCACTGATTGGCATAATGGATGAAGTCAACCACCCCCTTGTCCGATATGCTATTGCTGTATGGTTGTCCTTATGAGCCAATTGCTCCTATTTCTAGTGCCTCTACTGCTTGTGGGGTTGGTGCGAGTTAACACATACATGTACATGTTCACGTCTCTGTTGTAGACGTGTGGTGCGATTGTTGTTGAGGCCGACATTGCTGGTGTCTGCATGTGGGAATCAGAAACAGGTGAGATGAATACCTTTAACGATCTCCAGACAACATAACATGCAGACAGAGACAGAGGTTTTCAGCGAAAGAAGTGGTATAGAGCGAATGACAGAAGGACCTTTGTTCGTGCTTCGCGTAAGCACCAGTGGTCTAGTGGTAGAATAGTACCCTGCCACGGTACAGACCCGGGTTCGATTCCCGGCTGGTGCATTCACTTTTTTTTTTCTAAGTCGCGGACGACGGCTTCAGAGATCGTCGAGAGATTGACATTTTTTTTTCTTTTGAGCGGGCTCTTCGTTTCCTTTGATACCATTCAGTGCGTTATCTGTCCTGAATCCTCCTATTCCGGAGACGAGAGGTTCCGATCCGGGAAGTTCCGTGCAGCAACAAACTGCCCCGCCACCCACCGCCCGCGCCAGCGCATGCGAGCGCGCCACGGTTTGGTTGGTGCGCCCCTTTCCGATCCGGGCCCGGCGGCGCTGACACGCGCCCGAACCACGCTCAGCCTCAGTTCCTCCCTCCCTGCCGCGCCGCCGCCGGCCTGTGAAACGGACGCTCGGTCAAGGCAGGCGGGGGCGAGTCAGAGGGGGATCCCGCGCAGTTCGCCGGCAGCGAACGGCCGCGCGCCGCGCAGCCGCATGGCTTCTAGTAGAGGCCGCGACCGCGAGGCAGGAGGAGGCAAGGCCAGAACGCGGCGCTGCCTCTTTTGTCTCTGCTCCGCTCCGCGGATCGCACGCGTCCGTCGGCTCGGGCTCGGACGGCCGGGATCGCATCGCGTCGCGTCGCCGCGCCGCGCGCACCCCCGCCGCATTGAACCCCCGCGTGCGTGCGTGCGCGAGGAGGCGCCCGCAATAAATCGAGGCGCTCCTGCGCGGCCTGTGCGGCGTCGCTGCCACTTGCTCCGTCGTCATCGACTCCTAGTCCCTGGGGGAGTGGCCGAGTGGGTGGGGGGAACTTCGCTGCGGGGCGGCGCTCTCAAGTCGACGGCGGGGTTTGGCCCACTGTTGGAGCAGTAGTTTTTATGTTAGTTCCCAATACGAGATTTTTGGGATGTGTATTGAGCACTCTTGGAGATGCTCTTAGCGTGGAAAGGTTGGGGATTTTGTGGGTTCTGTTTCCTCGTTTCTCCATTTCAAGAGTGTGGAAGGGATTCACGCGAAGTACGGGAGGTGGTTGTGGGGGTCAGAGTGCGTGAGGGTTTCCTCTGCAGATCCTCCCTTCCTTCCGTTTGCGAGAAGATTTGATCCGTTGGTTTTAAACGAAGATCGTGCTGTTGATATTTCGTTTATCTTTTCGCACAGTTGGGTCAAATCGCGCGATTTTTAACCTTGGTTTTGAGGCATTATGGTTTATGGCCGCAGACACTAGTTCTCTCCAATGCTGGATGCTGGATGTGCTATCCGAAAGATAGGGATTATGCATGGTTTCAGGATATAAGCCTACGGCATATTCTTTCTTTTTCATGCAAAGGCATTGGGATAAGATTCCCCGCCTTTTGATTTGGATAAGCCTGATGGGAATTTTCGCAACATGTACACTAGAGGATTGATAGATTCTGAGGAGTTTTCCCTTTTTGTTTTTTCCCCTCCTGTCTCGCATCAGATTTTGTGGATATGTTCTGACTGATGTTGATGCTGGGAATTTTGTGCTTTGTGATCATAATTTTTTTGATGTTTGCTCCACTGAGCAACCTTTGTAATCTGCTCTACAAACAGAGTTTCCTAGAGCCTGTGTTCTTCGTGCTAACTCTAGTGAATGTCTGTTTTACTGATGCAGTGAAGTGCGTGATTAAGTGCATCTGAACCTACGTCAGTTGTGTAAACGCACCTGGATGCAATGGAGGGCGGTGTCAATGTTGCAGATAAGGCAGAATTCAAGGAGTGCCTGCGGCTGACATGGACACAACCTTATATCCTCCAGCTTGTGTTGTCTGCTGGGATCGGTGGTCTGCTTTTCGGATATGATACAGGTATCTCAACATGGTAGTAGCTGATGCATGTTTCAATCTTCTCCTTTGGCTTCTCTCCCACTACGCAGTTTTATAATATGCATATTCTGGAAGGAAAATGTTCTGGTTTCAACTTCGCAATCATTACTTGTTAAATACCTCTAAATGACATTTTAACTTTTCTCCTCTACATGAAACAGAAGAGGAACTGATTCTATTGAGCACCTTGGAATTTCTGGTGAAAACAAGATTACAGAAAATTCTCCTTTTTATTTACAACTATCATGATGATGTTAATATTGTGGTGCATTCAGAAATGTTTAGGCATTCTAATTTCTTGCAGCCATGTCCATCCCGTTTACATACTTCAAAAGTGCAATCTAGTTGATTGGTTTGTCATCCTGTTAACAATGCTCTGTTAGGTGTCATATCTGGAGCACTTCTGTACATTCGAGATGATTTTGCTGCGGTAGAAAAGAGCACTGTATTAAGGGTACGACCTTCTCCAATAGTCCAGTTCATTTACTTTAGTTCAAGTTAAACTGCAGTTCTTGTGACATCTTTTTTCTTCAGAAAGAAAGAAAATTTATGAGGCTAACATGTGATGTCTCGGTTTATTCCGGATAACAGGAAACAATTGTCAGTATGGCTGTTGCTGGAGCTATAGTTGGAGCTGCATTGGGTGGCTGGATGAATGATAAGTTTGGAAGGAGGCCTTCCATCATAATTGCGGATGCCCTGTTCTTTAGTGGTGCCTTGATCATGGCATTTTCCCCAACACCTACGGTAATCATTGTTGGGAGGGTCTTTGTTGGTCTTGGAGTTGGAATGGCTTCCATGACATCTCCTCTCTACATCTCCGAAGCCTCCCCTGCTAGAATCAGAGGTGCTCTTGTAAGCACAAATGGTCTTCTCATCACTGGAGGCCAGTTCTTGGCGTACCTCATTAATCTAGCCTTTACTAAGGTACTCACTGACATTACTGTCGTCATATTCTACAAATTTGGAAAAAAAAAACATTTCTTTGGCAAGAGGTAGTATTGATGTTATCTCGATGAAATGTGTCAAGGTGCCGGGAACCTGGAGATGGATGCTTGGCATTGCAGGGCTTCCTGCCTTGGTCCAGTTCATACTGATGCTGATGCTGCCAGAATCACCAAGGTGGCTTTACAGGAAGGTCTGTGTTTATGTACAAAATTGTAGTTCATATGCAATGCCTTTTTTTTTTGCCAAAAGGACAGCAAAGGCAGGCCTAAAAACCAAAACAAGTTTTTTTGGGGGGGAGAGGGGGGGACACATGCCCCCGCAACTCTCTCTCAGAAAAAAAAACGCACTCATGTTCAGGAATGAAAACAGAGCACGACTAGCAGTACAATCAAAGCACGCTCGTATGCAACCGTCATCTTAGGGTTCTATACCATTCTTCTTCCCATACTATATAGATAGTATGTAATAAAATGCTTACATGTAGCAAGTTTGTACTGAGAAAGAAAAAGGAAAACTACTTAGAAGTTTTTTCTTGCTTTCTTGGTGAAACAACCAGGGTAGGAAAGAGGAAGCTTCAGAAATCTTGCGGAAGATTTACCCTGCAAATGAGGTCGAGCAAGAGATTGATGCCATGCGCCAGTCTGTCGAAGAAGAGGTGCTCCTTGAGGGTTCCGTCGGCGAGCATAGCCTGATTGGGAAGCTGAGGAAGGCGCTGGGCAGCAAGGTGGTCCGCCGGGGGCTAATGGCCGGCGTCATCGTCCAGGTCGCGCAGCAGTTCGTGGGCATCAACACCGTCATGTACTACAGCCCCACGATCGTGCAGCTGGCCGGCTTCGCGTCCAACAACACGGCCATGGCGCTGTCCCTCATCACCTCGGGCCTGAACGCCATCGGCTCGGTCGTGAGCATGTTCTTCGTGGACAGGATCGGCCGGAGGCGCCTGATGCTCATCAGCCTGGTCGGCATCATCGTGTGGCTCGCCGTGCTCGGCGGCACGTTCCTGGGCGCCGCGCACCACGCCCCGCCCGTCAGCAACGTCGAGACCCGGCTGTTCGCCAACCAGACCCAGACCTGCCCCGAATTCAACCCCAGCGTCAGCTGGAGCTGCGTGAACTGCCTCAAGGCCGCCTCCACCTGCGGCTTCTGCGCCCACCAGGGAGACAAGGCAAGCCGTTCGCGCATCATCATTTTTTCCCCCAACCCTACATCGCTAATGATCTCGCCGGACTTGCAGCTGCTTCCGGGAGCGTGCTTGGCGCTGAACGACGCGTCGCGGCGGACGTGCCGCGCGGACCAGCGGGAGTTCTACACGGAGGGGTGCCCGAACAACTTCGGGTGGCTGGCGCTGATCGGCCTGGGCGCGTACATCGTCTCCTACTCCCCCGGCATGGGCACGGTGCCGTGGATCGTCAACTCGGAGATCTACCCGCTGCGGTTCAGGGGCATCTGCGGCGGCATCGCGGCTGTCGCCAACTGGGTCTCCAACCTCATCGTGACGCAGACGTTCCTGTCCCTGACCAAGGCGCTCGGCACGTCGGTCACCTTCTTCCTCTTCTGCGGCGTCTCCTTCCTGGCGCTCGTCGTCGTCTTCTTCACCGTGCCGGAGACCAAGGGCCTGCAGTTCGAGGAGGTGGAGAGGATGCTGGAGCGCAAGGACTACAAGCCATGGAAGAGGTACCAAGGCGTCAGCGACGTCGAGCCGGCAAAAAACAGTGAAGAAGGCCTCACTGCACCATGAATTCACATGAGCTTCGTTCGTCTAGATGCAAGTAGCAATAATTCGTAGTTTATAATATAGGTTATCTGCTAATCTCGTTTAGATATTCAAGAAAGAAAAGATGAATAGTCAAACTCCAGTTTATGAAAATGTGAATATGTGATATATATGCTTGATTGTTGCTACTCATTGTTCTAGAACGTTTAATCTTAGTTTTCTCACTCTGTTTAGCATAACATTTTGAATCGTTTTTTTACCTTAAAGCGTTTGCGCCGATCATATATGGTCTTGTTTGCACATGCAAGTACACTCAGTTGCATTAAGATGACAGAACTTCGTGGCAATCATCTGCTAGCGCAGCAACACTGAACCACAAACCATCTGCAAATCAAAAGGAGATGCTACTTTCAGCTTATGCGTATATATAGGTCAGACAGCCTGTTTCCAGTGCTCGAATACGCAACTTGAAAAGAAATTATGTACTGTGTTTTGTGCAAAGTTTGATTATGGGGGGATACTAGTCAAAAACTGTTTTGGTATCCTTGGTATTTTTCCCTAGAAGATCCTCGGATTGTAGCATGTAGTATTATTTATCCCATTGCTTTCCAGAGTTCATATCTGGAGTCTAGGCCATATGCCGTTGGCCTATCATTGTCTGCTTGGAACAGACAAGTGTAATGTGTACCAAATATTGCAGTTTGAAACTAATCCAGTTAGGTGACTTTCAGTGACCACTCTCTAGGTAGCCTTTCCCTGCCCCGGCTGGTATCTTTAGCCCCGCCAGATTCCTACAAGGATAACTACAATAGAAACATCAATGTTATTGCAATTAAGGCCCTATTTGGTTCCAAGGGCTAAACTTTAGCCCCGTCACGTAAAGCTTGTTATTTAGGAGTACTAAATAAAAATTTTCTAAAAAACTTTTTCACATAAGGGTGCTGATTCACAAGACATAACTTGTAATAGTGATGCTACAGTAACCATCCGCTAATCATAAATTAGATTCGTCTCGCGAATTAATCCAGAAGTTCTGTCATTAATTTTATAATTACATTTTATTTAATACTTCTAAATGATAAGATTCTCAAACACCCGTACATCTGAAGTGAAATGCCGATACTACAGCAATTGATTCTGCAGAGCATTAAATACAGAATTACAGATCCTCATTGCAGGGTTCAAAAGCTCGTGCTACCAACTGATGCTACTACACGTAGCTACGCCTCTCTTTTTTCGCCCATTCTACTATTATTTACACGAGCAAAAAATAAACGCCATGTAGAAGAAACAGGCGTTGAAGAGTCGATCAACAGATGGTCACGCAGTCATGCCCCTGCATTGTTGCCAAGTAAGCCAGCCTCTGACGCCTGGCCGTCTTCATCCGACGCCGCAGTTCCGCTTCCCTCCCCAGGCATCCTGGAGAGAGCTACTGAAGGGGCCGCTGCTGGTGGACTGGGAAGAAGATGCACTGTGCGGCCGTCTGTGTTGAGATTCTGCCGCTCCTCGAGCTCGTGGAGACTCATCACATGGTTCTCGAGTATGCTTCTGTGAATCTATTGCACGGGAAGCACAGTATGGAGTGGGCAATAAGATCTCTTGTCTCGTGCATGCCAATATGAAGGTGTCTCAAAATCCCAATATTGATATTGTCTAGAATATGTGTTTCGAATATGACATCACATAATAATGGGGCCCATCTCGAATTTGCGGTAATCGAATTTAGTAGTTAGTTGTAAGATTATATTGCCTTTGGGGAGTTAAAAAAAAAAGATCACACTTTATATTGGAGCCTGGAGGGACACAAGTATTGTATAGATACCGTACCCAAAATGGAATAGGAGATTTAACATTCAAAGTAAACGCAAGGAGAGTGTACCTCCAGTAAATCATGACGTGTCCTCTCTACCATCTCGTGAAGTTTCTTCTGAAGTTCCATCTGCACCTGTAATGCAAATTTTTGAATGCGTCTGCCAAACAAAACTCAAATAGTCATTCAGAGCCAAATATCAGGGGCACAATTATCTGATCTTCAAGAGATATTAAGTTTAGAATAAAACCGAGGCAAAGCACGTATGCATATTTCTTCTGTGCAACTAGGATCCTTGATTATAAACTAGCATATAAGGAGCAGCGGGACTTTCCAGGGTGAAGCGAGTAACATAAGGCCGGCTAAGTGTATGTATACTAAAACTCTGAAAGAACAAGAATATGCGGCTACTGAAAATACCAGCCATAAGGACGAAGAGTGGAGTTGAGTCATTTAATTGGTAGGAGTTTTGTTTAAAATTTTTAAAGGAGTATAAGCATGCCAAATGATTGCTTGCAAAAGTTTAGTTTTCGTCATTAATGCTTAAGAAGCTACTCTTGCACCAGCAAAAGTAAAATAGGTTTACACATGGAAACAGACTTATAACTCACATCTGTACATCTGAAGGTATTGCTTCATTAGATGTCGTCGTCTCTACTGATGTGCCTCCAACTGAATGTGCAGTACATAAAAATTCTAATTACAGGGTGCTGATAATGATGGCAAACAGTAAAATAAATATTGAAACAAATGAAAAGTACTGGTTTGAACAACCATCGACAGCTGACCTTCAGATGAGTGATGCCGAACTTGGGCCAATTTGTATTTCTGTCTTGAGCATTGCCTTTAATTAGCAAACTTTTAAAAGCTAGAAACTATTCTTACACTAATTATTTCATGACAAGAAAAAAGAAGCATACCTGTAAGTGACTTTTCACCTGATCACGAGTCAGACCTTCAACATTCATGATGTCAAGAATGGCTTTAGGTTTAGCATCTGCATTTGTTCAAAGATAATGAGAGATAATAGGAAACCAATAGTGCTGTGTACGATGATGAAGTTGATCACAGTGCTGAGATTTTACTTTCACAGCCACCGAGCTGGTTGACGGCATCTATGAAGCGATCATGCATTTCTGTAGTCCATCGTCTGCGTATTTTAGTCCTCTGGGGTGAATGGACATTTGTAGTTGCTGGAGGAGAAACAGTAGGATACAAATGCCCAGGAATTGTAGGAACTGAAACTAATTGATGGACTATGTGCTCATGCTGCCATGTCTCAGAATTTAGAGGTGAGGAAACATGCGCAGATTCAGCCTGTGTAAAAAGGAAACATATTAGCTCTCATATCAAAGAACATAACACGGAAATGTTCTAGAAATATGTGACCAGCCACCTAACAATTTAAATATCATCTCCAATGCCAGTCTCACTTTCCATGATCAAGTAAACATTACATCACTAGTCACTACTGCTGTTGAGTTAAATTACCATTTGTGGATAGTTTGAGGTCATGTCAGCGGTAATAAAATCATCCAAACCCGCCAAGCATGTTAACCATTCATCTCTTTCGTCAGATTCATTAGGGTCTCTAACAGAACCAGAATCCGGTTGTTTGTCAACACTATCGATGCCATTATTATTCAGTAAACCACCAAGATGGTCTGCAGAATGTGTTGTTTCAGCAGGTAGTCCAGGATAATTACCCCCTAATGGTTGTTCTGATACTCCAGAATGGGAAATCGGGTTGGAATATAGGATTTCAGCGTTCAAAGGATGAACAATGGATGGTAGCAAATTAGGAAAACGTCCATGCGTCATAACTGTGGAGAAAGTACTGGAAGATGATGCTATTATAGATGCTGAACAAGGCGCTCCGGTACTGGCAGGCGAAGACTGTAAAGTCATATCATGAGGATACAAGGACTCGTAATGAAATGACATTCGAATAGTGACTGCTAGTTAGTTCCCCTCCATCTGCAAAAACAACGCACATGTTCAGAACTTCAAGTTCTAGGAGGAAAACATTTGTAGACATTATTCTTTGATATTGGCAATGAATGGTATAAATCATTGAGATAATCTTTATGCAGTTTCCACCAACAGATAGTTCTGTGTAAGTTCAGTACATGGTGTTTATGCACAAATTTCACATTTATAGCAAAATTTCCTAATACGAGAGTTTACGGGGTTCAGTTTCAGAATACCAAGAGGGAAAAATCAGCTACGGAGTACCTTGCTAAAACTGCATAAGATGTGCAGAAAAAGGAGGTTGTGATGACTACTTTGTTGTAAAAATAAAAGCAGAAGTCAGCTATGCTCAAATCGCGCAAAGTTAAGAACAGGAAGGGATGAAAAATGAGATATTACAAGAGAAAAGTAGCAAGAATGGATGAAATCTTCCTTCAAAAAAAAAGAATGGATGAAATCTGTGAAAATGATCTCACCTTTGCGCAACCGGCTAACGAGACGAATTGGTCGGAAAACCTTCAGATTCCCTTGGATTCAGGCGGGACTAAGCAGGAGCAGCTATATCATATACTCCCAGTACAAATCTTACGCCTAAAATAAACGGACGAAACGAGCACCAATCGGATCGTGATGTGTAGAAACAAGCTCAACGGCAGCATTGGATTAGCCGGCGACGACGCGGAGAGACAAAGAAGGCGAGACAAAACCAAGACGATAAAAAAATGCCGCAGGTGTGGCCCGCTGCAGGTCAAAGGAAGTGAGGGAGGGGAACAAAAGAAGACGATGAAGGGTATCCTGGGGGATCTGGGGGATGGATACCATCTGATCCGACGCACAGGGTTTAATCGGCAAGCTCCAGCTCCAGCTCTGCAGTCTCGTCAAAGTCGTCGTAACGCGGCGTCGCCGGCGTCCGTGCTGCGCTGCGGCGGCGGCGGCGGGCGCCATGGGCCCATGTACGCAATGGGCCACAGCGGGTGAATCGGAGCCCAGTTCCTAATTCGACGGCCCGCGATGCTTGCTGTGCAGTGATATGCTTGTTTATTATGGGGAAAAAACGATCAAACAGCCTAAACACGTGACACGTGTCATCAGCGGCCGTTCCGGGTGTTTTCACGTCAGCTGCAGAACATCGTACGGCAACAGCTTTTGTCTGCAGACAAAACAAAAGATCACAAGGATGGCGGTATTTTTTAGACTTATTAAGCGATGACGAGGCTAGCTGACAGAGCACCGGGGGCTCACGGCACGAAGACGAAGAGAAGCATCCCGCGCCACGTTACGGCCGCGCAGGTCCGCGCGCCATGCACGCCCACACGTCGCCCGCCGCGGCGTCCCCCGGCCGCGCCACGTCCCGCGGCCGCCGAGCCGCTTCATATACGCGCCCGGCGGCCGCAGTGGTCACTCCCTACGCTGGAACTAGAAGCTAGCTACCTATAGCTTTGTCCTGGTTTCTCACTCACGAACCACACAAATTCCCATCCCACGGAGAGGAGATGCAGGGGGCAGGAACCAAGCAGTCGCGCAAGGCAGACCGTGGCGCGGCGAGGACGGAGGGGAGCAAGGACGACGGCGCCGACGGCGCCAAGGTCGCGGCGGCGGACATGGTGAGGAGCGACGGCGGCGGCAGCGACAGGACCGGGGACACGAAGGTCGACGCGGCCGGCGGCGGAGACAAGCAGGCGGGGGCCGTGTACCACGGCATGTCGGCCGCGGAGGCGAAGGACTCGCAGACCATCGTGGCGCTGCAGTCGCCGGTGACCGTGATGCGCCCCGTCCGCGGCGACCTGGAGGAGCACGTCCCCAAGCCATGTGAGAATTTAGTTTCTTGTTTAGCGTTTTAATAACGTGAATTTTTTTCTGGTCCCAACTGATAGAAGATCATCCATGATGGCGATGAACTGATGATGAGCAGACCTGGCGCGAGCTCTGGCGGCGCCGGACATGTACCACCCCGACGGCACGACGGACGGGCACAGGCACCACCACATGAGCGTGATGCAGCAGCACGTCGCCTTCTTCGACCGCAACGACGACGGCATCATCTACCCCTGGGAGACCTACCAAGGATGCCGTGCGCTTGGGTTCAACGTGATCATGTCTTTCGTAATCGCGCTAATCGTGAACGGGACCATGAGCTACGCAACTCTGCCTGTGAGTTTCCTGCCCAAGATGATATGGCACGGTAATTTTAATTTGTTTCATCTGAATTTTAACCGCCTTGAGATCTGTGACCACCGCAGGGCTGGCTACCGTCTCCTCTGTTCCCGATCTACGTCCACAACATCCACAAGAGCAAGCACGGCAGCGACTCCGGGACCTACGACAACGAGGGCAGGTACTGCTACTTCACAATCTGTTGCTGATCTCCTCTATTGGTATTGCATCTTCAGTTCCTGATGAACAAATGAAAGATCTGTGGTCCTCTGCTCGGCAGTTGGCACTGAACATTTCTTCAAAATGACAAATTCCTCTCATGGGTTCAGGTTCATGCCGGTGAACTTCGAGAACATGTTCAGCAAGTACGCGCGCACGTCGCCCGACCGGCTCACCTACAGGGAGCTGTGGTCCATGACCGAGGGGTTCAGGGAGGTGTTCGACTTCTACGGCTGGTGAGCAGCACTGACCAAACGCCCTCCAGATCTCCTCCTCCGCGTGGCTAGCTGACGCACGCGCGTGCTCTGTCTGTCACCGTCTGATCCCGTCACCATGGGCGCGCGCAGGTTCGCGGCGAAGCTGGAGTGGACGATCCTGTACGTGCTGGCGCGGGACGAGGAGGGGTTCCTGTCGCGGGAGGCGATGCGGCGCGTGTACGACGGCAGCCTCTTCGAGTACGTGGAGAGGCAGCGCGCGCAGCACGCCAAGATGTCCTAAGGCTGGGCCGGTGGGCGCGCGCTCGGCCTCGCGTCTCGCCTGGGCTGACCCCCGTCGTCGTCTCCCAGCTCGAGCGCGTGCGCGAAGTGGAACGAGCTGGACCCGTGTAGTTAAAAGCTAGGACGCGGACCTGTGGCCGCGGCGTCTCCGGATGTGAATAACCATGCATGGAGCGTGTCGGAACACGTACGGCATGTACTCGTCGTTGGTCGATCGATCAATAATAAGGCAGGAGTTCGCCGCCGGGAGCTTTCTTGGAATCCTGGTTCGTCGACTGCTCTGTGCACCCAACTCACTACGACGAACGTTTTCCGGCTCCGCGGTTGCTGTGTCAATACTGTCATGCCGTGTCGTCTCTGCGCCGCGACGAGGCTGGCGCCGGGGCTCCATGTGCTGGCGCGGTTGGGCGGGGCAGCCGGGCGGAGGCAGGGCTGCAGGCATTGCTGTGGCGCCGTGTGTCGGACTCGTGTCTGATGGCGCGGCTGGTCAAAGCGCGACGCGAGGGGCCGCATGCAGCTAGGCAGCGATGCCCGTGCGGATTTCGACCGCGTGAGGTCGCACAAGTTTGTCCTGCTCATATTGTTGATCAGAGGGACGTTCAAAATGGGTTCAACTTGGCCTATTAGCTCAGTTGGTTAGAGCGTCGTGCTAATAACGCGAAGGTCGCAGGTTCGAGACCTGCATGGGCCATGATTTTTGCTTTTCATTCCATCCTCTGATTCATTTGATCTTGATTTGCAACTGTGGCTCAGTGGCCATTCATTTTTTCTTTTTTTCTAAAAAAAAAAATCTCCAGCGCGCCAATGTCACTCCCATCCCGTTGTCCAACTTCAGCTCTCTACATGGCACTTGAAGCGACCGTAGTTGGGCGCAAAAGGTTTTCGCAACCGAAAAACGAACAGCGTAATTCACCTATCCACTGTTGCAGCGTAATTCCTGGGGCTGTGATCGCTAATCCGGGCTGCAGAGCCAGGCTCGGCCATTGTTGGCAGGGGTGGTAATGGATCATCGTTGATAGGGGTGGTAATAAGCATAACTTGTTTATTCACACACACGTAGTTTGTATTCCCGTTATATCCTAGTATAAACAAGTTATTATTGTGAATTTTTTTTTCATTGTCTAGCAGGCACTGATGTTTGTCTTTTCTGATCTTTTTCTCCCCTGCAGCTTTTGCTATGGTATGCTATTTTATTGGCAAATGAGAAAAAAAATTAGGGGAGACTGCTCCCTAGTTAACTACGAATGGTTTCGTATAAAAAAACTAAAAGCCTTCTCAATATTGTGCAAATTTATAAAGCTATGATATGATCTAGGATCTAATCTGAAAGAGCAGGTGCGAGCCTGGATCTAATCTGAAGAGGCGCATAGCGTGCATTGTAATGTAAGATTAGGCTTGCTGTTCCGTTTTACAAACACCCCTATCTGTGTGTTAGCTACTCTGGCCCAAACTCCTTTTGATATAATTGATAGCTCCCCTTACCTGTTGGATCGTCAAAGAAAGAGAATGTAGTTTTGCAATGCTGACCCTTGGCAACAACAATCATGGAGGTCTTTACTAATGATGGTAGATGTTTATTACTCCCTCCGTTTAAAATTGTATAGTTCGTTTTGACAAATTTAGATACATTATTATACATCTAGATGCATTATGTCTAGATACATAGAAAAACTAAAACTATGTATCTAGATTTACCAAAACGACTACATTTTAGAGAAAGAGAGTAGTAGCCTTTGCATTTAGGCTTTTACAATCTCTTTTGAGTAGGCTGTTGTCCCATATATTTTCTGTCCTTTGATGATCAAAGCACTAGTTGAAACGTTGTAATAATGAATGGTTGTACAGGCTGGAATAAAGTTATTCATTCGTTTTAGAAAAGAAGTAGCTGCAGAATACTGGTGGTATATGCGTTTCTAAGAAACTGATTTACTTTCTTTGTATTTGTACCATCTTTGTTTAATTTTCTAAAAAATTACTCCTTTTGTTTCCCTTATTTTTTTGAATTCTGACAGTGGCCTTCTTTTTTTGAATTGACAGTGGGCTCCCCGTCAAGTAGAGACTAGTGCAGGCCTACGCTGGGCCTATGGCCTTGTGGGCTTTTCCTCTGGGTCACCACCGCTGATCCAGAAGTCGCGCACAATGCTGCGAGCGGCGGCGTCGAGATGCACCCGCGCCGCCGCCCGGCGGCTGTCGTCGGCGGCGGCGGAGGCGTCTCCAGCTGCTGCGGGAGCAATTCGTCAGCCTTCCCTCGACGAGGGGGACTGGTCTTACCACAGGGAGTGGTGGGGCAAGGAGGACGGTCCCGGCGAGGGGGCGCAGGCCGTCTTCCGCCGCCACTCCGAGTGCGGCAACGGCGTCGTCTCCGTCTCCGCCTACCCAGCCTCCCGCCCGGTAGCTATAGCTTCTCTTTACTGCAATCTTTCTTAGCCATATAGCTTGTGCTGATGCTAGCGAAAGCCAAGGTTTCCCCCAATTTGGTAACAGAGGTTCTCACTAAATTTGGCAACTTGGTCTTCTTTCTCCCTCCAAACTTGGTCTTCATTTTTCTCTCAATAGACTGGCACTGGCTGTTTGCGATTATTGCTTGTACCAGGAAAAAAAAATAAAGGTGCTGCGATCTAGGCGTAGGTTGTACTCCAACTTTTTTACTTCCTCACTTACCTAGTTACCTCCGTTCTGAAATTTAGTTTTGTCCTAAGTCAAACCTCTATAGATTTGACCAATTTTATAGAAAAACGAACCAGTACATATAATATCAAATTAGCATCATAATTCGAGCATAATACATGTCTTGATAGTGTATTCATTTGATTAGTTTGACTTAGACAAAACTAAAACGAGGAAGCAATGCTTGTAAAAAGGTGTTAGGGTCTAATTTTCTATTTTAATTTCATATGAAATTGTATTACTATGACAATCATTGCTACACTAATCTTAGCAACGCTTTGATAATCAGTTTTTTTAGTAAAAATATATTCTGGACTTATATTGAAACAGAACTTGTTATATAATGTCAGGCTATTGAGCATTGGCCAGCAGTGGAGAGATGGCTTCAAGAAAGAAATGCAAGATTGTACCCAGAGTCAGCTGGCGTCGACCAATTTAAGATACTAGGCTACCAGTGGCGAGTAATGCGTTTTAATGATCATACACGGCAAAGCACTGTAAAAGTAATGACATGCTATAGGACATCGGGTCAGAGATCATTATTCTTGATGCAGCAACCGCATGTTTTACCTGTTCCTTGTGAGTTCACTTGTATCATCCTGCATTGACCATTAACATCATCTGTTCATTTATGTCTTTTAATCTACAACTTTCCCTAGTCGTAGAGTGTTAGATGCAAAAGCTATCTAGTTTTTTTTTATATAATGTTTGTGCTGTATCTTTCATCTGAAAGTGGAGTTTTACAGATGTCAAGAGTATGGTGTCAGCAGGATTGACAGCACTTTCTTGTTCCTCTTATGATCTCCCCGAAGCAGTATCTGGACAGAACAATATGAAAATTCTGTGCATCGGCCATGGTGGTGGTAGCTTACCATTGTTTTTGGGAAGCAAGTTCAGAGGTAAGCACTATCACAAGCTTCAGCAATGCTTAGTAACGATATATCTGTACTGCGATTTCCGACTTGCTGGTACTTTGTTTTCTGCATACTTTAGTAAAGTGAAATAGTGAATGATGCCCTGTTTTAGGTTGTTTGGTGGCACCTCTAAACCTAATTAATTTAGCCAAAGAATTTTTCAAATTGCACGTGAATAGACAGCAATTTAGAAACAAAAGACCTCCTAAGCAAAACAGCTCATTGAGGAGGGATTTGGCCTGAGCCTAACATAGTATCGATGGTGGAGTTACACCTGCAAATGTATTAGGCGTCCACATCATTAAAATGACACACTTTGATCTTAGCTCACCCCTTTCAGGTGCTTCCATCCACATTGTGGAAATCGATCCGGTTGTTGTCTCAGCTTCCGTCGAAGCCATGGGTTTTCCCGTATCACCTGCGAAAGGCTTATCATCTGAATCCATGCTGCCCGCCGATGCTGACGATCTGCTATGGGGAGGCATACACGACCGCATCTTCCTCCACATAGCGGATGCCGAGGACTTCATCGCCAGCGACAGCAACCAATACGACCTTGTCTTCATCGACGCCTACGACGGGGACGACATATTCCCCCGCAAGCTCTGGGACGCGGACGGAGCCTTCATGGAGAACCTGGAGAGGAGGGTCCACCCCGTCCACGGCACCGTGGTCGTGAACCTGCACTCCGACTCGGAGCTGCCGGATTCGGATTCGGGCGTGCAGAGCCACGCCCAGTTCCAGAGCGTGCTTCCCATGGGCAGGCACGTCTCCCAGGTCTGCGGGGCGTACAAGCAGCACTTCGGGATGGCCTTCACGGCGGCCGTCCCGTGGCTCTGCAACATCACCCTCGTCGCCTGCCGCGGCGAGTCGGTCACCAGCGGCGCCGGCGCGCGCCTGCTGGGGCTCAGCCGGAGGGACTCCATCCTCGGCAAGCTCCTGTCCAAGTCCGACGTGGTTGAGCGCGCGCTGGGCCTGCCGTTCCCGTGTCTGCCGTACGTCAAGAATGGTTTCGCGCTGGTTGAGTGAGGTGCTGTGTCTGAGGAATTTGAATGACACACTTTGATCTGTTGGATATTACTGGGCACTTCTCTTTCGCCTCTTGGCCCGTCTGACAAATTGTTTCGAGTCATTCGAGAACACGTCTCGCAAAATTGCTGAGAGTCTGTCACTACATGCGTGCCGCTGCGTGTGCTGATTCGGCTGCAGTTTCGCCGTTGCGCCTAGTACACTGACCAACGAGTTCGGAGGCGTCAAGTTTTCCTGTCTCGATGAGTCGGGAGGGAGGATCCCGCTGCGTGCGCACGGCCCGAGCTCTTCTCATGGGGCGAGCGACTGGAACAGCTAGCTAGCTCCACCACAACGTCCCGGCACACCCGGCCGGAAGCCAAATCCCCGCCGCTCCCGCGCGCACGGTGCTCCCCCCGCCTCGGCGCCGCCCGCGAACGACACGGCCACACCAACCCGCTCTGATGGTGACGGGGCTGGAGCGGCTGGCATCGGCCTCGCGCGCGGCTTCCCGGGCGAGCCGCGCGGCGGCGGGGAAGGTAGTTCGCAAGACACTACCGTTCCCGGCAACCGAGGACTCCGGTGTTGCCACGGCATGACGCCTTTCCTGGCTTGCGAGAAGGTGTGGCCGGCGCGCGGGTCAGAGGCGCGCACGTGAGGTGCATTAAGCCGGACGCCGACGCGCATCTAGCGGCCGGACGCCCGGACGCCTGTGCCTGCCCACGAGATTCCTGCGCGTTGCCGATAAGATCGCGCTTAGATTACAAGTCAAATGTGCGGTTGACAAATGGTGGCAGCTTCTTGTTGGAAAGAGAAGCAAAATCTGTGATCCACTCTTGACCCGCGGCTGTTGTATGACTTAGGAGGTATTTTGTTACAGAGGGTTAAATTTTACTCGTGTAACATCAAAAAAATCTTATCATTTAAAAATATCAAATAAAGTAATTATACAATTAATTATAGAACCTCTGAGCTAATCCGCGAGACGAATCTAATAATTTATATTAATCCATGATTAGCGGATGGTTACTGTAGCATCAATATAGCAAATTTTAGATTAATTAGATTCATTAAATTCGTCTCACGAATTAACACCCTCTGTTAAAAAAGACTGTAACAGATTTTATTTAATATTTTTAAATAATAATAAAAATTAACGTTACTAGAATCAAGGCGGGCGTCACATGCATGAATGCTTGCGTTCAAAGAGCTTGTGATGGGCCCTCTCAAGATCGAGTAGGGTCGTCGATCTCGAGACCCTTGCTTACGAAATGGACAGCGAGTCACATGCGCCCACTCTCGAGAGGACGCGTTAGCTGGTGACGGTCAAAGGAAAAACCTGCCGACCATCGCAGCCAAGTGGCCGGTTCCATTCCATCCTATGAGTTGCGGCGATATAAATGAAGACACGAAGGATCAGATCTCGAGGACGAAGCGGCATCTCCGCGTCCTCTCTCTCCTTTCTGAGAAGGCTCGGAGGAGGATGTTGCTGCGGAGCTCATCCACGCAATTCCTGCACCCCTTCTTCCTCTCCTCCTCCTTTCCCTCGCCCACCTCCTCCCTGCAGCTCCGCCGCGCCTTCTCCGACAGCCACATCCCCTCCCTCTCCACCCCCAGCGACGCAGGCGCCGGCGGCATCAGCAGCAGACCCACCTCCGGCGGCCTCCGCACGGAGCTCTCCTTCTCCGTCTACAACACCTTCGGCGGCGCACTGCTGGCATCCCAGGCGGAGCCTCGCCACGGCCACGACCAGCAGCACGAGGAACCGGAGCTGCTGCTGCAGGATCAGCAGCAGGAGCGCACTGTGCAGCCGGACCACCCGGAGGTGCCGCTGTTCCTGGCGAGGGGCCTCGGGATCGACCGCATCGCCTCGGGCTTCTTCACCGCCGGCGCCGCCGGCAAGAGCATGGCCGCGGGAGGCAAGGGCAACACGATTGGGGGCGGCGTGGAGGAGCAGGCGCTGTGGGAGCAGGACGAGGAGGCGGCCGCGCTGGACGCGCAGTACAAGCGCATGGTGGACGAGCAGCCCGGGAACGCGCTGTTCCTGCGCAACTACGCGCAGTTCCTGCACGAGGTACGCCGCCGGCGCCGGCGCCACGTCCGTTGCTGCCTCGGATTGTTGCCTTGTTGGTCTCTTCCGTGTCCTACAGCTTACGACATGAACAACAATTTCAGGTGAAAGGAGACGCGAGGAGGGCGGAGGAGTACTACTCGCGCGCCATGCTCGCGGACCCCGGCGACGGCGAGATCATGTCGCAGTACGCCAAGCTGGTCTGGGAGGTGCACCGCGACCAGGAGAGGTGCCTCGGCTACTTCCACAAGTCCGTGCAGGCCGCGCCACAGAACAGGTAGCCGTCCAGCTACATCAGTCTAAAACGAGGGCAATTTGATTTTCGGATTCCTTGAGCTCGAGAGGGAGAAGCTGACGGCGATTGGCACCGTGTGTGTGTGGCCTCTTTGCAGCCATGTCCTCGCCGCGTACGCCAGCTTCCTGTGGGAGCAGGACGACGACGACGACCTCGGGGAAGGCGAGCAAGGCGCGGGTGGGGCTGGAGCGCCGGATCAGTACGCTGCACGTGCACAGCAGGCAGGGCAAGTGAGGGAACTGGCTTCGGCGGCCGTCTGATCCCGTCAGGGGCAGCGTGGGCGTGCTACCCATGTAATTTAACCCGAAAGATGTTTGTGCTAATGGGCGAATAAATAAGGTGGCAGTCGGAGCGTTGGAAGCTAGGCAGCATGTAAGCTCTATGATCATCTGATGAAGAACAGGTTCCATGTTGTTCATTGATTTCGTGCTGCCTTTGACACCAGAGGATGGCACCTCGATGGCAGGCCAGAGACTCGCAGTCAGACTCCATTTCTGCAACTTTAAAATCTCAACTGCCTCCATTCGAAAGACAGTCAACCGGCACACTGAATGAGGCTAACTTGCGAGATCGTGATCCTGACACTGAAGCGGTGCCTACCCTACCACGTTAGATGACGCAGCCGGCCGTAGATCCCTTGGCGACGGTGAGAGTTTATGCAAAAGATAGTGTGTTACAGAAGTCAGAAACATCACTCTATTACTCTATTCTTCGTCGTCAATCCGTCGTGACAACAAATATAAGCTTCGATCATGCGCCAAGGGGCAGGGGTTGTACAAGCACTAAGCCCCACAAATATATGCTTCGATCATACTATCAGCGTTGCAGGAACAGCTCGAACGGCAACCTGCAGCCGCTAAAAGCCAAAAATTGCGAGCATGACAAAAATGGCAACATAATGACAATTTAAGCTGATCAACTATTAACACGCCAAACAACCCAGGAGAAATACTAAAACTGTTCGCTAACATTCACCAAAACTTCTAATGTGTTCTCAACAGACACTGATCCGGACGACAGCATGGTCAACATTTTAACAGGTCACTGTAGCTAAGGGCAAAAACTACTATGACGCAACAAAACGGTAACAGAAGCCCATCCCCAAAACGACTCTGTTCAATGTCAGCAAAGCAGAAATGCTAGTCCCCACATCATTGTGACTTTCGGCAAAACTATGGCCAGAACCGCACCAGGTACAAAACACCAACGGCGCATGGCCATCCACCAGCAGAGCAGGTACGAAACTAGTAGCTGTCAGACTGGCGTCCACCCTTTTTCTGGTGCCCGGTTCCCTTCGATCGAGTAGCATACTCCCCGTCATATCGTCCACCACCTTGGTCCCTTCCTCGCCCCCGTCCTGCACAGCAAGAAACTACAATTAACAACCCTAATAAAAGAGAATAAACACAGGAACCAGAGAAAATTACAAAACTCTAATTTGTGTCTTTTGCAACTAACAGAGGTAAATGGTTATCACATTGGTTATCAGTATCCCATCCATCTGCCTAAAACTATCAATACAGAATGTTCTATGCGAAATGTTGGCACAATGGTTGCAGAAATCTGCTTAATCAAATGGAGACGATCCTGAGTAAAAAATACTTACTTCTGGCACTTGGGAATCCACAGTTAGGCCTCCTCTCCTCAACATGTACTAAACGACCATTCAATTCTATCGGCGATGCCTGATGTTCAAAAGATTTATCAGATAAGACAGCATCTTGGTAAAATGTGCGATGAGATTGATAGTTTCACTATTTCTTTATGTTATAAGATAAGATAACATCTAACTACAGTTTGCCAGTGTAAACCTAAATTGAAACAAATGGAAATGCCTGATTTTGTTATACATCTGTATATCAATAAAAGATACTGGTAATGCAGTAGTCAATCAAAGAACTTCACCCGGCAAATTAAGCCTACACACGGACTCATTATAGCTGTAGACATTCATTGAGATATCAGTCTATACCTCATTTTATAGTTAAAATTCTAATGACCTAAGGAGGTGTATGTTTCTACTTTGGCAGAACACAGTTGGTATGCTTTGCCCTCCATCATGCTCAGGGGACAGTGCAAAAACTGTTATGATGTTCATGAAGTGATTCCACATCCATTTTATTCCTTTTCTAGGTGATTGGTCGGATAGGTTTTCTGACTGAGCTAGCTGTATTGATGATATAATTGCATATTACATAAGCCTGCCATACTAAGGGAAACTTACATTTAAAGCATTCTGAATACCAGACATGTCTTCAAACTCAACAAAGCCAAAGAAGACTCCAGCCTCCTGTGAATCAGTAATGAAATCAGGAGGGCGATATAACTTAGAAAAGCAAACATAAAAGCACTTAATAAAGGAAAGAAACCTTGCGGCTTCGGATGGCAACTCCATCAGGTTTAATTCTTCCAAAAGCCTGAAACACCTTCTCAAGATCAAAGACTGAAGTAGATGGTGAAAGATTCCCAACATAAACTGAAATAAACTCTTCTGAAAAAAAAACATCAGCAGTTAAGGCTACATAAAAAAAGACACAACAACATAAACAAACATGACATAGCAAAATAAAGTGCAAATGATAATGGACTGGACACC
Source organism: Panicum hallii (assembly GCF_002211085.1). NCBI lineage: Eukaryota > Viridiplantae > Streptophyta > Magnoliopsida > Poales > Poaceae > Panicum > Panicum hallii. The sequence goes on along the minus strand of NC_038048.1, from coordinate 39,317,163 downwards.
ACAGAATTAAACATGCACCTCCTCAAATTAGGTATACCATCTAGGAATATATGGTGTACATACAAAATAAAGAACCTTTGACTTTCCAGAAAACAGAAATTCTGTCGCATGAAGCAGAAGGTCCTTGACAGATATAAGGAATTTAGAGTTGTAAGTCTGAAGGAGAATGGAAACTTTTAATTAAGAAAAGCTAATGCGCAGCCTAACAATACTGTAAGAATGCTTCCTACATACTAGTAGCATGCATGAGAATTAGATGGGATGCAGGTCAATAATTCTTCAAACAAGCAACAAGATAAAACTAGATCAAGTCTCAAGATTATGATGACACGGCAACTCTCACATATTGAGAAGAAAATAACAGTGTGAAACAAAGAGCAAACATGAGTTTGTGTATCCTAACAAGAGCTCTCCACTTAAGAATTATCATTTGCTTACTGATACAATGACCATTTAAAAGGGGCTTAGTAAAGATCATCTATTGAATTTAAACTACCCTAAGAGGATATTTGACGCGCGGGGGGTTTGGGGGGGGTGTAGCAGGCCTTCAAAAGGAATTCGAGCTGAAATCTAAAATTGGAAATTTGAATAACAACCAATAAACAAGTTCAAAGGCCATTTCAAGCGCTAAAGGACAAAATGTATTCTACCCATGTTCAGTAGCTATAAATTATAGTAATGACAAAACAGTTTCAACATAGGTCAAAATAAAATTCATCAAAAGCAAGAGTGAAACAGTGCACAAAAGAAAGAAACCTTCATCATCAGGGGCGCTAACAGCCCGGTTGTTGTCCAAGTTAGATTTTTCATGCACCGGGACAGTTTGCACCTGCTGAGCCAACTGTTGAGCCTGTGGAGACTCTGCATTCCCCATTGTGGCCTTCGCTTTTGTTCGCAACTGATATCATTGCAATCAATCAAGAAAAGGTACTAGGAATACAGCTAATAAAATATTAGATGTGTTTGCTTACCACTGAAGCATATGTTTTAGGTGCTTCTTCCACAGGTTCTTCGGGGGTAGGCGGGGAAGATGGGTGGGGAGCAAGAGGCCACTCCTGTTTAACACCTGTTGAACTGGGGAATGAGGGCATATGCTCTTCTGAATGAGCTTCCTCATAGATCACATTCACAACCTTATACTCCGAAGGATCTTGCTGCTGCACATGATTTTCAGCAGGAGCTACAACCTCCTGAGGTTCTCCATCCAAATAATCAGACCCTGCTGAATTATGCAACAAAAGAATCTCAGTGCAATGATAGCATGCCTATGATTTAAGACCAACTTTCCCTCAACCTGCTATGAATGTATGCTATAACTATCTGGCACCAAAAGAAAAATGCAAAATAAGAATTGACATGGTAAAATTTATTGTCCAGAAACATGTTCATCAAATTTAAATAGGAATGATTAAAGGATCAGTGAAGGCCTAAACTAAGTGGCATGAAGCATAAAAACTATCTGGTGACCTTGTCAGTTGCGATGTGAATTCTATTGTCTGTAGATAAAACAAAAGGCAATATAACAAAATCTTTTTGCAAAAGAGAAGCAACTCTAATATGGATTTACTTATTAGCATCTAATGCACAAGATGGCACAAAGCAGCAGGAAGTCCATGAAACAGTAGAATACTAGCTATTTATATGTATAATAATTTGAACAGCATTGGGAAGAGATACCTGTTTCAGCCATTGTATAAGAAGCATCCACTTGGGGCAGGTTGTCAGCACAATTGTAATCAGAAACATGGTACTGATCATCGTACTCATCACAGATGAGCTTAAAGATGTCACTGAATATAAAATACCCATCTTTCTTTGGAGCAAGAACAATATTCTGAACGAATCGCTTTCGAACAGGGTAGTTCTTCAATTGCACTAGGCCAGTGACCAGCAGCGTGATCGCCGCACCCCATGACTCCAAGAAATTTGCTGTTTTAACCTCAACCTTGGTTACATTCATGGACATCATCATATCATTGATAACCTGCAAAAGCATATAACAATAAAAGTAAGATGGCTTAACCCAACACTAAAAATTATGGTTTATCAGAGTTCACACACCAAAACAACATTGCAGGATGATGGAAGAACAGAAAATTGTGCTGTCTAGATCAGGGTTTCAAGTCCCTTCTCCCTTTTTGAGTTAAAGACAACTATTTTCTACAATAAATAGTAATTGATTTGTTCTACTTTATTTGCATAGACATTACTAACAGAAAATTATACAACTTTTCAATAAGATATCAAAGGCAATCAATTTATTTGCCCTTCAACATTATTCCTTTTGCATCAAACAAACTGATACACGTCTATTCATTTTCCAACAAACAAATTTATACACGTCTACGTGATGTTTATGTCCAAATTTAAAGTACACAAGATGCCTATGCATAGACAGAAATTTATAGCACATTGAATCTAGAATCGTAGAAACCTTCCAATAGTCGATAAAACCGTCACGCCAGTCCTTAAAACAAGACCTTCCAAGACATGATCACGGCTAAAATTTTATTATACGGAACTAACATCAATAGTCGAACTGGTATTTCACAGACGAGGAAAATCCAACAGCGCCAAGGAGGAAAAATGCAGAACAATCACAAGCGACCGGGATTGTACCTCCACCGTCTCTCCAAGCGACCACTGCCCCGTCTCGCAGTCCAGCCTGACGACGCTGCTATTGTCCGTGTAGAACTGGCTCGCCAGGTGCGGCTGGTTCGTCAGGACGTTGTAGTAGCCCGTCAGGAAGTAGGAGCCCACCTGCCCCCGCAAAGGAAAACCCACCATCACGCGTCAGGCGTCGAAAACCCCACCCAAAACCCCGAACCCCACCATTGCCCCACCGCTCGAGATCCGGCAGCGCACGCTCACCTGGAGGGCGTAGTAGTGGCCCGCGACTTCGGGCTCCGGCTGCTCCATCGGGTCCATGGCCGGCCCCAAAAACCCTAGGACGGGGAGAGCTCCGACCGGGAACGGGCCGCCGCGACTCCCGCGAGGGGCGCGCGCGACGATGCTCCCGGAGGCGACGGAGCAGAGGAGGGAGGGGCGGGGGCTCGCCGCCGGGGAGGGTGGACAATGGGGGCGCGGCGGGATGGACGGATGGATTGGTGGAGCGGAGACAGCTGTGGGGGGTTGGGGATCGAGTGGGGAAGAGGGCGAGGTTTTAAAATGGCTGCCCCCTTTTACTGCCTTCTGTTTCTGCTTTTCGCTCTCCTTTTGGGATTCGAAGGCTGCCCTTCCGGCTGTCGCGATCGCGAGGAAACCGAACGGGAGGACGGGGAGCGTGGCGAGCAGCGCATGACGAGTGGGGCCCTTCTGGGTGAGGGACCACACGTCGGTGGGGGTGGGTGGGTTAGACGGTGGCGGCCGCATGTGTCGCCGCGGGAATGCGGCGCAGTCGGGGGCCGCGGCGGGTGGGCGGGGCGCGCACTTTTTGGTCGATTCGCGGGGAGCGCGGCGGGGCCGCGACGTGCTAGTTCCGTGGCCGTTGGATCGTCGATGCGGCGGAGTCAGCCTCAGGCAGGCTGGCCCGTCAGTTTGGTCTGTCGGCCTGGAACCAGCATGGCCCAAGAACATGAAGCCCAACCAGTGATTGGCCACAAAGGCCCAAAGACTTAGGCCTAGCCTAAACCCTCGCCGTTTCTTCTCCAGTTCTCTCCGGTTCTCCACCATCGGCCGTCAGACCGCCACCGCCGCCACCACCGCCTCAGATGGCCGAGCCACCGCAGCAGCCATCATCGGGCCCCACCACTCCGCCGCAGGAAGACAACCAAAGCGCTAAGACAAATAGCAAGAAGAACCGCGGCACGAAGAAATCGAAGCGAGCCAGCGCCTCCTCGTTGGGCTCCAGCACCATGGCTGAGGACCCGTTCTTCGTCCTCGCCGGCGGCAAGGAAGGAGGTAATGAACAGCAGAGCTAATCTTCTCGGAGCTGTCGTTTTTGCTAGGTTTCTCTGTTTGGTAACTGACGTGGCCAATTGGGGGGTTGGGCGCAGGGTTCCTGGAGTTGGAAGAGATTGACGAGGCGGACTTCAGGATTGTAGGGGGAGACGTGAAGGACGTGGGAGCAGATGAGGGGAAGGCGGGCAAGAACGATGGGAAGAAGAAGAAGAAGAAGAAGAAGAAGCGGAAGCGTGGGGATGATGACCAGAAGAAGAGGAATGCGGATGATGACGAGGGCTTGAGTGGCGATGACGATTCGGTAGTTGAGAATGAGCAGGAGGGGGAGAAGGAGAAGAAGACGACGAAGAGAAAGAGGAACATGAAGAAGAGGAAGGTGAAGGATAGTGAGAAGAGTGGGGAGGGCAATGAGGAAGTCGCCGACGACAATGCAGAAGGTGATTATACTTCCAGATAGTTGTTTTGAGGCATTGAGACTTGTGAAATGTCGCAGAGCTATTTATTCTGCTTTGATATGTAGTATCTAGCGTTGCAAAGTTGATCTGATCAGCAACATGAGTTCATTTGAGTTTTTTTTCACCCTGCAGACATGCAAGATGAAAATGAGAATATGGAACAAGATAAGGATGATGAGCTTATTTTGGGCGAGGATGATGTTTTTGCATGGCACGAACTTAGGCTTCACCCTCTGCTAGTCAAGGCAATGCGCAGGCTTGGATTCAAAGAGCCAACTCCTATACAAAAGTCTTGCTTTCCTGCAGCAGCTCATCAAGGCAAGGTTTGTCAAATTGTTCATTGGCAGAACATTGGCCAACATTCGTTTTTTGAATAATGCAATAACTAATTTCAGCATTGTTAGCTAATTAGTTCGTTGCTGCTATTTAGCTTGATAGCCTATTTTGCGGACACAAAATTTGAACATTTTTGTATGTTTTTGGCTTCAATGTATCATATAAAAGCTGTACTCTGTTAACTGACTGGAAATTTTGGTCCCGCAAGTTTAATAATCATCAGCTCTAAACCATAAAGTCTTCTAACTTTGTTGAGATTTGCTTTGCAACAGGATGTTATTGGTGCAGCAGAGACAGGTTCTGGGAAGACACTTGCTTTTGGCCTCCCCATTTTGCAACGTCTCCTTGAGGAGCGAGAAAAGGCTGCAAGATTACACCAGGATGATGAAAAAATGGAGGAAAGTTCTCGAGGAAGCCCTCTTCGTGCTCTTATTTTGACACCCACCAGGGAGCTTGCAAAACAGGTAAAGGAATTACCTCAAATAGTTCAACTTCAATCTACACATCAATTGGGCCTGCCAATTCTGATGCCCTTAATTTCTTGATTTTAATCGAACCCAGCTCTTCACTTGGTCGCCAAATTGAAATATTTGCCATTATTGGTCCTAGATGATCTTCTGAAAAAAGCTGTCACCTAATTATCATGTTAAGATAAGATAGCAAGTTAGCATGTGCCATGCACATCTCACAATTCTTTATATACAGGTATGCGATCATCTAAAAGATGCAGCCAAGTTCTTAGGAATCCATGTTGTTCCTATTGTTGGTGGTCTATCAATGGAAAAGCAAGAACGGCTTTTGAAAAAGAAGCCTGAAATTGTTGTTGGAACTCCCGGAAGATTGTGGGAGCTCATGTCGATGAACAATCAACACCTAGTTGAGGTTAGTAGTATGGATTAACTTCTCGGTATGCATGCTAGCAATTCAAACATGACATGCAATGGTGTTTCCTCCCTTTTCTGCTCTATATGATGTATTTATTCATGGTGATCTTGAGCTCCTCTTTTGGATATGCATTGCTTTGATCACTGACTGATTCAGATTTTTATTTTCTTTTTGCACAAACAACAAACTAATAGCCACATGTTATTTTCAGTATAGAACCAACTTCCTTGTGTGGTCTGCGATCTCTGATTGAACATGAACGTTTCCTCGCTGCTTGTATCGAGTATTTAACATCGCAGCAAAGTCCCATATTTTGAAAGAGAATACAGCAGAGCGCATTATTCTATGTAGAATTTTTTTAATCTTGTACTGATTTAGTTGTCATTTTGTGGTTATCTATGTTGACACGGTTTTCTCACAATTGCTTTTCTTATGACCCAGCTGCATTCGTTGTCATTCTTTGTGTTGGATGAGGCTGATAGAATGATCGAACGAGGCCATTTTCATGAATTACAATCTATCATTGAGATGCTCCCGCTGACTAATGGTTCTGATGAACAAGCTGCAAGAACAATGCCAAACTGTGAGACTGTGCCAATCTTGCAAATAAAGAAGAGGCAAACCTTTGTGTTCTCAGCCACACTTGCACTTTCATCTAATTTCCGAAAGAAGCTGAAGCGTGGCCTATCTACTTCAAAGGCATCAACCGATGATGTGAGCTCTATTGAAGCACTGTCAAAGCAGGCTGGAATGAAACCAAATGCAGAAATAGTTGATCTGACAAAGGCTTCAATCTTGCCTGAGAAGCTTGAAGAATCTTTTATCGAGTATGCCTTGTTTCATACAAACTCCTTTATATATAATTGGCACTTTTTCTCTTTTACTTTCCATGCAAAAGCTATAGTTGCCAGTTTTACATATTGACAAATTATTTTGTTTGTGATTTACAGGTGCAGTGAAGAGGATAAGGATGCCTATCTGTATTATATACTGAGTGTTCATGGGCAAGGTCGCACAATAATATTTTGTACATCGATTGCTGCATTACGCCACATTTCCTCCATATTGCGCATTCTTGGAATTAATGTCTTGACAAACCATGCTCAAATGCAACAAAGGGCTCGCATGAAGGTGATTTACTTTTCTATTATATTCATATTTGATATTTGCTAAGCAGTGGAAATTGTCATCTAGCTTCCACAGAATCTGAATGTCTCATGATTAGTCTGGTTGCTTATTTGCACAATTTATCTTCCCAAACTTAATCTTATTAGAGTACGTTCATGTAACTGACCTTCACTTTCAAGAAAATTATGCCTTCCTTAATTGTAGGAGACGTTTTCTGTCGTTTTCGGATCTCAGTATTTTATAGATGCCATACTAATTTCTTGTTCCTGATGCACACTTGACTGCTTGCCCTGCCATTTCCTTCTTGCTTTGCTTTTCATGAAAGAGAAAACATTGATTAATTTGTTGCCTTCAATTAGGCTGTGGATCGTTTCCGTGGAAGTGGGAATTCCATTTTGGTCGCAACTGATGGTTTTGCAAGGGGTATGGATTTTGATGATGTGCGAACAGTTATCCACTATCAGTTGCCACATTCAACTGATGTAGGTGTTGTTGTTGTTTTATTTCTTGAACCTACACTTCTCTCTGATATATGTGCTATGAGGGACCAAGAAAACTTATTAGAGTTTTTTAAATTCCCTTTTTCCTTCCCCTAGGTTTATATCCATAGAAGTGGAAGGACAGCACGCAAATCGTTGGCTGGCTGCAGCATTGCAATAATTTGTCCTGCTGACAAGTCGAAGTTTTACTCTCTTTGCAAGTCATTGTCAAAGGTAAATTTTCTTTCATATTGCTACTTTCTATTGCAGTAGTTTTCCTTAACTCATTATGCATCATGCTGTTTATTTTTTTTTTTGTTCTGTTGTCATCAAGCAGCGATCAACTACTGCTTGGCCCGAATTTAGTTTCCTTTGTATTCAACAGTCCATATTTCATGCTCTGTAAAGGCTACCGTGCTTACCTGGTGTTCAATGATTATCATGATGGCTTTTTGTGGATGCATGGCTCATCCTTAGATCATGTCAGTGTATCTTTTTCATTTTCGCTGATAACTCAGCTATTTCCTAACCATATTGAAAACATCACAGGAGAACCTCCAGCAATTTCCTGTAGATCATGCTTACATGCCTGAGGTAATGGATAGGCTCTCACTTGCTCGGCAGATTGACAAGATTGCGCGTAAAAGTTCACAGGCAAGCCCTCCTGTTTCCAAGCTTTCATTATTTTCTTTAATCATTTCTAATATGTATGAATTTATTGCTGATGTCAGATTAATTTTGAACTGTATTTGTTTGTATGCTCTAACTTTCCTCTGCCCATTTTAGGAAAATGCTAACAAATCCTGGCTTCAGAGGAATGCTGAATCCATGGGATTGCTATTGGAGACCAGTGACAGTGAAGAAGAACGTGTAAAAGGCCACAAGCAACGGAAGGCAACTTCTGCACATCTCCAAAAGCTTCAACAGGTTTGAGTACTTCAGAAGATTTTAATAGAATTATAAATTTTAGTGAAAATAAGCTATTTATAAATGTTCACGGTTTTAAAATGCTTCTCTGTCTATCTAGCCCGTGTTTCAGCACATTTTGCTTCGATTTGCAGGAATTGAGTGATCTTTTGAAACGCCCCTTGCAGCCAAAGACTTTCTCACGACGCTATTTGGCTGGGGTTAGTTCTCTGACAGAAAGCACAGTTTTATGTAAACGATAATGGTAACTTGAACTGACAATCTTCTCTTCACTTGCTCAGGCTGGTATTTCACCATTACTTCAGAAGCAACTAGAAGAGTTGGCCAAGAGAAATGTAAGCAACAAAAGCAGCAAGACTGAGAATAAAGGGTCTTGCCTTGTTGTTATTGGTCAGGATCGTGTCGAACCCTTACAAGCACTTCAGAATTCTGGGCAAGAGGTATGCTCAGCAGAGATTTCTCCAGGGATGCATGTTCCTTCTTTGTAGAGATTCATTCCTAAAAACAAAGGAACGTAGATACATAAGTTGTCCAACATATTTGCATATGGATGCTTGAAAAGAAGACTCCGTCTATTGTTATTTTTTGTTATTAGTGGCAAAAAAAAGGTTTGAGTTTTGTGGATGTAGTTCTTTTATTAGTTGCTCTTTTTGCATCTTTTACTGTTTCTATTCTTATATGATAGACATTTTTCACTTTCAGGTCTGTGTGAACTTAGACAAAGAAAAAGAAAAGCGAAGACTTGCTCAGAACTGGAAGCGGAAGAAGCATGAAGAAAAGAAACGTAAGCCTCTCATCCTGTCTTTATTTTTGCTTCACTTGCAGTCTGGCGTGGGCATTGGTTGTTGCGGATTTTCAATTTTTTCTAAAAGAAATGGATAGCTACCCTTGCAACTATTCTATTATAGCGATAAACCAAACTGTTAACACTGTACAAGGACGAACATGTCTCAAAAAATTGGGGTTTAGACTTGGGGCTGCATCTATTCATACTATGTTGGGTAACACATTTGTTTGGTTACATGTAAGCTGCATCTCATGCTAGTTTTGGATGGTGGTAGATAGGACATACCACTTTGTTAAGCTGCCTGTAATGTACAACTAGTATAAATAGCAACACTCTGACTTCTTTTTTTCAGGCACACGAGAGCAGAAGAGAAAGCAGAGGAGAAAAGCTAAGGGGACGGAGTAAGCAACAGGTGAGAGATGGGTCTGTTTGCGGAAAAGGACCTATTGTGGAATTCCCTTCGACGCCTGCGTTGATTTATTTGAGGAATGCACTCGTCAATGTCTTCACCATGGTACGTTGGGCGTGCCAAGTTATCACCAAGCCTTGAACAAGATCGCGAGGTGGATGATTGATGTTTTGCGGCTCAAGATAATTAGGTTACTAGTTTTCAAAAAGATAATTAGGTTACCCGCGACATGATTTGTGTAACATGTGCACGTTTTGTCATACTCCATGTTCAAATCTGCTACAAGTTTATACATCTTTTCATCATTTGTCATATTTTTTCTCCTGGTGATAGTAGTGCTGGTGCCTGGTGGATGCAAGTATCAAGGAAAAACAGCAGTCTAGGTTTACTTCTCTAATCTCTAGTGTCCGGTAGCAACTGATTCTAGCATGGTTTTGCGCGAAGACTCGGGGAGGGCCCGAACAACTCCGAATTCATCTCGCGGAGCTTGATTTGCCGCTCGATGAATCAGAAACTCGGAAATGGACAGGAACACCGTTCTCACGCGCATGAAATCTGATTGAAAACAGCTCGTGAAAATAGCCGGCTATTAAGTAGAGGTGAGCTGCATTTGTGTCTGAATCTGGATTATCATAACAGAACAGAAGAACATTTGGCCCAATAGCGAATGACGAGCAAGTGCAACAAAAAGAACAACTGCAAATCGATTAGAAAGATCATGGCCGCAGAAGTTTTTGCAGCGCAACATCTGGAGTTCTGGACCGCTGGAAACTGACTGGTGGAAACAAACGTTTTCGCCGGCTAATGTTTAGGAATTACGTTATTAGAAAGTTCTATTTGCAACGGAGATTATATACAGATACAGATATGATGCTAGATTGTATAGCACTACTTGTAAGGCATGGACACGAAGGAGCTATACTTGCAGGAATTACGGACCGAGTTTCCAAAGCTCTGAAACTGTGCGGCCATTGTCTGGTGGTTGACGACACAGCCTCGCAGTTCGAGTTTGAGAACGCGCCGTGACACCGTTACGTGTCCGTTCCGAATCCTAGTGCATGATGGCACATCACCACCGCTCCCTCCATATTAATTACTACGCTGTGCCGCCGCGTGCGGTTGGCAAATACCCTGTCGCGCGCGCTCCCAGTCCGTCGATTTTGCCCAGCTAGCTGACTTGCCAATCGCCGAGGTACGATGACCGCACCGGAGGTGGCGGTGGACGGCGTCGACTGGAGCTTCGGCGACTCGACGCTCCTCTACGACCCCAAGTTCCTCTTCCCGCCGGACGATCTCCTCGCGCTCGCCCGCGAGCACGCCCGCTGCCCCGGCCTCGTGCACCGTGAGCTCCGCCGCGACATGGACCGCGAGGCCGTCGCGCGCTTGTTCGGCCTTGAGGGCGTCGGCGTCGGCCGCAGCGGAGGCTCTACTTCCACCGCGGGGTCCGCAGCGGACGGTGGGGGCGGCGGCGACAGCGGAGATTCTACTTCCGCCGCGGGGTTAGCAGCGGACGGTGGGACGGAGGGCGCCGCCGCCCGGTCGGACCAGGAGCCTGCAGGATACTTCGTGGTGGAGGAGTCGGATGAGCTCGAGTACGTCCTGGTCGGCACGGCCGACGAGGTCGAGCGCGAGCGGCGGCGGGAGGAAGGCGCGGAGGCGGCACTCGAGGCCGGATTGAACGACCGGGTCCCGGAGCTCTTGGAGGAGGCCGAATCCGAGGTGGCTGCCCGTAAGGCTAGAGTGGACGAGTACACCCGGAGCCGGCGAGCCGTCATGGCCGGCGTGGTGACGTCGCGGCCGCGGGCAGAAGGAGACGCGACGCCAATTTTTGCAGAAATCTCCCTAATGTAGATATTTTATTTTACACATTGCTCCCTAATTTGGAGGATATTTTCACAACAACCCCTAGACTGGATCGCGATTAATAATCACGATCCGATTATTTATATAGAGCCCCTTGATTGCGATTAGATATTTTCATATAGATTCCTAAGGATCACGATCATTTGCTAAAAGGCCCCTATATTGCAGAACATCGGAGAGAAATGCCCGTTGATTTGAGAAGTAGGGGATTGCCTACTTTCTTCTGCTGCTGACACAGAAAAATGCATTTTGGGTAGGATGATTTGGCTGAAATAGTGATTTGGACTGATCTTTCTTCACAGCGGCCGGAATGGCAGCTCCCATGTGCTGAGTAAAGTGAGATGCACAGTGTTTATGAAACTTGGAAGCACTATGCACATTTAGATCATGCTTCATGTCGGGCGTTGTAGGATTCTCTGGTAAGAACGGTGCCCCGGTAAATGCTGATGGCGACAGTGTAGGATGTTCTTTAGATCTTCTTACTGGAATGATCCCATACTAGCTCAGTCCTCGGTCCCATACCTCTATGGTCTCTTTTATCAAAATTCTTCATCCTGTATTAGCATTTTTAATAATATGTTACTTTTTCCTAATTTCATATTCTGAACGTTTCAGTTCTTGACCACTGTCTTGTGTGTGTTTCAGACAAGATTCCACTCGGATTCAGACAGTTTCTTTCTTCTGTTGAAAATGCAGATTCCACTCGGATTCAGACATTTGACATATCCTTATGCCCTCAATATCTTTATGCCCCAGCTCTGCCACTACCGTGAGACGGTGAGAGCAATCTAGTTCTGGGCTCTGGCCCATGGGAGCTGGCATTCCAGCTTCTGCTTCAGTGACATCAAGTAGTATGGGTCGATACTGAAGAGATGGACCTAAAGAACAAACATGTAACTATGTATCTGAGTGGATCAACCCAAGAATTTACAGCCAGCATTGTCAAGGTTAATGGCGACACAATCTCCACATATCGCCTCTGCATGAGAGGGACCGGTCAGAGCGCAGCTGGTGACAAAACATGAAGCAAGCAGCAAATGCAGCACCTGATTAGCAGATACAGTCGATGATCTATTCTACATGCCTGGAATCTATGGAAGGAGAGATGCCGCAGGGTTTTGGAGAAGCAGGCCCTGTCACATGAGCAGCTGGTTACCATTACAAGTGTGACATCATGGCATTCATGGAAGCGCACACAAATCAGGAACCAACAGGTTGAAGATGGAGGAGTTCCCCTTGCCGGCAGGTGCAAGCTCGGGGGAGTATAGTTATCTAAAATGTAAATACGTGATGTATATTTGGATCGGTGGCACGATCTCTAGTTTGCAAGATCTAGTATGTCTTGCGTCCTGACTGAAGAATAAGGGAAACCATTTTGGCAAAACTGTACATGAATGGCAGCTCACCCCTCTGTCCTCATCAAGTTTCAGAGTAGTGCCTTCCAATGTGAATTGAGCACTGCATCACCCCCATCTTTGATTTGTCTGTGAATCTGGTTGTGCTTGTGCTGTGCTGGCCAGTGGCCATGCTACTGTTAAGCCTTAATCTGAAGAATTTCAGCTGCTTCTTACATGCATGGAGCATTCGATGGTGGGGGAACGGGAGCCGCCGGCCGCTGCATTGCATCTGAGCGCGCGAAGCGGCGCCGACGGAACCGGTGAGAGCGGCGCGGCGCGTCCGTGCGTGGTTCTCGGCCAGCACCGCCGCTCCAGCCGCTGTGCCTGCCTCGGGCCTCGGCCATCGCGTAGTTCATCGCGTTGGCGCGGAGTGCTCGGTTCGGTGACGGCAGAAGGAGCGCTCTGTTCGCCCTGCGGGAAGTGAAGAGGAGGCGGCCCGAGCAGCGAGGCTGGCGGGCTCGTCGGGGTCGGGGTTGGGTGGCCGGAGCCGCCATGGCGAGTGCGGCGGAGTCCGAGGGACCCAGCTTTTTGTTTCCACATCCATCGTGATTATTAATCGCGATCCAGTTGTTTGCCAATAACCTCCGGTTTGGATCGCGATTCATAATGGTGATTTGAATATTTATATAAAACCTCCTGGTATTTGCAGAAAACCCTCTAACTATTTGCAAATTAGTCCCCCATGTATGCCTTCTACCTTTCTACCATGGCTCCTGCGACAGCGACGGCCGACGGCCGCCTCGTTGCGGCGGATCCATGTGCTTCTGGCTCCTCTCCCCCTTCGTCGCCAGGTATTCCCTGCCGCGCTACCTCTCATACTCCATCTCCTTCCAGATGCTGCTGCTCTGCCGTCGAAGTGATTGGCTCGAATAAGGATCCTTGTCGCTGGGGGCGGTCGGCGGTGGAGGTGGCGATGGCATTGCAGCGGTCGTCGGGTCGTGGGCTCCTGCAACGCGTTAAAGTCTTGCCTCGAAATCAGTCTTCCTGTGCTGCTGTGCGGGTAAGTCCACTTCTGTTTCATGAATTTCTGCCAATTTGATTTATCCCACAAGTATGGAGGCTTCGCGTGGTAATATGCATCCAGCAACTTGTCAGCAGAAAGGAGGCCTGATTTGTGTCCAGAACTCCAGATGCATTTGCAGCGCTGATTGACTACTTGGTGACCGCATTTGCATTCCTGCTTGACAAACAGAAGTGATGCTTTGAGCCATGGATTGCCTAGCAAATTACTGTATCAGCTTGCTTACGATGCAGCAATCCATGGGTGTATTCATCAGCACCGGCACACTGCTCTGAGCTCTATGCATCTAAAGGACAGAGCCTTCTATCTATCCTTCTTCTTCTTGTTTTGAAAGGTTCTATCTCTCCTTCAGATAAGAGGCTGGTTGTTTCCCTTGTCTTAAATGCCTACTGCTTTATCTGTGCTTTTCTGAGCATGCCAACTGAAAATGAATGGATTGACTCATTGCTCATGGTACTCCACCTGGCACCAAGTCCATCCGCTGAGAAAGAGCTCAATTACGCAACACATCAACGCTTTACACACCGATGCCAAAGGAGAAGATTAATCGCTTGCAAGTTATCTGATTTGTTTTTTTGGTAGCAAATGAAATTAAGTTGCAACTAATTGCTTGTGCTTTTTACTCTGAAACTTGTTGATGCTGAACTCTAATATTATCATTTCTTTTCTGAACATAAGAGTCACCTGTTGCTTTAGAATGGTGACTTATGTTCTGCTTGGTTGCCCTTGTCGATTCGCTTAACTAATTGAGTATGCTGGACCTTATGTCAGCATGTGTTCCTGTTGACTTGCAGGCATTCCAATTCCGGATAGATAGTCTTTTGTTTCCTCGTTTTGTGCCTACTATTATGTTATCTGTACTTTTTGTGTATGCCAAATGAATGTTATCTGTACTTTTTGTGTATGCCAAATGAAACCAAGTCATATGAACATGGCAGCATCTTCATCCCATGTTTAGAGCAAGCATCACGAGGATCCCTACTAAATGGTGCTTATTGAATTTTGTCAGGATGGAAAATGCATTCCATGCTGAGGGTAGCAGTATGGCTATGGCCAATATATATGGTTTCTTCCTCAAGACATGGCAGCTGTGAAGGTATCATTAGCATTGTGCCTCAGCCTGCTGTTCATGGCACTCCTCTTGGCTCCAAGTCCACCTGCAGATTGCAGACAAAGAGAGCTCAATTACACAAAATATCAAACACCTTACACGCCAATGTCAAAGAACAAGATTAATTGTTTCTAAAAAAAAGAACAAGACTAGTTGATTGCAAGCTATCTGTTCTTTTTCTGTAGCAAGTGAAATTAAGTTGCAACTACTGATGGTAACTGTTTTTCATTTTGCTTTCTTGGCAGGCTGTGGGAGGAAGGCGGCGGCAACTGGATTCTGCTCCTATTCAGTAGCCAGACATGCAACCAGCACTGCATCGGTAGGGCGCCACCAGAGGGAAGTGTGCCTTACTCATCTTCAGGTCCTGCTTCTTCTGCACCAAAGAATGCGAGTGAATGTTCTAGCACAACTGCAAAGCCTTCGCGCATTATACAAATCCATCCATTCCTCAGCTGAAAAGAAAGAGTCCGAGTTTGTGTACAAGAGTCATCTGCATTGTTCAGTGTAAGACGGGAGCGCTCTTGGCAACTGAACGGATACATGAACATGACCGCATCTTTGTCCCTTGTTGTACATTAGCTTTGTCCGAATTGCCATTCGGTGGAAGCAATTCTGAATTCTCTGAATTTCAGGAGACCTCCTAAGACTTGAACAGTGGAATGTGCTACTGAATTTTGCCAGGTTCCAGAAATGTGTAGATACCTTGCAAGCCCACGATCAACTGTATCGTCATAACCTGAACAAACTACCGGAATACTGGAATGTGCAACTGAATTTTGTCAGGTTTCAGGATTGCATAGATAGCATTGCATACCCGCGACCAACTGTACCGTCAAAATCTGATCGAACTATATTGATATGTAATTTTTCGTGCAAGATCTCTAATTTGTAAGGGTCATCTATGTCTCACGTCTGTATCAGACTGAAGAACAAACGAAACCAATCTGGCAGCTGCACATGAATGGCATTGCATTCATCAATTTCAGACTTCCAGTGGAGAGCACAGACACACAACATTGCATCACCCGATCTTTGCAGCGCTCCAGCATCTGCGCACGCAAAAAATCCATTGTGCTTCGGGTGCACAGCGTCGTAGTGCATGGCCGCCGACGCCACCGCCGACCGCCGCCGGCGTCCCCATTGTCCATCACCCTCGTCCCTATCTTTTTCTTCTCGCTTAGGTCTCGGGTGTCCACGATGGAGAAAGGAGCGCTCTGTCCGGCAGGCGAGGTGTGGCGAGGAGGCGGCCTGTGCACCGAGGCCAGTGGGCTCGTCGGGGCTGGGTGGCCAGCGCCGCCATGGCCAGCGCGGCGGGTTCGGTCCCGGTTTTTTAACAGATAACCCCCTCAAATGATCGAGATTAATAATCACGATCCAAATATTTACATTAAACCCCCTAGTTTGGATCGAGATTAATAATCGCGATCCGAATATTTACAATAAACCCCCTAGTTTGGATTTTCACAAAACCTCCTAACTATTTTCGAATTAGTCCCTCTTATGTGCATCCCACTTTTCTCCCAATCGCTCCGGCGATGGCGACGGCAATAGCGATGGCCTCCTTATTCCGGCAAATCGATGGACTTCCAGCTCCTCTCCCCCTTCGCTGCCGGGTATTTCTTCCTGCGTTCCCTCATGCTCCATCTCTCCCCAGATGCTGCTGCTCTGCCTTTGTCGGGTTGGGGTTGACATAGCATCCTTGCAGGCGGCGGCGGTCCGCCTGGCGGCGAAGGTGGGCACGACCTGAGGAGGCCGGCGGCAGAGGAGCACCTCGTCCACCCCGACACGCCGGGGTTCCTGGGGCACGTGGCCCGGAACCCGCGAGAGGGACTCGTCGAAGGAGCGCGGCGACGTCCCGGCGTCCGAGGAGCGAAGAGCTGGCCCTGGCCGCCCAGGTGGAGGACGCGGCCGTACGTGCGGATGAAGGAGAGGATGGCTACGCTGGCCTGGCAGGCTCCGGCGCGGCGTGGCGCGGCTGAGTTCGCAGCGAGGAGGTGCTCGGCGGTGTGCTGCAGATGCAGGCCGCCAACGCGGACGCGGCGCGCCGCGCCACGGTCGAGGCGTTCACCGCGTCCGTGCGCCGGGTACCGGGCCGCCGGCAGCTGAGTGGCGGTACAGCCCTGTTCTTATCAAGCAAAGCCGGCTTCGCTTCGCTCCAACGCAGTGCTTGATTCGGGCGATGCGAGCTCGATTTGAGGCACACAACTCGATTTCGTTGTCCGCGAGGAAGCAGCGACGAGCTCTTCATCCAGTGTTTCAGGTTTCAGGGTATTTGCCATGGCGCCATTGCAGCATCGCACCACTCGATCTTCTCAGCGCTCCAGCATCTGCGCGCGCAAGGACGCCATGGCGCCATCGCAGCGCAGCGCCTAGAGGTCCACGACCGCAGACGCCATTGCCGGCCGCCGCGGGCGCCCCCATCGGCCATCGCCCTCGTCTCCGACCTTTTTCTCCTCGTTTGGGTGTGGGGTGGTCCGCGATGGCGAACGGAGTGTTCTGTGATGTCTGGCCGGCGGGGTGCGGAGAGGAGGAGGCGTATTGAGCACTGAGGGTGACTTCATTTTCTACCTTCTAAATTTAGATCTTATCGAAGTATTAAATAAAGTCTAATTATAAAACTTTTTCACAGATGGATGCTAATTCACGAGACAAATTTAATGAGCTTAATTAATCCATAATTTGCCACAGTGATGCTACAGTAATCATCCGCTAATCATGGACTATTATACCTTATTAGATTCGTCTCGGAATTAGCCCTGGGGTTCTGCAATTAGTTTTATAATTAGATTTTATTTAATACTTCTAAATGACAAGATTTTCTTTGACAGGACCCCTCTAAATTTTACACCCCAGGAAACGAACACGCCCTGAGGCCGGCAGGAACGTCAAGAGTTGGTTGAGGAACTATGGACCAAATTCCCAAAAGCTCTGAAACTGTGCTACCATTGTCTGGGAGTTGAGTTGACACAGCCTCGCACTTGTAATCGAGCTTGAGTGTAATCTCAACTTTCCGGTCGAGTTTGTGGAGCCCCGCAGATCAAATTGCCAACGCGCCGTAACAACACGCACGTTTCCGTTCCGAGCAGGTGGCTCCTAGCTAGTTCGACACGGACGCCGTTCCGAATCCTAGTACACACGCAGATCACCACCGCTCCATATTACCACGCAGCACCATGCTGTCGTTGGCACGGCCCGGTTACGTAGCCAACCGCTTTCCGATAATCTCGCGCGCGGCCGGCTTGCAAATCGTCGAGCGCGCATGCGCAGGTGCGCACCGAGTCGAGCGACGATGACCGCCCCGGAGGTGACGGTGGACGGCGTCGACTGGGCGTTCGCCCCAGGAAACGCTTCCCGGTGGATGATCTCCTCGCGCTCGCCCGCGAGCACGCCGGCCGCAGCATGGACCCCGAGGCCATCGCGCGCTTGTTCGGCCTCGAGGGCGTCGGCGTCGGCGACAGCGGAGGTCGTTCCGGCTCCAGTTCCATCGCGGGGTCCGCGGCGGACGGTGGGACGACGGAGTGCGCCGCCGCCGGGTCGGTCCACGAGCCAACTGGGTACTTCATGGTGGAGTCGTCGGATGAGCTCGAGTACGTACTGGTGGGCACGGCCGACGAGGTCGAGCGCGAGCGGCAGCAGGAGGCCAGCGCCGAGGCGGCGCTCGAGGCCGGACTGAACGACCGCGTCCTCTCGGTCCTAGAGCTCTTGGAGGAGGCCGAAGTCGACGTCGCCGCCCGTAAAGCTAGAGCGCACGACGACCACCTCCGCTCGGTCGAAGAGCTCCTGGACGGCTTGCACTTGGACGAGGACGCCCCCATCACGGCTAGACAGAGCGACCTCGTCCGCGACCGTGACGCGGACCGGTTCTTGGAGGAGGAGGCCGCCGCTGATGCTGAATGGAACGTCGCCTTCCGTACAGACGAGCGGCGCTTTGCGTGCACCGACGACGAAGAAGCGGACCTTCGGAAGAAGTAGCCGGTGGCTGACGGCGGCGGCGGCGGCGGGTTCCCGATCGACGACAGCGAAATTTCGCCGATTTTGTTATTGTAGACTGCCTTCGTGATCAGCTGCTTTCTTGGTGACTTACGTGCTCGTGTTTTAATGTTATTTTTATTTTTCGATCGATCACACGCGAAAGATGGCTTTGGAAGGCCGCTGGACTGCACGCCACAGTTTAGATCATGGCTTATTGGGCTGCCTTCGATATCTTCCAGGCTGTGCAGCTGTGGATTTTTTTATAAAAAAATATTAATTTAAAAAGGACAAAATTAGGCATCCCAGATGACGGAGATAATTTGTAACTGAAAGCTTTAGGTCTCGATGAAATCTACAACCTCTTAACTGACTTTCTACGTTTGAATTTGAATGATGAAAAAAAATAGTTAGAACGTTCAGATCTAAAATGCTCCCCCTGTCCCCCCAGGCCCCATCCATCATCCCCAGTTGTATGCCATGGTGTGTGTGGGCATTCCGGAGTTCTTGTTCAGCCTACAACCCAGTGGGCCGTGAGCCTTGGGCTTTTCTACCTCACTTCTGTTCTGTTTTGTGAACTGAGGGGCAGAGTTCAATATCTCATTGTTGCAGTGGAGAAAACTGTCTGAAAATCGAAAGAGCTCGTCTTCGAATAACGTGCGATTCCGAAAGAACAAAAGAGCCAAGTTCAGTTTCCAAAAATTCAGCATTGTCTCTTGTCAGATGGAGTGAAAAGAAAGTGCAGCCGCGTCCTTCCCTCGGATGTTTCTTTCTCCTCGTTGCGATGAGGGCAAGAGATGAATCAATCAAGGGAATCGATGTACTGCCTTCCAGTTCAAAACTACTCTGTACGTAGCTGTAGCGTTTCCTTGGGACCTTGTGCCATTGACTCCCTTCGTACTGAGAGGTCATGGTCCAATCTCCAGCTATCTTTACGCACTGGCCATTGCTTTATGTGACAGTTTCAACTGCAGGAGATCTTGATTCTTGTCGCTCCATTTTATTCCATGCAATCTGTCGTGTTCACCGCTGTTCGGCAATTCCATTTGCAGTTCACAGCCATCAGCTGTACTTTAAGCCGGTCGGGGCTCCTCCGTTGCTCAACGTACTCGGGTTGTGAACCAAATGAGCAATGCAACTGAGATTTGCAGGAACCTCTTAATGCAGGCAATTGAACCAAAGTTGCCGCCTCTGCATTTTGGCATGCATGCAGTCTATGTTGGACCATCGCAGTCTTCTTAAGCATGGACCCGTCGAGAATTTTAGGCAAGATCTGTGCGCATCGAAGAGCATGGAATGGGAATTTAGAGATTTTTCTATTTTATCCTGGAGTATCCTTGTAGATTAGATTGCATTCTGGTCGGCATCGACTGCTCTCTCTAGCTCAGCCACTGTCGATCAGATCTTCTTGGGCCAGTTGGCATATGGATGACTGTTCAGCAGGTAGGGTCAGTGAAGTGCCGGTTAATCCACTGTCCAAATTGCAAGTGCAGTTGCAAACGGCAACCAACGGCTTCAACATCTCAAAATCAGAAAATAAATTAATTCCAAAAAAATCAGAAAAGAAAGAAAGAAAGAAAGAAAGTTGGAGCTTGTATACTGCATGCATGCGGAGTAGTAGTAAAAACTTAAATGACATCATAGATACATGGTTTCCCCAAATATGACAGATTCTTCTCGCATGGAGTTCCTTCAGGGCTCAGACTTCAGATAGTGTCTCAACTGTTGATTGAAAGAACAGCATTAGCAGAACGTAGAAAAAGAAGAGCAAACAGTAGCCCTGCATCCGTGCCTTTTTCCGGGATAGTGGGATCTGAGTAGTGAGAGTATTCTATCCAGATATCCCGACTGACGTTTTGTGAGGGCAAGCATAGCACGCTAGGCCTATCAAAAAGCCGGGAACGATCTCGCCACACCACACAAGTAAAAGCAAAGCGATGATGTTGTATCTGGAGGTTAGGTAGGTTCTTGACTTTGGACGGCATCCGTCCAACCAGGGATCTGACTGATAACTACTGCAGCGCGAGCAGCAAAGCGGATAGGCTATCGGATCGAGGCGAGATCAGAGGCGACCGGCTTGCTTCCCGCCTTCCCGGGAGCCCCATCGTCCGTTCCCCGACCGGCCGGGGGGCCGGCGGGGCCACGGCTCTTGACCACACGCCGCCACCTTCTGCGGCCGGCCCTTTTCCAGTCGAGAAAAACAAAGCTTAGAAAGGAGTGGCCGGCGGGAATTCCAAACCGCACGTGAGGCATTGACACGGCGTCCGGCGTGTACGTGTGGTCGCCGCCGGCCTGAAGGACGACGACGCTGCGTCGCTGCGCGAGAACCAGGGGTTGCAATTGCAAACGCACTTGCACTGCACCTTCCAGTAACCTAGTGCCGCTCCGCTCCGACCAGCTGCTGGTCCACCTGTTGGTCCCCTCCGCTGCTGCGTCGGCTGGACTGGTGGACTGCCCGTGCCGTGCATGCACAAGGAGCGGGGTTTGTGGAACGCGTGTAGCCGTGTCGACTCGGCTCGCCCGGTCGAAGAATTCAAACCAGCAGCGGTCGGTGTCAGGGTTTTTGTCGACGTGCACGAGCCTTCGCCTTCGCTGCTACTGTTCGTACCCGTCCACGAGCGAGCTGCCAGCGTCGAGCTTTTCCGTGAGCAATGGACCTGCAGGGCCGGGCGTACGTGCAGGCAGCAAGTTGAAGCTCTCCGCCACCCTGCGGCTGGACTGACCCGCGCGCAGACCCCAAGTCGTCGCCGACGGCCATCCTGCTTGCCGTTTAGCTCATCAGCTGGGGTCGTTGGGATGTTGTCAAACATTGCTGCGCCCGCACATGGCAGGGTCACCACCGAGCCGCCGCGCTGGGAAACTGACAAGCTTGCTCGGCACTTCCTCTCTCTCAGTCGACTGGTATGCTCTCTAGACGGGCGCGACGTGTGTGCCTGGATAGGGACGGCCGGGCCGTACTCCTACGCGCGACGCCATGGTTTGTTACCTTGTTTTCTCGTCATCCAGCCGTACAGATTAAGATAGGATTCGGCTGTGAGCTCAGTCCCCATGGCGGCATGGCCTGAGCCCTGATGGACACCCTCGATTGACCTGGTGCTGGGTCAGCGGTAGACCCGTGTGGGAGCGGGGGAGAGGCTCGCCCATACCATACCTCGCGCCGCAATTACTTCTGCTGCCTCTTCTCGATGCAGTTTGCGAGAGCGGCCCCCGGGGAGGGACTAGGGAGTACGTTCCGTGCAGGGCGTAGACCTTTGGCTGCGTCGAGCTGAAACAGAGCGGCAGTCCTACATCACAGTAGGCGGCGGTAACACGCCGTACTCCATCGTACGTATCGATCGGTCAAGAGTCGTTGTCGTATCGTACGTACAGTGTAGGTTTTGGTTTTCTTGATTGAAAAAGGACAGAAGTTTCTGTTTCCCTGCGGATATTAGAAAAAAAACAAAATACTTTCATGAACTTCTTGTGACCGGGACACTTCCCTGTAGGAGCAAGCAGCAAGCAGTCTTGCAAAGGAGATCGAGCTGTATGTAGGCAACGATGGGTACCAGCAGGTTTCGTGGATGCCCGTGCCCTTTTACTGTTGACGTGCCTGCTGAGCCTAACCAAAGCTCCGCGATTAGCCCTTGTGACCGGGTTTTTTTTTTCTCCCGGAACACAAGAGATACGATACGATTCGACCGTTAGGGAGGGAGCTACGAGCCGCGACGGAACCAGCGGTAACTGTCAGACTGATCTCCGGTAGCTACTTCTGATTCCGGGAGACTTCGGGATCGCTGCTTCTCACGCCCTCCCTCCCATTTTCTTTTTGGGTTCTCAACACAAAATGATCATAGTCGATTAGCTAGTTCTTTGTCAAAGGCTCAAAGCTAGCACTACTCATCTGCTGGCACGGCAGCCGTACGATTGGACGGTCAGTTCATGCCGAGCAGCAGACACGATTTTTTTTTGTTTGAAATTAAACCCTAGATCCTTTATTCCTTTTGTAGCAGCATCACATGCATTCCACAGTGCCACCGGGATCATTGGCGCAGACGCGAGACGAGGAATAAACAAAGCGCTCGGGCGCTGCGTGCCAATCAGGCCAGTGGTGGCGCGGATGGGTTCCGACGCGGTCGGTGTTGGCCGCATGCATGTGCGGCCGGATCCAGAATTTGACCACGATGATCCGGCGGTTCCATGCATGCAGGGCAAGCATGAGCACCGGGAGAGACAACAGAGGGAGATTCCGCGGGCTCTCTCGGCTCTCGAGCGCGGCCTTTGTTGCCCTCACCGGCTCACCGGTCACCAACCCCTGCGTGGAGTGTACTTTACTGGCTACGATGGTGGAGCTGTTTACGGTGGCCAACGTTATCGCGAGACAGAGTGAGACCGGGATTGCGTGGGTACGATTAAACTAGTGATCCTACTTCACTACTGCTGTAAAACGCCACGTGAATTGTTCAAATCATGTCCTGCTGGAAGCTGGATCCTGTGAGTTGTTTATAGCAAGAGGATTGCAAACTTTATGCAGCTTCACATCAAAAAGGTACTTTGCTGTGCTGCTTTACCGTGTCCAGATAGGGATGGCAGCGGGTGAAAAACTCGGTGGGGACGGGGAACCCACCCGCCCCAGCAGAGTTCAAATTTCTCATCCACCCGCCTCACGACCCATCTCGGATCTCAATTTCCCCGCACCTGAGACCCGCGTGGGTAACGGATACCCATCGGGTGATCCATCCGGTGAGGAGCCACTATCCCCGGTGCAGCAGCATCGGCGGCGAGCTAGAGCCCCGCGCCCTTCTTTCGCCTGTGCAGGCTCGAGCTGCCGGGCCCAAGCAGCGACGGCTGCGACGCCATCAAGGCAGCAAGGGAGAAGAGGACAGGATGGGAGGGCAGCGCTGGAGGGGGGGGACCGCCTGAGGTCGGAGGAGGCGGGGCGACGGGTGGCGGCGGCGGCGTCCGTGCGCCCGCGCGAGCCTGCGGGAGGAGCGACGAGCGAGAGACTTGGCGGCGCACGGGTCCCTGGGGCTGCTGAGTGGGATTTGGAATAGGAGTGGGGGATTAGGTTAGGGTTTATGGTCACTATACATATACAGAGTTTAGAAGCTAGGCCCACATGTCATGCTTAACGGGTGCCCCCATCGTGTAACGGGTCTGGGTCCGATAGAGCGCGCGCACACTCGCTTCACCCGATGGGTGAGGAAAAAATCTATTAATAGACCTGTGGGGGTAAAAAATACCCATATTCGCACCTTAATAGGGTTTTTACCCAGGGTTGTCGGGTTGCGGGTCCCGTTGCCATCCACCTACTGGCTAAGCGCCACTGTTCTATTTTAACTTTATCCAACAATATTGACGTTAACATATCATATAAGGAAAATCATAAACATAAACAAATACTACTTTTTAGTATGAATATCACAACGCCAATTTTGTGACACGAAAATTACATGCTAATAGATAATTAGCGACAAAAGGTCTTATTCTAACAGTAAAAAAAATACGTTGCGTGCTTTGACATGGACGCTGGAAATGGAATATCATTAGACTCGTGTTCGGAGACCGCGTCAGTATGCAACACCGGACTCATCTGCAGCGACCGATCGAGCTCACATGGTGTGCTGGTACCATGGGTGCCCGGCCGGTTAACCCCAAATCCGTGACCTATCGAAGGGGTCGCCGCGCGTCGTATCATTTTCTCGTTGAGCATGCACGCGAATCTTTTCGACCTAACCAACCAACGCGCCTGCTACTACTTGCTACGCAGGGCCAACGGACGTTATCGAGGCGTATCTGGTGGAACGGAACGGATCGGAGCGTACACCCTGATCCCGCTAGCTGCAGGCACGCAGCACTATTCTCCTGTGCAAGATCGCGTACGCGCATTCGTCCAGCTATGGCTGATCAGGCGCGCTCGAGGGGGTCCGGGATTCCGGGTATTTTTATGCGCCGCCCCGTCGCACGCGGAGCGTGTGCCCGTGTCGTCGCCTCTTTCGGCCGGGATGACGATGGGATCCCCGTGATCCGCCGAGACGATCGAAACGACGGGGGGCGCAGCGCATCACCCAATGCCAGGCGCTCAGCAGGCGATCCAGGGCGCCCGAGCTTTCCGGGTAGCCTCCCCGTGGACCCCGTCTGCTCCCTGACACGGACGCCAACCCGGGATGGCGCACCATGGCACCCGCCGATTGCCGGCCTCAGTCGTCGGGAAAGGCAGCGGCGCGGTGCTCTGCCTTTCGAGGAGGGTCTGTGTTTCGTGACATCACAAAGGGGCCGCCTCCTGCGACGAAGGAAGCGCATCATCCCCTGTCCTTTTCCGTACCCCAGCACGTTTAGACATTAGAATGAAAAAGGGGCGCTGGATTTTTTTTAAAAAAAATCACTTAAAAAGGCTCTTCACTCTCACTGGTGGGTAAACAGCGGCGCTCCAATGAAACTTGGCGCTAATTCCTCAATCACGAGTCCACAAGCCCACGCCCATTAGCCTGACGAAAGATGACTCTCTGCAAATCCACATACCAGTCTCGGTGGGAGTATTTTCTCTTCTCCAACGGATAAAGCAGACAGGAAACAGATGATTAGCACGCAACGGTAGTAGAAGCACAGAAGCTGGTCGAGGGCGACAATTCCTCACGCGTAAATGTGGACAAAATAGTCAAAACTTATTCCCGGCTACCAGTCTCGTCTCCGGCGTCTTCGATCAGCACTCACAGAGAGAGAGAGTGATAGCTCCGTGATGTTTTCCCCTCAGGTAGTATACGCGACACATACAGGCCTGCCTTTTGATTGTGCACGTTGTCACGACGCGCGCAGCAGCAGCTTGGTCGGGGAGCCAAGGGAGCAAGCTATGCGGGCGCTCCACGACGCTGTCCTGTCCGATCTCTTTCCGTCTCACTCGGCAGGACTAGCGAGAGGGAGAGGGCTGTACACTTGCACTGCTTGCTTCCGCGGCACACGTATTTTTCGCGAGTGTTTTTTCTTCAGGCGCAAGACTACAGCAGGGGAATCGGGAATTTATTATTGTGATATGGTATTTTTGGCATCATATAATGGACATAAACGCACTCCATATAAAAGGGCACACACCCAAAGCCAGCCACTAGATGGACTCAAGCAACACGCCGAAGTTTCGATGGATGGAACCACAGGACGGAACCCTCCAGTTGTGTTTCAACCCTCACGAGCCACCTATCTTGACCAGCAGCCCGCCACACGTTCCGAGCTCCCTCCGATCAAACGACCCCACCACAAAAATAGCCGAATTAAAGATAAACCCTAGCCCCTACCCATAAACCATCCACGGACTTTCTTAAAACACATGTACAGATTAGAGAAAACCCCAACCAAAACCACACTCGCACGTGCTTCGATCGTCACGCGCCCTGCCACTCTTTGCTACCAAATCAAAGTGGCCGAGCATTTGGCCCAAACGGTACCGGCAGCGGCAGATGCGATCGAAATCGTCAAAATATGACGCGGTATAAACAGAAAAAGGCAAGCACGTAATCTATCCCTTCTCGTTCTGTTTGATTTTTACACCTGGTTGCCGGTCGTCGCCGCCGCCGCCGCCGCCGCCGGCTCGATACGGTTCTGCGCGGACCTGAGCATGAACCCACCAACCCCGGCCTTGTCGCCGGGGTCCTCGTCGTGGTAGACGTAGGCGAACCCGCCGTGACGGGTCAGGTCCATGCCGGCCATCTCGTCGTCGGCCGAGATGCGCAGCAGGTCGAGCTTCTTGAGCGCGTAGAAGAGCGGGCCCATGGTGCAGCTCACCCACCCGGCGATGACCAGGATCTGGATGATGTGCGCGGCGAGGAGGCGCCCGCCGCCGCCCATGAACAGCCCGTACGGCCTCCCCGCGCCGTAGATCTCCTCCACGTACTTCTGCTTGGCGAAGAGGGCGGTGAAGAGGATGCCCCATGCGCCGCACCCGCCGTGGAGCTGCGCGGCCTCCAGCGGGTCGTCGAACTTGAGGCGCGCGGCGAGCGCGTTCGCCCCGATGAGCACCCACGCGGACACGAACCCGCAGATCACGGCGGCCCAGGGGTCGACGACGCTGCAGCCCGCCGTGATGGCCGCGAACCCGCCGAGGAGCCCGTTGCAGACGTCCACCACGTTCCAGTGCCCCGTCTGGAGCCGCTTCCCGAACAGCGTGGTGAGCGCCGCGACGCTGCCGGCGAGGGTGGTAGTGACGGCGGTGCGGCCCACGGCCGACCACTGCCCGTGGACGGTCCCGGCGGGGCCGTAGGACTTGAGGATGGTGTTGAAGGACCCCGGGTTGAACCCGTACCAGCCGAACCACAGGAGGAAGGTGCCGAGCACGACGAGCGACGCGCTGTGGCCCTTGAGCGCCACGGAGCGGCCGGCGTGGTCGAAGCGCCCGATGCGGGGCCCCTCGATTAGCGCACCCCAGAGCCCCGCGATGCCGCCGACCATGTGGACAACCCCGGAGCCGGCGAAGTCGATGACGCCGGAGCCGAAGAGGAGCGGGCCGGAGGTGCGGCTCGCGGCGGCCCACCCGTCAGTGGACCAGAACCAGTGCGACACGATCGGGTACACGAACCCCGTGAGGAAGGCGGAGTAGATGAGGTAGGCGACGAACTGCGTCCTCTCGGCGATGGAGCCCGACGTGATGCCCGCGGCGGCGATAGCGAAGGCCCACTGGTAGAGGAAGAAGTCGTAGTCGAAGCCGGTCTTGGGCAGGTGCTTGAGGCCGAAGAACTGCTTCCCGATGAAGCCGTTGGAGGGCGTGCCGAAGGCGAAGGCGAAGCCGAAGAGGTAGTAGAAGAGCGCCCCCGCGGCGGCGTCGAGCACGTTGGTGAGCATGATGTTCATGGTGTTCTTGGCGCGGACGGAGCCCGCGCAGAGCATGGCGAAGCCGAGCTGCATGGCGAAGACGAGGTACGCCGAGAAGAGCAGGTACGTGGCGTCCACCGCCGACGCCGTGTCCGCGAACTGGCTGCAGAGGTAGCCCGTGGCGTTCGCCGCCGCCGGGCCCAGCAGCGGCGCGAGGTCCGCCGCGCACGTCGACATCTTTCTTGCGCTCTCGCTCGCTCGCCCGGCCCCTAACGAATCGCACACGTACCGCTACGGCGCGGTCGTTGGAAGGAAGGAAGGAAGGTATGGGGATGCGAGGGGATTGGGAGGGTGTGGCGTGGGATGTGAGGATGGGGGACGAACAGGCGGTGGCGTCGACCGGATTTATAGGAGGGCGGCGGGAGGGGTGCAGCCGGTGGAGAGAGAGAGAGGGGGGGGGGGGGGGAGGAAAATAAACAAAGAGCAAATTGCAGTTTTGATTTCCGGAATAACAAATCGGCCTTTATTTCCGAGATGGGATTCATGGGCGGGGGTTCGGGGGCCCACTGGCTGTGAATCTCCCGGCGTCCATGGTGGCTGGTGGCCGGGATCTCCCGGGCCGCTGCGGAATCTGGAGGCGGAGGAGGGGACCCGCCTCTCGGCCTCTCGGCCGATGCCCTGTCACTGCCAGCCAATTAGCCAAGTGCCCATACTGTCCCTGTACATTGATGTGTACACCGTGTAACGTGTGAGTTGGCATTGGCTCCAAACTAATTCTGCTTTTTTTTTTGTGATTCTCTAAACTGCCTTGATTCTTTTTGGTGTGTGTGTTTGATGTGGTGGTGCGTTCAATCAAATGGCCGGGGCGGGTTCATTCGCGGCTAGCAAGGAATCAAGGAATGTACCAGGGCCGTAGCCATTGCTTTGAGGATTTTGTGATAAAAATCTCCCAGGTTCAGTTGTCACCGCGTGCGGTTCTTCAGACCCCCCGTTTGCAACTTTGCTAGACTCTGTGCCTAGCACAATTGGCCTCAACCCCGAACCAGTTCAAGGCTTGGAAACCAGCGGTCTGCGTGCAACTCTTCGAGCAGTTGCAAGGGGGGATCTGCGGTGTGACCAAATCACTTGTCAGCGCACGACGCGAGAATTTGGAAGATAGATTCACTTATTTGTTAAATGGCCCTGACAGATGAGGCAAACTGTGTGCTAATGTCTTACCCAAACTATGAGATCCATCTTCTGTATTTATTTTAGAAAAATACAGCTAGTGCTGCTACTAGCAAGTTTTGTTTCACACCATGTAGGCATATATGCCCTCTTAAAGACGACAAATTGAGAAACGGTGCACTTGTGGTAAGACTACAAGTACACATGCCGACAGGCGTGCGGTGAACTTTTTGCCAAAACTTGCTAGGCTCTCTGTGCTTCGATGAAGAATTCTCACAAAATTCTGTTCCAACGGCCGCCACATTTAACTTGCAGCCAAAATCTTGCTCATGTGTCATGCGAGCAGTTTACTTTCATCGCCCAGCATGAAACCAACATCTAACCCGGATCAAATAGCCTTACGCCCCTTGAATCTCTGTGGCATGCCACTTGCCGAACCATTTTACTGGTGTACCAACGACCAGTTATGCATCAATCATTTGGATGCGCTGTGCAGAGCGATGTCAACGGAGGAGATTCAAATAGGCAACGTCATGGAACAGGACTTCTGCGTGAATAAATTAATACCAGGCTAGTATGCCAAGAAACGGAACCTGCAGGCGCATAGCTATCATGTTTTGTTTAATAAGCTAGAGTTTTCTTGTTTTTTGCTCCGGTCAGCATGACGATCTCTCTGATTTCGTAAAATAAAGGTATCTCGAGCCTTTGCGGGCATAGACAACTCCTCTGGCTGGTACACATCCGTAATGGGCGACGTGCAAAACCGACAACCACCTGATTGTTTTTTGGTATTCTGAGAAATATACGTACCTGATTTCCATCTCTACGAACTACGGATACGTTTTCATATACGAATCTTCAGACTTCGAAAAAGTCAGCTCCTAGTTTCAGTTTATCTCTATCTCATCTTCTGGAAAAGAAAAAACAAAAGAGAAACCCTCAGTGTTTGCATTTCATTTTTCTCCATGCTGGCCTATAAGAGTTCAGAGAATTTTTACGTAGCTAGATTCAAGCCGCAAACATGCACCACCAATCATCTAGTCCCAATTGCGCACAATTAACTACTCCAACAAAATTTAGCAAGTTGCCTACTTTTAAACCCCAAGTTGAGAAGATACCCCAAGCAACCACCAGTAAACTAGTGAAACTTTTCAAACATCTGCATCGAGAGAACTAACCTGTGCTCACGTTCGCCGTAAAATTAAACCCCCCGCGCCGCGCGACGGCGACGATGGAGAGCGTAAACAACGGATCCCCAAACGGCACAAGCAAACTCGTGCGGAGACCCGACGCAGTTGGATCGCATCGATCGGCCACCCAAACCCGATCCGGGCAAGCAAGGTCAGCGGCCGACTTGTTCATCCCCCCGCTGACGCCGCCTGATCGCCTGCGGTGAGTAGACTGATCTGTCGCTTTGGCGACAGCAAACTGTCCTGGCACCCGAGCCTCACCAGCCTCTGAATATTCAGAGCAAGGCCGCGCCCACTTGTCGCATCCGCGGAAGCCAAATTCCACTTCGCCTGCTCGTTTATTAGAGTCCTGAACGGGGTGTGTGGAAACGTTCCTTCTCGGCCCGAAGAGCTGTTTCTGAGCTCGGGATCTCTGACGGTCTGACCCTGGTTTAAATTAACCGGGTTTCTGTTTTAAGAACGCCGTAGTGCGATAGCGTCTGACCTGCCTGCCGTTTAGATTATGCTGCTGGTTGAGTTCCCCTTGCGGTTGGCCTCCACATCCATTCGCCGGAGCTCGTATCAAATGCCAGCGTAGCTGTTCATCCTCTGACAGACAGACAAGGCGTCATGTGAGCGGAAAATGTATCTTTTTACTCTGTATGCGCGCATTACATATTTACATTCCTGCAAGCATGTCTGCACACCGTTGTATGATCCCTAGATTGCGAGAGTAGCGTTGAGGACCTGTTCGCCTGTCGTTTGGGAATTCGGAATCCCATGGGCTGTCAAGTTCGTGCTGACTGGAATCTAACTGGATCTTGATCTGTACATCATACAACTTAATTTGCATTGCCTTAATGTAATGGTGTCACGATCTTGTTTTAGGTTATAGGAGGTTTGAACTTAGGGCCATAGCTCCACATCTTGTACTCTGTCTGAAAGTGCCCAAGTTTTTGTGGCACTTTGGTTCTGAATGTACTGGCGACAGCCTTATCCATTCAGAATGGAAGACTGAAGAAAGGGGGTGCCTTACACTTCCATGTCATTTAGTCTTTATCAAAACATTAGTAGTGCCCATTGGTGACGAGCTCATTATACCTACTCTGATGAGGGGTTACCATTGCTCGCATTCATCTGGTTGCGTTGCACTCTGCATGCTGGCCGTCCGGTTTCCTGTTCTGTCTGGTACTGAATGATTATGGGCAGTTGAGCACATTGTGCTTGTCAGGACTGATTGCAAGTATTCCCCGGTTCGCCTTATACTAATCCCTAAATTTTTATGCTATATATGTTAAGGAAATTCCTGCGAATGATCTGCAACTTGGAGGCTCGACCTCGTCAAGTTGATTTCTTAATTAGTATCGCCTGCTGCTGATGCTGTGGCTGGGAAAGGTGCTGGCATGATAACCAGATGGTGCCGCGAAGTCCACCCTTGCCCCTCCTGCGCTTGGGATCGATCAGGATACAAGGAGCTGAAGTCATGACTGATTCAGATTCCTCAGAAAACAGATACATGTGGCGCAGCTAGGATACAGATACCTCAAGAATCACATTTTAAAGTGCTTGACATGGGAGAATAAGCTTCTTCCGATTATACTACAGGAATCTAGGTAGGCAGACCCAGTTATCTCCCCGTCGTGGAACGGTGCCGTTGCTCGATTCGGATGCGGTTCATCTAGGCGTCATTCTGTGGTAGATTCCATGTAAAAATATTCATCGCTGAGCTGTTCAGCCAAGAGAACAATACGCAGTTTTGCTCTCAGCCCACTGGCCAGCAATTGTTTCCATTTCGGAGCCATGTCGCTGTAGCTGCTGAAATACCAATATAGATTCAGTTATGAAAAGCAACAGCTTAAGTTGTATATTGAGATGCAAAGTCAGCGCCCGCTACATAGGCGAACTGGCGAAGTACCTAGCTTGTGCGACATGGCCTTCTCCGTTTGATGGCGTGCTGATGTATGCTTAACAATGGTAAATTCTACCTCTCTATGGCCAAACTAGTTTTTGCTCTGTGCTTCGATTACCTGCATTATCCTCTGTTTCCGGTAAGTAAATCCAGCCAGCCATCCAGCAGCTGGATGTGTACATCTGCTTCCCAGTATTCAACGAGGATGAGGGTGCCCAAGGCACTGTCTCTCCTTGGTGACAGAGATGCGCAGCTATCCCTACGCGTCTTACTTGAGGAAACCGCGGTCAATAGGCAGACCTGACCAATGGAGCAAGGAGGTGTGAATGCCACTGTTGCCGTGCCGCTCGGGCTGGTCCTGTATAAGTTTTCTGCAAGTTGCCATGGATACTCCTGCAGCTTAAGGAGTTGACCTTGATGTTACGGGAGCAATGGTTGGAGGCTGGATCGCAGATGCAGCGCGTAACTGCAGATATTTGTTGGTTAAGAAAGGGAGGATCTTGATAGCGAGCCTCACCTGTTGCCGTCCTCCCCGATTCCTGAGAACGTTAGTGTTCAGACCTTGCAGAAGCAGCTATCACAGGCGTACTGGCTTTTCTAGGCAGTAGATAGATGGATGTTCAGACTTGATGGAAGCGGTCAAGCAGCGACCCTAGAGTACTTCAGCAAGTACAGCACGTTCCGCTCCTGCTGACGTGAATTGTGACCCTGGTTGGTATTGCAACAATGCCGCCGCTTCTAACTTTCGACAAGGTTTTTTTTTTTAAAAAAAAACTAACGTTCGACAAGTGGAAGCCCAGAGGCCACCGGAGTAAGCTTTAAGCCCCAATTTGTGGTTCTGGATTTGTGGGCTGTGACCTTGATTAGGCCCACACTGAAATTCTTAATCTGCCTGTAGGCAGGCTCTC
The DNA here is from genome assembly GCF_002211085.1 of Panicum hallii. Classification (NCBI taxonomy): domain Eukaryota; kingdom Viridiplantae; phylum Streptophyta; class Magnoliopsida; order Poales; family Poaceae; genus Panicum; species Panicum hallii. The sequence goes on along the minus strand of NC_038048.1, from coordinate 39,284,568 downwards.
TACTCGGTTAAGCCCACCTTCCACAAAATGCAGCCGGCTGCAGCCCGCCGCGGGATTTTGGACTCTGTTGCCAAGGCCTATCTGGCCCATCTGCACCCCGCGGGCGGCGAATTTGAAGGCCACCAGAGTAAGGCCCCGTTTGGCACCGCTGGAGCTTGTTGCTCCAGCGGCTTCTCACCAGCTGCTCAGGGCAGCGGCTTTCCAGAGGCGCTGCAGAGAAGCGGGGTGTTTGGCAGGGGGTTCACGCGTCGGCGTCTGGGCTCGGGGCTGTAGGCGCGAGCTCGGGTCAGGGACGGCGGGGACTCGTGAGCTCGGGTCAGAGACGGTGGCCGGCGGCGGCGGGCGCGAGCACGGGTCGAGGACTCGCGAGCTTGGGTCGGGGACGGCGGCCGGCGCAAGCTTGGGTCGGGGACGGCAGGGACTCTCGAGCTTGGGTCCGAGGACGGCGGTCGGCGGCGGCGGGCGCAAGCTCAGGTCGGGGACGGTGAGGAATCGCGAGCTTGGGTCCGGGATGGCGGCCGGCGGCGGCGGGCGCGAGCTCGGGTCGGGGAAGGCGGGGACTCGCGAGCTCGGGTCGGGGCACCGTGAGCTCCGGGAGCTCTTCCCTTCGCAGAGCCGTCCGGTGGCGGAGCACGGGGGCCGGAGCTTGGGGCGCCGGATCTCGGGGACGGCGGCCGCAGGGGCGACGGGAAGGGGCGGAGAGGACGAGGAGACCGGAGAGCACGAGGCGGAGACGGGAGAAGCGGTGAAAAGCGGGGGTCGGACCGCTTTTCGCTCCTTCTGTTTTTTACGAAGAAAGCGAGACGCGCTTTCTCGGGCCGCGCGGGAGAAGCGACGCGTTTGGTGCAGAAGCGCTTTCTCGGGCCGCAGAAGCTGTTGATAAGCGGCCCCCAAACAGGGCCTAAGCCCAGCCGTGCGGGTCCAATTCAAGCCTCGAAAACCTTCGCGCAGCTTACCGATCGCCGGCGCCGCGGCGGCTGGTCTCTCTCGGGGCTACGAGGCGAACGTTTTTCTGCCTTGCCATTTCAGCTCCCAATTCAGCTGGTGTCCTTCTCCTGCAAGGCTGCACGACGGACCGGTAGCGCCGCTGCCGCGCTGAGCCATATGCGCCGTGCAAGGACCGACGGAGGTCACCAAGGCAAGAGAGCGAGGAGCCGAGGAGTGTGAACTGCGAGGGGAAGGTCAGGTCGCCACGGCGAGGACCATCGCTTTCTGGACCGGACTTGCCCGATCAGCAAGGAATCAAGGATAGCGTCGTCGTCGTCGTCATCCACTGAGTCTCTTCACACACCCCAAAGCCGGCAGAGGCCGAAGCCAGCCACTGAAGTTGAAAGCGAGGAAGGAGAACAAGAAAAGGAGAAGCACAATACCAAAAGCTGCCGGTGAGTGACCATCCATCCATCATTAAGCCCAAAGCAGGCGCCACTAGGTGACGCTGGTACCGCACAGGTGTCACGACACCAAAGACAGTGGCTGCCTGCCTTTGGACCTGCCTGCTTTCGCTCATAGATTAACCGGCAAACCGATGGACGGTCAAGGAAAGAAAGCATCCAATCAAGAACATCATCTTTGCGTTGCTGTCACTCTGATATAGTATATCTGTGCAATAGTATGGCCGTAGTATATTGCTAGCTATCAACTGTGGACCAAGCCACCAAATTTCTCTGTTGACCCGCAACTTCTGAGGGAGAGAACTTGTGGCTACCACACAAATCCTTGCTAGCTAAATCATGGTAGGCAGTCGTGGTTGCAGTCAAGAGGGATTTGAGGCGTCAGGAAAAGGAAGAGAGAAATCAGACGGGAAGATGCGCGCATGGTGCTCGGTAATTCAGGAGGGGGCGAAGTTGTAGTGCTTGTCGACGCCGACGACGACGTCCCAGGTGCAGCTGAGGCCCTTGGGGAAGACGACGAGGTCGCCGGCGCCGAACTCGACGCACTCGCAGGAGCCCTTCACGGCGGCCCTCACCCTGCCCTTCACGAGGTAGCACGTCAGCGCCGCGTCGAACTTGAGCGGGAACCTCCCCGGCGGACAGCCCCATCTGCCACACGCGCAGGAAAAAAGAACTTATTAGCAATTTTCTTTCTTTCTGAGGAAACAAAGGCAAAACTTGGTTGCCCAAACGAAAGAACAAATGTCACACATGGAGACCGGGGAGAGAGAGAGAGAGAGAGAGAGAGAGAGAGAGAGAGAGAGAGAGAGAGAGTACTTGGGCCAGGACTTGACGCCGAGCTGAAGCAAGCGCGCCTCCGGCGGGTTCTTCTCGACGGTGATGGAGAGGCCGGGGGCCCTTGTTGCCTCCATGGTGTCCGGGCCTGTCGAGGCCGTCCCCATGAGCTACCTCTTTGACTACGAAGATATAGAAGGCGCGGTGGACAGTAGCGGTGTGCGCCACTACCACTCACTATAGTCCTAGCCGGCCGGCAATTGCTAGAGCCTATAGAGGAATATAAAGAGGGACGCGACCAGTTGGATCGCTCGGAAATGGAGGGGCGCCGAGCGCACTCGGAGCTAGCGGAAGGAGTGCTTGTTAAGCGGAGGCACACGGATCTCTGCATTTCGTGCCCTTTAGTGCAGCAACGTGCACCCCAGATTCCCAGTGGCGAGTGCATGAATGTCACGATACGATTCTGCTCATCCAGATTTGAGTCCTGCTGCTCGACTTTTACAAATATCAAACATGGATCTCGTATGGTATTTTGTGTTTTTGGATGATTAAATTCTGTACCAGCTATTTTAGTCTTAAGTGAGCGTGTCGCAGTAGGTGGCAATGGAATATACTCCCCTGATCCAAAATGTTGTCCATCACAAGGTCTGTACTGTGACTAGTAATATATAACTAAACAAAAAATATAATTGAAAATATGTTTTTTTAATAGAAAAGAGTTATAGGCGATGAAAGTACCTTCCATGATGAATTTTCTACTATGAACTTTACGCTTGCAATGTGCTCAGAGAAAATAAAACTTATGCTGGCAGTCTATGGAAACTCATGAATATTGATGTTCAAAACTAAAGCAATTTGAAGTAAGACAAATATAAATGGATTTACATTTATGTCTGCTGCCTGGAGCTAGTAAGTTGTTGTTTTGGGTAAAATTTTTAGATCGAAGATATGTTCAAAATATTTCGAGAATTATAGCCCATGTAGTCCTTGCCAATGAATGGATTACCAAATACAGTGCCAAGTGGTTTTATGACTGACATGAAAGGATTTCCGGTATCAGGCATTCAAGCTAAAAACGAGCCAGAAGGAATCGCTTCTCCATCACGGTAGGAGGTACACACTACGCGGAGACATAAAGTGCAAAGCAAGATCTTCGATTTTCATTACTCTATCCTTTCCACAATATTTTTCCATGGCACACCATGTGCATAGATAAAATGAAGGACTAGTTGTGCTTGAATTTGCCCGTTTTATGGCCTTTGGATGGTAAAGATATCACGCAAGTTATGTCACTGGATTCCTAAGGCCCACATGTCAGGGGCCCAGGTCAACCGTCACCGACGACGCAAAGCAAAAGCCGGTCAGTACCCAGCGCACCTAGGCCCATGGGCTAGCAGATCGCGGTTCGCGTCACCGCCTCGCCTACCGCATCAAATGCACGCACGCGGCACGCTGCCCTCCTCGGCAGAGGACGAAAAACCCGGCGCGACAGTTAGGCCGGATTGGACACGACGTCAAAAGGGCCCAGCTGGGTTGCCGGCCCCCCTCCCCCCTGCTCTCGTGCACCGTGATACCTCATTTAACCCACGCAACGCATCCATCCCTCCAGGCTCCAGCACATTCCGCCCCCACTACGCAGCCTCCTTCCCTCCCGTCCGCGCACGGCCGTTTAGCCCGCTACACACACAGCGAGGAGACTCCGCCGGACCGCCGCTGCTCCGCCTTCTTTTCAGCCCCCTCCCCCCCCCCCCCCCCCGCCCCCCCCCCACCAACACCCTCCTGCTGCTTCCGCTCGAAGCTTCCGCCATGGGCGAGGGAGAGGACGAGGCCTCGAGCTCGGGCGCCCCCAAGGACCCGAGAACGATCGCGCGCAAGTAAGCGCCCCGCTCTCGTATTCCTCTCCGATTCGCTCTTAGATTTCCGCTGCGTGGTTTCCAGTTTTGAGGGGAGTAGTGGAGCGGCAGGGTAGCGGGAGTCGTGGTGGTTTTTGTTTGGTCAATTTCTCGTGCGAGTCCGGTTTTTGGCAGGTTTTGCGGTGCGATTGCTTCTTTCCCCCCTGTTCGCTTAGCACTTCATGCCGGACACTCTAGTTTTGATTTTCTCGGTATTTTTTTTGGAACGGTTTGATCGAAGCACCGTTTCGGGACAGAGTTTTAGGAGTTTTCGCATTAGTTTCTGCAGTATGGTTGCAGCTACGGATGTTCAATGCTCCCCTGTTACGAAGTTCGAGAACGCGATGCCCCTTTAATCTCTACGATTCGGTGTTGTCAGATGGCTTGTGCGTCTGCCCATCAGGTTTCCCGTTGATAGCTGTTGCTCGGCACTAAGGCGTGTTTGGTTTAAGGCGTGTTTGGTTTGGAGGGGTTTATTATAAGCCCACAAGCCCCTTGTATGGAGGGTATTATTACGAGCCTAAATGCTAAATGCTAAGCGGTGTTTGGTTACAGCGTTTATAAAAAGCTTCTGTAGTTGGTAATGACCTTTCTATCCCTCGCTAATACCCTAATAGATGAGGGAAATAAGGGAAATAAGGGAAATAAGTGTAGTTGGAGGAAAGAGAGGATGTTTTGGTGGGGTCTACAGAAAATAAGTCTCATAAGTATCCTTTGGAAGGGCTTATGGGGCTTATGGGCATAAGCCTCACCTATAATCCTTTATATTTAGATAAAAAGAGGCTTATTAGAAGCTTATTGGTGGGATTTATAATAAGCCCCTCCTAACCAAACACCCCCTCCAAACACCCCCTAAAAGCATGTGTGATCCTCAACCTGCCTACGCAATTACTTTATGGCAATGCAGGGCGCCAGATGAAGCAGAACGTGTCACTGCATAAATGAAGCAAAGCAATAACTATACGTGATTTCGTGGTGATCGTGCCTTCTAGTCATAACTATTACTATTTTGTGGCAAATGGTGGACAGCCTTTTCATTTAATGTTGCATGGAGTAGTGTGACGCCATGAGTGTCTGTTTTTGTTAAAAGTATATTGTCAGAAAAGTAGGGGCATTCTGCTTTTTATTAATCAAGGATTTCTCCTGTTTCCTTCTAATGATACTGGAGGTTTGGAAACAAAAACACTAATGGTTTGCTCCTTTTTGGTAGTTAGGTATCAGCTGGATCTTTGCAAGAGGGCAGTCGAGGAGAACATCATAGTGTACCTTGGCACGGGATGTGGGAAGACACACATTGCTGTATTACTCATGTATGAGCTTGGACATCTCATCCGCAAACCCAGCCGCGAGGTGTGCGTCTTCCTAGCACCAACCATTCCCCTTGTCCGCCAGGTAGCATAGCTCCTTGCTCCTCTCACTATTATCTATATTTTTTTTGGTAACGAATGAAGGCATGGGCTCTAAAATTTTTACTAGATGACCTCAGTTGTTCATGGATGTTTGTAACTGCATCTTTCAGTACCAGGTGTGACTCTACATGCTTAGTCGGTGCTATTTTTCTGTATTCATTATGTTTTGTAGCAAGCAATAGTGATCGCGGATTCCACCAATTTTAAAGTTCAACGTTACTATGGAAGTGGTAAAAACTTAAGAGACCACAAGGCGTGGGAGAATGAGATGGCTGAGTATGAGGTATGGCTTGCTCTATGTTCTCTTTGCTGGCATCTGCCAAGTGGCCACTGGTTTTGAATATTTTCAGTATTTAGCATAAATTAATAAAGCTGTAGTACTTGGAAATTTTTGGAGAAAGAATTCAGACATAGGTGTGTACCTGTGATCTTTTTTTTTTGAAACCAAAGTCGGACTCTTGAGTAACATGAAACATAAACCGTTATATCAACTTTTACACACAATTTTAGGCGGATATAATCTATTTACACCATTTTTTCTTCTTCATGCAAAAGGTTTTTCTGCCTAACTTGTGCTGCTTTCTCTGCCACTTCAGGTCCTTGTAATGACTCCTCAAATATTTTTGCGTAATTTGCGGCATTGTTTCATCAAGATGGACTTAGTCGCACTTTTGGTATTTGATGAATGCCATCATGCTCAAGCACCAAAAAGGCATCCATATGCACAAATTATGAAGGTATAATTGTTTGCAGTACAATTTCAATGCTTGTACTATCCATATTTATTGGAGGTTTGGGAAATTTATATTGAGCCACTGAGCTTCCTCCTGTACCCATGCATCATTAAATCTTTCATTTCTGCGATTTTCTCTTGATGACAGGAAGTGCCTTCCTATTTGTACAGGATTTTGATGTAGTGACTTATCAAAAAGGAAAAAGAATAATAAAAAAGAAACTATCGGACTGTAGATTTTCTTTTGGTACATGAAACATGTCAGTGGGTAAATTCCAGCCTCTATATTTTGGAGGTTGAAACAGATTGGGCGTACAACCCTTTTTGCTGATGATGTTCTTGTTCAAATGTTTTTGGGTTGAAAACAAGCGGAAAATATTTGGCATGTTGGGGACTAACTTCTACAATGGTCCCATTGACATCCTAAGATACAGATTATTCCAACATTCTAATATACATATATGTTTACTAGGCAAATATGCCCGTACGTTGCTACAGACAAAGACTGTATAAATATTGGACACGTATAGTTGCCCGTGTATTCTAGGGGTCTACGTGATCGAGTCGTGGATGGAGGGCTGGTCCGAATCGCATACGGGATTAACCAAGACCCACATGTCGATGATAGAAGTTGGACCAAACCAAAAATTAAGGTGGAAACGTTACGTGCTTTAGAAATATATGTTTATTCTAAGTTTATTCAAATCTGTATCTGGCATCCGTATTTGTGTCGGAATATAGTTACATGTTAAATCTTCATAATCATATACTTTTCAACCAACGTAGGCGGAACTATGTGGCTTTGTAAATAAGAAGAAACAAGAACCCATATTCGAGCTTAAGAGGACTCAAACATGGGTGTTGGAGGTGTACACCCACACCTCCCACCAACTGAGCACTCAGTTCCCTATAACCATATCTTCTAATGGATATGGATACTAGATGCTCCAGATATAATTTCTTATCACACTTCTGGCGCTTGATCTTTTATGGCATTTGCTGTTCTTATACAAATATGTCATTGTATTCTTCATGTTGCATGGTATTGTTGCGTTGAGCCACAACCTGGTGATATTCAGGCTACTTGTTTCCTTTTTCCTTCAACATTTACCAATTGTACCATTGAGCCCATCATGTTAGACAATCTTGTGCTTTTATGAGGGCTTGATCATGTAGTTAGAATGACCAATTGAGGAAATTTTATTGCTTTGAATCAATTGAACTTATGCAGAAGTTGGAGATGCTTATCTCTTAGGCAATATACTATTTAAAAAGTTAAATGAACTGCAGATGTCTCAGTATTTATATATTTCAGGAATTCTACAACAACGTTGATAAACCTCCTCGTGTTTTTGGCATGACTGCTTCACCGATTATTGGAAAAGGTAATGGTGTTCTGCCATAAATGTTTCTTGCCAGGATAGCCAGGTCAATGTTCTGCGTTAATCTCTGCTGCTAGCAACTGTATTAACTTCCATCTTTTCTCTCATATTTCATATTATCTAGGAGTCAGAATATAGTCTTGCCCTTTTCTCATGTTATCAGTGCTTGAATTTTATTTTCTTTCCCTTTATTCCTAACTTTCAAATTGTGTTCTCCATTCTTTTTTCTTTGCCTTCGTACAATATATGCCATTGTTTGATAAGTACCTGTTAAAATGATTTACATTGAGTAGACGGACATGATATTAGTAGATTTGTCCTTAGAAATTCTTTCATGATGATGCATCATATTCTTTGAGTTTTTAAAAGAAAAACTAGACCAATCTAGAAGGATCTAAGGAGCTTTGCATTAAGAAGAAATAGGCATCCAAATTTGAGTTGGAAGAGGGCTTGAATCTAGGTGGCGGAGATATTCTTTTCCAAGCTACATTAAGGTTTGACTGAAAGCAAGGATAATATACCAAAGGATAATTTATCAGGCATTTGAAATGAGATAGAGGGATGATTAACTCGTTCTGTTGAGGACTGAATGGAAATTTGCTCAAATATAAACTTTCTCGATCATATTACAAAATTAGAGGCAAATTGAATTGAATCATACTTGAGGGCCATCTTTCCGAACTCTTGCATTGTGCCTTGTAAGTACAAGTGTTGGGGGTTTCCTTAGTCTTGCCATTCCTGATGGTCAAGTCGCAGAAAGGATTTTCTTATTGGAGTGGAATAAGATGAATACCTATCTCTCATCCTTTCGCTCCAAAACATTGTGGATATGAAAAGGTGAAAGTAAGGTGACTGAAGGATTATTGTACTACTCCATTATTTGTTGCAGCAGAAGAGCTCATCAGATTGAAATTCTAAAGTTATCTAGGGACACACAAAAGAGTGTTTAAACGAACACAAACAGGCGAAATGTTAGAAGATAGTGTTGCTTACTACCTATGCTTTCTTTGACAGGTGGGTCTAACAAGCTTATCTACACTAAATGTATCAACAGTCTTGAGGAATTACTTAATGCAAAGGTACCTACCACCAGTGTTCTCCACAAATCTGCTCAGGCTAAGGGATTATGATTTTGATAAACCTGTAACTCCCATGGTGTATAGGTTTGTTCAGTTGATAATCTAGAACTTGAAAGTGTGGTTGCTTCTCCTGAGATTGAAGTGTACTTTTATGGCCCTGTTGGTCAGTCTAACTTGACTGCAACTTACAGCAAAGGGCTTGATGGCTATAAGCTCCAGGTGAAATTTTGTTCTCGTATTATACCAGTTTTATCTTTGGTCCAATGGACATGAGCTTATGTGTTCCTTTCTCCTTTCTTTGTCCTTCAACTACTTCTGTTGAGCTTTGAACAGTCTGAATGCATGCTAAGAGAGAGCCTATGCAATTTCAAGGAGTCTCAGAAGAAACTGAAGTCTTTATGGAGGTTGCATGAAAATTTGATTTTCTGTTTGCAAGAAGTTGGTCTTTTTGGAGCTCTGCAAGTGAGTTGGCACAGTTTGTTCAACTGATGTTTAAGATCTTTACAATCTTGATGACTGAATCAAAATTCTTCTTTGCCATTCCTAACTTACTTGTATTTTTGCGTGCTCTCCAGCAAGTGGCAGTAGGAATGTAGAACTATTTTATGGTAACCACCTGTAGCTTGCTGCTCGCATATGTGTATAAAGCTGCCATTTTTTATAGACATCACTTTTGCTTATTTTTATGTTTAAACTGACTATAGTGTACTTCTTTGCATCTTTTGGCGACATTTGTGATTATGTTCATTAGGCAAAGCTCCTCACTATGATAAAGATGTTTGAGGCTTACAGATCCCAAATAACCTACATTATGGCAAGAACTGTTTTTTCATTATAATTATTTTGGTACGTCTGGTATTGCCCTTTTCTTCTGTCTTTAACAAATGCAAGATCCATTGAACTCAAAAGGAGAGGCTTTGAAAAGTTGACAGGCCCAATTAGTTCCCCAAAAGTTTAGTCTTGCAATCTTACTGCAACAACATATACAATACTTTTGCTTTGTTTTTTCTTGTACTAGATCACGTAGTGTTACTGCCACATTGCATATAGGACTTTGGTACATACATAATCATGTATTTCACTGGCAAGTGATGATTTGGACCCGATTGAGAAATATGTTAGACCTTAGAGCCCATAGTTAAAATCTGCTTATTCTGAAAGACTAATATTATGGTTGCATGAGTCTTCTCGTAGACTCTTTTCTGTTTATATGCTGTTTGGGCACGTAGCATTATGTACTGTCAGGAGTAAGGATTGATTAAAGAATATTCTCGTGGTATAACAGTTAGAGCATTGAACTCCGGGGGATTGATGAAACCCCTGTTGCCGGATGGGGTTCGGATCTTGGTGCCAGCTTCTTTAGGACAATCAGAGGGACGTCTTTCCCTCTGGCTGAGTTTTTTTTTGTTTCATGTGATTATTCATTTAGTTTCAAAATTCTAGATTTGCAATTTCAACTTAGAAAATGCTTTATTCACAATTGAAAATTTGATATCCTTGGCTGTTTTCCCCTTTGGTTTCAGCTGCCCCATTTTTTGTGGAACGCCACATAACTGATATTATTTGTTTGACTGTAGTGCAGGCTGCAAGGACCTTTCTATCTTCCAGTGGTGGTTGTCTAGATAGAAAGGGGGTTGACATTGATGACAATCATGCCAGTTTTGCACAGCACTATCTAAATAAAGCAATTTCTCTTCTAAGCTGCGACATATTAGATGGTGAGCACCCCGTTTCCCTAGTACACTTGGCTGGTATGCATCTTTTCTTAGCTTCGGATGTGTTGTTCAAGAAGGGTAGGTGATCTGCATATGTCATGTAGCATAGCCTATACTGGATGGATGCGTTTTAGAGTGACATTTTATTGGCAACAAATGTAAATTCAAAAATCTGACAAGACTTGTTTTTAGGTGCTGATGCTGATTCAGTTGATCTAGAGACACTGGAGGAACCTTTCTTCTCAAAAAAATTTGCAGTCCTTATTGACGTTCTGTCAAGATACAGGTAAGCCTGATCATTTGTTCTACTATCATTTTTTAGAAACATATCTTTGATTTTCAATCATGTACCTTAAGGCAATATAAGCTACAATTCTGCTGGGTGCCTGAGTTTGATCTCTCTGACACCACATTTTTTCAATCAAATATGTTATCAGCTATGAATATAATCACACAATGTCCACATTTGCGTTACATTGAAAAACACATTACTGTACAAACTAAAGGTAATGGTCTACTGGCCTGCCGGCATACACTAATTTTAGTCATCTTACATTACTACACAAACAAGTGGCTAGAAATTTTATAGGATAGACAGCCTAAAAATGACTAAAATATGTCTTCAAGTTAGACACAGAACTCTCCCTTGAAGGTAACTCAGCTTCATAGGCATCCACTGAAGATTTTTGGAGCCTGTCTGATTACTATTGTAACCAGCAAGTTACAAAGTATGTGAACAAATATGAAAGTATTCGGAATGGAAAGGGTGTTCATTGACCTCAAATTCTCAAATACTACTTATAGAAAGTGCGTGTCAGGATATAATATTTTCACAATTGAAAGGGATACAACTGATTTCTGGGGTTTCATACTGAAGACGGTGCCGACAACCTGGTAACTAAGTTCACTATGAATCACCAGAAACACTATTTATGCGATGAATTTGGAAACAACTACTAACACAACTTCATTAGCTGAAAACATGGCATACATTATAATTCACAGGTTAACAACTTGGTGGGAGTCAGGATAACTAGGGATTGTAACTCTTTACATAACCTGCGAACTCTGCTCAGATATGACAAATCCATATAATAATTGGATATGCACCTGCCAGAGGGAAGCCAAATCATCTGTTGTTTCCTTGGGACCTATCATTGCTAAAAAAACAGCCTTTATCCCATTCGTAACTGCTAGTACAGCCACTTTGAGACTTAGTCGCTTGATAAATGTGTATAATACTCGAGTAGATGTACTGAACCAAGGATGTACATGCTGCTCCCTGCTTTGTTGAAATCATATTCCATTGCTTTGCAGTTCGGCGTAAATGTGTCGAAAACCCAACTGGAAACGAAGCAATTTCAGTGTCTTAGCTGTAACCACTTCAACATAATTTTCCCCCTTTGATTCTATTGTCATCGTCCTGGTTATTTTTTTCTTTGGTTTCTTCAACAAGCAGGCTAGAGGAAAACATGAAGTGTATTGTTTTTGTGAAAAGAATAATTGTCGCAAGAGTAGTCGCACATATTCTCCAAAATCTGAAGTGCCTTGATTTCTGGAAATGTGAGTTTCTTGTGGGATGCCACTCAGGATTGAAGAACATGTCAAGGAACAAGATGGGTTCTATCATTGAAAAATTCTCTTCGGGTGAGGTATAGTCTGAAGTTGGGCCCCTTCTTAATAATTCTTGTTAGTTTTTTAATATCTCTGCCAGCACCAGTATATATGTTTATGCTTCTTGTGTTACAGCCCCTTTTCTTTACTTTCTTGCAGGTGAACCTTTTGGTCGCTACTAGTGTAGGCGAGGAGGGACTTGACATTCAGACTTGCTGCCTTGTTGTGCGGTTTGATCTCCCAGAAACAGTTTCTAGCTTTATCCAGTCAAGGGGACGTGCCCGGATGAATAAATCTAAATACATTTTCCTCCTGGAGAGGTCTGGCTAATTTACACTAATCTATCGTAATTTTTAACATTTCCTTGAATTTAGTTCAATGTTTTTTATTCTAGAACTTGGTCTCCATTTCAACATGTACCAGGGGAAATCAGTCTCAGGAGAAGTTGGTTGGTGATTATATTACTGGTGAAAGCATTATGGATCAAGAGATTAACTTGAGAACGTCAAATGATATGTTCGATTGCCTTGAGGAGAATATCTATCGAGTGAATGACACTGGTGCTTCCATTAGCACCGCTTGCAGTGTATCTCTATTACATTGCTATTGTGACAACCTTCCTAGAGATATGTATGCAAGGACCGATAATTATTCTACCCATTGTGTCACGTAACACTTTACTAGAAAAATTTGACACCCCTTGTTGCAGGTTTTTTGTTCCTTCCCCAGCATTCTTCTATGTTGATGATGTTGAAGGAATAGTCTGCAGACTAATTCTTCCACCAAATGCTGCTTTTCGTCAAGTGAACAGTCAACCCTGTCCATCAAAAGATGAAGCTAAGAGAGATGCATGCTTGAAAGCATGCATAAGACTTCATGAACTGGGTGCTTTGACAGATTTTCTTCTGCCGGGCCAAGGCTCTAGAAAGACTAAGATATCAACAATAGATATTTCAGAAAGCAACAAAGCGGAGGGTATGGTCATGGTCCATCATTCAGAATATAATTTGGGGAACATTGGAAATTTGGCTTAACCATTTTTTCCATGTTTCAGATGAAAGTTTTAGGGAAGAGCTTCATGAGATGTTGATCCCTGCAGTTCTAAGACCTTCAAGATACAAACTGGACTGCTTGTTGAACTTGCATTTCTACTACATAGAATTTATTCCCAAACCAGCAGATAGACGATATCAGATGTTTGGTATTTTTGTGATCGATGCCCTTCCAAAGGAAGCTGAAAAGTTGGATGTTGAATTGCATCTTGCTCGTGCGAGGATTGTGAAAGCAGGAATTAAATATTTGGGAATGATTACATTTAACAAAGAAGAGGCACTGCTTTCTTATCTTTTCAAACGTTAATACACAATTTTTCGTGGGACATTGCTTGACATGTCCATGGTTTTGTTTTCCAGATGATGCTCGCACGCAATTTCCAAGAAATGTGTTTGAAGGTTCTCTTGGACAGATCTGAGTTCACTTCATCTTATGTTATGTTGGGGAATGATGCTGCATTACAAATGGATTCAACATTTTACCTGTTGCTTCCCATCAAGCAGAAATTCTATGGTGATAAATTTATGATTGATTGGCCAGCAGTGAAGCGGTGTTTATCATCACCTGTATTCCAGGATCCAAGGGGTTTGTCTCTGCATGACTCATATTTGCCAAATGAGTCTCTAAAGCTTCTTGATGGAACATACAGTAAAGCTGATGTGATTGGCAGTTTGGTCTTCGCTCCCCACAACAACCTGTTTTTCTTCGTTGATGTCATTCTGGATGAAGTAAATGCTAAAAGTGAATTCAAAGGTGCAACTTATGCAGAATATTTTAAGGAAAGGTAATAAGCTGAATTATTTCTTACACGCCCATTCTTAGCACAATTTCATTTCTTTACAAATATTGCAAAATATTGTAAAATATTCATATACCATATTAAGCACCCATCAGGGTAAATATACATCACTAAGCTCTAAAATTTCGAGTTATGCATTCCATTTGAGAAGTACAAGTAGAAATGTGTGTGTAGATTTATTTTATTGATTTATCCATACTTCATGAATTGTATCACTCATAGTATTCAGTATCTACTTTGATCTTATACTAGTCATGTATCTTTACTTCTGCATCATTTCTGCCCCACCAAAATAAAATGATGCATCTGTCAACTGCTTCATAATGTTATGCTTATTTAAACCAGGTTTCATATCGAGCTATCCCATCCTGAACAGCCACTTTTGAAAGCTAAACAACTCTTCAATCTGCGGAATCTGCTGCATAACCGACAACTAGAGAGCACAGGTTAGTCTATTGTTCTTTTAAGACAGTCACTGGTGTTTGATATCATCACTGTTTGACCACTGTACTCGTGTTCAACTTGTCTGAAGGTGAAATATTAGTTATTACAGTCTGTAATTTAAGTTCCGATATTTAAGCACATTTGTGTCATATATGGCATTGGTTTCTTTAACACCTCTGATACTTTTAATGCAATGTTTCGCATTGATCATCTATGTATTTGATGATCTCCCTCTACATAATATTATTGTGAGTGACGACAAACTTATGACATAGATGATTATCAGTGTCCACTGTCCTGACGTCAACATGATGCCTCTAAGCTGGACAGCTGCAGAGACATGATAAAAATGCTAAAATAAAGGATGACTGCAGAGACATGATAAAAGTGCTAAAATGTCGTTGCCAGCCAGCCAGGCAGAAGTATATTAAGGCTGTTATATGGCCACTTCTGCAGTTTGAGCCTAATAGAGTTTTCCTCTCAAATCTAAGATTGAACAACAACACCGTTACCTTATGGTTATTGGTGTTGGAAGCAGCCAAATTCGGTATTGCCACTGACAGTCATTGAGCAAGTCCTGGTACCAAAAGATCTTATCCATTTGATTGTCAACTCATGGAGAGTTATACATATATTGGAAGAAGTTCCTTCAACCATTTATTTTTATTTTATTTTTCTTTCAAAATTCTCAAACTGCTTGTTGATTTCAATCAAATTCATGAACTGTAAGTGAATGCATTTGATCTAGTATTTCTTCCTGCTTTTATGGCTTTCAAGCAATGAGATGACTGTTTTGTACCCAAGCCGTGACTTGTTCGTACTTAGAATATTTAATACTATGATTCTTTGATTGTTCTGAGCCTACTAGGCTGGTACAGTACTTTTGATATTAAGTTTTTTTCCTTTACTATTTCTTATAAGAATCTGAGGGTCGTGAATTGATGGAGCACTTTGTGGAGTTACCTCCAGAGCTATGCTCTTTGAAGATAACTGGGTTTTCAAAAGATATGGGTAGTTCTTTGTCCTTGCTGCCGTCTTTAATGTTTCGCTTGGAGAATTTGTTGGTGGCTATTGAGTTGAAGGATGTCATGTTATCTTATTTCCCAGAGGCTTCTCAAATTAGTGCTTCAGGGGTAAGTCATGCTTATACTTTTGCAATGTTGATGATGAAACTGCTAGTTTGATTTTGCTATCTATGCTGGAAATAATTGTGATTTATGACAAATAAATTACAGATCCTTGAAGCGCTCACTACTGAAAGGTGTTTGGAGAGGATCTCGTTGGAGCGCTTTGAAGTCCTAGGTGATGCTTTCTTGAAGTATGCAGTTGGGCGCCATAGCTTTATTTCGTATGAAGGACTTGATGAAGGCCAGTTGACTAGGAGACGTTCTGATATAGTGAATAATTCAAATTTATATGAGTTATCAATTAGAAGAAATTTGCAGGTGAGTTGATTGTATTAATACCGCAATATTTATTTTATGCTAACTTTATATGTTTGTAGCAGTTATTTCATCTTATCTTATTATAGAACAGATCAGATAAGTAACTCATCCTTGTGCTGCTGACAAGGTAGAACCTCAAGCACCAGAGGGCAAAAGTTTAAATCATGATTTTGTTCCCAAAGACTACTTATATACAAATTCACCTTGTGACTTAGGACTTAATGTTGCATTTTTTTTCCTGTCACATCCTACATAAGTGCAATATGCAAACCTTTTTTTTTCTCTCGAACGAGCAGGATAGCTGCATGATTTACTATAGAAGAATAACAACAACAACAACAACTTAGCCTTTTGTCCCAAGCAAGTTGGGGTAGGCTAGAGATGAAACCCACAGAAAACAAGAATAAGAAACACAAAAGGGCACAAGCCAAAAGGAAGAGCTAGGGGTTAAACAAAAAGTAACAAAGGTCACGGTTCAGGTACGTTAATTGCTAATCTCCAAGCGCTCCTATCCATAGCTAATTCCTTAGCGATATTCCACTCCTTAAGGTCTCTCTTAACCATCTCGTCCCAAGTTAGTCTAGGTCTACCTCTACCTCTCTTTATATTATCGCCCCGCTTTAAAACTCCACTACGCACCGGCGCCTCGGGAGGCCTCCGTTGTACATGTCCAAACCATCTCAACCGATGTTGAATCAACTTCTCTTCGATAGGTGCCACCCCGACCCTATCTCGAATCTCTTCGTTCCGGACTCTTATCCCTTCTTGTATGCCCGCAGAACCAACGCAGCATACGCATCTCTGCTACACTCAGTTGCTGGACATGTCGACTTTTTGTAGGCCAACATTCAGCACCATATAGTATCGCCGGGCGAATCGCCGTCCTATAGAACTTACCTTTTAGCCTCTGTGGCACCTTCTTGTCACAGAGGACGCCAGAAGCCTGCCGCCACTTCAACCAACCGGCTGAAATTCTATGCCTAACATCTTCATCAATGTCTCCATCTTTCTGAAGCATTGATCCTAGATACCGAAAAGTATCCTTCTTGACCACCACTTGCCCTTCGAGGCTAACGTCCCCATCCTCGTGCCTAGTTTGGCTAAAGTCGCACATCATATACTCGGTCTTGGTCCTACTCAGTCTGAACCCCCTCGACTCTAACGTGTGTCTCCATAGCTCTAACTTCATATTAATCCCTACCCTACTCTCGTCAACTAGCACCACATCATCAGCAAAGAGCATACACTAAGGGATATCACCCTGTATGATTTACTATAGAAGAATAATGTTAGATAATATGGTGGGCTGGTTAGGCTGGCCCCTTGGGCCGTAGGGCTGCTGGCCGCACGGGCCTGTGTGCTGTGCGCCGGCTCCTCCCGGGATAGATTCCAGGTCAAGTACCTAGGCTAGGCAAGGATCTCCCTGATTGGTGTTGTTTCTATTAACCCTGGGACATCCTTGCCTATATATGCTGTATATGTGCTTTGCACCCTATCAATAAATTATCCCGAGCCATACTCTCTTTCATGGTATCACGAGTCTGCATTCCCACCCCGATTCATCTTCTGCTGCCCTAGCCCTAGCTATGGCCGGGACTCTCCCTCTTGTCGCCGTTGCCGCCGGCAACCTCGACGCCGCTGCTCTGGCTGAGCGCGAGGAGCGCCTTAAGGTCCACGCCGCTGCCTTTGAGCGTGCTGCAGCCGTGGAGAAGGAGGCAGCCGCCGCCTCTCCCGAGCGCGATGCTGCTGCCATGTGGGCGCATGACGCCCTGGCGCGCGCCGCTGCTGAGCGCACGGCTGCCGCCGCCGCCAACCCGGATCTCTAGGGGGATCCCGACGCCGCCAACAACAGCGACGCCATTCCCTCGCGCGCGCCTCCCCAGGATCACAACGCCGTTCAGGACGCCATGCTCCTTCACGCGGCTGCTGCCCTTCTGAACCTCCATACTCAAGCTGTCGCCATCTAGAACATCCGGAGTCTCGTCCACACCACCCTTGGCGTTAACTCCGACAGCTACACACGGTGGCGCGAGCAGTTCATCTTCGCCGTCGGCAAGTACTCCCTCCAGGACCAGCGACGCATCTGCCCCCGACCGTCCCCGACTGGGTACGCATGGACTATGTCGTCCGGTCTTGGATCTCCGGGTCGATCTCCAACGACCTCGCCGACGCCGTCCTCAATCGCAACGCCACCGCCCGCCAGGCGTGGCTTGCGATCGAAACCCAGTTTCTTGGGAACCGTAAGACACGAGTCCTCTTCCTCAACGCCCAGTTTCGGAACTTCATTCAAGGTGATCTATCCATTACGGATTACTGCAGGTGTTTCAAGCAGATGGCCGAGTCCCTCGACAAGCTGGGCGTGCCCGTCACCGACCACACCCTCGTGCTGAATGTTCTTTGCGGGCTCAACGAGCGTTCATTGCCCTCGGTCGGCACCTCCGTCGCAGCCACCCGTACCCCACGTTCTTGGAGGTCCGCAACGACCTCCTCCTCGAGGAACTCACTACGGCGCAACGACCCTCCGCGTCGTCCACCGCGCTCCTCGCCATGGGCGGGCCTACCTCCTTGTCACGCTCCTCGGCGCCGCTACTGCAGCCCCCCAAGTCTGGTGGGGGTTCTCGCGGCTCCAAGGGCGGCTCTGGGGGCGGCTCCGGTGACTCGTCCAAGCATCACCGCGGGAAGTGCAGCAAGGACACGGGGAGCCACAACAGCGCCTCCTCCACAGACGGCAGCGGGACAGGCGGTCCCGCTCGCCCGCCTGCCTCCAGCGTCGGGACGCCGGCCCCCTCCGGGGTCTAGCCGTCGCTCCTGAACCCATGGGCCGGCTCCATCCAGATGTGGCCCGGTCCACAAGGCTCTGCAGCGCCCCCTGGTTTGCAGCCGTAGCAGGCCTTGCTGGCCCAGCACGCGCAAGTTCAAGCGCTGCAGGCGCAGGCCCTCGCCCAGGCGCAGCTTCAAGCCCAGGCGCAACTCCAGCTCCAGGCGTAGGCCCAACACCAGCTCCAGGCGCAGCAGGCTGCTCTATGGGCTGCCCCGGTGCGTTAAGCCCCACTGCTAGCCTCCCTTCATGGGACCAACAATCTCTGGCGTCCACCTTCAGTACCATGACGTTGAACCCTCCACAGAACAATGAATGGTACTTCGATTCAGGTGCTTCCTCTCACGTGACCTCCCTCCGCCACTGGTACTCTATCCTCTGCATCACTTCCGCGGTATCCTTCACCTTCTTCAATTGTCGTCGGTAAAGGTTCTTTACTTCCTGTTACCACCACTGGCATAGCACGGCTTCCTGGGCCCTTTACTCTTAATAACGTTCTTGTTTCTCCGAACCTTATTAAGAATCTTATTTCTGTTCGGCGGCTGACCTCTGACAACAATTGTTCCGTTGAATTTGATCCCGCTGGTTGTTCTGTGAAGGATCTCCAGTCCCGGAGAGTGATCGTCAGGTGCAATAGCTCTGGGCCGCTGTACCCTTTGCAGCTTCCTGCTGCCACCTCTCTTGTTGCCAGCAGCACCGCGTCTCTCTGGCACGTCGCCTCGGTCATCCTGGACATGAAGCCCTCGCCAAGCTCGGACATGCCATTCAGTTCTGTACTAAAGACATTGGCACTTCTATTTGTCATGCGTGTCAGTTAGGCCGTCACATACGTCTACCTTTTCATACATCTAGTTCGCGTGCTACTAGTCATTTTGATCTTATACATTGTGACCTATGGACCTCTCCCATCATCAGTGTTTCGGGTTATAAATATTATTTGGTCATTCTCGACGATTGCTCGCACTATTTGTGGACGTTTCTGTTGCGTCTTAAGTCTGACACGTACTCCACCCTTGCTAATTTCTTTGCTTATGTGACCACTCAATTTGGCACCACCATTAAGGCAGTCCAGTGCGACAATGTCCGCGAGTTCTATAACTCCAATGCCTGCACGTTCTTCCTTACTTATGGGGTTCATCTTCGCATGTCTTGCCCCTACACTTCTTCCTAGAACGGTAAAGCTGAACGCATTATTCGTACCACTAATAATGTTGTTCGCTCACTCCTACTTCAAGCTAGCATGCCGTCCTCCTACTGGGCTGAAGCTCTTGCCACCGCCACATACCTGATCAACATCTTGCCCACCAAGACACTTCAGTTCGGTACGCCGCATTATGCTCTTCGTGGCACCTTGCCGTCGTATGCTCATCTCCGCGTTTTTGGGTGCAAGTGTTACCCTAATCTCTCCGCCATAGCCAGCCATAAACTCGCTCCACTGTCTATTCTTTGCGTCTTCATTGGCTATTCTGCTCATCACAAAGAGTACCGCTGCCTTGACCTCACTTCCAATCGAGTCATCATCTCGTGTCATGTCATCTTCAACGAGAAGGCATTTCCCTTTGCCGAGCAGTGGCATACATCACCCGACCCGGCGGATCTTGATTTTCTGGATGATTTCACTAACCATGTGCCGGCCCCCATAGGACCGCCACATCATTTCCCCCCTGCAGGACATTTTGGTGGCCTTGTTCCTGCCTCCACACTGCCACGTGCTGCTGCCGACGCCTCTTCGCTGCCTACGCAAGGCGCAGCCTGTACTCTTGCGCTAGTGACCGGCCCGCTGCCACGTGCGCTCCCCCGACAGGCG
The DNA here is from genome assembly GCF_002211085.1 of Panicum hallii. Taxonomy (NCBI): domain Eukaryota; kingdom Viridiplantae; phylum Streptophyta; class Magnoliopsida; order Poales; family Poaceae; genus Panicum; species Panicum hallii. Next base: position 39,264,213 of record NC_038048.1, on the reverse strand, counting down.
CACCAGCAGCCGATCTCGGCTGCCCCGACTGGCCCCTAACTGACCGTGGCTTCGGCCGGTCCTCAGCCGGCTCCAGCAGGCTGCCCGCCGGCCTCTACTAGCACTCAGCCAGCTCATGCCGGCCACCAGCCGGCCCCTGCTGGCTCCCAGCATGGCCCTTCGCCTGCTGCACCCCGGCAATCGGCGCCCATGCACAAGTTCCGCCACGTCTACACCCGTCGTGCGCTGTCTGCTCCAGTAGCCGGTCCTCCCGCCCTTTCTAAGGGGTTCCCCCTTGGTGAACCGGCACCCCATGACCACAAGGGCGAAGCGTGGTTTTCGACTTCCAGCCCTCTACCTCGCCGCGCCCTTGTCGCCCATTTCGAAGACCTTCTGTAGTGCTCTTGCCGATCCGAATTGGCGAGTTGCTATGGAGGAAGAACACGCCGCCTTGCTGAAGAACCATGCATGGGACTTGGTTCCGCGAACGCCTCGGGCCAATGTTGTCATCGGCAAGTGGATTTTCAAGCATAAGTTCCTGTCGGTGGGTTCTTCGCGGCTTCACTCAGCGACCCAGCATCGATTTCGCCAAGACCTTCAGCCTGGTCGTGAAGCCCGCTGCAGTTCGCACAGTCTTGTCCTTGGCTCTCTCTCGAGGATGGTCTATTCACCAGCTGGATGTGTACAGTCGGTTTGCTGCCTACCTCCTCAGTCTAGGATTCGTTGAGGCCAAGTCAGACACATCGCTTTTCGTCTACCGCCACGGCTCCGATATCATTTATCTACTACTCTATGTTGATGATATTGTCCTCACAGCCTCCTCCCCCGATCTCCTTCGGCGCACCATTCAGGCCTTGCAGCAGGAGTTCTCCATGAAGGATCTTGGCGAGCTTCACCACTTCCTGGGGATGCACGTTCAGCGTTGTACCCAGCGGCAGTACATGATGGACATCCTGGATCGTGCCGGCATGGCTGAGTGCAAGCCGTGTTCTACGCCTGTGGACACCAACCCCAAATTGGCGGCAAATGGTCCACCTGTTCCAGATGCTTCAGACTTCCGCAGTCTCGCAGGAGCTCTTCAGTACCTCACCTTCACCAGGCCGGATATTGCTTATTCAGTTCAGCAGGTTTGCTTGCACGTGCACAATCCGCGTGAGCCTCACCTTGCTGCTCTGAAGCGTATTCTTCGCTACATCAGAGGGACTCTTCACCTAGGCCTGCTTCTTTGTCCGTCTTCGTAGAGCGAGCTGACTGTGTACTCAGATGCTGATTGGGACGGTTGTCCAGACACTCGCAAATCCACCTCGGGTTATGCGGTGTTCCTTGGCGACAACTTGGTCTCCTGGTCGTTGAAGCGTCAGAACACAGTCTCTAGGTCCAGCGCAGAAGCCGAGTATCGTGCCGTGGCCAATGGCATTGCAGAGGCCACCTGGTTGTGATAGCTTCTCCTCGAGCTCCACGCACCACCACAGCGCGCTTCGTTGGTTTACTGCGACAACATCAGCGCCGTCTACATGTCCTCCAACCCCGTACAGCACCAGCGCACCAAGCACATTGAGATTGATCTCCACTTTGTCAGGGTGCGCGTTGCTGTTGGCGATGTCCGCATCATGCATGTTCCTACATCTTCACAGTATGCCGACATCTTCACCAAGGGGCTTCCGTCCTCAGTGTTCACGGAGTTCGGGTCCAGTCTGAACGTCCGCGCTGCCGACGATCAGACTGCCGGGGCGTGTTAGATAATATGGTGGGCTGGTTAGGGTGGCCCTTGGGCTGTAGGGCTGCTGGCCGCACGGGCCTGTGTGCCGTGCGCCGGCTCCTCCCGGGATAGCTTCCAAGTCAAGTACCTAGGTTAGGCAAGGATCTCCCTGATTGGTGTTGTTTCTATAAACCCTGGGACATCCTTGCCTACATATGCTGTACATGTGCTTTGCACCCTATCAATCACTTATCCCGAGCCATACTCTCTTTCAAATAATACAAGGAATACCAAACATCCCACACAAAACAAGTTAGAACATATGTGCTACTGATTGAGAATGAAAAGAATAAAACAAAGGCCCTTAAAGCACTTTGTCTATCATACTAACAGCCATTGGAAGCCTGGAACTCCTTTGCCCCTACAGTACCTCACAAATAGGCACCAGCCCTATTCACATGTAGAGGGGCACCATTAAAGATGGATTCACTGTGGTGTTTCCATAATTCCCAAGCAACCAGAATTCAAGGAACTAAATCCCTTTCTAAGTTGCTTGCTGACGTCTTTAAGTGCTTAGCTCCACAAAGGCAAGAGAATACTGAACCAGACTTACCTGGAGATCACACAAGAAACGAGGAGGTGCTGAATTGATCCAGCAGCCTGATCACATAGAGAGCAGTGGGTGTTTAGCTAATCTATCAGCTATCCAGCATCAGTTGATAATTGCCAACCACATGAAAAACTTGCAACGGAGTGGTGCCCACAATTCCCAGACCCGTTCCAAGGGGCAAACCTGACGGTACCAACGAAGAAAGAATTATAGGCCGACTTGCAGGATTAGATCTCAGATTCAGTGAGCTTCCAAACATGCTGATCCTGTACTTTGTGGAAGAGTGATATCATCTGTCATCAAATCCCAAATATGGAGACACTCAACAATTGCTTTTACCGTCAAAGCCCCCTTATATTGGCAATCCATCCTTGATTACTCAGCTCTTGTGCAACTTAGCATTGATGTGCATTATGTTGTTTTTTTCTTAGTTAGTCCCTCCATTTTTCAATATATAACGTTTAAGACAAGCTAATCAGTTCTTTTTTAAACATCACATATATATAACCAGAGGTAGTACCTGCTAATGCTGTTGAACATGTTTGTTTCTGTTTCTGTTCTATCCTATCATGGTTTCTTGTTAACGTTATAGTTATCTGTCTTCAAATATTTAAGTAGAAAATCACTGCTCCTCTTTTTGTGTACGTGTTTTTTACATCCACCATAGGTGACAGTAATTTAAGTTTACTATAAAGTTATGCCATGATATTCTGCACTGTGTTACACAAAATCTAAAGCATCTTGTTGCAAACTTTAGGTATACATTCGGGATCAACAGTTTGAACCTACTCAGTTCTTTGCACTGGGAAGGCCATGTAAAGTTGTTTGCAATCCTGAAACAGAAGAGAGTTTACACCCGAAGAATATCGACCCCGATAAACGAGAAAACTGTAACTTGAGGTGTACAAAGTCACATCATTGGTTGCATAGGAAGACGATTGCAGATGTTGTTGAAGCACTTCTTGGAGCATTTATTGTCGAGAGTGGATTTAAAGCTGCATTTGCATTTCTACATTGGATAGGAATAAAAGTTAACTTTAAAGATTCAGCTCTTTATAGAGTATTAGATGCAAGCTCTGCCAATTTGTCTCTCATGAATTACATCAACATTTCTGAGCTTGAAGAACTGATAGGTTACAAATTCAAGCACAAGGGTCTGCTTATCCAAGCATTTGTACACCCTTCATTCAATAAGCATTCTGGAGGATGCTACCAGGTCTGACCTTCCTTTTTCCTTTTGTCTCATTGTCAACGAACAATTCTGATAGTGAAGAATCTGCTCACTTGAACTTATTCGTTACATTTCTAATCAGAGGATGGAGTTCCTTGGAGATGCTGTTTTAGAATATTTGATGACCTCATACCTCTACTCAGCTTACCCAGATCTCAAGCCTGGCCAAATAACAGATCTGAAATCATTAGCTGTCAATAACAATTCATTTGCTCATGTAGCAATTAAGAAATCTATACATAAGTATCTTATAAAGGATTCTAAATATCTTATGGCAGCGGTAAATAAATTTGAGAATTATGTTAATCTTTCTAATTCAGAGAAAGACTTGTCAGAAGAACCAGCATGTCCAAAGGTAAACGTTTTTCTTGATTTTTTGTTCTTTGCTGCAAAACCTTTAGTTATCTTTCTATATAATTTGTGGGTGATCCCTTTGTCTAAAGAATGTATTTCTTTACACTTCTTTCATTACCCTTTTTCTTTGCCTTGAGTTGAAAGAAAAGCAATAAATGATTACTGCTAAATGATAGTGCTTCTTGAATTATTCAATACAAGATTAGAGAGTAGGATTCAAAGGAATAGCTATTATAAGATAAACAGAGGTGTATAAATTGCATATATTTGGAATCCTTATAGAGTTGTATATATTCAACTCTTTTGTCCAGCTCATCTAATACCTTAACAACTGAATATAGTTTGTAGGAGAGAACATGATATTTTGTTTGTCCTCAAAGCTTGTATTCTTTTGTTGTAACCATGCAGGTTCTTGGTGATATTGTTGAATCTTGTGTTGGTGCGGTGCTTTTAGATTCTGGCTTCAACCTGAACAATGTTTGGAAGCTAATGCTAATGCTTCTAAAGCCTATATTGAGCTTCTGTGACATGCACATTAATCCTATGAGAGAACTCCGTGAACTTTGTCAGTGTAATGCTTTTGAGTTAGGCCTTCCCAAACCTACAAAGGCTGATGGAGAGTTCCATGTCAAAGTAGAAGTTAACATAAATGGCAAGATGATTAGTTGTGCAGCAGCAAACCGGAATTCGAAAGATGCTAGAAAGTTGGCTGCACAAGATGCACTTTCTAAGCTGAAGGTATATTTATTCTGGCAATATGTTATGAAACAGAAATTACATGTTTCTCTAGCACCATCATTTTCCATACTTTTGCTTTATTTTATTGCTTAGAAGGCATGCCAAAGCCAACTTCATGGTGGAAAATGATGAAAGCACTTTTATGCAGAATTATGGATACAAGCATAAAAGCAAATCACTAGAGGAAATTCTGCGTGTTGCCACAAAAAAAGAATCAGAACTAATAGGCTATGATGAAGAACCAATCAAAGTTGAAGATGACATATCTTTAGAAACTAAGAATCTACATGCGAATAGAGAAATGGAGGGAAACATCTTTTTTCAAAATAATGAAGCATCTTCCATCAGGAGGTATGAAACCTCCATTCAGAGTACAGGAGATAACAAGGTTGACAATAATGATGCTAATGATGGAAGGATGAATAAGTCCAATGTGATTACACAGAATGGTTGTCTACTTAGAGGGGGAGCTGATAAAATAAACAAAAAAGAGTATCACGGTATGTTGATTTCTAAACTTCAAATTTATTACTTCTCTTGTAAATATGCTTGCCATCTAGAATTTTGAGTCGATCATGCAAGGTGTCAGCTACAAATTTCACGAACCTGATGAATGTATAAAGCGCTCTTAAATTAATCACATCTGTAAATTTACTGTACCAGTTGGTCAACAATCCTCTATTGATATTTTATATCCTTATGAAATTAGATGTTTGTAGTGCTTGTCAAGTTCCGCAAGTATTCACAATACAATTTAGTATTATGAAAAACGCTACAACAAAATTGTGAATGGAAAAAGGGAATTTTCGTATTTTGTATAACTTTATAGTGTACACTTAAACCAATCTATTGCATGGGACAGACTAATATACACACCTACACACAAAGTGTACACTGTATTTTAAAAACATTTTTGGTGAAAACTATCAAGATTTTTATCTTCACTATATGATAAGCATCTTTGTAGTTGTTTAGTAAGTGATGTGACCATATTTTTGTTTTGATTAAGTTTAGAGGTAATTTCTCTATACTATTAAGCACCTTGGCATTTGCAGGTGATATGGTACACAAAACAGCAAGGTCATTCCTTTATGAACTATGTGCTGCAAACTATTGGAAACGTCCTGAATTTGATCTATGCAAAGATGAAGGACCAAGCCACCTTCGAAAGTAAGCTCATGTATTGCTGAATATCTTTAAGCGAGGAAATTTATTAACTTGTATCGTTCACAGTCAGAATTATGTCCTTGAAACTGGAATGATGTATGTGTTCTGGTATCATTAAAAGGTTTGTCTGCATGCGAAGCCACTTATACACCTGCATACCACTTAAAGCGCCACGCAGTGGTAGTTACTACGTACCTGTAAACTTGGTCAGAGTTAGAGAAGTTTGACTTAGGATGAAACTAAAACGATCTGCATTTTAGAATGGGAGGGGGCACTAGTTTTTCGAGCTATATTGCTTGTGGCCAAATATATTCACGTTTCATCCCTTCTCCCCTGATGTTTACTATTCCTTAGTTTTGGTGACGGCACATCATTCTACATATGGGAAATGATGTCAATGTCGAGTCACCAAGTTGACCCAAGATACATCCTTACATACTGTTGTTTACTTGTGAAATGACGCTCGCAGGTTCACTTTCAAGGTTCTTGTTCAGATCATGGGACCTTCAGCGACTATTTTGGAGTGCTACAGCGATCCTAAGCTACATAAGAAAGCCGCGCAGGAGCATGCCGCCCAGGGGGCTCTGTGGTGCCTCAAGCAACTTGGATACCTACCAAAAGATGAAACTCGTGTCTAGCAACATTTCAGGGTTTTGTGGCCTTCAGTTATATAGATAGATAGGCCCCATATGTTTGTTAAGATATGCTTTGTAGACTCGGGAAACAGTTGTGTTAGGCCAAACATGCGTTCTGTTGAGAGATGTATTGATAAATGCGCAGCTCTTGCATCACGTATATAAAAGATGCAATGGCTATTTTGTTCATTCAGGCGAAGTTACACAGGTACAGTGTGCTACGTTACCATGTGACGGGGTCCCGAGTACATAAATGTCCACAGATGAGCCAGTTCGGGTTTGCGCAAACGGTCTCTTATTCTCGCTGACAGAAAAACAGGGCAGGAGTGTACTTGCAGGTAGAGGTGGTAAAGGTCTAAAAATTTAGCATGTATAATTCAAGGATCAGGCTTAAAAAAGATCGGACTTTTATTTTGTAGAATTTTCAGCTAAAAATATATAAGGATTAAATTGGATTGTTAAGAGAATAATAATAGAGTTATAATCCATTACCATCTCAATTTGCAGACATTAGGCGCTTACCTCGTTGCCAGGTTGCTGGAAGCAAAAACCTGCGCCCCTGCCAAGTCTCCGTGCGCGCGGTGAGCCCGAGCCCGGAGTCCTGGGGCCGTTTTCGTCCACCCGGCTCGGGGTCAGCCAGCATCACCGTGCCAGGCTGCTGCTGTGCTGCCACCACCACCAGCAGCAACCGCCCGGCCGAGCTGCGACCCTGCGAGGGGTTTAGGTTCTGGTGCGGCGGGATCCAGGGCTTGGATGGCGGCGGCGACGGAGGATCCGCGGCTCCTGGGATCCGCCGCTGGGGTGGAAGGCGCGGGAAAGATCGACGACGCGGTGGGGGAGCAAGGGCGGCCGCGAGGCGACAACGACGAGGAGATCCTGCGATTCATGGACTCGGTGGACGGCTACCTCGTCCTCATGGACTCCCTCTCCGCCGCTCTTCGTCAGGTACTCCACCAGCTATTATTGTTGTCCGGTTCAGCCTTGAATGATCTATGGCGCACCGTTGGTTCAGCGAAACACATTGACTCCAGTGAAGTACTAATCGTTTGGTTCAGCGAAAGAAGTCTTTTGCTTGATTGAGTTGCGGCAACGTTGCCAAATCCTTTCAGCAGAACATTGTCTCTGACCCGATTCTAGCAAAAACTCCTAATATTGTAGTAACCTAATTTGAGGTAGAGGTTGGGATTTTTTTAGGAGAGATTAGCCATTGTAATCTTGTAGATGAATATTGCCAAATCCTTTAGAACATGTCTCTCACCCTACCATGTAGCAATAGTTTCATGATGTTTTGGTAAGGCCACTTTAACACCAGCTGTGGTTACTTGAGAAGATAGGATTCAAGAGTTCGGAGAGATGCTCTACCAAAACTTTGTGATTGGTGTGAATTCGTAGTGCTCTATCCTTTTTCTCAGTTACCTCACATTGTCTATTATGTTGCACTGTCATCTGCATCCGTACTTAATTATAGTGCCCTGCAAGTAATACAACAACAACAACTTAGCCTTTTGTCTCAAGCAAGTTGGGGTAGGCTAGAGATGAAACCCACAGAAAACAAGAATAAGAAACACAAAAAGGGCACAAGCCAAAAGGAAGAGTTAGGGGTTAAACAAAAAGTAACAAAGGTCACGGTTCAGGTACGTTAATTGCTAATCTCCAAGCGCTCCTATCCATAGCTAATTCCTTAGCGATATTCCACTCCTTAAGGTCTCTCTTAACCGTCTCGTCCCAAGTTAGTCTAGGTCTACCTCTACCTCTCTTTACATTATCGCCCCGCTTTAAAACTCCACTACGCACCGGCGCCTCGGGAGGCCTCCGTTGTACATGTCCCAACCATCTCAACCGATGTTGAATCAACTTCTCTTCGATAGGTGCCACCCCGACCCTATCTCGAATCTCTTCGTTCCGGACTCTATCCCTTCTTGTATGCCCGCAGAACCAACGCAGCATACGCATCTCTGCTACACTCAGTTGCTGGACATGTCGCCTTTTTGTAGGCCAACATTCAGCACCGTATAGCATCGCCGGGCGAATCGCCGTCCTATAGAACTTACCTTTTAGCCTTTGTGGCACCTTCTTGTCACAGAGGATGCCCGAAGCCTGCCGCCACTTCAACCAACCGGCTGAAATTCTATGTCTAACATAATAGACAATATTCAAATGTTCAGTGTGCACTAACTGTGTGGTGCTCCTTCATATAGCTTTTTTGGCTTGTAGATCAATATGCACCAAAGTCATCTTGCTGTTTCAGTACTGAACTACTGATTAAACATGAATATATTTGTTCCTAGGGGTGGCTCGATATGGCAAGTGCTCGCCATTCTATGGGCCCATCACGTGTTTCAAGTACACTGTTTGATCATAAAGAACAGTCTGCTGCCACTAAGCTGCAAGTTGCTGATCATGCTGGCCTGAAACCATCAGGTAAATTACTATCTATCTATCAGCATTGAAGAACCATTACTAGATTTTAGAAATACTTTTATTTTCTCTTGAATCTGGTTCCTGGTTTGTTTTATTGAAGTCTACTGTAAATAAAGCTAGAAGGGCACATTGATACACAAATTGCAAGCTGTTTGCAACAGCTGTTAACTCATAATTAGTAAAATATTCTTCAATCATATTTCAGAGTCGAAACCACACTTTGCCCTATCAAAGTGGTCTTTGCAAGAAGAATGTAACTCCACCTACGATGTCAGTGAGCAAGCTAGTACTGAACCAAAGTTGAGGCATCGTGGATCAGCTACTACCCCAGGTATTAGAATGTGTCCTATTTCTACTCTCTGTTAAGTAACAAATGTGCTGATTAAATCTATTTGCTTGACTCAACCTCTTGTCAAGAAGATGGAAACCATGAAAGGGATGCAACCACAGCAGATTCATCTGCTGGTGCTGACACTAGCAGTCATGTAAATGTAAGTTTTGTATTAAAGTCTATTTCTTGAAACTTGAGGCTATAATATCAGATAGTGAAACATTGCTTAGAGGCAGCAAAAAGATACATCGCTAGTAATGGGCAAATGCCAAAAATAAAAGTTTTTGTGCTTGAGTGGGGAACTTCACCCTCTGATATGCTTGATTCAAGATATGTCATTGGTATAACTTCAATACTACAGCAATAATATATTTCAGTAAACTAAATGTCTTCAGTTAGGTTTCTATCTGCTGCTGAGGTATCAGCAAACTGTATGTTGGTATAGTGAATAAGGAAGCTGTACCATACTTCTTGTACATTTTCACATTTATTGATTCCCATTTTGGCCATTTTGTACCTTAGGTTCAAAGAGCGAGATCAAAAGCATTATCAGTCTTTGGAGCATTGGTGTCTCCAAAACTACGAACAGCCCAAATTTCATTTGAAACAGGTTTGATTTTTATTACAGAAGCTTATCCACTCCCATATATGTTTTGATTTAACTGTACATTTATTTTGGTGCAGCGCTTGAATTGATTGTAGAGTTGGCAAATTCAAGGTCGAATATGCTAGCAAGTTTCTCCCAGTTAAAAGAGTAAAGCTTGGCTTTTGATTTGAGGTTTTGTACACTGGACATCAATAATCATGGGATTGGAGCAACTGTAAATTCAAAGTCTGGAATCCAGTATATTTTCAAGGAAGCATGAATATTTGTTGTGTAGCTCATTAGCTGTAACCTAAGACAAACATTGTGGCCTGGGCGTCCATAGCCTCCCACTCCCAGCATAGAAGAACGAGCTGAAGGATGAGGTGACAAGAAGAGTATTAAATTTCCTGAAACTATTGGCTCACACACAGAAAATTCTGTTGCTTGGACTTGGACAAACAAAGGGCCAAGAACTGTGATGTTTATCCTAACATTCGGGCTTAACCAAATCTGTCTTCATAACAGTCTCACCCCAATTTTGATGTGGTGCAAGCATGATAAAAACTAAAACAAAGGCCATGGCCTGAAGGGTTACTTTTCTCGGCTTCATGTATTCTTCTTTTCTACAAATTAGATTTATTATTTTTCCGTGCCATATCAAATTGGAAAAAAAATCTGAAACCAATTTCAATATATAATTTGGAATATAGATTCAACAGACCAAGCAGACACCCTGTGAAAAATAGATTTGGGCATCCCTTTAACCAAACACTTGACCCGGGATCATCCATTCCTTTCAACCGAACCCTGAACCTGCGTAATCCCGTTCCGTTCATACAGGATGGTTCCATCACATTCCGTGCTAGAGGCTAGAGCAGGGACCCACGTATACAAAAGAGAGACGATGTGGGCGGTCTGCTCATGCCCCATGACCCAACACACGGTGGAAACTAAGGAATTTCCAGCAACAGAGCATTTCAAACGGGACAGTCTTCATGCAGTTATGCATTATCTCTGCCCATAATTTCTGCACCTATCATCTCTTGACCACTCTCATTCCTAGTCCAGCACTTCAGCAGCCAGTCACATAAATCCAAACTGAAATAGTGTAGATGTGTCTAGATCAATTTCAACATGACCTGTAGCTCTATCAGAAGCATATAATTCACACGCATTGAGGAAATAATATGGCAATAAAAAGTGAGCTGTGTGCAATGCGTCAACTAAGTTCGTCAGTTTTTGTGACTTTTAAACATGGGGTGTGCGTCGGGTGTTGACGTTGGCCATGCATTTTGGTCTGTTGAAATGGCGGTTGATAAGCATGGAGCATCTGAATCAGGCACAAAAGCGCTCAGTGGCAGCAATTCTTTCTTACACCGCCTGGAACATTTGGAAAGAGAGGAATAGAAGGGTCTTTCAACAGAGAAGTCTGCAGCCGCATCAGGTGGTGCTTTTGATCAAGGAGGAGACCAATCTGCGGAGGGTGGCTTGTGGCACACCCGTGGTGCTCTAAGTTTTTTAATGTTTACAACAATGTGTCATCGAGTTTTAGTTTGTTATGTAATATCAAACCTGTAAACCTGGAACCCGCTTGCTTCTCTTCTTAAATGCGTCGCCAGTGCTCCTGCCTAGTTTTCAAAAAGAAAAAAGAAAAAGAAAGAAATGGCGGTTGAAACTGCTATGATCTGGTTGTGTCTTGCTCAGTACTTGAAGGAAGCGGATCGGCCTATTGTCGGTGTCAGCTCCAGTTTCAGTGTTTAGAATGTGATGAAGAAGTAAAAGTGGTAGTATTTGGGTTCCAGATGCTAACAAGATGCAGCCTTTTCATACACTGAGTTACTGAAAGTCATCTACACGCTCGAAACCTTTGCATGTATCGCTGCTGATTGGTATTTTGGTATGACTATTTCATAATAACAGCAAAGGTTACCTGACGATACGCTTACAGCTCTGTAGATGAGCAACATCAAATCTGAATGGCATACTACATACAGGTGCTACATACCTTCCGTGCAAATGCGTCAGACTTTGCGAACAGATGTCCAGGCTGGGGAGATTCAGGTGACAGGTTGAAGTCGGCGGTCAATTCATCGACGAGGTGGACCTGCTTGCGTTGCCTCGACCGCGTTCGACACCATCACGCCGGAGAGCAAAACATGCGCGTGACCATCGTCTGCCACCGACCGGGCGGACGCCGCTGCAGCCGGGGTCGCGCGTGTTGCAGAACCGCAGAAGCGGCTCCGATGCCAGGCGCGCGCGGCGACGCCGACCCGGCGGCGCGGCGCGGCACGGCACGACACGGGGCGAACCCACCAAGATTGCCGCGGCGTGCTCTGAGGCGACACGGGACGAACCCGCCATGATCACCGCGGCGAGCTGCGCCGCGGCCGGCTTGCGGGTGGCGCGCGGTGACCCGCCGACTTCGACGAGCGAGGAAAGGGGGGCGTCCTTTTTGCGCTTATGCTAGTCAATCTCGACCGGTCATATTCGATCCAACGGTTAATATAGCATCTAGGGGTGGACGGTATTTCATTTACTGTCCACCCTCGGGCTCGGTCTGCCCCATGCCGCTGCCCGCCTAGCTGCCACCATCGTCGACGGCAACAACGCCGGCACGCCGTCGTGAGCACCGCCACGCAGGAGGCCCGCGAGGCCGCTGTGCTCCCTATGGACCGCGCATCGTGCCCCTGGCCCTCTGTACGAGGCAGCCGTCCGCGAGCCATCGCATTGGCGCGGTTCGACGCCGACCACGAGGCGCGAGCTGAGCCTTGTGCTGCTGCACCTGCTGGCCTGGACGGCGTTCCACAGCAAGGCGATCAACGAGCGCCTGATGATCATGTATGCGACGAACAGACTACCTGACTGCAGCTGCACCTGGCGCCGCTAGCTGCAGCCGAGGTGTTCCCGGCTTCCCGCCGCCGGACGCGCGGCAGAAACGTCTCGTGTTCCAGGCGTGCGCGGCGGATAAGGCGGACGCCACGACGTGCACCTGGAGGATCTGTCGGTGCGCCGGCGTGGCAAGACGGGACAAGCGCCGCCGAGGTCGCCGCGGTGTGCTTCGAGGCTGGCCGCATGCGGGCTGTACGCGGCGACCGGGCGGCATTCGAGAAGACATGGGCGAAGGAGGGAATTCAGCATGACCTGGTGTAGGTGTACTATCAGAAACCTAAGACTCAACACAAGTTGGAGAACTAATATGGCAAGAAAATTCAGAGGAAAAACCGCACCACTGTTCTATGTAACATAATATGACATGGCTGGTCTTGAAGGATTCTGACTTTGAGTGTTAGCTTGGACGAAGTGCTCATCACTTAGTCGTGGCGTGGATGCATCCTCGGTCTTCTGATCTGACTTGGCAAAAAGATGTGGGCGCAGCAGAGAAATTCTTAGTCAGTGACAGTGAATTATGTTGATAAGCTTGTTGGTTTGATCTCCTACAACCCCTCGGATCCCAACGGATCCGAGAGGGCCTTCCCTCTCACGCGCCCTGATCGGGGGCGTACCAGCACGATCTAGCTGGTGGGCCCCCCGTCGCGCCGCGCAATATAAAAAGGGGGTGGGGGCCAGCGGCTCGTATCACGAGGTTCGACGCGCCGCCGCCGCCCCACCCACAGTTGACCTAACCGATCTAAGTCAAGCGCGGTAAGCGACGGGAAGCGCCTCCGGCATCACCGTCGACGCCCCTGCGCCAACGCCTCCGGCCATCGCCCGCGGCACTGCAAGCACGTACGCCTACGGCCGGTCCACCCCGAGCCCCGCACTACACCACCATGGCGGCCACCTCTGCGTCAGCTCCCGGCTTAGGCCACGAAGGTATACTCCGTGATATTCCCTCCTCTCTCTGTCCCTCTAATCATCTCTATCTCTTGATTAAGCCATTAAACAGAGCATATCCTAATCTAATTAACGCATTAGCCGATCCAAATTCTTAACAATGGTATCAGTCGCCTCTAGCTATTTTGCGTTGATTAGAATTGGAAAGTGAATAGAAAAGAACCCTAGAAAAGATCCCCGGAAACATCCCAGTGCAACCCGTGAAACCCTAACCCTAGATGCAAAAGAAAAAGAAGAAAAGAGGCCAACCGGGGCGAAGATACTTACCCTCAGTTGGCTCACCGCCGGTGAGCCCGCCTCCCCGGCCAGATCCGGCGCCGTCACGCCGGAACCGAGCCCGACCCGAGCTTCGGCCCGGGCTAGGGCACCACAGAGAGACACCTCGACGGCGGCCCGTTCACCTTTCGGTGAACGCGCGCGCCGGCGAGGCGCCTCACGGTGGCGCCGCCACCGCGGCAGCCGCCGCCCGCCGGTCGCCGCCGGTCACCGACGGCCGCTCACTCGCGCGCTCGCGTGGAGGAGAAGAAGGCGTCGGGGAAAGAACAGAATGAGGCTAGGGTTTGGGGAGCGAGCGGCGAAGGGGGTTTTTGATCGGCCGAGAACCGCGCGCAGCCGTCGATCTTCATCGTGCGGTCGCGATCGAGCAGCGCTCGGTTGGGCTGCTTTTGGCCCATGCGGGCGAGCGAAATGGCGGCCCGGGCCCAGGTTGGCTCGGCCCCGAGCCGCGCGCGCACGCGGAGCCGTGCGCGGGGGGGTGCGCGAGGGGACTGGGCCGGGCCTTAGCAGGCCGCGCGCGTATGCGCGCGCGCGCGCTGAGCCCGGTTCTCCAGCTGGGCCGCGCGCGAGCGTTTTGGGCTGGCTGTGCTGTTTGCAAAAGGAAAAACAGTGCGTATTTTCTTTTTCCAGAATCATTTTTTCCAATAGAGTTTGATTGAATTTGATACATTTCAAATTCAAACTTGAATGAACTTTGATGCACTGTTTATAAAAGATATATTTCGATACATTTTGATAGAATTACAGTTTTCCGCTGCAAAGATTTAATATTTTATATGTTTTTTGTTTAATTGCCTTGAAATTTAAATTTGAACCAACGGAATAATTTAAATTCTTCGAGGCAAATAGATATTTTTCTGAATTGTAATATTATTATCTTTTGACCAACGTTAACGAGTGATAATATTGCAATTATTATTGAATTACTTTTCATAGATATTTTCATGTATTATTTCTATTTATGCCCAACGGTATTCTAGACTTAATACAAAAAGATATTATGCCTTAATTTTAATAGATAATTTTTCTGTATTAATTCTAATTCTGCCCAACGGTGTTTTAGTTTTAATACACAAGGTTATTGCATATTTCATTTTATGACCAACGTCGTATTTTACATATGCAATAAATTTTATTTGATTTTAATTTAATGTTTTCACCACTCATGGATATTTTTCAGGAGGAGTATCAATGATGTTTTCCATCAACGATATTCCGATATTAAAGGGAGATAATTACAATGAATGGTACAGAAAGCTGGAACTCTATTTCATCATGGGTGAATTAGATTGGGTCCTAGCTACACCGACTCCTACAGAGCCTGTGCTTCCTGAAAGGGAGGACACAGACACAGATGCTTCTTGGAAGCAAACAGAGCTTGCTTTTAAGAAAGTAAGAGCAGAATATGAGAGGCTGTATGCAAAATGGTTCCCTGCCAACAAGAAATGTTTGGCAGTGGTAAAGAACACGATTGAGCCCGCAATCATGGGCTCAATCCCAGATTGTGCCACCGTCGTAGAGTATCTTGAAAAATTAAAGAACCAGTACACTGGTTCTTCAAAGACTTATGCAACCCAGTTGATCAAACAACTGGTTTCAGAGAGATACACTGGCGGTGGCATTAGAGAACACATTCATCGCATGGTCAACCTGAATAACAAGCTAAAGTCGTTGGACCTTGCCTTCAAGGAGGATCACATTGTCCATCTGGTCTTTGCTTCGTTACCAAAAGAGTTTGACACTTTTGTTGTCAATTACAACACCCAACCACAAACTTGGGACATAGAAAAGACCATTGCGATGTGCGTTCAGGAGGAGGAAAGGATCAGGTCCACCACTGGAGGATCCTTAAACTATGTGAACAAGAAGAAGCATGCCAACTTTAAAGGCAATTTTTCATCTTCTTCTTCAAACTCCTCTAAAGGTAAAAACTCTCAACAACACAGACCGCAGCAGGGACAGGCGCTCGTAGATAAAGATCAGTGTCTCTACTGCAAAGAAAGGGGTCACTACAAGAAGAACTGTCACAAATACTTAAAGATGATCATGGAGAAAAGAGGTGAGAACGTTATTTCATTCGTAAATGAATCCTTGTATATAGAATATTCAAAATCTACTTGGTGGATTGACTCAGGAGCAACTGTTCATGTTGCAAATTCTTTACAGGGATTCCGTTCGACGAGAACCACTCAAAGAAGCGAAAAGCAAGTTAGAGTGGCGAATGGAGGTCAGGCAGACGTAGAAGCAGTAGGAGACGTTCATTTGGAACTCGACACTGGCTTCATTATCGTACTTAGAGATGTTTTATTTGTTCCTTCTTTACACAGAAACTTGATTAGTGTGTCTCGCCTGGATACAGATGGTTATTCTTGTCTATTTGGAGATGGGAAATGTTTGATCGAATGTAATGATACAGTAATTTCCACTGCATTTAGAAAGAATGATCTTTATTTGATATCGTTACGCGAAAGCGTTAATTCCGTATGCGATAACAGTGCGAATGTATCCTCGCCTACACTCGCGAATAGAAAACGTAAGAGAACTCACGATACGTCGTCGAAATTATGGCACTGTCGTTTAGGCCATATTTCGAGGGGGAGAATAGAAAGATTAATTAAAAACGAAATTCTTCCTCCATTAGAGTTCTCTGACTTAGAACAATGCATTGAATGCATAAAAGGCAAATTCGTTAAGAAAATAAAGAAAAATGCTAAGAGGAGCACAGGTGTATTAGAAATAATTCACACAGACATCTGTGGTCCGTTTAATGTAAAGAGTGTGGATGGTTATGACTCGTTCATAACATTCACAGACGATTATTCCCGTTATGGATACATTTATCCAATTAAAGAAAGATCGGAGGCTTTGGATAAATTTAAAATATTCAAGGCCGAAGTAGAAAATCAACACGATTTAAAGATTAAAATCGTAAGATCCGATCGTGGAGGGGAATATTACGGTCGACATACCCAATATGGCCAAGTTCCAGGACCTTTTGCGAAGTTCCTGATGGAGCAAGGCATAGTAGCCCAGTACTCGATGCCGGGCGAGCCTCAGCAGAACGGAGTGGCTGAAAGACGCAATCGCACCCTAATGGATATGGTGCGAAGCATGATCAGTTACTCTACGTTGCCAGTGAGTTTATGGATGGAGGCACTAAAAACCGCCATTCACATTCTCAACAGAGTTCCAAGTAAATCGGTGCCGAAAACGCCGTATGAAATGTGGACAGGAAGAGTACCCTCACTAAATCACCTGAGGGTGTGGGGGAGTCCTGCTGAGGCAAAAGTGTTTAACCCGACTATTGCAAAACTAGATTCAAGAACGGTATCTTGCCATTTTATTGGCTATCCAGAAAGGTCAAAGGGTTTTCGTTTCTACTGCCCAGACAGATCGACGAAATTCGTAGAAACGAGGCATGCAGTTTTTCTTGAGGATCAAATGATCCGGGGGAGCGGCACAGCAAGAAAAATTGATCTTGAGGAGAAGAGGGCGTATACACCCAATCCCGTGATTCAGGAATCTTTTTTCTCGCTGCCCGTTGTATCTGCACCGCCAGTGCAAGTCACTGCGATGCCGATACCTGTAATGACTCCTCCTGTGGTGACGATGAATGAGGAAGAGGAACCCATTCCTCAGGCTCCTGTCGAGCCAGTTGCCGCACAAGAAGAGGAGCCCCAGCAGCCCCAAATAGATGAGGCACCGCAGGCTCAGGCTCACGGGAGACCTCAAAGAATAAGGAAGCGCGCTATTTCCAATGACTATGAAGTCTATAATAGCGAAGAGACCCAAATGGAGGATGATCCCACTTCATTTGAAGAAGCCATGAAAAGTGAACATTCGTCGAAATGGCTTGACGCTATGGAAGACGAAATAAAATCGATGAGTACCAACAAAGTGTGGGACCTAGAGGAAATTCCTAAAGGAGCCAAAACAGTAGGCTGCAAATGGGTCTACAAAACCAAATATGACTCCCAAGGGAATATAGATAAATTTAAAGCACGACTCGTGGCAAAAGGATACACACAAAGAGAAGGAATTGATTACAACGAGACTTTTTCCCCAGTCTCTTGTAAAGATTCCTTCAGAATCGTAATGGCTCTCGTAGCTCATTACGATCTAGAATTACATCAGATGGATGTGAAGACAGCATTCCTTAACGGGGACCTAGATGAAACCGTCTACATGGCACAGCCGAAAGGTTTTGTCGTGGAAGGCAAAGAAAAATTGGGATGCCGTCTAAGAAAATCGATTTATGGGCTAAAGCAAGCTTCAAGACAGTGGTACTTGAAGTTTGATAAGACAATAAAAGAATTCGGGTTTAAAGAAAATGTCGAGGATAATTGCGTTTACGCAAAGTTCAAGAATGGAAAGTACATCTTTCTAATCTTGTACGTGGATGATATTCTACTGGCAAGTAGCGATGTCAATCTGCTACTAGAGACGAAAAAGTTTTTATCCTCGCATTTCGAGATGAAAGACCTCGGTGAAGCAAGATTTGTTCTAGGAATCGAGATTCATCGAGACAGATTAAAAGGGGTATTAGGACTGTCTCAAAAGACATATATAGAAAAGGTCCTGAAGAAATTTAATATGCACAAATGCAGTGCCTCACCTGCACCTATAGTCAAGGGCGACAGATATGGGGAATTTCAATGCCCCAAGACTCAATATGAGATTGAGCAAATGAAAATGGTACCATATGCTTCCGCTGTGGGAAGCTTACAGTATGCACAAGTGTGCACACGCCCTGACATAGCTTATGTTACCGGGTTGCTTGGCAGATTCCAAAGTAATCCAGGACCAGAACACTGGAAATTGGTAAAGAAAGTTCTGCGCTATTTGCAAGGAACAAAAGGCCTCATGTTAACGTACAGGAGAACAGAATCTCTGCGTATCGTAGGATACTCAGATTCCGATTACGCAGGAGATGACAGAAAATCCACGTCAGGATATGTATTCACCCTAGCCGGGGGAGCAATATCGTGGAAAAGTTGCAAACAAACCGTCACTACATCGTCGACAATGTATGCCGAGTTTGTTGCGTGTTATGAGGCTACAGGACAGGTGAACTGGCTAAAGAAATTCGTACCCGGTCTGAGAATGGTTGATAATATATCTAAACCATTACAGTTGTACTGCGATAACGAGCCCGCAGTAATGTACGCTCACAACAACAAGACAAGTGGTGCTGCCAAACACATAGACATAAAGTACTATGTTGTGAAAGATAAAGTCCGAGATCAGATAATAAATCTTGAACACATAAGCACAGTGAAAATGCTTGCGGATCCGCTAACGAAAGGCTTACCACCCAACGTGTTCAAGGAACACGTAGCTGGCATGGGGCTAAGGGATAGCCTGTGATCTTCGGACTACAAGGGCCCAAAAAAAAAAGGTTAAAGAATCGTTTTCTGAATAGAGGAGTATATTGTAGCTGTTGAATCTATCGGCGATTGACCGTGACGATAAAGCATGCTCTATGTACAAATCCATGAAGAAGCGAGAAAAGTAAAGGAAAGAAAAACACAGAGTGAGATCAAGGGGGAGACTGTTGGTTTGATCTCCTACAACCCCTCGGATCCCAACGGATCCGAGAGGGCCTTCCCTCTCACGCGCCCTGATCGGGGGCGTACCAGCACGATCTAGCTGGTGGGCCCCCCGTCGCGCCGCGCAATATAAAAAGGGGGTGGGGGCCAGCGGCTCGTATCACGAGGTTCGACGCGCCGCCGCCGCCCCACCCACAGTTGACCTAACCGATCTAAGTCAAGCGCGGTAAGCGACGGGAAGCGCCTCCGGCATCACCGTCGACGCCCCTGCGCCAACGCCTCCGGCCATCGCCCGCGGCACTGCAAGCACGTACGCCTACGGCCGGTCCACCCCGAGCCCCGCACTACACCACCATGGCGGCCACCTCTGCGTCAGCTCCCGGCTTAGGCCACGAAGGTATACTCCGTGATATTCCCTCCTCTCTCTGTCCCTCTAATCATCTCTATCTCTTGATTAAGCCATTAAACAGAGCATATCCTAATCTAATTAACGCATTAGCCGATCCAAATTCTTAACAAAGCTTAGTCCAGAATTATGTTGGAAAATTTGTCGGTGACAGTGGCAACAACACCAAGCAAGCAGTAGGCATGAACAAGCTTGCAGCTGCAAAGCACAACCAACAGTTGGCAATAAAACGCAGGCCGTTCACTCGGAAGAAACTGCATAGCTACCTGCACCGGCACGACATAGCTACCGCTGCAGCAGCAAGGCATGCAAATTTTTACAGCAGTAAAGCAAATTCACTCGCAAGCTATAGCCGACTGCAAGAAGGTGCAGCATTGTGCGGATTCTTATTCTTCTGTTGCGTGATTTTTTCCCCCTTGGGACTAATGCCTCATGCTGGCGAGCATCTGTCAGAAAAGTACAGCCACTCCTTGCTGATATACGGACTGAGTCACTGAACGACTGATCCTCCATGATTGGCTTGGATGGAGCCATGGAGGCGACAAGTGCCTGAGCCACGAGAAGATCGATCGGAGGAATTCAAGCTCCATCATATCGGCAGCAAAATGTGATTTGGCATGAGGCAAAAAGGTTCAGGGTTGATTTGCACAGTTCGTCTTCGTTGAATTTGGTTGCTTCGATGCGTTCGTCTTGGTAATCTTTTTTGAAAATCTTCGTCTTGGTAATCTAGCAGCTATTGGGACCCCCATTAAACTAGGGCAGCATTTCTGTAGATCCTTTTCTGACTTCTGAATATTTTTGTCATATGAGCCCGAGTGTGCATGCTGACTGCACCAAATGCACTTCAGTGACTGGGATGATACCTGCGGTTGCTGTTTTCTTCTTGAAACTTCTGCACCTGTTTCAGATCGATTTAATCTAGAAAAGAACTTTTGATATCCTCACGGTCTCTACAAACTTTTGATATCCTCTTGCACCTGTTTCAGAACAACGACAAACGCCTGAGCGTACGCTACACACCTCTGCACTCTTGCGCTTTCGGAGCTTCAGATATACTGAATGTTCTGATTTCTGAATAACCTGAGAGCTGGTCAGCTGGTCACCAGCTGGATATCTGAAGCTCTGAACAACACACAGCATACATCCAGCAAGAAAATATTGGTGGCGTGGCAAGAACATCAAGCAAGAGTAGGCATGGACAAGTTTGCATCAGCAAAGCACATCCTGCTTTTCATTTCTGCATCTACACAAAGGACCTGAAATTTTGTATAATGCCGAGGAGATCAACTCCCTATCTCCATGAATCATGATTTCCTTTTCGGCATTTTTTACGCATTCATAAACCGGGAAATCGATGGTGAATCAGATTTCTTCTCCAAACAGAAATTTGTCTTTTTAAGGTCCGCTCAAATGTTGGACCTTCAGAAACTTTAAAAAGGTGGCAAATGGTGCTCCCTATATTGAACTGGCGATTGGATGGATGGAGCTACTTCTGTTTAATTGCTCCAGCTCTATTTCAGTTCGCTGGCATAAGAATTGGTGGGATGTGTTTTGACCATTGACATGCACACTGCATTTGGATCGTTGAAATGGGCGGAATTGTTAATTTCAGGTTGCTGGTATAATTCTTGAAGGAATCAAACTGGTGTAGAGTCAGTTTTAGTTTCAGATTTCAGTGAATCTAACAATGCAGTAATTAAGTAAACTGGCGGTATTTGGGCTCCCGATATGAACAAGATTTTTTCTCTCCAACGGATATGAACAAGATTGAATCCTTTTCATTTGATATCCTCACTGCCATCTACAGGACTTGACAATATGCTTATATGCAAACATCGAATCTCACTCACACACACACTCCCTCCAGATCAGAACAACACATGGCCTCCAGATCTCAAGTTCTGAACTTCTGATGCAACAAAAGAGACTCAAAATATGAAGCGCCTGAACTTTCCGATGTTAGCTCCTGCTGGCCAATTGGAGAAATCTTGGTTCGAATCAGTGTTCTTCAAGGATCATGCCAAATTTTTGGATTCTCACGATTACGAAGGCGGCAAGACGAACTTCGAGCTCGGCGACGGCAGTCCAACGTGCCCGACAACGGGGACAAGCTGCCAGAGGCGGCAAAGTAGCGGTGGAGAGACAGAGAAGGAAGAGGCGCAGGAGGCGAGAGCCGGCAAATAAGGGAACGGGATAGAGCAGCGGCTGAAGCGGAAACCGGTCCCCCGGGACGACGCGGCCGTCGCCATCGCCGGAGAGCGAGGGGAAGAGGACGGAGAGATAGTGGCCCAAACGAGGGACTATTTTGAAAAACAAATATACGAGTTAGCGGTTTTTATATAAAAAATCGGATCGCGACTAGTAATCGCAATCCAATCTAAGGGGGGTATGTGAAAATATTGGATCCATTTCAGGGAGTTTAATAAAAATATTTAAAGGATATTAGTGGCCTTTTTGCAAATATAGTTCTGCGACCCGCGGTGGCCACGACCTCGCCATGGCGTCTCCGGTGGTCACCCCAAGCTCGCCTCCAGGCCCTGCTGCGCTACTCAGACCGGCTACGCACCGCGCCAGACGGACCTTTCCTTCTCCATGCCGCAAGCCCGGCGCCCGATTTCGAATAGGGTAGGACACGCGAGAGAGAGAGAGAGAGAGAGAGAGAGAGAGAGAGAGAGGGAGAGAGAGAGCGAGAGAGCGAGAGAGAGGGAGAGGGGGAGAGAGCGAGGGAGGGAGGGGGCAGCGGCTGCCGCTCCTGATCACCAGATAATGTGCATCGCAGCGAGCGGCTCCCATGCCGACGGGACCAACGGCTCTGTCCCTATCGCTCCTCACCTCGGTGGTGCCGGTGCGTTGGTCCGTGAAGCTGCGGCCGCGGTGTCTGTAAGCGAGTCCAGGAATCTGAAGGCAAACAAGGTTCTGCTGGAGCAGAGAGAGAGACAGCTTCAGAGTACCAAGTATAGGAAAGAGGAGACGATGTGGGTGGTCTGCTCATCAACCCAAACATAGTGAAAATTGTGGGCGTTTCCAGCAGTGGAGCACTTCAAAACGGGACAAGTATCATGTGGTTATGCATTTTCTCTGCCCACAATTCAGTGGTTCTGCACCTGTCATCTCTTGATCATTCTCATTCCTAGTCCAGCATTTCAGCAGCCAGTCACATAAATCCAAACTAAACTAGTGTCCATGTGTCTAGATCAATTTACCTGTTGTCCTATCAGAAGCATCGAACTGGCACAAAGTTGGAGAAAGACTATGGGGGAAAAAACTGAGCTGTGTGCAATGCATCGACTGCATCCAAGCTCTAGATTGTCAGTCTTTGTGAATTTTAAACATGGAACGTGTGTTGAGTACTGACATTAACCATGCATTTTGGTCGTTGAAATGGTAGTTAGAGCTGTTATGATCTGCTTGTATCTCACAGTACTTGAAGGAAGCGGATCGGCTGTGTCAGTGTCAGCTTCAGTTTAAGTGATCATAGAATCTGATGTGGTATTTGGGTTCTATATACGAACAAGGTGGAGCCATTTCAGACATTGACTTACTGGCTGTCAGACAGGCATGAAACCTTTGCAGTTATTGCTATTTTCCATGACAACAACAATTACGCGACGATACGCAACATGAGCAGCATCAAATCTGAAAGGTAAACTGCACGTTCAGAATAACCAGAGCGCTGGACACTGGCTTCAGATAACAACACAAGCATGCATTATATTTCTGGAGTCGTCACGCCAAAGAAGCAGCTCGATACAGGAAGCACTTCCACTTTCTGGGCTTAGCTCCTGATGCCCGGCGGAGCCGGCGTGGTTGAGGACCTTGAGGTAGTCTTCTTCAGTCTTTGGATTCCATCAGTTTGGAATGCGCAGGCGCCGCGCCAGAATTGCTCTGGGTTCATCGCCACGAACCGAAGACCATCCCGGCATTACTGGCATTGTCAGGTGAAATGCTGAACTCGGCGCGAGCAGCTCACCAGTCACCATGGTGCTCGACGTGTTGTCGGCTCGATCGCCCTGGGATACGGCGCGGTCAAGTCCTCGGCGTCGGCGAGGTGGACGCCGTCGCGGTGGCGCGGTCCGGCGCCGACCGCCACGAACGTGTAGCGCACGCCGCGGCGTGCTATGAGGTGGCACGGCACGGAATCCGCCGAGATCGCCGCCGGCGTGCTCTGAGCCGGCAGGCATGCGGGCGGCTCGCGGCGACGGGTGCGTGGTGACCCGCGCGGACTTTGTCCGGCCAGGGAAGGTGGAAAGGGGGTCCTTTTTGTGATTATGCTCGTAGATCTCAGCCGGTCAAGTTCAATCCAGCGGTTGATATAGCACCTAGGGGTGGACGGTATTTGAATTTGATATACCGTCCACCACCCTCAGGGTCTGTCCGCGTCCGTCTCTTGCCATCGGCCACCTGGTCGCCATCATCGTCGACGGCAACCACGCCGGCCTGGTCTCTGTACAGTCCCTCCCGGCCGACCGGCACTGGAAGACCCTGCCCGCCTGGGCGCGGCCGCTCACCACACCGCCTGGGTGTGCTTCGAGGCGGGCGGCATGCCGCCGGCAAGCGATGCGATCTGTGCGCGGCGACCCAGCAGCTTTGGAGGCAGGGGCGCAGGGCGGTGCTGAGCGGCGGCGACGACTCAGAGCCAGTCCCCGACCTACACTCAACCGGACACATCCTGGCGTGGCGTCCTTGTATATGACATACGACGTCGAACAAGTAGCTCCACCCCATTAACCAGCACAGAAGATAATGGAAACTGGGCTGGAAACCAGGTTTTTTTTTTTGAAGAAATGGAATCCAGGTTATAATAGTATTTTTTTTCTCTAAATCCTCTCTCAAGTGTCCTCGACTTTTTTCCTAGACTTTGTAACATCATATAATACATCAGAATGTGTACTAGTTACATCAACTAAAAATAGCTCGCTCAAACATCTCTGCCAGTAGCCACAGTGCTACCGGCATCCAATCCACCAGTGAACCGGTTCGCACCTTTTCACTATCCTGATTGGTAGCTCTAGATCTAGATATAGAATTGGCAACTTGGCATAAAAACTGTACATTGAAAATGCTTAAATGGCACGGCAGTCATCGGATGTGCGTGTTTGGATGGAGAAGAGTGCGGATCGGACACGTCATGGCACCTCCCTAGCTCGTCCAATGTCCTTCCTTCAGAACTGTAGTCGTTGCGGGCAAACTCGGTCCAGGATGTTGAACCACGCGATTTTACTAGGATCATGCTGTCAATTGGCGGGATTCATCATTTGCACTGTCAGCCACTTGATACCTTGATCTCACATTCTGCATCGATTCGATTGAGATTTAGTTTTGTCCGGCATTGAGGAGCTTTTGACACGATGTGATATCATAAAAGCATATATAGTTTTCAATCATCAGAAAAAACGTATAGGGTATTAGAAACCTCGAGAAGTGTGACGTAGTAAAAGTCTTCCATGTGCTGCATAAGGGCCGAACCATCCCTGATTGAGCGGAGCAGATTTATTTCTGTTTGCAGTAGTTTCTCCACAAGTTGCTTCTCTCCTTTCATCTGCAGCGAATGATGAGCCCAGTTAGTGAGAACAATGTGAGCAATAACATTCTAGTAACAGATAGAGGCAAGACACCCACAAATTCAGTGACAATAACATCTGGTGTGTACTCCCCTATCACATCACCTTGGTCTTCATCATCTAATATTCCATTGCTTACCTGTGCCACATACAAATACAGTTCTATGATATAGTTGACAACTGCAGGATCTGGATAAATAAAAACTGGATAACTAATCATCAACATTATTAGAACATGTTTGGATCGAGAAAGGATAGAAAAACTACATTACCAGTGCATCTTTCGAATCTCCAAATTTGAGATAAACTGGTGCTTCCACATGGCAATAGCCCATAAGACGTGGTACTGTTGGAATGATATCTCGGTGATTGACAATTCTCCAGCTGTCCTTTACTTTCTGCAAAATGATCCAAAAAAATATATTGTGGTTGCTTTTGATTTTCTAGTTCATAGATCATTGCAATTTTAAGTTACATAAACAGCATCGGAGTTACAACTGAGCCCATAATGATATATACACAGATTCCAGCTAACAGGCTTCAACAATTGAAACACTAAACAGATACACAAAAGATTTCCTGTCAACTGGAGTGATTCTGGAATTTGGTTTGCCACGGGTGTAGGCATATCTAATCTAGGCGCTGAATACCACAATACTGCATGAGGGTAAGAAGAACATTTTACTATCTTGTTTTCCAATACCAAATGAAAGCGTTGGATCATTCCTGCTTCCTTCTTTTTTTACCTTTTTTATATATCTTACCTTCACTCTCCATCCAGACAAAGGGTTGGCAGTATTTTGTATGTCTTCTGTAATAATATTTCTATGAAGCTTCCCAGGCACTTGATGTTGTAATATTTCAAATTAAAACTAGATAGGTACTTGATATCATATTCAATACGAACTTAACCACCATTTTTTGTCCAATATATAAAGGACAGAAAGAAGATTAAAAAATTATGCCAGTACATAAAAAGATTAAGTTGCTCAAAGTTCACATTCATTTCAACAACTCCAAAATAAAATGACTTAACTGACCCTTATTCCACACCAGAAAATATATTATGTCCAGAAGAATATTATGATTTGGTTGTAATTTATCAAGTATTCCGTTTCTAAATCAAAGTTACTAAATGGTCTTAAAATTACCGCATTGTAGACTTCTGCAAATCTTCTATTTCCAACTCTAGGGGAGCCAAAGTTGTACATTGTCACAAATATGACACCATTCCTATACAAAGGTGACACGAAACATATGGACACATTAATATTGAAAAACGTGTAGGAGAAATAGTAGAAAACCATAATAGAAACTTTTTGAAGTTGCCAACTGCAGGAGAAGAGTTATACATACATAAATTATTGGTGAGCTATGTTGACGGTTTATAACACAATCATATACAGATATGAAGTTAAACCATTAATTATCTTCTTTAAATTGAATGAAGCGGTGAAGCACCAGTGCAACAGACCATTTATTAGAATGACAGTATCCTGACACTCTTTCTTCATTATGAAGGCAAACACTATCTAGAGGAAGAGAAGTTAAAAAAGGACCCATCCAAGTTCATGTGATCTTTTTAGGTTTACCACATGTTAAATGCTTGACTTTTTACCCCTCTCCACATACCATGGATCAAATGATGGCATATGGTGTCTGTGAAATGACAAGATCATAGATTTAGATCAAGCCAAAATTCTAACTTACTTGGCCATTTGACTTGATGAAAGTTCAAGAGCAAGAAGGGTTGCTAGTGCTCCACCTAAACTGTGTCCAGTTATATATACATGCCACCTAGGTATATTTTCTGCATCTTCTTCATCCCTGCAGTGGAATAATGAGATATTTTGTGAATATAAAGTTTGAGATAGTTACTTGATGGAGCTTTTTATGCACCTAAATGCAGAAGCGTTCAAGTTTTGTGAATATAAAGTTTTGAAATGTGGAGCTTTTCCAGCAATAGTTTTGTGAGATAAGCCAAAATTCCTTGTGGATAACGAGAACATGCTATGGAAGGTTGAAATGAATTTTCCCGGTTCATATTATATTACAAATACTTACTGGTATCCTACTGCATATTTGATAAGAGCCATGATCCTATTCCTAACAGAGTCATAAGCACCTAAGAATCCACTGTGAACCTAATACATGGTATGAAAACATGTCAGTTAGCATAACATGTGAACAAGCACATAATAAAGATAAGGAAGAAAGTAGATGACTAACTTGAACTTCTTGTTTAAAGTCACCACCAAGCCTCTCAGGGTTTAGTCTGCAGTCAGGGTGAAAACATGTTTTGCCAAGGGAACATACAATTTAAAAAGGGAAAAGTTACTGCTACATCGTAAGTCTTACCCAGCAGGTACCAGCATTAAGTCAGTTCTCAAATCCTTCCACCTTGACTAGGTAGGTATGTAGAAACCAATGCAAGGCGAAGTGAATAAGATGAGATATATTACGAATATCAAGTGAATTTTCTATTAATAAAGAACCCAAACAAGGCTTTCATGTTAATGCATACTTGTTCAGTTCCTCGGAAGGCAACAACTAGCCTTCTTCGCGAAGAATCACGCCAAATGGCAACCTGAAAACATTTGTTCATATAATCTACCAACACGAGTATATGGAGACGGCAAACTCACTGATATCACAACAATAACTCACTTGTGTATCTGTCGAAATGTTGTCAAGAAAACATATCTTTTCAAAATCTGATTTGATGAAACTATTACGTCCCAGTGAGGTGGCAAGCATAGCCCATGCCTCCATGGCAGTCTCTGCACTAGCAAACAGACGCCGCATATCCTCTGCTTTCTGTGCATCAACGGATTGTTTGGTAGATGTAACAGCATTATCCTTATCAATAGAGTCTTCAGCTGCACCAACTTCTTGTTCTATGATCATATCATCTTTCCAGGTTGTCTCATTTGTTGTTACTGAATTGTTGTCATATGATGAGAGGTTTTTTGAAAGTATCATTAGAGCACCTAGTATATTCTCTGTTTGAGACAATACATCACGAGATACTTTATTGATGTCCAGAAAGGAAGATTGCTCCTTCTCCTCTTTGGCTGTCAATGCTCCATTTTCATTGACAGCACCAACTGCATCTTCAGGAGCTGTTTCACTGCCATCACTTGTTGAAGTATCTGCAGTTGCCAATCCAGACTCTAAATATTTCTGCTCGGCAATTTCGCGTGATTTCAGACCAAGTGAACTTAATAGGTCAAATCCATCCAATTTCTTGACCTCAGGAAGAGAAAACCCAAAGTTTTGTAGAACGTTTTGATTGAGCACATTATTCAAAGCTCTCCAGAAGTATTCGTCTGATTCCTTCATATCTGACGACGCATTTCCTGCACTGTTAACAGCTGCAGCAGGAGATTGACCCTCACTGTGAGAATATGAACTATCTCCAGAATCAATATTCTGCTGTTGAAGCTCATTTGATTCAACTGGATTATCCCGGGATTCTTCAACACTTTCAGAGATCTCATCTCCACTTTCCAAAGATGGTGGTTTTGGAAGGTAGGTGTACGTGAAAGAACTGAGTTGCCCAAATGCAGACTGCACAAACTGACTTGCATTTATACTTTCAGATCCAAGGACTGTCCTAAGAGCAGATCCCAGGCTGCTCTTCACAAAAAAGTCAGATACAAAGGGTATTCTCCACCATTGTTTATCGCGCTCAATATCATCATAACTCTTGTATTTGACCTGAAGTATTATAGAAGAAACTTAGATCACCGATTCGAATGAAACAACAACATTACAAATATTCAACACCATCAACTAACTTAAATATTGGTATCAGTTTATAAGAACATATTGATAGAAGGATTAAAGAAAAAAGAAAAAGAAAGATAAATAAGGATTTTGATGCTTCTTACCTCATCTGGGAGGCAAGGATCAGTTTGTTAGAGCATGCACGTTCGTTATAAATAACCAGAATTTTTTTTTTTTGCAAGGGTCTTACCTCTATCTCAATAGTTCCACCACCACCAAGGCCTTCTAATTCAACAGTAACATCATGACTATTTCCTAAAAAAGAACAAGGGCACTATAAGCTTTCTAAAAAGAGCAAGATGAAAGAATGTGTTCACATTAAAGATTCATGGAGAACACCTGGTTGCACTCTAAGCAGTTTTTCACATGAGTACTTGCAACGAAAATCGAAGTAAGAGACAAGAAAGCGACCAACCTACAGATTGTGCTTTCATTTTGACCAAATTGACACAACTGAGCATAAATCTACCCCAGTTAAAAAAAACTAAGTTGTATTTTGGTATATGTTTACTTCTTTCACAAATATCGCTATAGCATTGACAACAAA
The DNA here is from genome assembly GCF_002211085.1 of Panicum hallii. Lineage (NCBI taxonomy): Eukaryota > Viridiplantae > Streptophyta > Magnoliopsida > Poales > Poaceae > Panicum > Panicum hallii. Next base: position 39,234,500 of record NC_038048.1, on the reverse strand, counting down.
TAGTTTCAACAAGACATTGTTTCACTTACTACTGCTTATGGATATTAGCAAATAGTCTTAACTATTAGAATAATAAATGCAAAGGTCGCTTGAAGCAAAACTCAGGAGAACATCTTTTGAAATAGAGTTAACTGGAGATGAATAAGCAATATGGCTTTGGTCACTACGCCCTGTATGATTTTCAACAGGATGCACGGTGCTTTAGATCAGAAAGATTACACAGTTGAGGAACGTGTCTTTGTGGAGTTTCACTATAATTAAGAAAACAACAGCGGTTGTTAGATAGTATATCAGAAATCCCAGTGCAGATGGTAAATTGCATCTTTTGAGATGCACGAACTGGTGCAATTGGAAGGTTCGACCACACTTGGACCAAGCTTATTGTAAATCACTATTTTGTTCTTTGATGTAACACCACAATCATAAATAATAGAAGCAACCTGTTCATTTTCTCAAACAGCTTCCTATTATTTCTGGTCAATACCATCCTGTTTCACCATCTATTTTGGCCAGGATTCTGTACAGACCGGTCCCACTGAGAGCAAGAAGGGAACTGGCATCCATGACCTATTGGGAATGGGCTAAAATAATCTTTGATATAATAAAGGAAATACCAGGGGGGAGAGATTGCTAATTTTTGTTAATACAGAGAATTACCATCACAAAGTGATTCAAGGTACAATCCAGCATTTCCCATGCGTTTGTGTGGGGTAACAAGGTTTGCATCCCAAGCTGCAACCTATTGTGGAATTTGGTACCACATGCCAAAAGGCACAAAAATCATTCATAGCAGCAGCAAGATATGGCAAAGTAAGTGATTAAAACAAACACTAAATATGCAGAAAATCATATGGTTGATTACTATCATTTCCTATTTACTGAAATGCATGTTTTCTTATCCGCTTCTTTTGAGTCAATAAAAATAATCTTCACCATGTATTCTGGACTTCTGAAAACCACAGACATGCATTTCAGTACATTGGATATTTGACGTAAGTGCTGCTGATTCATCTTAAGTTTCAGGGGAGCATGTACCAACATTCAACACAGTTTATAAGACCTGGATCGAGCCCAATATCACTACAAGCCTACGGGACCAAGATAGCTGACAGATTAGTGGGACCAAGGAGAAATGGTTAACAAGAGTACAAAACACACAAGTAAAATGATTGGACCAAAATGGGGACCATGAAATTATAACTTCTTGATACCTGAAGCAGATTTTCTCGAGATTTCCTAATGTTAAATGTGAAGTTTTCATTCCATGTTGGCTCCTTTGTCCTACGATGATCAATTACTGAAATCACACTCTGCAGCAATAATGCAAACAACTAGAAATTTCTAGTTTTCTCAAGGAAATTGCCCACTAGTTGAGTGTTCTCAAATGAAATAAAAAGGCTATTATATATATATATATATATTGCATAAACTATCTTAATTTGCATACAGAGAGCCGAGAGGAATTTCTTATTTACAGTAGCACTCTCATCCCAGCATACAATGAAAAGGTACAAGTAACTCACGCCCATTTAATGTTGCTTTTTGCAATTTGGCCATTCAGTTGTAGAATTACATAAGGATCACTTGTACCCTGCAATCAGAGGAATTAGGAGAGTGGAATTGTTAGAGTCAAAGAAGAGAGCTATGAGTAACAGTTGCAAAGAAAATGTAAAACGTATTGCTAATCCATTCAAAGAAACAAGGAAATTTTCATTAATAAATGCAGCAAATGGGCAAATAGCATCGATACATTCAAGAGAGAAAAAATAGCATCGATAAAACACATGGTGAGCATTCAGTGGCATAGGCCATTAGGCATCATCGTACCCATGGATCCATTGCAGGAAGATTTATGCCTCTCTTCAGCTTCACGACTAATTGTCCATCATATACTTCACGGAGAAACACGCTGCAACAGTTGAGGCATCATTCATCACAACATTTACAGTGACAGCAACAGCACATTCAGAAATCTCATTCCTATTTATTAACACCACACTACCACAGCCAGAAGTTCTCAACAAATAGTTTAAGCTCTATAAGGAAGGGTAAACCCACAACTCACTCGGATAGGAACACTGTCTGACATTCCGCCGCATCGGTCTCGCGCCAGCCCACATCTGCCTGCCAAATACGACGACCAATTGAATTGTGCCATGTAAGCTAATCCATGCCGCTTGTCTCCATAAGCTTGAAGGGCTAGTGCAGTTCGTGGACGGGGACGGGTAGGCCATGAGGGGAACAAGGGGCTCACCGGTGGACTGGTGTAGGCTTCGAACGCGAACCCGGCGAGCACGACGGCGAGGTTGAGGTCGAACGGCGGCCGCCGCGGCCCGTCCTCCTCCTCCATCAATCCCTCCCCAGCGTTCTCGGAATCGGGCTGCACGGCGGACGACTGGCCTCCGACGCACCTGGCCCTCAGCCCCGCCCATCCCCGTCGCCTTCCCCTCCTTGTGCACCAGCACCGCCACACCACCGCCCTGCAGCCGGCCAGCGAGCGCGCGGGGAGGAAGGAGGCCGTTGAGCGCGCTGGCGTGACGCGGCACGCACTTGCGGGAGCACTGGTTGAGGCCATTATGGTCCGGCGGTTGCCGCCGTCTCGCCTGGGTTCACTTCCGCCGTCGCTTCCGGCCGTGAGAAAGGAAGGAGAGAAGAAGCGAGGAGGCGCTTCTAGTGGAGCGCTAGTCTGTTCGAGTGGTGGTGGGGGGAGGATGGAAGGCGCGCCACGTTTGCGATGAACTGCTCCAGCTGCTCTCGGTGTCTGCTAGTTGGGCCCCCACGGCGCTGTCAGATTGGGCCCAGTTTCCGCCGAGTGATCGTGTCGGTCTCGCAATCTCGCTGGTTGTCAGAATGCTAATCCTGACGGCATCGACTGTATTCAGCGTCACCATGGTAGGATGGCAACTCTGACAGCCTCGACTTCTAGCTCGTCTATGTTAAAAGTTTCTTAGAATTTGACATCTCCAGGCCAAAATGCATCGACTACATTAGAGGATCAGAACGATGTGTTCTTGGCAACAGGCACCGAAATCTCGTCAAGCAGCAGCAGCTATACAATTCTAGATCGAGACAAGAAACGCGAGGCAGGCATGCCCGCCGCGGCACCCTGCGGATGGTCGCAGGCTACATCAAGTAGCCTTCCACGCTGCCGTCGTCCGAGGGCCTGCCGTGCTCGCTCATGCTCCCCCTCAGCCTGTAGAAGCTGAGCCTCCCCTTGGCGCGCAGCGGGCCGGACCAGTCGTACATGGCCAGGGACTCGATCTTGTCCAGCACGGCGCTCGAAGCCGACCGCGGCCTCCGCTCGTCCGCGCCGCCGGCGGGGTCCGAGCCGTAGCCCGGGGGAGCGCCGGGCCCGGCGTGGCGGGGTCGTCGTTCCACGTGCTCCTGCTGCCGTCGTTCCAGGGGGACTCCTCCGTCGCGCCGCCGCCGAAGGAGCCGCTGCAGGTCTCGTCGCCGGCCCCGCCCCCGCCGCTGTGGATCAGCTTCAGCGCCTGAACGACCTCGCCCATGAACGGCCGCTGCGACGCCTCGACGTGCACGCACATGGACGCGATGGCCGCCGCCTTGGCCAGCTTCTCGAAGTCGTAGCCCGCCGGCAGCGACGGGTCCACCAGCCGCTGCAGGCCTTCCCGGGTGGTGAGGAGTGGGCGCGCCCAGGTGACCAAGTTCTCGGACCCCGGTGGCTGGGTCATGTCCACGGGCTTCCGGCCTGACAGCAGCTCGAGGAGCACCACACCGTAGCTGTAGACGTCACTCTTGACGAGCAGATGCCCCGTCATCGCATACTCTGGGGCAACGTACCTGCAAACCATGACAAAGTCACAAATGAACCAAAATGCAGTAAACAAAAGAAAATTGCATAAATTGTTCAGACGATAATAAAGAGTTAACTATACTCAGAATCATTAAAATTGCATTCAAGAATTACATGATGGAAGTTGAGGAATAATAATAGTAGAGGTCTTACCCGAAAGTTCCCATGACCTGAGTAGAAATATGATCCATCCCATCTGATGCTTCCTTTGCCAGCCCAAAATCAGCAACCTTGGGGGTGAAATCATTTTCCAATAGAACATTGCTAGCCTTGAAATCCCTGTGAATGACATGGGGATTGGCATCCTCATGCAGGTAGGCTAGTCCCCTTGCAGCGCCGAGGGCTATTTTTATTCTAGTGTCAAAATCAAGTGGACCGTATATTTTATCCGAGCCTGAAACATCAAAAAAGTAATACAAGAATAAGAGATTATTATACACTTAGAGAAAAATTATGGTTGAGCATGAGGTTCAGTCTTGCTAATCCAAGGTTCTAAAATTGCAAGTACTGTTAAGATGCTATGAAAATCACTATGATTTCACATACCATGTAGATGAGATTCAACACTTCCGTTTGGAACAAGCTCAAATACCAAGCATCTAGTGCTCCGTTCAATGCATATACCAATAAGCTTGACAAGATTGCGGTGATGCAAACGACTTAGCATCTCAACCTCCGCAATGAACTCGCGATCTCTGTTTTGATGTTTCCTTGTGAGCAATTTGACAGCAACCTCAACACCATCTTCAATTATACCGCGATAAACGCGTCCATAACCCCCTTCACCTATTATTTTGCTGAAGCTGAAGTTTTCTGTGGCCTTCTCAAGCTCGGTTATTGTAAATGTCTTAACGGTGGATGGGCAAGTTCCTATCGTTGAGGCAAATGATGCTGCCGAGCTGCTTGTACCAGAGAATGATGACCTCATACCTGAAAAAGAAAAAATAAATTATGTTACAAAATCAAGAGGAACTCATATTCTAAATGAGGATGTTTTATGGTCCCTGATGTATAGTTGTTCAGGAATCAAAGCAAGATCATAATAGAGCCCAAGTCATTGCTCTTTGCTTACTAACTATTAGCTTAGTAACTAGTGATAAAACTATTGTGCCACAACATATTTCAATACATGACAAACCAAAGTACCAACAGTGCCTCCATTGGACCAGATAGAAGTAACAGGAATGAGCAAGAAATTTTTAACACTCATGACGAGCACTATTTGGTCAGTGCGAGTTTTCCTGGAAATGGGAGACGGCACCTCAGGTGTCTGCATCACCTGACCCAGATTCTAATTCTGGGTACAGGAGTGGAAAGCACCACTGTATAGAAACAAGTCCCAAGGGTTAACATGTAATTTGCATCCTAATTATTCAAAATGCAAATGACTATGGTGCAACACAACAGAGGTGTAGTATATTCTACCAATTGTTATGAAAATTACCTCCTTTTCTGGTGATGGACGAACTTGAAATAGGCCCAGTAGCATGAGAATTTTTTAATCCTTTAAATCTCCAAAGGATGCCAATGGCAAAGCACATCAAAACAAAAACCACAGCTGACAGAGCAATTATCGCAACCACTTTAGAGTTAATCTTATGATGGCTTCTATTGTGTATATTTGCACCAAAAGGGTCCTCGTTACTGCTTACTGGACCCAAGGATCCAGGAATAGGTACCAAAGAAGGAAGGCCTGCAATATATGTATGATTAAATAAAGCAAACAACAAAAATCACCACAGAAAGCTAGTGATGTGAATGTATCAGTATTCACCTGGATAATGAACATATGCAGCGACATAGTCACCAAAAATGGATGAGTTTATTGGCACCTTCTTTTGCAAAAATCTGTTGCTAATCAGTAAGGCTGAAGTCCTATCAAACTTCTGACCTAGGGGCACCAAGTCAATGGTTACCGTTGTCTTTTCAGGATCTTGAAGACTACTCCCAGCACCCATTATCCGAACTTGGCTCTGTTTCAGGAATGTACCTGCTGCAACCTCAATTTCTAATTCATCGATTCTCGGAAATAACTGATACGGTGCCACACCAAGGTCAAGCTGAATTTGCATAGGATATACACAACCACAAGGTGAACCAATTGGAGTCGACGTAAGCGGAGCGGAACAAGTTGTTCCACTGCAATCTGTCAAAATTCAGGCATGGACATGTCTCATTATTGTTATTTTCTTCTGTACTAGGCGAGCAATTTGCAATCTCTGGTGGACAAATGAGAAAGTTAGAAACCTTGTCTTTCTGATGATGCCGAAGAAGGTGGTGGGGAAGCATGATGCCTTTTTCTGTGATGCCTGTGCACTGGGGGAGCAATAATGGGGCCTGAGAATCAAAAGGAACATGATTTGTATGAAGAATGCTAAACAGAACAAGTAGCTAAAGTGGAAGGGTACATGGTGAGAATTGTATTTGCTTGTTACAACTATGTTACTATTCATGTGTACAAATCTCAAGAGTTTTTCTACTTACCTTGGGGCTGAGAAAAAGGTGCTGGGCCTGGGGCTAGGGCAGGAAAGCGATGCTGATGGGTTCTACTCAAGAATCCAAATAAGTATGCTGTAACACTTGTTGAGCTTGAAGTTCCGAGTTGCACTGCGTAAGATATTCCAAAAAGAAACAATTAACCCAGACAATGCATACAAGTATGGCAATATCAAAATAAAGAACTCGCGCTACAATACAACTAAAATAAAAAAGGTGTTTCATGCACTGCGAATTGGGTTTTTGTTACCCGCATTTGGAGCTGTACAGTCTATTAGTTAGGCAACGCGGATTGTGATGACGATTGACAGCTCTAGGCTCTAGCAAGAAGAATGAAGAACCCTGGAGGAGCCCAAAACCCTCGCCGACCACCAAAGTCTAAATATTTCAGGTTTGATCCAAGTAGCAGAAAATGCCGCACCCGCATCACAGCCCTGCTGTATTCAGGCACGTGGAGAAGCGTGCGGGGAATCGCCGCGGCGCCAGTGCGAAAAATTCAAAGCGCAGATTTTTTTCAGAAAAAATCGCAACTTTTGCATGCTATAAGCCTGGGCCGACTCAAGGGAGAGGCGTGATTCAGATGCACTCCGACGAATCACGAGAGCACAGCTCCATGAAGCAAAAAAGGCAGAACCATCTTTTGCCCCGCTCATACGCAGGGGAACTTGGCACGCACGCCATGCCCGCCGGCTCCTCCCCGGCGATCCCACCGCGAGAGCGCAAGCCAGATTAGAATTCTCCCCGGCATTGCAACTCGAACTCGGGAGGACGCGACGCACGGCGAGGAAATAAGGAAAACCCCAAGGACGTACCGGAGACCACGAGGAGGAAGAGCACCGCCGCTCCCCGCGGCGGCATCTCGGGACGCCGCGGCCGCCGGCGTCGCGGTGGGGAGGGCCGGGCTCAGGGCGACGCCGCCATGTGGGCCCCGGGCGGGGGGATCCCAGCCGAGCAAGCCCGCCTCCTTCCTCGCGCTCTGCTTCCGCTGCCCTGCTGCTGCTGCTCCAGTTTCTTTCTTTTTTTTCCCCTTCCCTCGGAGTCCTTTTTGGTTCTTCGCATTGAAGTGAGGCGCTGGTCCCGAGGGAGCATTAATTGGCGGGTGGGAGATGCACCGAGGAGGCCTTTGAAGCTTTTCCAAGCGTGTCCCGTTTTTTATATTATTTTTTCTCCCTGGCCGCAGGCTGAGTTTTCTCTTGAGTGTCAGCCAGAATTCTCTTTTGGTAATTTTTTATGTTATGAAACAATTTTGGTAAGTGTTTTTGGAACTTTTTTATGTGATGGTCTTAGCACCAAAATTCGTATTTGCCACTAAATTTTTCTTTGGATTGAACCATGTTCTCCTAGGCTTGACCTTCTCTTTCTAAAAAATAAAACCCATAGAATAAATGACATCTATGGTCCACGTACTGGTCAAATGCCCTCCAAGTCGGGCCTCTGTGTTTCCAAAACAAAACCTTCTTATGCTTATACTTATATATCTACTGTTTGAGAGACAATTTTGAAAATGTGCAGTAGTACTATTAAAGATATTTTTATTGTTTAGCTGAGGTCATGGCATTGCTTGAGCTAGTGTAGGTGAAGGTGCAGGTACTATCTCCTAGGAGATTATGACGCTATTGTGGACCTAGAGCAAAAGAACCATTTTTTTCACGGGAGACGAACAAAAACAGCGGTGCGCTGCCCGTGCGGAACTGATCTTGCTGCCAGCCAACGCGGCGCTAGACTTAAGAAGAGTGAGCTTAAAGGAAGAGCATAAAGGCTCAGGCCCACCTCGTCCGTTGCAAGCCCGCAAAAGAACATAAAGCTCATAGACTTTTTAGTTACACCAAAATATAGCGATACGAATGTTCGGTGTCAGAAAAGAGATTTAGACCAACTCCAGCAAGGGTGCCCTTCCGGCCTCCCATATTGGGGAAAAAGGGCGCGGGCCCCACGTTTATCCGCAAGTAGGCAGCCGAGCGTTTCCAGCGGTGGCTCGCATCCATCCCCCCATCCGGCTGGCGGTGCGGGCGGCCGTTGGTTCCCGCGGTGGCTCGCATCCGTTCCTCCTTCTCGAGCTCGCCGCAGATCCACGCCGGCGCGGCCAGAACCAGCAGGGGAAGGAGCTCCACGCCGGCCTCGGCCTCAAGCACTGCCCCACCCGTCGCAGATCCACGCCGGCGCAGCCAGGAGCAGGGGGAGGAGCTCCACGCCGGCGCGGTTCCGCCTCGAGCTCGCCGCCATCGAGGAGATCTTCCACCTCTCCGTCGATTTGACGCCCAAGGCGGAGGAGGAGCTCGCGTGCGCGGCTGACGCGGCCAGATCCGGCGACGGCCACAGTGGATCTCGTGGCCAGGGAAGCCGGCGTTCTCCACCTCGGCCACGGCGGCGCAGCTCCACGAAGGTCCACGCCTGCGGCCTCCTCGGCAGTTCCAACGGCCAGCGGGCCCACTGCCCCAGTGTCGCAAGGAGAGAGGCGCGGCTCGGATGGGAGAGAGGATGGGAATCTTGTAGCTATGGGCAGTCGCGGGAGGCTCTCGGGAAATGGGGGGTGGGATGGGGGAGTTGCTGGAGCCATAAATAGTAGTTAAAATCCTCCATTTTCCTTTTAGGAGGCTAGATGGGGGAACTGCTGGAGTTGGTCTTAGAAGTCTTCATGGGAGTCGCTGGTCATTTAGGCACCGTGCAAAGAGTTCGTGAGATAGTTACACTCAAGTTCTTGCTCCCTCTCGTCATAATAAATGTTGGTTTAGACGGTAAGATGGCATGGTTGTAAAATCTCGTATCGTTGAATAATATCCACTCCATTAAATAATGTAAAATACAGTTTTTAAAAAGGTTACTTTGATCATTATTTTGTCACAAAATTTATCACCTGTGTATAGATACAAAATTAAGATAATAGTCTGGAAGTGTTTTGCAATATGAATCTTATTAAATAGTTATGCGCATCAGACGCAATTATAACTTGTTTAAATAATTTTTCTTTTTCTCAGTTTTGAGGTCGGGTAGTTATAAAAATTCCTCCTTTTCTTCCTAATGAAATATTTGCCCAGGCGAATTCTTGAAAAAAATTGGATTATTGTTGAAGAACTTGAATTATCAACTTTTTTTAATATAATAAAGTGCCAACGCTCACATACACATGTACCTCGCAAGATGCCTATCACCAAATGAATAACACTATTTTATTTTGTTTTCGGAATAAATCCAGAAACAAACTGTGGGTATGATCCACTGCAATGAACCTGATCAACTCAACTACAGCCAGTTTGTAATTATCAAGTGTTCTACATGCCCGTGCATTTGTAGCTCGGAGAGACTGTAGCATACATACCGGCTTCATGAACCCTTGACCGTCCAAGGCAAGAAGCCCATGAAGCCATGAAGAACATGGCTGTACTGTAGTAAACCCCGGACCCCCTGTTCTCGTTTGCCGCATCTGGAAGGAGGCAACAGTAAAAAGCTCGAATGTATCCCGGCCGGTGGAAGACGGCGGCCCGTCGATGGCCGGTCGGTTAGCCGATGGGAGTTAACCTTAGAAGGCAGGGTTCCTTCCATTCATTCCATAATCCAGTCTGCTTGCTTGCTGCTGTTTCGCTCTACTACCACGCCGCCAGTAGAATATATTAAACGCGCTCGATGGAGTGGGGTAGCAGCAGTACGACCGCCGCTGCCGCGCGCCGGTCAGGGGGGCACTCATCGCGTGGGCCGGTGACAAAACTCGATGGCGCCTACGCCGCCGGGTTAGCGGTGGTTGCGACGAGGAAAAGGCTACGCGGCTCGCACAGATTCCATGTCCACGGTGGTGCTTGTTTGAGCTCGCAGGTAGCTAGCACAAGCTACAGATTGCTGCAACCATCATCGACCCTGATGATTTTTCATTTTTTTTCCATCACAAATTCGCAACTCAAGTGTCAGACCCCTTTCAGTTCTCACGCCGTCCATGAAGCAGAGGAGTAACATTTTGGCATTGTGCACCAACCAAGAGTGCCCGCAAAAAAAAAAAAAGAGTGACCTCTTCAACCGCAACCACCAAACTGTCCCCAGGACAAGACTAGGCTCTTTCTTTCTCTCTTTCTTTCTCTCTTTCTTTCTTTCTTTCTTAAGACAAGACTAGGCTTTTATTTCTACTTTTCGATGACTTGAACTCTTGATAGCCTGCCTCGTCATGTGAGGCATTTATCGTTGCAGAGGCCACAGGCGACAAGGAACACATTTTTTTCCTTCCCAAATTCGTTTCTTTTATTTAGCGTCGTGCCAGAAGGCAGAAGTTGACCACCTGCGGTGTGGGCGTGGCACCCCACGCGAAAGCAATAGTATTCTGCACTGCAGCAGCTTCCTTGGCTGACACGGGCCAGGACGACCAGGGCGGCCAGGAGCAGTAGGAAGAACCGGAACAGAACGAGAGCGGATTTCGAGCCCCCGGGCGCGGGAGCGCCCGTTATCTGTACGGCTGCGATTTGGTTAAGATTCGTGACCTCGTGTACCGTGCAAGTATTATGACGCAGTATTTAGATGTATTTTGGTCATGTAGAATAAGAAAAGAAAGTGTGGATCCAAGAGGGTGGACATGTATGTGGTGAGAGCAACGGCTTCAGCTGCATGGACAGTGGGCTATTTATCAGTGGGCTTTACATGGGCTAGTGGATGAGCAGAGAACAGTTGCAGAGTCTCTCACCGCCTATACTACTTGCAATAAAAAAAATTCCATGCGTTCTCTAAAATTATCTCTGCCCTTACCCTCTTCCTATAGCCCCATCCTCATGTACCGAATAATCATGAATTCTATTTACCTTATTTATACCAGAAAGTTGTGCACCACATCCGTATTTTTTTCAAGTGTTACATTCAGTTTATGGTTTTCCTCAGCACCAAAAATAGTGTATCTACAAGGAGGGAGAAACTTTCACAATTGTGCACAAAAATAGCCAAAAAAATTACTGTGCACAAAAATATGTGTATCCCCATATATTTAGGTACTAAATATTTCTGTAATTTTCTACCATGCACAAAAATTATGTCATTATCAGAAAAGTTTCTGAATACTTTATGTGCAAATGCATGTACTTAGTTGATTTGTTAGTCTCATTTAGGATATTGTAAAGTTGCAGTATGGATGAGGGGATGTTCCGAGGCACCTGCCAGTGACAATGTCTGCTCCATGGCACAAGAAAAAGGACATGTGAGTGGTTGATATTTGCTCATCAGCATTACGAATAGTTCAGACTTCAGAGGACTCCACTTATCAACCGCCTTTGTCTACCACCCTTAAGTTTTATTGAAAAGAATCACCGTTAATCTTTTAAAATGTACATTTTCCTATCTTGTGTACAAAATATATTTAAAATTTTTGTGTACAGATGTTTTCTTCATCAGCAGAGAAAGGTGCACACACTAGAAAATAAGATTGACTACATTTTTTTATGCACATAGTATTTGCTCACACCACACACAAATATTTAAAAGATAACGTGCACATAGAAGCGCAATTTCTGTGCTAGAATAATTAATACATTACCCAATAGTTCTTAAAAAAACATGCGCATGCCTTTTCAGTTTCAAAATTTCAAAAAAGAAGTGTATAGTTTTACAAATAATAAAAATATCTAATTATCTAGCATACAGTATAGATTTGTACATATATTACATGAGAAAACTAGAAAATGATGAATATATGAGGGTGCACGTGCTTGTATCGAGAATTACACAAAAAATTTGGATGCACATTTCCTGGGACATTATGCACTGATAGAGATACTCTCTCCACTTTCATTGCTAGGTATACTCAGTATTGTATCGAGAACGGGCAAGCATTTGGAAAGGAAGTATTATATCTAGAATGAGCTGAATGGAAAATCATGGTGCAATAGTGCGCACATGTATACTCAGTATTGCACATATTCTTGTGCACATAAAAGATTGCAGAAAAAATTTTGTTGATGCACACTTGTTTCATAAACCATGATATAGATTAACCAAAAGCTACAAGGATGCACGTATTTTTCTGCAAATAGAAATTGATACACAATCCTTATAAACAACAAAGAAATTGAGTCGAATTCAACTAAAAGGCTGAACATATTTTGATCATCCAATAGGATGCACTTGTTTTTGCACCTAACAATCAATCTAAGTATTTGATACACAATGAAGCAAATTATTCGGTGCAGGAAGAATGCAATAAAGAAAAAAAATAAGGATTATAAATGTAGTTGACAGATCCAGCACCCACCGAATGATTCTCACAAGGACAAAAAACGGAGTGCACCTCTGCTTGCTTCAGGTGGTGGAGTAACTGCTCTTTTTGTTGACGGTGTTCTGTGAAGCCCGATGTTGCCACCAGTTGTTGCACCAGCATTCAGTGGTCCTCCCCAATCAGATTCTCTCCAGTCTCCAGTGTCTTCTTCCTCTAATCTTCTTGCATGCTCGCTTTCCACGTCCCATGCCGCGGTCGTCTCGGGCTCCAAGGTCCCCGCGATGAGGTGAGTGGCGCGGTTCCTAACAGACGGCGGCGCGATGGGAGAGGAGGGGTGCAAGAAAAGGCACTGTCGTAGGCACTCAGTGGTCGGAGCTCGAGCTCTACCTTTGATTCCCCGTGAACTCATGCAGGAGTTGGTGCCAATTGCCAAATGCAGATCCGGTTGCAATAGTCTCGCCTCGCAAGAATCATCTAGACCCATAGGATCTGGCCGCTTCGCAGATCTCTTGGCCGCTAGCTCCAAATTCGTGTCGGATGCCATCCATGGTGAGCTAGACGAACATCTTCTTTTCGCTAGGAATAGAAATCGTCAAGAGCAAAGAAAGGGACGGGCAGAGGGGATGCATGAGTTTGAGGGAGGAGAGCAGAGTTTTTTTTTATAGAGCAAGGAGAGGAGAGATTTCGGGTACCACGAAGAACCGTCCAGATCTAAATATTTTAATCTGCGTGTAGCTCCGTATTCTTGTATAGTTCACCTGTATTATAAAACGTATATAGAAAAGAAAAGGTATAAATTTAAGGCGGTTCACCGATCTCGAAAAAGAGATGCGCGCGCTTACGGAGTGCATGCCAAGCCGTGCATATATCCGGCGCTCCCGCTCCCGGCGGCTACTTCTAATTTCCGGGAACAGCTGGATCACGCATGCGCCGTACTACTACTCGTCACACGGTCACTCCTCGAACAGACCTCGGTGCACGAGGCCGGTGGCAACATATACATGGTCACCTCACGCCTCTTGACGCCGCCGTACGATACGTTTACCAGGAGATCGTGGGTACGCCACAACTACACCCAAGCTCGAAAGAGACGACGCATCTTCTTGTCTGATCCTGCAAGCATTGATGGATTACCAGAGACAGAGCCTAGTGCTGCAGTGGTAAGGTCTGACCAGACCGGACCGACAGATACGCAGAAACGGCATAGATGTTTCAGATACCGTGTCTGTGGAAGTCAAAAAATAAGAACTGTTTTTTTCTTAAAAGACACGGATCAAAAAGTTTTGAGGCTGTCGTATATATTTGCTAATAGTCATTTCTGTATTGCAAAGCTTGCTTGTTGGTTCGTGAATCCTGATCAGGTACGCAGCTACTATCCAAAGTACTCGTTCTATTTTTATTTACATATCGTATTAGATTTGTTCTAAATCAAACTTATTCAACTTTAACCAAATTTATAAAAATAATAATAATACTTACAAAATCTGATTTGTTTCGTTGAATTCACCATGAAATATATATTGATAGTGCATATGTTGGTTAGTATTGTTGTTGCTCTATTTTTCTATAGATTTGGTCAAAGTTAGCCAAATTTAAGTTAGGACAAACCTAATACGATGTATAAATAAAAATGAAGGGAGTACAAGCGTGAAATATCCTACTGTACACTGTTAAAGAGTTCGATGCCCTTCTAATGACTCGGCAAGTTCTGACACCGTTTTTGCAATCTGATAGTCAAGCGTCGTATCACAATTGTTAGTGCTTTTAAGATTTTCTTTATGAAATAAGAGGTGTTCCCTACTAACTATAATATACTAAAAGAAAACTAAAGAAACAAGTCAGAACAGCGGTTTCAAGAAAAAAAAAGGTGAGGCAAAAATAAAGAAGATTACAACAAAGCTTCTAGCCATACTGACATATTTGCTTTGTGTCTCACTCTTGCTCTTAGAATAACTAAGGCAAACTCTTTTTTAAAGTGTCCCCGATAATTATCTGGACGAGAATAAAGGTTCTTGAAAATGAGATCATTGTGTTGCATCCGAATGCACCAACTTATTATAATTATGACATCCATGAAGAAGAGAACAACAAGTTGAGCTCTGAACTGTTCAAGAGTTTGAAAAGGATCATTAGGGTCACCTACCAAAAAGATTGATAGAGGACCATCATTCTTATGCAAAGAGACATCCAGTGAAGAGATTTTCTAAACTTTCTTCAACATTCTATTACAAAATATACATCTGTATGAAGGTAAGAGCATCTTCAGTGGATCCCCATTCCCTAATCCAACTACCATATTAGAAGAGTTTGTGTAAAATTTATACTTCGACAGATCTTTTTATCTTTCACTTTTCCCAATAATTATTAGGATAAACCAATACTCCACCTCAACTCTCCCCAAATAGAGGGAGAGTTGAAGCTCTCCTAATATGTTAGTTGATTTGGGATGGGATTATTGGCAAACTACAAAAGCAATTCTTTGATGGTTATTGGGAAAGATTTATTGGGGAAGTGCTGGAGATATTCTAAGATCATATTCCTTCTCCTGAGGAGGCCTCGGGTGCTCAGCCTATCTTTGAGCAGAAGCTAAAAGAACACCTTGTGTTTGTTTTAACTGGCTGAATTCTATAACCATTTAAAAGCAGGATGCACCATCCTATGTCGAGTGAGATGGATATAGGCTTTGGAGGAGGAAAAGAAAGGGGCCCTCCAAATATAAAACCACACATCTGGTTTAAGTGAATCCGGCAAATTTGAAAGACTTTTGAGTCAAGTTTAAAAGTTGTTGGAAGGCAACAGATGACAAAGGGAGGAGGAGTAGGGCTTGAGGACCATGGGCCTTCTTGGCTGTCTTGAGGGAGACTCTGCTGTTTATAGCAAAGGAGAAGGATTTAGGGAAATGTTGTTTAAGAACTCTATTGTTTCATAGGTCCTCCCATAGAGGCAGCTGGCACCATCTAGAATATTTACCATAGCCATCCTTTTAAAGGAGTCAAGGAGCTTCAGATTATTTCTCCACCAAAAAGATCCTTTTTCTGACCGGAGCAAATCTAAAGATTCCTTAAGTTTACGTACGGCTTCGGCCTCTCCCAAATAAGATGGACTCGGTGAATACCAAACCTGTTAAAGAATTTGTGCAGATTCTTCAGCAATAGAGCCTCATTTTGTGTTCTCAAGTTTAGAACACCTGGAACTCCTTCTTTCTTGGGTAAACAAACCATTTCCCAAGCTTCTTTTGGTGGGTTTTTGGTATTAATGTCTAATCCTCCCCAGAGATAATATTTTCTATATTTATTCACCTGTTTAGTAACTATTTTTTTAGCTGAAAAATACTCATAAAGTACATCAGAAGGGCTGAAAAATAGCATTTGTAACCTCAAGTCGTCCAGTTTGGGAAAGAAAGGCAGAAGTACCGTCTTCTCCTATATTTCTTAACTAACTGAAGAAAATCAATAACCTTGGATTTTGTCAGACCAAGAGGTAATCTGAGGTAGGTGAAAGGCAGGGTGCCAACTTCACAGCCAAAAGAACGAGCCAGGAAAGCTGAGGTATGATTTTTTATATTTTAAGTTCAATGGAATTAGAGAAAGACTGGAGCAAGGTTTTCATCAGCGTACTCAAGAGTTGGGAAGTCCTATGAGTGTGAGAGTTGCAGTAGGATTGGCGGATGTAAATGTCCAAAAGATATGGCTTGATTCAGATTACTGTGCAAAAGATCAGCTGCCAAAACAAAAAGAAGTGGGTAGAGTGGATCACCCCCTCCGTCCCCCTCCCCCCCCCCCCCCCCCCCCCGACTCCTCTTCTGCACTGAAAAGTTTTACTATGGATCCCATTTAAAAGGACTGAAGAGGTGTTAGAGGAGAAAATAAGGTGCATCCACTGTAACTATTCGGGCCAAACCATTTATGCTCCATAATTTGCAACATAGTTTGATGCTCAATTTTATCAACAACTTTCTCAAAATCTAGCTTCAGAATGATGATCTGTTTATTAGACCTCAAAGTCTAGCTTCTCAAAGTCTAGCTTTCAAGTTTGTTCCTAGATTGATACTCCTGTGAATCAAACTGTGTGACGAAGCGAAAGCTACAGCACGGAAGCGCAAGAATTCGAGGTGCCCTTCCGTACTTGGAGCAGACTAGAGCTAGCTGACCTGTCAGAACATAACATCAGCTGCATTGAGGTTGAACAATTCCAACGGTGGAGACTGTGACATCTTATGATCACCCCCTTAATTGCTTTGCCGTCGATCAGTGCTTGGTACGACCAGAACACTACCTACTTGGACAGAGTTTGTCAACCGGGTGATGAATGCCACGATAAACAGGACCACGCATCCCACAGCTTTGTGAAGCTGTATCCTGCTAGTGGTTGTACTAGCTACAAGGAAAGGGGTACGTGCAGGTGGGTCGACCTAGAAGCAATTGCGTTAAACTGGGGGTTTAATTTAGGCACTAATATGATGTGTTTAAAGTTTTTTCTTTTCACTAGCATGGCATTCTACTCAGGGTCTGTTTGTATGTGTTAAAGTTTTGTGCTAAACTTTAGCACCTATCAGTACTCATACTCTTACTAAAGTTTTTAAGTCTTGGTTAAAGTTTAGCCTACCCTACTAGCATTCCTGTTTGGATATCCTAGTGTTAAAGTTTTATTTTTAGATACTAGCATTTGGATCAAACACTACTACAGTGAAGTCCTGTGCACCCCGCCTCATGAGGCTCTCGGATGAAATTCTACTGCTACCGGACAGCCTGCTATCACCAGTTCACCAGTCATCCTACAAAGCTTACCGGAGATCAATCGGACCAAACCCAACTCCTAACCCTCAAATATTGGAGCCTTTGGCGGAGAGAAGGAAAATGGTGGTCTTGGATGATACTGCAAAGGCAACGACGGTACATGGAGGAAGAAAAATCACATTCACTCGAGCGCCGTTCCAATTTCTTTAAAGCACTGTTGTTAGCTGTTGCCTTGTCATATTTGATTATTTCGAACTTCCCACATTCACAATTGTCGGACATCCGAGCTGGAGTTGATAATTTGACATGATTAATGAATACATGTTGTAATTAATAACGATGTGATTAAACCATAAGCATCTTTGATTCGTTGCTACTTTTTTTTTCTGAAAAAAATAGAAAAATCGAAAGGGGGCAGTAGGGGCTTTGCCCTTGAAAACCAAAGCAAAGCCCAGGAGCCCCAAACCAGAAGCACCCGCCCCTGGCCCATCTCCTGCTCCTGGTCCCGACCTCGCCTCCAGTTTCCACTCCTGCTCCTCGCCGCCGCCGTCGCCCCACCACCCCCCGCACCATGTACGGCGTCGGCGGCGGCGGGGGCGGCTTCAACGCGCCGTCCACCACCTCCGGCCGGCGCCGCAACCCGGGCGACGAGGAGGAGGACGAGGAGGAGGAGGGCGGCGAGGGCCGCGTCCTGGAGGCGTGGGAGCGCGCGTACGCGGACGACCGCTCGTGGGAGGCGCTGCAGGAGGACGAGTCGGGCCTCCTCCGCCCCATCGACACCAAGACCCTCGTCCACGCGCAGTACCGCCGCCGCCTCCTGCTCCGGTCTGCCGCCGCCGCCACGGCCCGCATCCAGAAGGGGCTCATCCGCTACCTCTACATCGTCATCGACCTCTCCCGGGTTGGTCCCCTTTGCTTCATGCTCTCTGTCGTTCGGCTGGTCACACACCGTCTAGCACCTCGAAGTCGGCTTAGTTGCTTGGGATCAATCGGGTGGTAGCAATGCCGATCGTGCCAATCTCACACTGGCTTGTGGAGTACAATCTCTTGTTCCGTGAGTGGTGGCAGCGCTTACGGGCTATGGAACTTAAGATGTTGTCCTGAGGCCGATTGGAGTGGTGAGCACTGGGATAGTGCAGCCTACCTGTTTCATATGCTTGTATTGCAGGTTCAGTTATAACCTTGTGATTTGTTGTGGATATGATGCAAGATTGCATGAACTGTCCTGGTTCATTTGTCTGTAGAACCTTGCAGGCGAGTGATCTGATCAGTTTCCTTTAGTGCCTTTTGTTCAGCCTCGGGACCTATCTGGGTCGGTTGTCTTATTTGGTCATGCATTCCTATGGGTGGGCTGTGGGTGACACTGTATTTGGCAGATATGAGGTCAACTTTTAAAAACTAACCATGCTATTGTGATATCTCAGGCGCTTAATTAGAAACTTAAGTTTGAGAGATCAATCGTTTTATGCAAGGAAACAGTTAATTAGAATGGTAGTAGATAGGTTTTTGGGAAATTCTAGGCTCTAGTGCGATTCGTATCTATGGCACAGGTATTGTGGATGAAGTTTCCACTAACTCTAGAAACCGATGCTACCTAAAAGTGATCCTATGCGAGTTTCTGATTCATGTTCATGAATTACTCACCAATTGGACGGCTATGACACAATACTTATTTTGGCTCTTGTACATTGACATAGGAATCCTCGTAACCATGAGTCCCGTATTGGATGAATCCTGTTACAATCTGAAACCTCTGATATATATTAGTTTGTCCCCTGATTTGTCTATATTATGTAGCTTAGATATATGTGAAATAGAACGTGCATTTCATCAGATCCCTTTTAATCGTTTCCCCTTATCTATATTATTCTTCTTGGATAGTTGTGTCCGAAGATCCCTTTTGATCATTTCTCCTCATCTAAGAAGTTAATGTTTACTGGGCATTTCATCAGATAGATTTCTATGCAGAATCAGATCATGTGTTAGATGCTTTAATGTTGGCAAGGCTTTCTCCTACAGAATTCTAGCATGATGAGAAGTGCAGGACTAGGATTGCAGGACAAGCAAGCTTTGATGATAGCTGCAAAACTGATCTATAGAACACTCCTGTATGCAGACAAAGTCTAGTATAGTCTTGGCATATACAAAATAAAAGTATAAAAATGTGTTTTTCACTTTTTTTGTATTGAAGCATAGCCTATGGATTGCAAAAGTGAGTGGTTGTTCGTCATTGATGAATTAGGTAGCCTCCTCATGGACTTATTGGATACCGACTTATGGAAACAAATATTCAAGGACTAAAAATGTGAACTTATTTGTCCTCATCAGAACACTTATTGTGAAGTTTATTAATAATACGAATAATGTCTTTTCAGCTGATTGTGCCTTCCTTTAATTTCAATCGAGAAGGGAACAATACTGCTTTAGCTTGAGTTAAAGAATTTTTGCTGATGTGATGAAGCTTTATACGTACATTTTATTTTATGCATTCTTTGGAAAATGCATTTCTGGTGAAGAAGATATCTCCAACCTCCCTGACATTTGTTTGTTCCCTTTAGCATTAGCTACAATGAAAGAAACTTTTTGCTGATTGATGAAGCTTTATACGTACATTTCGGTTTATGCATTCTTAGGAAAATGCATTTCTGGTGAAGATATCTCCAACCTCACTGACATTTGGTTTCTTCCTTTAGCATCCATAAACATTTCAGTTTTTGAAGATTAGTGTGCTTGTTTCTTTTTGTGAAGATTTGTTCTAATGCAAATTATTGTTACATTCTCTTGGTACCTTTGCATTCTCAAAATAGTTATTTACTCATGTAGGCAGCTTCAGAGATGGATTATCGTCCCAGTCGAATGGCTGTTGTTGCAAAACATGCTGAGGCTTTTATAAGAGAATTCTTCGACCAGAATCCCTTGAGCCATGTTGGCCTAGTGACAATTAAAGATGGTATTTCTCATCGGCTGACAGACATTGGAGGGAGCCCAGAATCACAGATTAAGGCTCTGATGGGGAAACTTGAGTGTTCCGGTGATTCGTCTCTGCAGAATGCTCTAGAACTTGTCCATGGTTATTTAGATCAAGTACCATCATATGGTCACAAGGAAGTCTTAATTTTGTACTCTGCCCTAAATACATGTGATCCTGGTGATATCATGGAGACCATAGAAAAATGTAAGAAATCCAAAATTAGATGCTCAGTTATTGGCCTTGCTGCAGAGATCTTCATTTGCAAACATCTCTGTGAAGAGACTGGTGGATCCTACACGGTTGCACTAGACGAGGTGCTGGAAACATGCTTATGATTGCACCCTTGATTATTCAATTTATGTGAATGGCTAGTGACATTTCCTTTCTTTTGGCAGTCTCATTTCAAAGAATTGTTGCTGGAACATGCACCTCCACCTCCTGCAATAGCAGAATATGCTGCAGCTAATTTGATTAAGATGGGTTTTCCACAGAGGGGTCCTGAGGATCTTATCTCTATCTGCTCTTGTCACAAGAAAATAAAGTCTGGGGCTGAAGGTTACATATGTCCTAGATGCAAAGTTAATGTGTGTGAGCTTCCAACAGAATGTCGAACTTGTGGCCTAACACTAGTTAGTTCTCCACACTTGGCAAGGTCATATCATCATCTCTTCCCGGTAGCACCGTTTGATGAGGTTTCCTCTGTCCCAAATAGAATCCAAAGGGGAGTACAAAACTGTTTCGGCTGTCAGCAGAACCTTTTTAACCCTGGTATGCTCATGTCTGCTACTTTTTCAGACTACAAAAGATATCTTAATGCCCTTGCCACCTTGTGCGCACATCTTCTGATGCTACTAAACCTTGTATTTGGTAGCCGTATTTTGTAAATTTGTGCAAAACGATACCTGTCCTTGTTCTAACTATTATCTCCTCAGTGGAGCCTGTCCACCAACTATACTATGTTTGCAAAGACAAAATGGCATACCAGATCCTGGAAGTTACCAAATGATAACCTTCCATTCTTTCTCCAATTATAATCAACAGTCATAGCATGTATTGTTTCTGCAATGGTCTCAAAAGGACAAGTGATAGCTTCTGCATTATTGAGAGAAAAGCCATTAGTTTAACTAGGAATTATGTGAACATTCTAATTTTCCCTAACCAATTTTCATACTTCAGAAGTTCCCATATTTCCTTTCTTGTGACTTTATTTTACACTTTTTTGTTCAATATTACATGTCTTACATGTAGCAGTTACAGGTTCATTAATTATCTCTCAAATATCCTTGCAGATGGCCAAATTAGCCTCCATGTTCGCTGCCCAAAATGCAACCAACACTTCTGCCTGGATTGTGATATTTACATCCATGAGAGCTTGCACAATTGCCCTGGTTGTGAGAGTCAATGTGGTTTCTCATCATAGTGAGATGCCATCACATTCATTATTCATGTGTTGTACCTTAATTCTGAGTCATCATGTCATACTAAAGCTTTCTCAGTGCATTGAAATCGGTGGCAGAGTTGTTTGATGATAAGACAGTGTACAGATATAATGCCCGGCATCCTTTTGTTCTGTTAGATGGAGTAGCTAGTTGAGCTATATCGATACTGAGCAGAGGCTGAAGAGTTGATAGTTTAGCATTTTCCTAGCTAGCAGAGATGCTAAAATTGTATAACGTGACCGGAACATATGACTCTTGCTGTTTTTTCTGAAGCAAGACTATTGTTATTCAGCACCGTGACTCAAGTTTTTACATGCTGAAACTAAGTTGATGTGTAAGGATAGAGAGATACTACTTCGGAGGGAGCTGGGTACATGTTTCAGTTGGTATACCTGACTTTGCGGTGCTGATTATGCATTTAAATATGTATCTATGCCTGTTGCTAGCACTAATGAGATAGGAATGACAAAATGGTTTTGGTATGAGTGTCAGGCAACGTGTGTCGTGGTTTTTGCAGTTGGTAATGGTAGTTCGAGTGTTCTGATGTGCTTGGTGATTTTGCTTGAACTTTATAATTTTGTTCCTTAGCTAACGAAATTCAGAATGATCCGTTCTGGGAAAGGGAATTAATAGAACGGTTTTGATTTATGTGCGTCAGGGTTTAAGGGTCTGTCTGGTCAACAAGAGATTTACATGTCGTGCTATGTAGTTTGGTTGCAATTGATATATGAGAAACTGAAGAAACATCCTAAGTCTTTTAAGAGATTTTATTGCAAAATAAAGGTGGGATAGGAAGAGGAAATGAGAGAGATGATAGGGGGTTAGATGAGAATTTATTTTAAAGAAGCTGTTTGCTGGGAATATGGTTCTGTATGCGCTATCTATATACATGACCGGTACGAGAACTATTTGATGATAATGTCTGGCTTGAGACTCTCATAATTGAACCGAGCAAAGAGAATACTGCACCTGTGTTGCCAGTTGTGGGCTTGAAGTTTGTGCATCACCCTGCAGCTCCCACATTCATCACTGCGGTAGCTCGCACCGCATCTCTTAACGCGATACGGTCCAAATGACCAAATCTCGCATGGTCCTGTATCCTCTGCACAGCTTGCCGGATCAAGCTGATATCTCAAGTGTTTTTTTTATATAATTCTGATAACAACTGAGATCTCAAGTTGATGCTCGCCGGGGAAAAGACAGGAGCAAGCTATCACCTGAAAAGCACGATCGCATCCGACTACCTGAGCGGCGCGCACGCCGCGCGCCTCGTGCGCCATTAAAATTTCGGCCGTCGCGCTCACCGCTCAGCTCACCTGCGCTGTCGAGCTCGAGCAGGCCGGAGCAAGACAGTCCAACGGCTCTCGAGCATCTCCCCCGGCGGTGCGCCGATGGATACGCTCACCTGCACGCACCCGTATACTATCGGCGGCGAAGGGCATCCCCAACCACCGGCGCGACGACAGGAAACATAAATCTCGATCGCTCGGGCGTTCGGCCTGGTTGGGCGAATCTGATTTCTTCCCATTTTTCTTTCCTGCGTCGGCAGGGCGACCACTGGCGACTGACGAGCAGGGGAGAGCGGCCTGCCTGCCTGCCAGTCTCAATACTCTTCTTGTTCAGTAGAGTGGTTGGGAACTTGGGACGAATGGGCGTGGCAGATGACAGACCTGCCGAGCTCTAATCTATTCCGGCGTATGCCATCAGCACCGGGGCTAGTTCCCGGCGTATTTTGGCCGGAGACACGTGCACTCCTTGCTTGCTGTTGCTTCCACGAGCGCGCGAATGAACTTGCCTGCTGAGATGAGAAAACGTGGCAGGAGACGTGCTGGACATCCTGACCGTGCCTGGCCATCAGAGCACAAGCAATCTCGCCAGGCTACCACGCTAGCCGCTCCACTCAAACTTTATATAGGTTTGATTTGATTGGTTTTTTTGAGGGAAGTTTGATTTGATTCGATGAATGAGAATTCCAAGGATTCGGGTTCTGACGCGGCGAGAGGTTGCGGAGGGAAAAGAAAATTCACCGGCCCGGCCCCGGCCAGGATGGCGTAAACCGGCCCAGGGTTCCAGCTAGGCTGGGCCCATCACCGGCACCGCCCACCACCCCCTCCCCACGCTAACCCACTCGTCGCTCTTAATTCAAACCCCCAGCTGGTTCCGTTACTCCTCCCTGTACGCTACTGCCGCCCGCGGGCACGAGAGAGACGAGTCAAACCAAAAACAGCAGGAAGCCGCGCACCCCAAACGCTCCACCTCCACTCCCTCCCATGTCGGCTCTGCTCCCTTCCAAAAACCACCGCCTCTCACCGTCCCCCGAATCCTCCTCCAGCAATCACCGTAGCCCGTAGGCGGGGTGGGTTTAAGAGCCCCCGCGCCCCCCGAGCGGAGTCTGGCAGCCGGTTGGCCGGGAGGAGGCGGTTTGGTTTGCGCGTCGCGGCGATGGAGGGCGCGTGGAGGAAGGTCAGGAAGGCGCTGGGCCGCCGCCTCTGCGCGCACGCCCCCATGTTGGGCGGTGGAGGCGTGCGGTGCGCGACGGCGGGCGCGGGCGTTTGCCGGCGGGATGCCGCGGTGGCGGTGGCGTCGGCGTTGGCGGGCGAGTCGGGGCCGAGCACGCCGGCGGGCGCGCTCCGGAGGTCCAAGTCCGGGGGCAGGCCCTCCTCCTCTTCGTCGTCTTCCAAGGTGAGATTGAGATTCTGAGCGTTTCTGAATTGGGTCGGGGGTTACGATCGAAAAGAAAAAAAAAACGCTCCGGTTTTAACGCTGGGTTGATCGGGAATTGGGACGTGCTGGTAGTTCTGTTTAGCATTTACTAGTGATTTGGAATCGAAATGCTACTGGCGTAACGCGAGCTTTGGTGATTTTGTTGACGATCTCCGTATTGGGTGCGTATCAGTATTCACTACGAAAGTTGACGTTCGCTCCAACTGTTTAAGACTTTTAGGAGGAATTCCTGTGTGCTTCTTCGTCATGATTACGATCGTTGCTTGTATTTGTGCGCTTCTAGTTTTTCTTTTTTTTCCCCTTGTTTTCATCAAGCTTCTCAATTGCACTAACATCATTTCTGCTTGCGCCGCTTTATTCTCTACCGTCAGAAAGAAAAATGCCCAATTATTGTCAAAATAAGAAGGAAACCTGCAATTTCCGTGTTTTTGTAAGAAGAGATTCATAAGAGGTATCGTGCCAGCTGTGGTGTGCTCTGCTCTGTATCGTCCAATGTGTCTGTTAGTTAATTCTTCATCGCTCAATTACTTCTGTCCTGGTTTGAGAGAAGAGAGATTGATATTGTGCCAGCTGTTGTCTGACTCTGACGTTTCTATGTTAGTCAATGGCTTTCCTTAGATAACTGCTTAACGCAAGCCTCTTCCCTATCCCATCCACTGTATCTGCATGACTGTACTCCACTTGCCCTCGTCCCTGAAAAGGAAAGAGAAAAGCTTGCTTCTTGCTCATCACCGGCCCGTGGTCGTCACGTGTAGCGAGCCCCACTCTTTCCTCCTACCAACAGCTTTCTTTATTTACGGCAGATGTTCCAACTTGACAGCTGCTATCCATTATATGGGATGCCAATTGCCCAACTGATAGTTGACTGCTACTTTATATTCTTATGTGTCCTTTATGTCTCAATGGCATGAGAAATGTGTACCAATTTGACAAGTAACCTCACATGGATTGTCTCATTGATTTTTCATTTTTCGGTTTCATGCATGCACCAACTTGGCACAAAAGGGGAGAAAACAGTAAAGGAGTTCTGCTTTACATGTGATGCATGATTTTTTTATTGTGATCACGAAGTCGGTATCTTTTCCTATTTAATCAGGAGTGCAGCCTATGCTAGGTTGAAATTTTATTGGCTTTCTATTAGGGTATTCAGTTAAGTTGTCACAGGATAAATCTTCGGGCTGACTTTACTTCTCATGCCGAAATAACTCTGAGCCTCTGACCATATGCAACCACTAAATTCATGATTGATTGCGGTGAAACTTGTAGTGATGACAAATGCTTTATCCATAAAGTGAATGATGAACTACATCGGTATTACAACATGTGGATGGTTATTTTTGCTCATTTCCTGGGTATGCTATCGGTGACAGGTGTTTAGCTGCGGGTCAAAGGGTGTGCTTGGTATGGAAATATCAATTCTTATTTCAAGGTTTTGCAAGCAATTTAATAGTTCGTCTCTTACTGTTTGTGCCAACCAATAGACATTGACTGATGCGTTACCTCAATCGAATTTGGTCGGCACCAGCCAAAAGTGCTAGTTTTAATGTTCGCCTTCCATGTCATTGCCGCATGGTAAAATTGATTTTTGTTGCCTGCTTAACTTGAATGTGTAAAGTAATATTTGACTATTAGAGATGCAACTGTGCTCGGACGAATGTAATACCAATGATACTAGTATAAAGAATTTGTATGCGCACATTTGTTTTTAGAAAATAATTTATAGTGGGGCAATGGTGCATATGCTACCTGAACATGAACTCCATATGCGCACGTGTGATTTTGTGGGATGGGGTTGGATGAATTAAATTTGATTAGAGGCTTGTGTAGTGCAGTAAAAAGAAGAGTTGCATTAACATATGCATGGCTTCAATGGAGACAGATGTTACCTTGTGCTTTGGTCAACTCGTGAAAAGATAGGCCCTTCCTTGGCAGTCCTTGCAAAGATGCATCTGTGATCGACTTGTTTGAGCTAGACAGGATAGCTGGGATGGTGTATTGGTTATCAGCTGTTCTATTCTGATTGGGCTGGATAATTGGATGATGCAGAAATGATAGAAGATGCTTCGGTAGGTGGAATTATTAGGAGTCTTCACAGTCAAAATGAAACTTAAACTGTATATGTAATGAACTGGAATTGCAAATTTTGTCTAGCAGATAAAAGAAAAACTGTCTGTACTGACCTCTATGTTGTAAGCTAGGTAAGCTCTTTTTTTTTTTAAAAAAAAAATCTGTTCACGTCCACGTGTTCATTGAATATACATGCTATTCAAAGTACTAGCAGTTATTTCTGTATAATTCAAAGGGATTAAGCTAATATTTTTTTGTTTGTTTCTACTTCAACAGGGGAAATGTGCAATATGCTATGCTAGCATGAGATCTGGCCATGGCCAAGCCCTGTTTACTGCAGAGTGTTCTCACATGTTCCATTTTCACTGTATCTCATCTAATGTAAAACATGGAAACTATGTCTGTCCAGTTTGCCGAGCAAAGTGGAAAGAGATACCCTGTCGCTCACTATCTTCTACTAGCCCTCATGGAAGAATTGGAGGTAACCAAAGTCGATCTTCCCAGCAAGATCCCCATATGGCTCTTCGCCGGCAAGTTTCAAACTGTCGGCGAGAGGTCCGTCGCTTACATACTTCCGAGCCAGCAGACTACAATGATGATGAACCTTTGCAGCACAAAGAGGCTTTTGACAATGTTAATTCTGGATCTGGTAAAACTGCCCAGATCAGCTCATACCCAGAATTCCAATCTGTTGTGGAGTCATCATGTCTAAATGGGTTTGATATTCTGATTCATGTGAAGGCCCCCACTTCTAGCTCAGATCACGTCACAGGCAGCTTGGTCCATGAAAGCTCTGTGAGGTCATCAAGCCGAGCTCCTGTTGATCTTGTTACTGTCCTTGATGTTAGTGGTAGTATGGCGGGCACAAAGCTAACACTCCTCAAGCAGGCTATGGGTTTTGTTGTTCAGCACCTTCGGTCATCCGACCGCCTTTCAGTCATTGTCTTTTCATCTACTGCCCAAAGACTGTTCCCCCTTCGACGAATGTCACATCATGGCAGGCAGCAGGCCTTGCAGGCAATCAACTCACTTGGTTCCGGTGGTGGTACAAACATTGCCGATGCACTAAAGAAAGCTGTGAAGGTGATTGAGGACCGCAGCTATAAGAATTCAGTATGCAGTATCATTCTTCTGTCAGATGGCCAAGATACCTACAGCATTTCCTCAAATTCCCAAGGAACATCAGCAGCTTGTAGGTCACTTGTTCCATCTTCTATTCTAAATGAACACCATATGGTGCCCCTGCATGCTTTTGGATTTGGAGCAGATCATGATTCAGATACATTGCATTCGATTGCTGAAGCTTCTGGTGGCACCTTTTCTTTTATTGAGGATGAAGGTGTGATGCAAGATGCCTTTGCTCAATGCATTGGTGGGCTTCTTAGTGTTTCTGTTCAGGAGATGCATCTTAGCATGAAATGTATTGATCCTGGTGTTCAACTCCGTTCCATCAAATGTGGTAGCTATCCAAGTAGAGTGGCAAGAGATGGACGAAGTGGATCTGTTGATATCGGTCACTTGTATGCTGATGAGGAGAGAGACATTTTGCTATCAGTGACCGTCCCAAAATCTAGTGAACAGACTTCACTATTGAGAGTTACTTGTGCTTACAAAGATCCTGTAACAAACGCGACTATCAAGATTGAAGGTGACGAGGTGAAGATCAAGAGGCCAACATCCACCTTATCTGAACCAGTATCCATTGAAGTTGATCGAGAGAGGAACCGTATACAAGCTGCCAGTTCTATTGAGTCTGCACGTGCTGCTGCCGAGAGGGGTGCTCTCTCCGAGGCCGTCACTATTCTTGAAGATTGCCGGAGGGTACTATCACAGTCCTTTGCAAGCCAGAACGGGGACCGCCTATGCATGGCCCTTGATGCAGAGTTAAGAGAGATGCAGGAGAGGATGGCGAGCCGCCAACTCTATGAGGCTTCAGGGAGGGCATATATGCTGTCTGGACTGAGCTCTCACTCATGGCAGAGAGCGACAACACGCGGAGACTCTACAGATAGCACAACTCTTGTTCACTCGTATCAAACACCATCTATGGCTCAGATGCTGGAGCATTCCCAGAACTTCAGCTCTTCGCCTCGGAGCCAAAGGCCACAGGTCCGGGGAGCGAGGCCGGTCTTGGAGAAGCCTCAGCCAAGGTAATTCGCCATCATCTCGGCAACGAAATGTCCTGATGGTGAAAGGTTCATCTTAGGTTGCCTAGTCTTAGCAAGATTGCTGGTACTTAAGTAGTACCTATACCTATTTGTTCGTTTGCTTATTCGAGTCCTTGGTTGGGTTATTATACAGAAGAAATTGAGGCGCGAGGTGGGGGAGTACCGAATACCTTGCAGGAGTCTACATGTACTTCTGTAGAATGTGAAGGATTAATATTTGGGAAAGTGGTTGGAGATGTAAATAGATTGGTCCCTGAAAATTTGTTACCATTCCAGTTTTTTTGGAAACATGGAATTAAGTCACGAACCATTTCGCTTGATCTTTGGTAGAGTGTTGTTAGCAGAAGGAAAGACAGGAATTACAGTGTTCGTAGCGTATAAGACGCATAGGGAGTCAGGGACTACGGATATGGACTGCGGCAAGCATAAACCCCCTGCTCAAGGCCACAGGCGCAGACCACCGCATCCGCCACGGCCTCGCGTCTCTGCAGCGCGCCCACGCTGTGGGCGTACACGGGGGCACCGCACGACGACGTCCTCCACGCGCTTCTCGACGTGCCGAACCCGGGGACGCGTAACTCTTTCCACGCATGTATTCCTAGTAGTGTGATAGAGGCTATGTTTCCGGAATTTTACTACTCCTCTTCCCAAGAGGACTGAAGGGGTTGGAGGACTTGTAGGGAATTCAATCCCTTGCAATTCTCTTCAGTCCTCTTCGTCAAGTCCTAAAAACACTAAATTTGCAAGGTAGTACGTACATCTAATTTGGGAATTGCATGGAAGATTAGAACGGTCCTGATCCGCCGCCAGCCCGCCGGCGAGCTCGTCCCGCAGGAACCACGGCACCACCAGCTCCTGCCCCCACGCCCTGGCCACGGCGCCCTCGGCCTCCCGCCTCCGGCGCGCGCAGAACGCCGGCACGGTGCCCCTGCCGAGGAACGCGTCCCCGTAGGACACCACCCCACCGCGGTCGCGAGCTCGCCGAGCCCGTGTTGTCGGCGTGGGCCGTGACGTTGAACACCGGCGAGACCGTCGGCCGGCCGCGCGCCGAGAGGTCCCGCCCCGGGTCCAGGCCGGCGACGGCCACCGAGTACCTGGGATGTACGGCGCGCTCCGTGTTCCGTGCACGAGGCGGAGCAGAAGCCCCTGTGTGTGCCGTATGCGACGCAGGAAGCACAAAACGTCTCCAGCACTACCGCGTGGCGCATGCACCGAATACGGTGGGAGAAGAGGTGACACACATAGGATTTTTATCCGACGCAAAAGGATATATTCCCTCCATTTTTATTTACATATCGTATTAGTTTGTTCTAAATTAAACTTGGCTAACTTTGATCAAATTTATAGAAAATATATATTTGGTATTATAAATATCATTAGTTTTTTCTATAAATTTGATCAAAGTTGGCCAAATTTAACTTGGGGTAAACCTTTAGGATAAACCTAATACGATATATAAATAAAAATAAAGGGAGTGGAAAGAAGAGACTGTTATTTGTGGTCACATATATGCATGGCTTATCATTGGGTATCATGCATTTAGACTGCATACAGACAATCCACGCATTGGTTCCTTAGTCATGGTAAGCAGGCCAATGGCACGGCAAAGCCGCGCTGGGTTTCTAGCACACAGTACTAAGCTAGGTAGTCCAATTATCAACACGGGAAATATACAACAGGCCAATGGCACGGCAAAGAACTTGTGTATCTAAGATCTTGCAAAATCTATATAAAAATAAATATAGCTCTAAATGATATGAGACAAGTTTTGTTAGATCCATAATGTTGTTCTCCACATGTTAAACATATGTTTGCTAAAAAAAATCATTTTTCATTATTTCCAGAATTTGTTTTTGCTCATCAAGCATAAGTCAATATAGTTGAGGGAGGGGGACTCAGATTCGTGTGTGGTAGTTGAGCTGTTGGATTGGATTTCGAGGGTGGATACGTGAAAAGTCACGCCGACTGAACCAGAATCCGGAGCCCTCCTGGTGCTGGGGGACAGGGGAGTGGGGATGCGGTCTTGTTAGGTGGATGACATGTGGGGTCAGGACAAATTCTTCCGTTCGATGATGAGCCGGGCCTCGTGGACTGAATGCCGACGGGCATGCCGCATGCAGCGAGAGCCGTTGTTTCCATTGGGCCCATGCGACTCCGTGGGTTTGAGCCAGGCTTTACAATGTAATGGGCTGTCATCTATATTGGGCTTAAGTGATCCATCTTTTACATAGCTATGCAGACCCATGCAGTGGAGTGGGCTGAGAATTTGAACACAAAGTATCAGCCCGTGCAAAAAGGCCACGGTATTCCACCTAGCAAGCACTGACGGCCCATACACCCGACGGTTTTCATACTGCGTCAGGGGTTCCCGCCACACCACCCGGCTACTCTCGCCGTGGCATCAGTCCGCACTGATCACAGGCCTGAACAATTTCGCCCCCGCCTAAAACGCCGGCAACTTCGACCGGTACTTGTACTTCGACACTGGAGCCTCCTCGCACATGCCGTCGACCCCTGGTACCATTCACATCTCTCCCTCTTCTTTTACGTTTGTATACATTTACTATAAAACCCTGAGATCAACGGAATACAACTAGCGTTGGCTCTCACGATCTCTCTTCAAAGAGATTTTCACCTCTTGAAAACATTAGGTGCATCAGCATTTGAACTCTACAGATCAACAGCATCCTACCTACACTAATCATCATTCACAGCATGCAAGTTTAATGAAGAAAGAGTACCAAACTTACAATTTCTGCGTCCTCTGTCATCTCAATCATTAGGATGGGAGCAGCAGGAGAACATAGGGGTCTTGAATTGCAGTGGCAGGTACACTGTGTTCTTGGAGGATGGCAAGGCTATGTTGATTGGAGGAGTGCCATGGGGTTTTGTTCAATCTGTCTCCATATATCAATAATTTGATCCTTTCTGTTGCAATTGTGGAAGTCCCTGTATTTTTACTAACGGTCGGTGAGTTCTACCTCATTGTTTTGTGCTAAGGAGCTTTGATCTTGAACCTGTCCTTAGTCCATCCCACCCACCATCGCTGAAATTTATATGTTTGAGTGAACTGTAGCCTAAAAGTTTTCAGATGTTGGTCTCATCCTTGACTTTAGAGCCATGGCAAGATAGGTTCGGTACTTTGCTGCTGCTCCCTTCTTACTTACTGTTCCTAGCTGCAGTTTCTCTGCGAGACGTCCATAAAAAAATTAAAGCATTTTCTTCTATTTTTGTTAACAAGTGTTGCCAATTAGAGATGGAAGGATTAAGAATTTCCAGCCGAATGCTTCGTGTGTCAGACTTCCTAATCTGTTGTAGTCTCTAACAGAGCAATGGGAGTGCGCCAACCAAGTGGTGCACCATTTTTCTAATTCAGATTGAAACCACAGCCAACGCTCTTTGCTCGGCGCCCAATTCACTAATTAATAATGTGGCATCCAACAATTGAAATCTTACAGATTTGCAACAAGATTATCATCTAGTATTACGCAGTTACTGTTAAAACTCAGAATTATAATCCATTATTACAGATCATTGGGCATGATCTTTGAAGTTACATATGTCGACTAAGTGAAACAGATTTTTTGAAATCACAATACAGTTTTTTTTTCATACTACCTATATGCACCCTTGTCGAGGATATCATCTAGGCTCTAATTCTGTTACTGTCAGCTTATTTGTGGAGCATTCAGGTTGCTTAGCGTTTGACGTTATTCTCATCATCAAGGCCATAAATCTTATAAATGAACCTTGGCTTCGAAGGAGCTGGCATTGTAGTAGATTTTCGTAGGAGCCAGATTACCACATTGGACATGGCTGGTCTATCCCTCGGATCGTCTTGAATGCATAGGAGTGCAATTTGTAAGCATTTGAGGACATCGCCTTCAGAACAGATGGGATGCAATGCAATGATGGATCCAATACATGTATGAGGAAATTCCTTCAATGCTATTAGAATCTACACACATCCCTTATGTGCCATCTAAAATTATAACTTCCCCTCTATACCATCAATTTGAATTTTAGTTCCCCTCCCTGCCACTGCCGTCACTATGGCAGTCACTTTTATGGATACGGCGTTACCTCTCTCCGTTCTCTCTTCTTCGCTCCCCTCCTCTCCTGTTCACGCCACCAGATCGAGCCGACGGCGACCCAAATCGGCACGGGCGCCCATGTTAGATCCGGATCCGTGCGCAAGCTCGCTATCCCAGCGTCCAACCTCGCTGTTTCGGTGCCCCCGCCGCGCCAACCTTTAGCGCGAGTGGGCAGAGTGTTTCTCTGCTCCGCCATGGCCGGAGGCGCTGAGCAAATGAAGCTCAAATCGTTGGCGTGGGTAGCGGTCATGGTGGCAGCTGGTGTGTGGTGGAATCGGGTCCTGCTGCCTCCATGAATCCATTTTGCATCGTTGGAAGGTGGAAGATGGTTGATACTTCGTCGATGGCTTGCAGCTTGCTGTCATTGGCACAGGTTCTAGCGCTCGATAAGGGAATGGAACCAGGGGGGAGCAGCGCTGGCGTGCGCTAGATGAGCTCTCTACGTCCTAGCGCCGAGTCGTCCTGCGCGACTCTGTGAAGGGCGCGACCGCCTTGTGGCTCCAGCGTTGCCGAGACGGCGACGAACTGGAGCGCCGCGGAGGCAGCGGCCTCGAATTCGCGCATCTCCTACAGACAGCCAGCCAACCCGTGCCATCCACCGCGTTCTCGTCACCATCCCCGCCGACAAGTTGATGGCCCGTGCGGCGTCGAGAGCATACCTGAGCGATGCATGTCCCATTAATACCCGTAGCTGTCTCTATCTCAGGGCCTCCATGGTTGCATGTTGCCTCTCTTCCTCCTTTGTTCTGCCTGTTTTTCTGAATTCTAGAGTGCCCATGGGTTCCACTTGTCAGCCTGACATACTGAAGTAAGTTAACAGACCTCTTGACGGCAATGGCTGATAGGGGAAGCAAAATTAAAACCAATGGCATGCAAGGAAGCTATATTTTTTTATGGCATACAAGGGATAAGTATAGATTTAAATGGCAAAGAAGAAATTTTCTCTGCATGTATTATTGTCCTGTTAATCCAATTCTCCCATACCTCCTGTGTACAAAGCAATTATGCGTCAGGACTAAGGGTAAACATATCACACACATACATACAGGAAATCACTAAAACCATCTACTAACTTCAATCAGAAGAAGATTATCACCATTTCTCCTTGCAGTTAGTATCTCCAAAACGATGATGCCAAAGCTGTAAACATCTGATCTGGGGGGACACTTCACCCAACATAGCGTATTCAGGAGCCATATAACCCCTGCAAGTTGAAAGCACCTAATTACTGGGTCAAATAAAGTAATACAGCTTAATTATTAAAAATGACAGTTTGATGCAGCTCACGTACCGTGTTCCTGATGGGTCTCTTGTGCTATGATTTGAGTGACCCTCGCTTACACTAGCAAGCCCGAAGTCCGATATTTTTGGATTGAGATCCGCCTCTAGCAAAATATTCTCCGGCTTCAAGTCTCTGTGGATAACCCTCAAACGGCAGTCATCATGCAGATATAGAAAACCCCATGCAACACCGCAAATTATCTTATAACATTTACTCCAAGATAAATATGTCCTCCGCTTCTCTTCATCTATATATGAAAAGAAAACAATATGGAACAAAACTAAAAAAAAGGTAGAACTGTACAGGACAAATGGATGCGAAAAGGAGAAGTAATAAGTGTTGCAATCAAATTAATATGATTATTGCTACATTCAAAAAGTTCTTGGAACAAGAAGTGATTCACACTTTTCAAAAAGTTCTTGGAGCAAGAAGTGACTCATCAGTACAAAAAGTAAAGGCAGCAAGGGTCTTGTTTGGAATGTACTCATAAACGAGTGACATATCGTCTTTGTCTATCGATGCCCCCATTAGCTTTACTAAATTTTTATGTTGAAGTTTTGCTGCAGAAACTAGTTCGTTTTTGAGTTCCCGGAGTCCTTGTTGTGATCCTTTTGTTAGTCGTTTTACAGCTATCTCCATGCCATCTGGCAGCGGACCCTAAAAACCAGGGATGAAAGTGGAGCGGATAATTTCCGCATCCGATCTGATCCGAATCCAAATTTTGCGGATATGGAGAAGAGTTTTTGATATCCACACAGATATGGATAATCTGAATCCGATTATATACGGATGCAGTGTAGGATATGGTATTAGCAAAATCCGGCGAATATGGATTATCCGATAATTGAACGTAGATAATCCGAGGCTTATAATAGGATATTCGACTACTTTTGCGAGCCCAACAGACTATACAAATCAACCCAAACCCAAATACACACATAATATTTTCATAGCCCATTAACCAACAAAGAAGGATAAATGAGGGATTTGCTCAATAAAGAATCTTTATTTTATTTTACGTGTTCGCTCTGTATACTTAAGTGCGAACTGAGAATTTGTAATAACTTTTGTTCGATGTTAAATTTGAAGTGTTACAGTCAACTTAAATATGTCGGAAACTATAAAGGTGAGTATTTTTAATGATATTCTGCTTATTTATGGTTTTAGTTTAGGAATTATAAATCAACATAAAATCCTACACATAAACATGTATTATCCGACTATTTTAATCCGCATTCGGTCTGACACCGACCCGACTCCACACCGCATCTGATATTCTTAAAAACCTATAGCCGAGTACGTATCCGTGTAGTATCAGCTCCGCTCCGCATCCGATAAAAAAATATGGATAATGATATGGAAAAGGTATTAGCCGCTCCAATACGATCCGTTTTATCCCTACTAAAAATGAAACTTAAAGCAATTAATAACTGTGAAATAATTTTTAATTGTAACTGATACACTCTGTTTCTAACCATGAATTATGTGATCTGCAAAACATGGGAAAGAACATGGCAACGACAACCCAGGAAACACATACTAAATGTATCTTTGTTTACCTTGTATACTTTCCCAAATCCACCTTCGCCCAGCTCATTTTCTTCCGCAAAGTTTCCTGTTGACATTCTTATTATTATGGATGGGTCCCAGAGCACTTTTTTAAATTCTTCAACATTCTCTAAGCACGCTGCATGTATTTTAACAAGTGAAGAACAAAAAATGTGCAAAGTGCAAAGTAATGTTTACTGCAATGGTCTTACTTGATGGGGTTTTCGTTGATCTTGATCTCTTCCACCATAGACCTACCAAAGCAGTCAAAATAATGCTACAGACCACCAGTATGGTAAATATTATTGGCAGGAAGTCTTTTTTTTGTTTGCGCATGATAATAATAGTAGAGAAGCAGAGCAAGAAAAAAAAATTCATATAATCAGAGTGGTTTAGAAATTAGAATGATAAATCAGGGTTTTTTTTTTACCTTTTTGTCCTCCGACAATAATGTTTACCAGTAGTTGAGGTGGTGGCCCATTTACCAAGCTTCCTAAATAAGTCAGGTTTGTTTCTGGGATCTCACTTACCAAAGTACCTCTATTAAGCACAGCATAGGACTAACTTTATAAAATTTGTACGTACTCAAAATATTGTACATCTTTCTCTTACATAGCTCCTTCGGTATGGCCTATGAAGTAGGTGAGCACGTAGGCATGGAAGATTTCAAAGCATGCCATGCAGGGGCGGATCTACAGGGGGCTAGGGGGCTCAAGCCCCCCCTCCCCCCAACCCCACACACATCCCACCTCCCCAAGATCAATGGATACCCTCTCTATTTTGAAAGAAAGAATGAAGAAGAAAAAGAAGATGAGCCCCCTCTTCGTATGTTGGCTGGATTCACTACTAATGCCATGCACTCATTTTTAGATAGGTCCGGGGTCATTGCATGTAACTGTAGAATGTGGGGATATCTGGTACGGCAAGAGATGAAGATGCCAATCTCTTCTGATGGTTTGATGCAAACTCTATTGTTCTATTTATCAAGGTGAACAGGACAAATTTTAGGGATGGTGCAATCGAATTCATGGTTGTGTTTGTCGGTTGGATTATCAAGGCAGGTAATTCAGGAACTATCACGATGATATAGGGAGTCGGATTCTCTCACGATGATATAGGGAGTCCGATTCTTGACTCAGTTCGTCTCAGAAGACACAATCACTCCTTAGAAACCCCCCCTTCCAAACCTAAAGGCGTGCTGAAATTGATTTCGATTTCAGGTCCATGTACTATATGTTAGGTAAATAGCATTTCTCTTATTTAAAATTGGTCCTGATTTAGAGCAGTATAATTTGCCTACATCTATGGAGCTATTATCATCTATAAAAATCCGCCAAAAATTGCTTGGCGCCAGGAAAATTATCCACGGAACCAGGAAGAATTAGAATACACATCCTAAAAATTGCTCGGCGCCAGAATTTCTATGTGAGTAATTCCTAATTTTTTATGACTGGAAAGATAACAGCATTTTAGGCAACCGGAAAAATATGAAGATCATATCAGGTTCGTAGAGTGACTATACAAAACTTGGAGAGGCACATGCCTGCCTGTCTCAGATCTCAAAAGTGCTCTCCATCTCAAGCTGCCCACCCGCGGCCTCCTCTTCGTCGTCGCCGACATACAGGTACGGGTTCTTCTCTACCGGCTGGAAGTTGTAGAACACGAACACGTAGAAGGCGAGGCTCGCCGTCTCGATGGAGACGTTGACGACCCACTGGTACTTGTAGCTGAGCACGGCGGCGACGGCGGACGCGGCGATCCGGGTGAAGTAGAGGTAGCAGACGACCACCAGGTAGAACTGCTTGAAGAGGGTGAGCTTCTGGAGGTTCCGCGCCGCCTTGCCGTCGGTCTTGGACGCCTCCCGCAGGTTGCGGATGGACCAGATGATGGGGAAGAACACGGCGCAGCAGCAGATGACGTCCACCAGCAGGAAGATCTGGTTCCACGCCAGCCAGTCCCGCCCCGCCGGGCCCGTCTCCCCGATCACTGCCGACGCGATGTTCTCGATCACTTGCAGGGGTATGATGATCATCAGCACGTTCTTCTCGCGCTCCTGCACGCGCCGCAGATGTCAGGGCATGGATGGCCATTGATCTCTGTTGGTTGGTCATTGCATCTGCAGAGTGCAGACGACATGGGCGCGCACCTGGAGGTATGGCTTCAGGAAGGACCAGCCAGTGCCGATGAGCACGATGACGGTGAAGAGCAGGATGCCCTTGAAGAAGCCGAACACGTAGAAGGCGACGTCCCACCCGTGCGGCGTGCCGGTGCGCTCCACGTACCACTGGTCCTCGGCGGCGCACGCCAGCTTGAGCGCCTTGAACAGCAGCAGCGCGCCCATCACGGCGTGGATGCGCTCCGCGGTCTTGCAGTGCTTGACGCAGACGTACAGCCACGTTCCCAGGAACACGAAGTGCACGACGGACGCGGCCGCGAAGATGCCCGGCAGCGGCAGCAGGCCGACGGGCAGGTACTCCTTGGCGCCGGAGCGGCGGACGTTGAACATCTCGGTGCGCACCTCCATGGTGACCTCGACGCCGTCCTGGCAGCTGCTGAAAAGCACCGTGTACTGGTCGTCGGCGTCGATGGTCAGGGAGCCCTTCCCGGTGCCGTCGGGCGCGATCTCCTTGAACCGGAAGAGCGGCTGCACGTACTTGCTGGTGAGCGGGCAGAAGGCGGTGCCAGTGGCCTCGGCGTAGTCGGACTCGTTGTTGATCAGGTAGATGAGGGAGTTGGAGATGAGGAAGAAGCCCATGAGGGTCGGGTCCGCGGCCTTGATCTGGGACCCCTCGGGGACCTTCCACCCGACGCCGGTGGCGGTGACGGCGGCGCGGCCGCCGCGCCTGAAGCCGAACTCCTCGAACAGGATCACGGAGCGCGAGTCGGAGACAATGGACGTCGTCTTGATCTCTGCGCGAGCGGCGGGCAGCACCGCGGCGAGGGAAGCAGCGACGGCGAGGACGACCGCGGAGGCGGCCATGGCGGATCGATCGAGCTGCATTGGTCACGTGAGTTTCTGGTTCGTGGAGGTCACGGCACTCGCCCGTGGCCGTGGGTGGGGGAATGCCGGTGCCGCCTGCGCTTGGCGTAGATAGAATTGTGGCATGCGCCGTGCACGCAGCCACGAACGGAGAGGGAGGGGTGGGTCGACGAGCGTGGCGTGTTTTAGGGACGGCCATGGGAGGAGCCTGGAGAAAGAAGAGCGCATGCATGCGTCAAACTCCCACAAGGCCAGAATCGACAACTTTTTTCAGAGCGCTCGATGACCCCTATTGTTTCAGCCTGACTGGCTGACACCTTTTTTTTTAACCTGCAGCATGACCGACCGACCGAATGACATGAACAGATGCTGCACTGAATTCACGGCGATCTTTACTTAGTGGGCCTATCTCATGGGCTGGGCTATCCGGCTGACTTTCTTGGTCCAAATTTTGGTGTGGATCCATTGTTGGCCTTTGGGATCTAGGCTCCGTTTAGATCGCTTCCAAATGTTATAATTTTTACACTCTCTCTCCATCACATCAATTTTGGGACACATGCATGGAGCAGTAAATGTATGTAAAAAAATAACTAATTGTACAGTTTAATTGTACATCACGAGATGAATCTTTTAAGCCTAGTTAGACCATGATTAGATAAAATTTGTCAAATACAAACGAAAATGCTACAGTAGCAAAAAGTTCCAAATATTATACAAATTTGCAATCTAAACGTAGAGATAAAAGTACATTGTTCTCCTCAGGTGGACACGTGTGCCTGTCATCATTGGCTTGCTTGGTATTTTCTATATGTTAAAGCTCGGGCGCTCGGCCGTCCACGTCTGCAAAAAAGATTTGGACTGTCCGAAAGCCATCGTGCGGTGCTGGTCGTCTAGGGTTTCGATGCCACGTGGTGTCGCGCCATTAGCTGGAAGCTTCTCGAGCTGTCACGGGAGCCCGTAAGCCTTATCTCTTCTGCACCCGCCGCTTCCTCTTCCTCCTCTCGCTTCCACTTCCTACTCGCCGCCGCTGTCCACGCCACTCCTGTTGACTCCGCCGGTGGCTCGGTGCGGCTGCCCGGCGGGCAGCTTGACGCTGCGGCTCCTCCTCCTCCGCGAGTTGCGGCGCAGCGGCGCGGGGCGGCCCGACGTGGCCTCGCCGCTCGCGCCAGGCGGCCTGGCGGCGCGTTGTGCCCCAACGGGAGGCGCGGCGGCCCGGCGGCCCGGCGGGAGCTCGACGATGCGGCTCCTCCTCCTCTGTTCTCCTGCTGCGCGGCGGCCTGGCGGGTAGCGCAGCCGCGGGACGGTGCGTGGGCGCACGCCGTGCATCGGAGCTGCGGTCGGCGGCCGCCGGCCGCCGTGCGCAGGTGCCGCACCCGCACCAGGCGGCCCCGTTTCGCGCGCCGCCCCATAGTCCCGTTTGCGGCTGCGGGCGGCGGACTGCGCGCAGGAGGCCGCCGACCGATGGCCAGCGACCCGCGGTCGTCGGCTGCGATTACGGCTGCCGAGGCGCCTGTGACCCGGACGCGCGAGGAGAGGGCCCGCAGCACGCGGCTGCGGCTGCGGCTGCGAGTGCGGCTCCTGCAATCCGAAGGATATTTCTCCAAGAAATGTCTTAACGGAATAGCCTTATATACGAAAATGAAAAGTGAAAATGATGTTATGAGTTAACAGAATAGCCTTACATACGAAGATCTCAAAAAAATATTTCGGTTATAGTAAAAGCTGGAGTATTTATACCTTCATTATTCTGGTTATAGTAAAAGCTGGAGTATTTATACCTCCTACCTTTGGTACATAGTTCTGACATTACATTACGTAGTTTCCGTTTCTAAGTCATTTCTGACGTTAATGTGTATAAATTGTTTTCTAAGTCATTTCTGACGTTAATGTGTATAAATTGTTCACTGCAGGGTGATCACGTTACACATATGACACCGAAGGTTGTGCGGAACCTTGGACCCTTCGTCTAGGATCTTTGCGCTGTCGAAGGTTGCGCAACTGATTTCTTTGTCATCCAAAAGTCAGCTTTTACCCTCGAAGCTAGCCAAAGCTTCGCGGTTGGTCCGCCTTTGCTCGAAGGTCGCGATGCAACCTTCGCGCGTTCAGCCAGGCGCGAACCTTCGACCATCATTGAAGGGGCCAATCCTGCGAGATAAATTAGCAAAAAACCATGCAATGACTTTTCGATTGCCGGAAGGTTCCTTGAGACCTTCGGTGGATCCTTCGGCGAGATCTTCTTGGGGTGGTGATCCCCAACAGTAGCCCCTCGCGGGCGAGGTCCGACTTCAATGGTCCGAACCCTCGAACAAGGATTGCCAGCCATCCTCGAAGAAAAACGTCTCCCTGATCGTCACAGGTTGGCACGAGCTGAAGGTTATATATTATCTTTTTACACGTGCAGGTTTTTGATTAGGCGACGGTTGAGCTTCCCCTTGGTTATTTTCACCAACCAGCACTGTATGTTTTACCCCACCTATAAAAGGGGAACGGGTTGCGCCGCTTTCACGCTCTTTTACTCTTGCAACCTTTGCTCTTTTATTCCTTTGTGACGCGTGTTGCGAGTTGATTGGTAGTGACCTTCGTGTTTGAATCTTTTTTTCACTTATAGTGCAGTGTGAGTTGATCAATGGTTTTTATTTGCTTTTGCTTTCGTACTTTTGTATTTCTTGTTTTAATTTTATTTGTTTGTTTAGGATGGCTCATATCAAGGAGACTGCGAAGCCCATCGAAGTTGAAGAGGCCAGCACGGAAGTTGAAAATATTGCTCAGCACTCGAGGGGAGAAGAGGATTTATCTCAAGTGAACGCGGATCCTTCTGAGCTGATGGGTCGAGAAAAACCAAAGCAGACCCTTCGATTTGGCACATCGCTAGTATCTCAGAACCTTATCAAGTTCTATATTGACAAAGGTTATTTCAAGGTGGGGGAATACCGTCCTTCGGAGGGTGAAGACATCCCGGTTCCGCGCGAAGGTGAAACCATGGTGTTTTGAGATTTTTTCACAGCTGGCCTCCGATTTCCACTTGACCTTGTGCTGCCGGATATTTTGTCGAGATTCAATGTCATGATGCATCATTTGATGCCAAACGCCATAATCCAGTTGTCCAAATTTTTCTAGGCTGTGAAGACTTTCGGTGCTCTGGTATCACCGGACACCTTTTGCAGATTCTATGAGCTTCATCCTCAAGGATGGAAAATTTCATTCGAGGGAGAAGATGAAGTTTTCTATGCACAAAGTGGTTGTTGCACCTTCGTTCCACAAAGGAACAATAAGGTTTTGAAGTTGGATCATGTTGAGATTTCTTTCAGTCAGAAAAACAAGTGGGACGATGACTGGACCGGATACTGGTTGTATGCCAAAATTGGCTTCGTGAATTCTTCTCAAGAGGAGATCTTTTCGCTCGCATTGAAGGTTCTTCCTTTTCAGCATATCAATCAGGCTGATTTGGACAGATCATCTAAGGATTTAAAGGACTGCTGCACTGCGTTCAGAGAGGTGGCAAAGGCAATCGGTAGTCGTGACCTTGTGGAGGAGTACCTGGCAGCTAAGATTTGGCTGTTGACCCCCCAGCTGGGCAGCCAAATCTTTTTCGAAGGTTATGGTGGGCAACATATCTAGTTCTATTCCTTGTCCAGTGTTTGGACTTAAGAGGCCATCTGATTCGAGTGATGAGATGATCGTGTCGAACGTTGAGCTTGAGGCTAATGCCCTTCTTGGTGCGTATAACTGGAAAGAGCATAAGGGTTTTTTGGAATGTTGTTCCCATGGTAGCCATATTAACTGGAGCTTCCATGAAATGGTAATAAAGTATGAGTCTCGAGAAGCATCTTCGGAGCCGCAGAAGAGGGGGAGGGCGTCCGGTAACATCGGCTCCACAGAGCCTGTTGCTAAGAAAGGGAGAAAGGATGTGACATCTGTGCCTAGAGGCTCGTCCTTCTTGGCTGCTTTGGCTAGACCTCCGAGGAATCCTTCGGTCAAGTTGTCAACCAAGCAAGCGGAGATTCAGAAGAAGAAAGATGCTGAAGCAAGTAAGTATACATTCGAGATTGCAGAGTGTGATTTAGGAAGTCCAGCTTTCATGGTGGCTCTAAAGGCTACTGAACGTTGTGTGCCTTGGAGTTTAGGGAGTAGGGGGAGGCCTGTAGAAATTGATATTGAGCAGTTTGGTTCCTTGCGTGCAAGCCCTGATGGTGTTGGTGCTGTGATTATAGATCTGCACAAGGCATTAGATGCACCGCTTCGTATGGTAAGTCTGGTGGACGACAACAGTGACGAGGATGTTGCGGAGGTCCCCCCGAAGGTTGACACTGATTTGACTAAAACCTCGAAGGAGGCGCGCCCGGGAGTTGCGTTAGAAACGGTGATGGAATGTGTGCCCAAGGAAGATGAGGATCGCGGTGCTATGGTTGAGGACATGCAACTTTCGGGGAAACACATTACTCAGGACTTTATGGAGCTAGGTACGATTTTGACAAATTGTAATTCTCCCTTTTCGATGTTCTGATATTGACCCCTACCTTTGGTATGCTAAAATTTTGACTAAGCTTGGAGGGTTGATTAGCGGAGGTCTTTCCAAGGGCATATCGTGTGCTCCAGCCGAGATGTCCACTCGAGCTGGAGGCCTTCCTGAGGAGCTTGAATCCTTCGACGTCGAAGGTTGGAGCCCACATTTTTTTTCTTAGAAAACTTGGGTTTTTTGCAGATTTCAAGAAGAGCTTAGAGCTTAGGCGTATATGGGATGGAGTATCTTGGGCGCATCACCGCTTCTTTGTGCTTAAAGGTAAAATATTAAATGGTGAAATGATTGTCTTTTGGTGATGATTGTGTGCTAAGGTGCGTTTTATGCAGGC
Source organism: Panicum hallii (assembly GCF_002211085.1). Classification (NCBI taxonomy): domain Eukaryota; kingdom Viridiplantae; phylum Streptophyta; class Magnoliopsida; order Poales; family Poaceae; genus Panicum; species Panicum hallii. Next base: position 39,191,153 of record NC_038048.1, on the reverse strand, counting down.
TTTGATAGCGAGACGTACAGCGACTCAGAGCGCTAAAAAAGATAACAAGGCTCGATCAGAGAGGTCGGCCAAGAGCCTTCGCTTGGTTATGGAGAATCAGAGGCTGAAAGATCAAAATAAGATTCTGGAGGACCTTTGGGTTTTGCATAATGATCAGATTGCCGGTCTGACACAGAAGAAGGCTGATGATTAAGAAAAGCTTATTCAAAAGATGCAAAAAAACTATTGATCAGAATGATGAAACTTTGGAAAACCTTCGTGCTGTTGTGGAGGAAGATGACGTTACGATCAATGATCTAGAGGCTGAAAATAAGCAACTTAAGGCCGAAGGTGCCAAGAAAGGTAACTTGATTGAGATGTTGGTGAAGGAGGCAGAGGGTAACCAAAATCTGATGAATGAGGCTATCTGAGAGATTGTCGAGAAGAGCGATCAGATTTATCTTGAGCATAGAAAAGCTCTAGCAACCTTCGAGGCCGAAACTGCGCCTCTTCCTCAGGATCCTGAGGGTGGTGTGACTGGCTTGTTAAATTAGATATTGAATGAATTCACCTCACTGGTGGATATACTGACCATGACTTTGGACAATTCTGTCGTTATCTCGAGTGAGAGTGTTCTAGTAATTCTGGACCGCGAAAGTTGCCGGGATTTACAAAAAATAAGTGCTGGGGATTATGTTTTCCCGTCTTACTCTGACCTTAGTCAGAATATTTCTAACATTCAAGCTGTGAAGAAAGCTTTCATCCGAAGGTATTGGAAGGTTGCTGGCCGAGAGGTTGTGCGTAATGTTGCTCAGAGTCGGTTGGAAGCGGTAAGTTTACGAGTGATTCCTTTCTTTTGTTGTTTTGTTTGCTCCGGTTGTGAGGATCTATCCTTGTGCAGATAAAGAGAGCTCAGAGAGCTTAGGAAGATAGAAAGTTGACGGCGACGGCTTGGGATGTTGCTGAAAGTTCTGGAGCCAACAAGACTGTTGGTGGTGATGATGAGAACGTGAAGGTGTAGAACGGAGCTTTGATTGAAGAACTTTTGTGGCTTGTAGTTTTGATGAATCTCTAATGTAAATATTCCTAACTTTTGGTCAGGCGCTCGTTGTTGCGAGGCCCGTACTTGACGTACCTACGATGAACATTGGTTGTGATGGGGTCATCGTGGCCGGATCTGCTTGGGAGAGAGATATAGTTTTGCTCATCCTGAAGTGATTTTTTGTATGCGTGTGTGGCTAAATCGCCTTGTGAAGACTGATGGTCCGGGGACTCTTTTAGGTGGCGGATGATATGTGTATATTTGTAATTGCTTTTTAGTGTCTGATCTGCGCGCGAGTGAAAGATGGGGGCACACACGTGAACATGAAGTAGAAGAGGGCCAGAAAAATTAGGAGGAAAATGACAACCGTGCGCCATGGCCCGGCGGGAGGCGCGGCGGCTTGGCGCGGCTGCCCGGCGGGCAGCTCGACGCTGCGGCTCCTCCAACTCCGTTCTCCTGCTCCGCGGCTGTCCGGCGGGTAGTGCAGCTGCCAGACGGCGCGTGGGCGCGGGCCGCCTTGAGGCCCCCAGGACGACGCCGCGCAGTACCTCGCCGCGGTCGACGTCGCCGTCGAGCACCTCGCGCGCGGGCGTTGCCGTGCAGCTCGCCGTGGCACGGCCCGAGGAGGAGCTCCGCCATCTCATGGCTGTTGTGCAGGTTCGTTGGCCCCTGCCCTCTTATTTCGTTTCCACACGGCAGCCAAGATTCAAAGTTCTAGCGATTGTTCTCTGGTCATCCCTTTGTTTTGCTCTCTTACTTTCCTATGAACCTCTTGTCTTGCGTGCTGTGGTTGTCATTTTAAGGGATCCATTTTAAGAATTGCAAGCTGCACACTGCATATTATTGATGTCATGTAGAATTCTCAAGAAGCACAAGCTGATCGATTTCCAGGTTCGCAATTGGCTGTATGTTTATTTGTAGTATGGAGTGTTCCTCTTCTATGCATAGTATCGGACTCCAAATTATAAAATTTGGTCCCACGTGTTGCTTAGGCATATTCACTTTCTCAGCAGATCCGCTAGGCCTGATGGCATTGTTATTTTTCAATGCATTGACCACCTATTGGGTAAGAGAGAAAGGGAATCGGCAAAAATCTTGGAACTACTTCCAAGTGGAAATTGACCTGGTAGAAGAGTGCTACTATAATTAGAAACCATCCAAAAGATGAGGTATCCAAGGTCCAACCTCTAATATATTTGACTCGAGTACGATCACAACAAAATGCATCCATAGATTACTGCAAGGAGGTGAGCTTCTTCTTCTACTGCTTGGTAATTTGGTTCCAGATGTGCTACTGATGCCACATAAATAAGTAAATACTGAAACACATGTGGTAAAAATCTGTTAAGTCAAAGCTACTACCCCTTATTCAGAACCCCAATCAAAGTCTGGTCAATTTTCCATTATCAGTGCAAGTGGGATTGAGTGGGGTTACTTATGTAGGACCATTTTTCTATAGAAATTTTGTTCTAGGCAAAATGATGGACCTTTTAAAATCAGGGAACATGACATGGACCTTGACTGGTGAGGTTCCAACTGACCACTTTTTAGTAATCCTATCGAAATTTGCATACCTGAGTGCCCCTGTTGGCGAAACCGTACTTTCAATTTAGCTCCAAGCAACTGCTCTAAATGTTGACCAATTTATGAAAATTGAATGACAGAAAAATTTCCTTTGGAAAATGCATCTAGATGTTGTTGATTGCTGTTCTACCGCAGGCTCTAATTGGCTGAAGAGAATTTTAGATGCGAAAGAGAAGCCCCAGCTCAGACTTACACAGCAAAGGTAATATAGTTGGTTTTACATTAGAAAACATCAGTGCTATCTATAGCAAGAGGTTTAGCTTGGCCAAATTATGAAAGGGACGAGGTGAGTTCATGCTACCTGAAGCTGAATGTCAATATAGGATCCTTAACCCTTATAATTTTTTTCAGATGCTCTTTGCTACTTTCTACATGCTACATCATTGTCTATCGCCTAGAATCCAAATCAATGTAATCTGGATGCCAGGTTTACATACTTTTTAAAAGATTATAACTATTTTGAATTCTTTCTTGCATGGAAACCATATCACTGCTTGACAGTTGATCCTTTTTTTTTCTTTTAGCAATTTCTAGGTTGCAATGTTAATTCTGGATATGGATAGCCCATCCATATCAAATTCAGATGGTATATATAGTATAGATCCAAGCGATTACTGAGCAAGAAGATGCGATAAAGCAAAGTATATAAATACAACGCCATTCCTGTTTCCAATTGCTTTCTACTTTCTGCTGTTTATTTCAACAAATATGATTAATTTCCAAATACATATTGTGAATCCTTAGATTTCCAACATAAAGAAAATAAAACTTCTCATATGTTATTCTGTAAATTTAGGCGATGAGTATCAATGCAGTTTGATGTGCTATGCCTTTTTTTTACTCTATGATCTTGTATAAAAATGATTTAATCTAACTAAACTATAAATGTAGCCATAATTCGAAATATTTGTTTGGTTACTGAAGCTAACAGGATTATTAAACACCTACTTTCCAATTTGTTTTTCTTATTTTGCAATCCCAACAGGTTAGTTAATGAACTGAACTACCTGGAAGCCTTACAACAACAACAACTTAGCCTTTTGTCCTAAGCAAGTTGGGGTAGGCTAGAGATGAAACCCGCAGAAACAAGAATAAGAAACAAAAAAGGGCACAAGCTAAAAGAAGAGTTAGGGGTTAAACAAAAAATAACAAAGGTCATGGTTCAGGTACGTTAATTGCTAATCTCCAAGTGCTCCTATCCATAGCTAATTCCTTAGCGATATTTCACTCCTTAAGGTCTCTCTTAACCGTCTCGTCCCAAGTTAGTCTAGGTCTACCTCTACCTCTCTTTACATTATCGCCCCGTTTTAAAACTCCACTACGCACCGGCGCCTCGGGAGGCCTCCGTTGTACATGTCCAAACCATCTCAACCGATGTTGAATCAACTTCTCCTCGATAGGTGCCACCCCGACCCTATCTCGAATCTCTTCGTTCCGGACTCTATCCCTTCTTGTATGCCCGCAGAACCAACGCAGCATACGCATCTCTGCTACACTCAGTTGTGGACATGTCGCATTTTTGTAGGCCAACGTTCAGCACCGTATAACATCGCCGGGCGAATCGCCGTCCTATAGAACTTACCTTTTAGTCTCTGTGGCACCTTCTTGTCACAGAGGACGCCCGAAGCCTGCCGCCACTTCAACCAACCATCTCAAATTCTATGTCTAACATCTTCATCAATGTCTCCATCTTTCTGAAGCATTGATCTTAGATACCGGAAAATATCCTTCTTGGACACCACTTGACCTTCGAGGCTAACGTCCCCATCCTCATGCCTAGTCGGGCTAAAGTCGCACATCATATACTCGGTCTTGGTCCTACTCAGTCTGAACCCCCTCGACTCTAACGTGTGTCTCCACAGCTCTAACTTCATATTAACCCCTACCCTACTCTAGTCAACTAGCACCACATCATCAGCAAAGAGCATACAGCAAGGGATATCACCCTGTATGTCCCTTGTGACCTCATCCATCACCAAAGCAAATAGATAAGGGCTCAATGCTGACCCCTGATGCAGTCCTATTTTAATTGGAAAGTCACTTGGAAGCCTTAGCATATCTAATTTTTTTTTTTGCTGATTTTATATTTGTTTGTTATTTGTGAGGTTCCTATTACCTGGCATGTTCTCCCAATAGGATAACCGAAGACGATTTGTCTGTTCTAGCACAAGATTATTTTGCATAGTCCTTAAGTTGTTACTTTTCTTTTGTTCATCAAAAGATTGCAATACTAGTTATGACCATATATCATATTACATGGCAAGAATGTCACACCTTCCGAGCTGGTCCTGCTACTACATGGAAAGATAACCAACAATAATTTGAAGCTATACCATGGCTAAATGGTATGGATTATACAAATACTAATTGTATACAATGCGATCAACTGTACGTATATATGTTCTGATGAAAAATAATGGAAAAGAGAGAAGCATAATTAGATCTAAAAACTCCATTTATGCTTACTACTATTGCATTTGATTTATACATGTTGTGAGTTTTGATTCTCCGTTGAGAATTACTTAAAGAGCCACATGATTGTTTGTCTGAATCTTTATCTGAATCTATTTTGTTCAGTACATAATGCACAACAATATACCTACATATATAGATAGATATGTATTCAAATTAGAAAATAGTGCCTATGGATCTAGCTTGGAACCACATCCTTATATATTGGTTCATTGTCGGTGCCTATGTGCTCCCAGTGTTCATTGCAAACAAAAACAAAGCAAAATCATGACACTCCTTAGAACACTAAAATAAAAAATAAAACAGGTAATCATGAAACATATCCATTTGCTTATTCCAGAGACTTGAGCAATCTGATACCTAATATTTTTGAAATTTGAATAAACTACAGATCAGAAAAACCGGCAAGACGGCAAGGACTTCAGAATCAGGTACATCAATGCCAAAAAAAATATTAGGCTGTACCATCTTCCTACCAATAGGTAACCATGTATTAGAATTAACTAGGTTTGTATTACAAAAATAGATCAACATTTGCTGCCACAATGCCTGTGTCAAACATATACATTTACTCAAATTATTACTCAACCATTCCAATGCTCATGCACATTACTTAAAGCATATTTTTCTACTTACAAATTTTTTCCCCAGGAAACATATCCTGTCTCAAATAGATGCAAATTAAAAAATAAGGAGAGAGAAAAGGTCCAGCCAGCATCAGCAGGTTAAAAAAATAAACAAACTGAAAGCTACATTTACATCAAAGCTAATCACAATTTACAGCCATATCATTTCTATCTAACTCCTTTTCAATTGCACTTTCTCCATGAAGGAAATAAAATCGAATGACCACTCTCCAAATAAAGGAAGAGACTCCAACCACTTCATATTGGCTTCTATCAATTAGTGATGTAGGCTCCTACAATATCCATAGCATAAATAAATGTACTTTGTCATTATATAAAATGAATGTCTATATAACCATATCAATAAATTAAGCTTATTGTAATAAGCATGGGCGCGCAGGGGCGCGCGCAAAATACTAGTCAGGAAGACAACTGGGGCCTTTGGGCAGTAGGCCGGGCACACATGCTCTCTGTGAAGTGAGACGCATGAAGCCATGTCTAACAGTTTTGATCGAGATCTCCCGACAGCTAGCAAGATTCTGGCTTCTCTTTACGCTAAAAGCTCGAAGGGGATGCTATGTACTCGTGGAGGGATCAGGCTGCTACGTACAAAATGGAACAGATACCACTAGTTTGTTTTCTACTTTCGCGTCGCCTAGCTAGCCGCAAATGGCCCCCAAGAACTCGGTGCCTCCAGGCATCGATCAGAATGTCAACCCAGCGGAAGTGGTTCCTTAGCTCCCCTTGAAAGGGCTAGATTCTTATCCAAGATAAAGATGTTTCTTACTATCTTGTTTTTTCTTCAAATTGACGCAGAAGTACACATTCTACTGCTAACCAAGTATGTAAAATTGTTTTTTAAGAAGTTAATTATCCCAGATATGTTGAACATTTGCTCAGCATTAGGGGTGGACTATGAATGGTATTCGAGCAAATTAAATTTACGCAATTATCCCAGTTATGTTGAACATTTGCTCAGCATTAGAGGTGGACTATACATGGTATTCGAGCAAATTTAATTTACGCAAGAATCTTTGGATATTTTTCTTTTGTCTGGTTGCATTTCTTTTTCGTTGAACCAAGTTACAAAAATGTCATTGTGGATTCCATATGATTTAAAACATGTGAGAAACCTAACAAAGAAAAATCGATACAAGAAAGATTGCAACATACTACATTTCTTAAACATAAAAAGCAACAAATTTAGAGATTAAAACTTTCTTGTGGTAACGGCATATATATGAACACCATAGATGATCTAATAAAATGTAGATGGCAAGGATATTCTTGGAAATTATTGAAAACAGAAATAATGAATTCCATAAATATAAAGTTTATTTACACAAGCGGACAAATATTGTTTGCAGAGGCATGGCTACACCACTTGCCTTTACACTAGCGCATGTGGAGACCATCATTTTCACAAGCGATTGCCTAAGATGACCGCCTCTATAGAAACACTACCCCCTGAAATGTTGGGTTGGATAGGTATCAGTCATATGCACTGTGTGATGTAAAAGGTTGGGATAATTTTTATTCTATTATTATTTAAAAACAAAAGGAAAAGTTCCTACAGTGTCTTAAAAAACATTAATTGCTCCTTATATATAGTAATTGTAGTATGTATAAGCGAGAAGACAAGTTTTTTGTTTATACGAATCGGCCCAAGAGATAGTGGTAATTTCATAGATAGATGGTGAAGAGTTTTTGGCACAGCCCCAAGGGGCAAAGAATTGTACACAGAGACTACACACATATATAGGTTAGCGTGTGGGCTTTACACATACAATAATACAGACGGTATAACGATGGATTTTCTTCTGCTTTTGCAATCATGCCTGTAATAAGATATGTACAATTGAAGACATGTACATGACGCATAGCACTTTTAAGAATGACGACTTAATTTGCAAGCAAAGAAAATTTGATCCAAGAAGTTCTGAGGGTAAATTAAAACCACGCACGCACCGAGAACGTGGAGGTGAGGAAACGTGTGTTCGATCTCGAGACCAAATGACAAAACAAAGTTACACTAGTCCCGGCCCGCAAGTGCAATTTACCTTTGTCCTTGAGAGCTGTAAAGGTGGTCACGATCGAGAGCGACCTTTTATTAGTACCCCCCATCACTTTAGTCTTTAGCATTCCTCACCATTCCCGCACACCCTTTGGCAGACGTGACTGTTGCCATAGCTAGTGCAGCAACTCACTAGAGAGCCAGCAGCTTGTGTTGTCGGGCGCCGTATCTTGCTTTCTACTTTTAGCTAGCTCCCGAGTCCCGTGATCCATGACCGATCGATGATGAGCTTGCTTGCTTGGAGTACAAACATACCAGCCCCAACCCATCCAGATACGCACACACATACGCCCAGCTTTTGGGGAGGAAGGGTTTGTATACTTATTATAAGCAGGGGCTTTTCGAGACCCTTCCGGATCGCCAAAGCGAGAGGGAGACTTGTCGACCAATATTGCTTCGTCATCACACCCATCGCGTAGAAAATTAATTTGCGCGGCGGATGCTTCGTTTCACCGCACGCGCATTATTAACATAGCCGTCCGTCCCCGGCCTCCCGCCAGATCACGCCACGGAGACCACTAATCAAACCCCCCGGCTCGAATGGGATGCCGCCTGCGTGCAGCGGCCTGGATGCTGGATGGAGCCAACCACTACCGGAAAAAAGATCTTTGCCGAGTGTCAAATATTTTGCCGAGTGTTTTTCTTCGGGCACTCGGCAAAGAGCTTCTTTGCCGAGTGCCGGTCTTTGCCGAGTGCCTTTTTTAAGACACTCGGCAAAGAAGCTCTTTGCTGAGTGCTTTTTTTAGGCACTCGGCAAAGAAGCTCTTTGCCGAGTGCCTTTTTTATGGCACTCGGCAAAGAAGCTCTTTGCCGAGTGCCTTGTTTATACACTCGGCAAAGATAATTTTCAAATCATATTTTGAAGTAGTAAATTAATTCAAATAAAAATATTTTCAACTACAAAGTTGTATAACTCATCAAGATGCATAATTTTTATTTTGGACATTTTTTCATTTGACAAAATAAATGTACATTTGTTCACAATATATATATCTCTCTCGTAGTTTATGAAACTACAAGAGAGATATATAAGATTTGTGAACAATATTAGAATTATCATGTCAGATGAAGAAATGATAAAACAACCAAAATAAACTTTGTAGATCTTGAGAAGTTATAAGATTTTACAGTTGGCAACATTTTAATTTGAAGTCATCTTATCAACAAAAACTACATCTGAATATAGAAAATTTAAAATTCAAATTTTGCAAATGACCTCGAATGGAAAAACCATCAAAATTAAAGTTATAGATCTCAAAAAGTTATGAAAGTTTGTAGTTGACAAATTTTTAATTTGAAATCATTGTGTCATATTAAAATACGTTTGAAGTTTTCAAATTTGAAATTCAAATTTTGTAAACGATCTCGGATGAAGAAACTACCAAAATAAAAGTTGTAGATCTCGAAAAGTTATGCCACTTTGTAGTTAACAACTTTTTCATTTGAATTTAGTTACTATCTCAAACAAACAATTTACACTCGGTCAATTATAATACGTGGAGAATAAAAACGTAATGTTGACACATGTGGTTCAATGGTGCAGTGGTAGAGGGAGTTGTTTGTGTGCAGGAGGTCGTGAGTTCGAATACTATCATCGACAACTTATCAAAAATTGCTGAAAAAAATGTGCAACCCATTAGATGGGTCATTAGCTGGCTGTGCATGCCTCCCCTAATAAAATTTATTTTTTCCTATTTCAGTTTTTGGATTTTTTCCGATTTACATTTTGCCGAGTGCTTCTCTTTGCCGAGTGTTTTTTAGCACTCGGCAAAGCCTTTGCCGAGTGCCCGACAAAAGGCACTCGGCAAAGACGTCTTTACCGATGAAATCTTTGCCGAGTGCTCTTTGCCGAGTGTTACACTCGGCAAAGGCTTTGCCGAGTGTAATCGGGGCTTTGCCGAGTGTCTGGGACACTCGGCAAAGCCCCTGAATCCGGTAGTGAACGACATGCAACCAGACACGGAAAGCTGACGCCCAATAATGACCTGCAAGGCTTAGCACATATAGCTAGCTAGCAAACCGTAGATGATTATATATATATATATATAGCAGTGGTGATATGGAGAGGGATTTATGTATATAGTACATGTATAATTATATATGTGTGCCGGGGGCGATCGAGCTGGCCGTGTCCCGGTGGTCCGGGCGCCGGGCTTTATGCGCTGCCGGAGTTGGCGACGCGACTAAACAAGTAGGGGGCGGTGGTCCTGGGCGCGGGCGCGCGACACCTGTCGCCGGCGTGAGCCGGCAAAGTCGCCGCACCCACGCCCGCCGACGGCGATGCCCGCATAAAATAACCCCCCGGCGCCAGCGCCCCCGGCAGGCAGTGCCCTAGCTGCGCGCCGTACGTGCTCGATCGCTTGCCCGAAATAGCAGCCACGTTATTCTACGGGCGACGTCGATCGCTGGCTGCCCCCGCGCGGCATCCGATCGATCGGCCGGTCCGGCGGGACGGCGGGTGGCGCGTCGCCATTGGCGAGGCGCGTTGGGCACCGTACCCAACAGCGCGGCGCACCATGGACGACGACGATGCTCCGCTCCCTGTACTGGTGGCACGCGCGGGCGGATGCGCGGGCACAGCAGCAACAAAGACATCTACTAGTTGTTTAACCGGCCTTGCTGATGCACTGGGTGATGCGATTGTCCGGTGCTCTTCGTTGGGTGATTAGGTGACGAGGCGAGGTCGACCGATCGATGCCAGAGATAGATCGAGGAGGGTGCCAAGGAGGAGCGGGGATTTTTTTATCACGGCGCGGGGGATCGGAGCTCTCTACAGTCTATACTACTAGGGCTCTACGCGATGTGATGATCGAGGTGTACGTGGAGGGACGGGCGGGGGACCGTGCCAATACTTAAATCCAGGGGGGGATCTAATGATGTGCTAAATTAGCATAAGCACATCATTCTTTGTTGGAAGCCACGACGAGGAGGTCTCTCGAAGGGGTAAGCCCCCAAAAGGGCTTGGCCTGCGTGATTCCCCTTGTTAGGTGCGGTCTTCCAGACTTGCCCTCCGGTAATAACCTTTACTAGATCTCTGGAAGACCGTACGACGATGGGGTGTTACATATACTCAGCAGTTGGCAAGGTGGTTTGTGCAAATTATATTCTTGCTCGAGCTAGAATTAATTATTAGTTGCTGTTTTGATACAATGAATTTCCATCTCGATCATGATCGAAATTCCTACGGCATGCATGATGATGATTCATGGATTCGTATCCACCATGTATCTCGTGCAGGTACTTAGCGCTGCGACCACATATATATCATGAGGATATTACTTGAATTCTTATGAACATTTTTACTTTCCCTAAGTTCGAAACAGCTCGTCATCAAATCGTCTCCCGCTATGATATATTGCTATAAGCTATCTATCAATGACAGACATGGCTTCTCCATCTACAATTTGCATGCTATATGCATTGAGCTGTCTATTCCAAGCATAACAATTATGCCAACCAGCTCCCATGTCAACACCCCCCCTCCCTCCCCCCTTCTTGTATCACTACCGTCATAGATAAACTCCACTATTATATATTGTTTTATCATACATATCAATACAAATGTAGTATTTTTATTGGTCATGTGTTATGCTAATCTATAATTTTATTGGCGCCACGTACATGTAGTCTGCGAACTCCGGTGTACTCCTCTATTATCTTGACGGTGTACTTTTGAACTGTGAAGTCCAATCCAAGATCATTAGCCCACTCTTTTGTCCTATTTTGATGATCCATAATTTTATCAACCAGATGAATAGATATGTTTATGCTTCTCTTATATTTTACAACGACCAGATCGAAGACCATTTGAACTGCAGTGTTGATATCTTAAATATGCATACGATGTGCAACAAACTTGCATACTAATTGAATTATGTTGCCTTCTTTTTATGGAATTTGGAGGGGCATTTTGTATTATTTTTTCCATAATAGCAGTGATGGGTGGGTGATCCATAAATATGTCTAAAGTAGTTTATGTTAAGTTTCGCGTAATGACAGTGGTTTTCAGTTTATAAGAATATGGGCATTTGGGTTATTCTTTTATTGTCAAGGGTAAATTTGCTTGTCTTTTCTTAATTGCATTATACTAGCTTCTCTTGTTGGCTGAATATTAAACAATAGATTTTTGCATACATACATACATACATACAAATAAAGTAGCAAGTTCTGCATGTCCTCGCTAGGGTTAGTTTTTGCCCTGTTGCCATGCATGCTCTTGTTGCGTGCGCCGCGCTAATTTTTAGCACACGCGGTCCTAACGCCGAACACCAAATTAAACACACAGTCCGCACGTACGTCTTTCTCCCTACCTGGTTCAGGCCGATCCAGCCAGATCACTTCGTTGGCGCCGGCGTCAAGAGTGCTTGAAGCGAGAGCAAGTGGCAGCGGCGCGCGCGGCTTGACCAGCGGCCCGACGCGTACGAGACTACGAGTATGTTTGACCGGTCAACCGATCGAGCTGGACTAGGCTTGACCTGCAGACCCGATATGATCTCGATCAGTAAGCAGATCTCCGGTACACGCACGCGCCGCAGGCGTGTGATGCCCACTATCACTAGCTACCTATCTTGCATTGCTAGCTGCAGTAATGGATAAATACCACACTGCTACACTTGGACAGAGCTAACGCTAGCGTCGTGTACTTAATCTCGGTGGCCTTTTCCGGATCGGATGGCGACGGAGATCGACCAGGTGATCGGCCGGGTCGGAGCAACATCATCGATCCGTCCCCTTCAGTTTCTTTGCACCAAAGAAAGGGGACATGATCGCAGATACATGCATGTACCATCCTGCTTTAATCTGTTCTAATTAACCGCGTGCCAGCTCACCAGAATGCTGGTCGGATCGACCAGGTACGGAGCACGCGCGGCGCGTCGCTTACTCGCTTGTGTCATTGCGTGCAATGATGCGCGGCTTTCAGATTAGCCCGGGAGATTAGTTTAGTCCGTTTGTGCGTCGGAAAGCGTGACCGTGATCGCCATCACCATCGCTACTACAAGTACGATGGCCTTCGTCGATCGAGCGTCAGTTTAGTTTGTTCGCACCTGCAGCAGCCAGCAGGTGTGATCGAAGCTAAGTGTACCATTTGGTGAGTTGTTGCGGATGCAGTTAGCCACGCGTCGGCTTTCTAGAACCCGCGCGCCCAGGGGACACCGAGGATAGATCAGGCAGCCAAGCTAAGATGGATGGAGGTGGCAAAAGTGAAGCTGTATGCTAATAATGCCTGGGTATACGCTAGTTTATGTTGGTGCCAGAATATGAGCTCTCTTGGGACAGGCTGATGAAAACTGAATAGTTATGCAGGTGGTCGAAGGCACGAATCTTGTTGTTTTGAATCGAGAAATTAAAAGGAAAATGAAACTAATATTGCTAATAAGGAGCTGGGCACAATATACTAGTACTCTACAGGGTACACATGCAGTAGAATTTAGTTCATGTCTAAATCGGACAGCCATTTTTCTTTATTACACATCTTTGGTTCGTTCGTAGCACATTAGTATCTAAAATTCTAAGGCACTCTTTACTCCTCACAAAATAGACTCTCTCTCAAAGCCAGCACTCTTTGCTCTTTACACCTGGCCCCAAGTGCGCGCTTTCGCGGCAAGAAATAATTAAGCCCGCGGTAACTCTCAAGAATTTACCGCGGGGTCCGGGGGCAATTCGGGAAACCCGGCTCGGCAGCCGGGCTAGTGGAGCATGGAATTCCCCCTGACAGCGACGCGCGGGGGTGCTTTGGCGAGCGACAGGACCGGGGGAATAGAGCCCCGCCGGTGCCCGATATATACGCGGCAGCGGCTCACTCGCCCCGTACCCTCCTCCTCACTCGCCGCGGGACAGGCAGAATCCAAGCAAAGGGAAAGGCTTTGCCCTCCGGCCACCCGCTCGTGGATAGCTACTGCTACGAGCTACCTGCCGCGGGCCTGCGCGCACAAATATCTCCAAGGGAACAGCGAGCTCTCCCGGCGAGCTGAGCTTTTGGTGTTGTGCCGCCAATGGAGGGGGCGCCGCTGGGCTGGGGACGGCAGGAGGTGGACGGGTGGAGGAAGGGCCCGTGGACCAGCCAGGAGGACAAGCTCCTCGTCGAGCACGTCCGGCAGCGCGGCGAGGGGCGGTGGAACTCCGTCTCCAAGCTCACAGGTGCTGCATCCGCATGCCGATCTCAAGAGCGAATTCGCTTCCTCCCTTTTGTTAGTTTATAATTTTCTTGGCGATCATCGATCTACTTGATTTCAACTGTACGGGTTTTCAGCTAGCTTACGGCAGGGCCCAGTGTCCCTTTTCACCAACAAGCAGCTAAACTTTGCAACTTGCGAATGATTGAGCTCGCAAGTTGCGGCGGCCGTCAACCAGCAGGCAGTACTACCGGTGTACGGTGTTGTACTGTTAAGCTTGTGTATGTTTTGCCAGGATCCTCAGCTGGCAACTTGCAGAGCTGTCCCAGGATTCCACCATGCACGATGCTGTTTGTCCCCTGCAATTTGCTGCTACCGTTGCAGCGAGGGTTCAGCTGGCTCGCAAGTTAGAAGCAAAAGAGCCTCTATCTGTGCGCACAACCAAATTAGACATGTAAAGTATGCAGCGTGGGCTACTGATGAACTGTGGTGTGGGTGCATAGCTAGAGTAAAAAGATGCGCACCGTCAGATTAAGACGCTCTTAATCAGACGATGGGCATCTCTTATGCGTACACTTCGATTCAGTTATATCCCTGTGCGTACACGTTGCAGACTTAAAAGTCTTATTAGAAGAGTGACGTGAAAGTGAGCGTATAAATGGTAGTAGTGGCGAGTGCCGACTCAGTTTAACCGGTTCACTGCCCAGTACAGGGTCGAGTTGTTACTGGATGCCCATCTCCATGACGACACTGTACCTGGGTTCGTATCATCAGTCAATTTTCAAGGAAAACTACAGCTATCATATCTCTGCTAATCTTTTTTATCAAAATAAAATGTTTTGTTATCCTGGAGTGAGTTGGTTAGAATGATATATACTTAGATCACGAAAGCTAGCCGTCACTATTGCTACCACTCAAAGTTAGTAAATTGACCGGCACCTGTCGGTGCACATGGGTGGCTGGAGCTGTTTGTCTGAGATCCCCCATTCCCCTTTTGGCCTTTTCGTGCTGCAGGTCTGAAGAGGAGTGGCAAGAGCTGCAGGCTGCGGTGGGTTAACTACCTGAGACCAGATCTGAAGCGAGGCAAGATCACGCCCCAGGAAGAGAGCATCATAGTCCAGCTCCACGCTTTGTGGGGAAACAGGTATAATAAATGAAATAAACAGTGTGTACTGAACATGAAATAAACAAAGTTCGTCAACTAAACAAGGTTCTAGTGTTGATGCACCGAAAATTCTTTGCCTGCCACGTGTATCGCAAGCAGGTGGTCCACGATCGCACGCAGCCTGCCGGGCAGGACGGACAACGAGATCAAGAACTACTGGAGGACGCACTTCAAGAAGGGGAAGCCGTCCAAGAACATCGAGCGCGCGCGGGCGCGGTTCCTCAAGCAGCGGCAGGAGATGCAGAGCCAGCAGCAGCAGCTGTTGCAGCTGGCCGGGCAGGTCGCCAAGGACCACGAGAATCAGGAAGGCGGCGGCGCGCGCACCGGGACCACGGCCGACGACGAGGACCGTGGCAGCGCAGTCGTCGACGACGCGTGCGTGGCGCCGACGGTGGCAGCGGCCGAAGCAGCCGGCGGGCACCACCACGACGAGGACCTGATCATGCACGACGCCATGGACTTCATGTGCCCCATGTCCTGCGCCCTCCTCCTCCACGGCGCCGTCCATCAGGGCGGCGGCACCGGCAGCTGCTGCGGCTCCACGGCCAGCGACGAGTACGGGTCCGGCGAGGAGGACGGCGCCACGTGGGGCAGCCTGTGGAACCTCGACGGCGTGGTCGTCGACGACGCCGCCGCCGGAGCGTGCTGCACGCCCTGGTAGAGGAGATCCGCTAACCCGGCTGCCGCATGCCTTCTACCAGAGCTAGGTAGAGCTCCGATCGTCGTGTAGCGGTGGTGTTGCTGGTGGGTAAGGACGGAGCAGCTGCTACCGTACGCCCACCACTTTGCAGCAGCGGCAGCTGCGCGCCGGCGCCTCAGCCGATGACACGTAAAAGCGCCGGGCGCTTTCTTTATGGGGAAACGTACACAGAAGAAGGCTTTTTTTTTTGTCTCTCGCTATGTATAGCTAGCAGCGATCTAGCAAAGCGCTCTGATCCGTACCTGAAAGACTAAGGGGACATGAGGGTGACAAATTACCCAATTCGATATTGATTATTTGCAACCACGCATCATGCATGCAGCACCGAGTGTAAAGTGTGTATTACGTGTAACGAACAATATATATGATCTTCGGTTATCACTAATGACTAATGAGCCAGTCGTTATCTAACAAAAAATCACTTGATGAGTCAGCACATCTGCATTATTATTCTGTGTTTAGCGGTGTGCTTGCTTACCATGCATGTGGAGGTCTTTTCTGGAGTGCATCTGTGTATGACGCTGCCACGCGTCCGAATCTCCTCTTTCGTTCTGTGTCGTGTGGGCTGCTGAAGCCCATAGCACAGAGCCCACAGGCGTCAACATTTCAAGAAGGAAGGCCGTCATTTGACACGGCCCAGCTAGAAGAGCGAAGCCATCTCATTTTCTCTTTTCTTCTTCTCAAAAAAAGGCGAAGCGTTTCGTTGATGATGACCAAGATCAACACTCCAGTTGTTTTGAAAGGGTTTGAAAGCCCTTTCAAGAAAAACACTAGTTGGCAAAACTTCCACGAGGATAATTTATTTTAGAGAAAACTTTCTATATTTGTATATTTTTTCTAGACAACTCATACACATGGAAGGGCACCTAGCCTAGTGGTTGCAAGAGTCTAAGTAGCATCCTAAGTCCTAGGTTTGACTCCCCATGTGAGCGAATTTTAAAGGATTTAACGGTGTTATGCTTTCAGTGGTAGGCGAATGTCTAAGTTGTATTGTGTAACTAAAAAGAATCATACACATAAAGTAAATTCTTGCTAAAATGAACTAGAAGCTAGATGAAATTATATTTTTTTACTTCACCAGCTTCGACTTCACCGCTAAAACGGTTTTGAGTTAAGCCCTCTCAAACCACCCCTGTTCCTAACGACGATCATCTTGTGGAAGGCAACGAGGACACACTGGTCTAGATATTTCTAATGGTCTTCCCATGAAGAGGAAATAGGTGGGCGCAGTCGATCACGCCCCGCAAGTACGCGTTACGTTCAGACCAGGTAGAAGTTCTTGTCAGGTGGTGAACCTCAAGTCGAACGTTAGGAAAGGAGACTAAAGGGCGAATGTACAACTGAATTCCTGGTATGCAAACAAACAAACGTCTCACGTTAAACCCAACCATACAGATTCGAATCCTGAACTCAGAACGAAAAAGCCACCTTAATTCCTTATAAGTTGTGCATCCTTTTTCTCCCTCGTGCACCCGGCTACGCTGACGATCAAAGAAACATCTCGGCGCACGATCGCATAACAAACTGGTAACCGAGACGCATCGGGTCCTCATCGGATCGCACGTTTGGATGCCACCGCGCCGGCTGCGCGGCTACGAGATTTGCCTGGCGCGCCGTGCCAGTTCTGATCTTGTCCGTCCGGGATACCTTTTGCTTGCGGAGTCCAGAACTCCAGATGACCAGGAGTCCCTGACCGAATGGAGCCGCGGCGGACGCAGTCACTTTGGGTCTCGGCCTCCGCTCAACCCCTACTCCGATCATGCCTTGGCTCCTCAGACGCCTCGGAAACCAGACTCGCGCGCTCTATGAAACCGCACGCCGGCCGCGCGTTCCCGAGGCGATCACATCTCGCTTCGGAACGTTAGAAAACGTACAGGATACCGTTGAGCCCCAGCGACACCGAAGAGCCGGCGCGCCGGGAGCAATGCAGCAGGCCGCGTCGTCGTCCGCGCCGTCCGCCGGCTTCCGCGAGGAGGTGACCGACGACGGCTGGGTTCTCCTCGGCGCCGGCGGCAGCAGCGACACGGCGGCCGGGGGCAGGCCGCTGAGGCCACCGCGGCGCGGCGGGAACAGGCCTCCAGCAGTCGGCCAGCCGCCGTTCGACTTCGACCCCGCCACGGACGACCTCGTCGGACGGTACCTGCCCGCGCGCCGCGCGCTGCGGTGCGGCGACCTGCCGCCGCAGATCCACGACGCCGACGTCTACGGCGCGCACCCGGCGTTCCTCGCCAAGGTGCACCCGCCCGCCAACTGCGCCCGGCCCGAGTGGCTCTTCTTCGTCTGCCGCGGGCGGGGCCTCGGCGGCAAGCGGAGGGCCGGGCCCGGGGCGTACCGCCTCACCGGCGAGGCGAAGCCCAGCGGCGGGTGGTACTGCCACAGCTTCCGCTACTACGAGGACTCCGCGGAGGCCAGCGACGCGAGGGAGACCGAGTGGCGCATGGAGGAGTACGGCGACCGCTGCCCCGGCGGCGCTGGGGCGCTCGACGTGGTCGTGTGCAAGGTGTACCCGGCGCGCGGCGGGGCGCTCGACAGGAGGCTCCGCCTCGACGGCGCGGCGCGGCGCGCGGGCGCCGACGTGAGGCCACAGGTGCTCACGCAGCTCTACCTTGCCAGCCTCAGCGCCGGGGACCCGCTTCGGTGCCGCATGCACCGCGCCGCCGACATGTGCGCAGCGCACCCCGCGGTGCTCACGGCCGTGCTGCCGCCGGCCAACGACCAGTTCGAGTGGTTCTTCGTGGTGCGGCGGCCGCGGACCGAGGACCACGGTGACGATGATGGCACAGCGCGCCCGCGGAGGGCAGGGCCTGGGCAGTACGTGCCGGCGGCGCGCTACTGGGACGTAAAGGACGGCGAAGGCCGGGAACTGGGCTACTGGCGCCTGTTCCGGTACCGGGAGGACGACGAGCAGGTGCGGCGAACGTCGCGGACCGTGTGGTCCATGGAAGAATACGGGTTCGGGCCGGACTTCCCGTACGGCGAGCACGGCGGCGACGAGGAGCTGGTCGTGTACAAGGTGTACCTGAGAATGGCCAGGCAATAGGACGCTTGATTCGTGCTGGCGTGTACCGTCTGGGTGCCCCAGTATTCCTTTGTTTGTAAATCTCATGATCCGTAGCAGCTTTGCATGTGCAGTTTTTCCGTTGCCTTCGATATTCATTCTCATCGGATCAGTTCCGACAGTTCTGCAGGGTTAGAAAAACACTGAAATACGGTCCAGAGTCAGCATCGATCCAATGGCAAATGCACACATATTTCCAGCAGAAAGACGAACATCACGATGACAGAGGAGTTAATGATTAGGAACTCATTACTATTAGCGGAGGCATGCAACTCGACTGATGTCTGAGCGGTTCAACAGGGGGACTAAACAGTCATGATAGTACTCGACACTCTGACAGCACACAAGTTCAGGACCTGCGAAGCATAACCCCTTATTTCATACCACGGGAACAGTATAACATGTCAACCAGGACAACTCTCAGGTCGAGCTAAGCAGTGGCGGTGGTTTTCTTTGAGGTAGAACCCACGATCGCTCCAGCCTCAGTCAGCAGGGACACCAGCTTCCCATCATTGTTCAGTGCCATGGTATCTGCTCGAGAAAACACAAAACATGTCAGGTAACTTCATCAGACAGACAAATAGAGTATACTGAAGGTACGTTTTTCACATATATACAGCTGCAAGGTAACAAATAAATTGAAATTAGATGATTTGATCTGCAATAGTGGAAGGCGAAATGGCTCACCATCGCAGCCACCAATATGCTTCCCATTGATGAAGACATTTGGGACAGTCCTCTGTCCAGTCCATTCCTTGAGAGCATCCTGGATCTCAGATCCATCACCTAAAGTAAAAAAGATCGATTCAGTAAGAGTTTGTTTGCCCACAAATCCCATGGTGACTGATCATCAACATGCAGAGCCTGAAATATGAACTAAGGGGACTCAGCCTGAGATGGTGGTGCTTTGCAATTGAAGCGTAATATTTCACTGTGAAATATGTTATGCTCAAGCGATTGGAACAACACAACAGAGATATGAATCTGATGGTTACAAACTTACCACTTAGCAGATTTTTTTAACCCTGTTTATATTAGTAGAGAAGACACCAATTAGCAGCTAGCATTGTATTTGTCAGGTCATTCATTCTTAGTTATTTGCCAATTTTCATAACCAATGTTTCTCTACCATCTAACCAAACAATCTTATAACATGAAGGACCAGCCACGGCATCAACTTTCATTAAAAAAACCAAATGATAGTGCTGCTGTACTACACCCTTCATCTATAAGCCCCTGATCCCTGTAACAATTTTATAACTCAGCAAAACCATACATAAGAAACATCCCCAACTTCCCAAGTTTATCCACATGCCAAGCTAGCCTTCAACAATTAGTACTATCCATCATGCCACTCCAGTCCAACTAAGAATGACACAGTGAGCCGTGAAAGGAACAAACAAATTTAAGTGCACTCACTTTCCACATCCAGCTCAATGGCCTTGAAGCTTGCCCCCAGCTTCTCGAACAGCTGCTTCACACGGACGCAGAAAGGGCAGTAAGACTTGCTGCAGGTAACCAGAAATAAGCATCAGCCACAGAGCAGGGGAAGATAAACTTCTGAAGAACAAAACTAAAAATCAAAATTTGTAGAATTACTGACTGAGAATGAGAACATCTAACACCACATATAGTACCACTTCATTAACCTAAGAAGCGCAGAAACTAAACCCCATCTTGATTTTAGCATGTCCTGAAGTGTGACGCTCAGCAATTGAACAGTATAGATTGCAGGGCCCGAAAAATATATAGGGCATGTTTGAAGGCAGGGGAAGCCTCAGGAACTGATGCAGCGAATTCAGCTGCATCAGAAACTTCCCAATTCAAATTTGAACTAAATCCTAAGGATTTGGATCACATGCCATTTCCAAACAGGTCCTGACTCCTGAGGGGGGCAGAAGCGGGCTAGGTAATCTAAGAAATAACCCCTATACCAGTTTTCGAATCCATCAGCTGAAGAATCTCAAACTTGCAGAGATGATTGGTTCTATCAAAATAAGATGGGTACGGAGTCAAATTCTACATTTTCCACATCGAGAGGAGCAAATCTGTAAGAAATTACGTATCACAACATCCGTAAGGAAACTAACATCTCTAGAAATTAAAGACTTGATTAACTGATCTCCTTGCATCGCTCTTCGAAGATAGAGATGAACAACGAATATTGTCGATAAGAGAACCAAAAAAAAAAGGAATATGCTCAACTCATGGAGGGCAATGGAGTGCTGAAAGATTCTCCAGCTTCCCCTTTACCCTTTTCATTCCTTCAATTACTTTCGAGGCCTAATCTACCAGTAGCAGCACTCGTTAATTAATAGAAAGACCAAAAGAGGGGAAGGAAGAGACCTGAAGACGACGACGGGCGCGGAGGCGACGATCTCCTTGGCCTTGGCGAGCGCCATAGCTCTGGATTCCGGGCTCGAGGACGAAGAGGAGGCGATTCCCATCTGCGCCCCCTTCCGCCTCGCCTCGTATTTATAAGGCCGCGGGGGGCGACGAAGAGCGGCGCCGGGGAGGTGGTTGTGGGGTTTGGGAGGAACCACGGGGGCACGGTGTGCGGCGTGCCGTGTGCGAGTCTCTATCCCGACGACCACGCTGGCGGCCTGGCACGCCGACCCAATGTGGACCCCACGGGTTTGATACTCTTCCGTTCGGAGAAGCGAACCACAGTTTATACGAATTCTAATAAATCTAAAATTAAAGTACTAGTCATCTTTGTTTGGAAATGAGAACAAAAAATGTAGTCCTGAGTGGAGACGGCTGCTAATCGCTCCATCATTTCTCGATGATGAACAAATGAATGGGGCAGTTGGTCTGCACGGCTACTGTTGACCAGCTTTGCGATGGAAAGTTAGTGCCGTGCCTGTTAGTGCTCGTGCCTGTGCCGTATCGTGCGGTTCATTTGGCCAATTATAGATCTTGATCTACAAACATACTGCTGCTGCTGCTGCAGATGCTAAGGCAGCTGGACAATGTTTGCAGCAACATGGATCATCATTCCACTTCATCCCATTGCTCGAGAGATGTGATGCTACCAGCAAGCTGATGAGGGAGCGGATAATGCAACCGCAGTGGTTCCACTCCATGTGCTGCGTCGACGACGAGACCTCCTTAAAATTCATCTCCAAGGAAGGCTACAACCAAGAAATCCCCATAGCCAAGGAAGGCTACAACCAAAAAATCCCCATGGCCGATGGGAAGCTCTCGACATGGATTCTCGAGCACCCCCTGAGCCCGACCAGATGGAAGTGGCACTTGTCCCAGTCAGTCCGCATCGGAGATCTCTGGCGCAACCCACTCTACAATGATCTGCGACTGACGCCCTGTTTCCCTGTCATTAGCG
Source organism: Panicum hallii (assembly GCF_002211085.1). Lineage (NCBI taxonomy): Eukaryota > Viridiplantae > Streptophyta > Magnoliopsida > Poales > Poaceae > Panicum > Panicum hallii. The sequence goes on along the minus strand of NC_038048.1, from coordinate 39,168,997 downwards.
CGCAACAGCAGCATCTTGTCTACTGTCAGATCTAGGTCTGATTTACGAGACCGCGCACATAGCCTACATCTTACACGATAAGAGGTCGGATATAGCTCATATCCTACATCAGTTGTAACTACTCGTAGCGTAACAGAACTACTCTATTAAAACTGGTCGGAGACAGTAGAAAAATACTCGGGTAGGACTCCTGGGCTCGTATCCGATTAGAACTTCCATGTAACCCCGTTCTCCTAAACTATATAAGGGCGGATAGGAACTCCTTCCATACACTCAGGAGATCACGCGATCACCACGTGAGGCAATAAAAACCACACAGGATGTAGCGTATTATGCTCTCGGCGGTCCGAACCTGTCTAAACTTTATGTTCCTCGCACCTTCGAGTTCTTGATCTCAGCGACACCCTACCTATAAACTCACCACCTCGGGGTATCTCTCGGTGGGCATAGTGGTAAAACACCGACAGCTGGCGCGCCAGGTAGGGTGTTCATCAAGCATCTACCGGAGAACTCGATGGCATCTCTCAGCTTCACCAGCACCATGCTCGATGAGGGCACAACTTTCGTCTTTGGCTTCTGGACCTGCGTCGCCAACGGCTTGGGTGGCTTCAACAACCACCTAGTCGACTCTAGAAAGCCGGAGGCCTCTACGCCAACTTGAAGTAGCGACCTTGTCGAGTTTATCGACAACCTCGATGAGTTGATGCTCCCCAATCTAACTAGGCAGATCGAAAGGATGTCCGTTTTTGACGTGACTTCAACTCGTGCTGCACAAGTAGTAGTCGGATCGGACTCAAACCGATCTGAGGGGCTACATAGTCCAAGTCCCTCTTCGACTTAGGAGGAGGATTTAGATCGTTTGCTCAAACTCGAGGACGCGGGAGCCATCGCCTGTTGGGGGCCCTCATTTTCGGCAACTACTCGATCTTCGATGAAAAGTACTCGTCGATCAATACTACACCTTGAAGTCAGAGCCGAGAAGGACTTGCATACGAGGGAGGCACCGCTTGTTGGAAGGCCCCCGTTCTCAACAACCACTCGCAACCCGATGACCACCTCGAATCCTTTTTAGGTAGTCACCTGGGTTTGACCATAACATCTACGCTGCAAGGCCGTTTTGTGTACTGGAAGCGCTTAGAGCCCTCTGAACTACTCGAATACGGCTCCCGCCTTGTGGCCTTCAAGCAGAAACTGCCCTTTCAGGAGGGCAAACCCCTCTCTCCTATCTCCAAAGGGGGAGAGCGCATCACAGAGTTACTCGAGTGCAGCCATACGGCTGACAACTCGTCGGATCATCAAGTCTACATGGCTTCCTTTCGTAATGCGGATGACGACGAGCCGGGTTCCGAGTACGACGATGAACTACTCGCGGACGTGTCTGCCGACGAGCGTACAGCGGACGCCCCCTAGGATGAGAACGAGGAGCACAAAAGGATATCACGGTTGAAGAATGCCAAGCGCGCCCAACGCAGGCGAAATGCGGAAAACCACGCTCGCAACCCAATGCACCAAAGGAACCTCAACAACGCTTTTGCAGCAGCCGCAAATCAGGAGTTTCATACACCAATTGGAGCCATTGTAGAAGCAGCGCTCCTAACTCAACAATTAACCCCCAGATACAAAGGCTGCAGTATCTAACTCAGCGCACGCTCGTGCAACTCAATGGGTAGCATCCAGTGTCATCAACTCGGAACTTCCCTCGAGATTTGAACACCATGGTAACACTGCTCAGATTAGTCGCATCCCTGGAGGTGGAGGAGGCCCTGGTACCGGAGGATCGACAATCGCCAGCGCAACCAGGGCCAGCAGTCCGCGTGTGGCAACGTTGAACAAGAGGTACAGCAATCCACTCGCCCACCTTGCAGCCGGCGTGACACAAGGCCTCAAGACGAAACTCCACCTGAGACCAGCCTTCACGACGCTCCCACGATTGATCTTAGGCAGAAGATTAATGATGGCCGCGACGCGCGGCGCATCATCGAGGCAAGGAGAAGAGACTGTCCCGACAGGTACCATGACGACGACGATAACGATCGCTTCCCCACCTTTACCTCCAATATCACTGACAAATCCTACCCTAAGGATTTTAAACCAGTCGGGATCCCTAGGTATGACGGCAAGCAAGATCCACGCCAATGGATTCGATGCTACTCTATTACCATTAACTACGACTACAGTCACAAGTTCGAGTTGATGGAAGCCTCAGAACTTTATATACTTGGCATTGACAGAACCTTGGGGGTGTTGTGTCATCGTTCAAAGAAGACGGAGGTATGCCAGTGCTGAGGATTTTTACTTCTGACTTTACCAGCTACCTAGACGAGGTACTTCCTAACAGGCTCCTACTTTTCTTTCTTACCAACAAATGTAATCCATTTGGACTAGTTAGACAAATTTGTTGAAATTCTAGCGGATGGGGGCATTCAATTCAACGACGCACTAGAAAATGTTATTCCCAATAAAAAATCAGTTGTGATTTGGGGTCCTAGCATTAGTCATCATAAAGGCTGTCCGTTTTTGTTGTAACTGACATATCTTATTTATTCAGGCAGGGGTTGATTTGTACGAGGTGTGCCCAAGGGGGGAAGAGGTTGCTGATGAGGGAGAATCAAGGAGTAGCCCTGCTGCGTGGGCTTCCGTGTGGATTTCCGCTAAGCCACCTGTTGGAGTTTCCACTGACCCGCGTGTTGGAGTTTCTCCAGGTGTAGGAGAACCAAATCTTCTTTACAATGCCCGCAGACTTGGCGGACATGCTTCCAGTGGTGGGTTTGCAAAGTGTGCCAGCAGAATTGGACTATCCGTATCATCACTCTCTCCAGTAGTGGGTTTGCAATGTGTGCTGGATGAGCCTGAAACTAGGATACTCAGTTATCGTCGTGAGGAAATTCCCTTTTTTGTAAGGAGCAAATCTCTCCCTCCAGTTAACAATTGGGTAACTGATCGGATGTATCCTTGACTTGTTTCGTAACTAGCAAGCTTGGGTGGATGGATGTTACCTCTCTTACCTGTCACTACTAGATTGCACCCCTTGCAGCTCAAGCGCGTATTCAGAAGAGCGGAAAGGGACACCGATCCACCAAGCTCATGCTTATACAAGTATATGGTCCGATAAAATTCTGGAAAATGGAAATAAGATAACGGACGGCTAAACTAGTAATATGTGTTCAATGCTGCTTTGAATTCGCTGATCTTTGGACCATTATTTACCCAATCATGAAATGTTTCAACTGTAACCCACCAAAAAAAAACGAGTTTGTTTGAGATCCATCTCGTCTCCCCGGTCAAAATGTGCGCCGAATGCACAGCGAAACTGGCTCACTCTGTTTCAGGCTCCAAGCTCAAGATTACACCGCAGCTGGTGCCTGAATCTTTCCTCGCAGTTGCTGAGCGACAGCGTCGATGAACTCCTCAGTGCTCAGGTAGAACTCCCTTGATACCCTAGCAACAGCAAACATACTCATTCATGCTCATGAAAACAACAGGTAAGGTAAAAAAAAGCACAGCAGAAGCAACAAGTTATATAACAGAACACGCTGCTGTAAACAAATAAGATTCTTCAGTCTCGAACCAGGGAAAATAACAGGACCCTACTCAATGACTTAATCATCGACATGGTTACATACTGGTTATTTATTATGCCTTCAAGTGTACAAAAACATTAGTCTCATCTCTATTGCTTAGAAATTCAGAAAGAGATATATAACCATGGAGCTACACTTATTGGCTTACCATATGTAAGCATGTTAAGAAGATACCACAACCTAGTTAAACAGAAATCATGTAGAAGATTTGGTCCCAAATTCCAAATGATGATCAAGAATAAGCACGGAAAATATAGATTGTTCCCAATAACAGTATTTCGTCCTCAATGCAAATGGCACATCGCTTGTTGGTGCATACGGCATGCCTTATGTTAACTATAATTAACATAAGTAAAGATGTTAGTTTAACTGTCTAGCTGTCATCATTCAACGCGATGTCTGTTTATTAACATGCTACCATCTTTTTGTATCCATCTTAGAGAGTATCAACACGAAATGATATCAGCATTGAACATAGTTTCTGAACAACATGGAAAACTGAAGAGATGTGCATAAATCACTTACGTGGGGCCATGAATAAGAAGTGCAAGGTCCTTCGTCATCTTGCCAGATTCCACCGTTTCAATACATGCAGATTCAAGTTTGTGTGTGAAATCCAGCAGCCTATCATTTTTATCCAGCTTTGCCCTAAACAGAAAAATATACCATTATCAAATTATCAGGTACACAGACAGATGAACAAACAAAAATAGAACATGATTCTAATAGGTCTTCTAAGCTCATGTGTGAAATTCATCATTTACTCCGACAAGAGTGATTACCTGTGTTCCAGTCCACGAGTCCAAGCAAATATTGAGGCAATACTGTTGGTGCTCGTCTCCTGCCCCTTCTGATGTAGCCTGAAATGTCTAGTGACAGTCCCATGAGCAGCCTCAGCCTCTAATGTTTTCCCATCAGAAGACAACTGTAGAAAAGAAACTGCTATTTAGCGATCCAATATAATAAAAGCAGACTAGGGACATCTATGCATCATAGTGGCCTAATCATAAGTTTGTGGCATTTGAGGCCATGGTTTCAAGTCCCAGTCCCATTACTTGAATAAAAAAATGCAGCTCAGCCTAATGTGTAATATTGTTTTTTATGCAATGGGTTTTACAGAGGTGCAAAAGATAACACAACATACCAGCACCGATGTCATCAAACCCAGGGAACCAAAACCTGAAACAAGCATTCATTAAGAAAAATAAATTGCTAAGAAATAGGAAACATGGAAAATAATCACACGGTAAGCATGGATGCAACCTATTGTCACCATGTGGTTTCATGTAAGTACATCATCTCAATAATGACAGTATATTCGAATTTATAACAGCCGGAGAAAACTGGTGCAAACCTTGGGCCAGGAAATCACTCTGGACATCTCCATCATAATTTTTGCACGCCCAAACATACCCACCCTCGCTTTTCACAGCATAGGCCACCATGTCGTCAATCAACCGGTGCTCATACCTATATGCATCATGTAAAGATCTAAAGATTGTCTGTCATTCGAGAAAAACCAATCATAATCAAAATCTGGATAAATTAGCACAAACCATATTGAGTTCTCCTCAAACTTCTCCTTCCAGTTCTCTTCATATACCTCCTGGAAGATGTCTTTGAATCTATAATCCATTTAAAATTTGCAAGTGTCAATATTGGACTGGTCTGGTATCACATGATTAGCTGCAGTGTAGTAAGGCAACCAAAAAAAACAGCAGTCAAAACACAAATCATGGGCATTATTATGCTCCCTGTCTGAACCCTAATGTCCACCAGACTCTGTTTTCTGTAGGTCACAAAAAGACTAGGGAAAGAACAACATCAGGGATAGATTGATGATAACTATGCGGTAGTATCTGTACACTGTGGGAAAGATCATCATGCTAGCACAACTGCGAAGGCTCAGTCTCGCCTTGTCAGTTATGTCAGATGAAATGTTGCTCATTCACAGTCCAGGCTTAAGAGAATAAGCTAAAAATGATTTTTATGTTTATAGAAGCATCAGAGGAGAAGGTTCTTGTAGTCCTAGAGGCAGTAACAGAATGCTTAACACTGTTTTCCATACTGGGGTGAACCCCAAATTTCTTCACTGAAAAAGGAACGAAATTACAAGTCTTTACAATTTAAGGCCCGAGGCATCTAGTTCACCTACCGTAAGAAAACCAGCCTGGATTGACCAGCACAAAGGGCTAGCCAAAAGAGTAGACTGAAACTACCACCCACGACAAAGTTTTAATAGTACTCCCTAACAGCATTACATTACACCAGAAGTGAAGGAGTCAACAAAAAGTAAAAAACGTAGCACACTGTGACGGACTGACAGCAATACGAGAGGGAAAACATACAACAAAGCATGGCAATTCCAACCTGCTATCGTATTTTGTTTACTTTATGCACAGAGTTAAAGTTCCATCATCATTGAAGCTTAAGTAGCGACATAAGCAGCCATTCAGGGATGCACATCACCAATTTTTTTTGGAAAGTGCCATCAATCACAAATTTTGGAAAGACATTCTAGCCCCCATCTGAAACCTAAAGCTAAACCAGACTAGGTAGTTTTTACTTTTTAGTTTGCAAAGAGTTCAGGGAAAGAAATATTGAAATGAAAGATTGTAATGATAAACATGCAGTAGTAACTGTATTTGAAGGAAAGATTGTAGTGGTAATCCGTTTTCCTAAAAATAATGCCTTGGCCCACCTATGTCAGGCAAAATGCTTGCTCAATCTCAATTCAGGTTTAGATAGCACGATGAAACCATGTATAAGACTCCGTGATAAGAGCAATAAGAGGGGAACGTACTGCGAAGAACAAAGGATGGAAATTCCTACCTGCCATCGTACTTTTTTAGGATTGTGTTCTTGGTGCTGAGATAAAGAGGCCACTTTTTGGAAAGTGCCATAGCCATAGAGGACTCAGCAAAAGCCCTAATAGACTAAAAAGGAGAGAGGACATTACAATAGCACTCAAGAGAAGATAGCAATGAGTCCTATTAATGTTCCAGAATACCTCGTCCACATTGTACATTGATAATGCCACACCAGGTCCTTTAAAATCATAGACATCCAGCTCCACCGCCTCAGCTCCCTCAGCCACTGATTTTTCAGTAGCAACAAGGAACCAGATGAGAAAATCAACATAGCACATTTATGATAGAACTAAAAAGAGGTCAAACAGAGCTCACCAAATACCATCTTGAGCTTTCCTGGACCATCAATAATCATATCAGTTGCTTTATACTGGTCACCAAATGCATGCCTTCCTATGCAGATAGGTTTCTTCCAGCCTAAAGAATGCAATTTTATTAATTCGACAACTTTACACTTGTTGCATTGAACATGTCATACAGTAATCTGCTTACCAGACAATATACGTGGTATGTTTTTACACAAGATGGGTTCGCGAAAAACAGTGCCTGCATGTCACAGTGAGCAATTGTGGAAAGAAAGAATGACACAGTTTAGCTATCATTATCTAGGATATTTCATATAATTTTCAAGTATATTAAACCAACACTTATTAGAAGTCAGAAAGAGCAGAGAGTAAACCATTTAGAATATTTCTTATTGTGCCGTTTGGGCTCCGCCACATAGACTTGAGTTTGAACTCTTTGACTCTTGTCTCATCTGCATAAAAATAAACCCAGATATATAATTGAAAACAGGAAATAAAAGTCGAAGGGACTTACCAGGCGTGATTGTTGCACACTTAACAGCTACATTATACCTGTTGAGAGCACAAAAGGAGATCTTACAGATACAAATAGAATGTACAAAATGATCTTGCATATAGAATGGCATCATGGTACTTGAAAGCCACATGGAAATTCACAGAAGACCCCCAGCATGATTCTGGTATGAACTATATTTTTATGATCAATTCCAGGATATTAAGATTGTTAGGCATGATTACCAGAACAACAGTGGAAGAGTTAAAAGTTTAACAATTTAGATAATCAACCTAATCTATAGTGATTGGGTGATTGAAACACCATAACACCAGAATATATAGACAGGATGAGAATACCAATCCTACGTACCGCAATGAATAGGAAACTAAAAACATTCAAGTCCCTTTAGCACTGTCAAAAAGCAAAGCCTTGTCCTGCCATGGAGAAAATGTGCACCACTATAGACATTTGATACTCTTCACAGAAAACTATCCGGGAAAAAGAGAATATGGAACATTAAACACAACACCTTATGTTCTTGTGTAACTTCCTCCAAAGTGTTAGTAATTGTCGTGCATGAAAGATATTTAGGAGGTGTTTGGATCCAAGTGCTAAGTTTTAGCATGAGCTCATCCAAACAGGAGTGCTAATGGAGTGAGCTAAACTTTAGCCAAGACTCAAAAACTTTAGCAAGAGTATGAGTGCTAATAGGTGCTAAAGTTTAGCACTCAACTCTAGCCCATCCAAACAGGCCCTTACATACTTTGAACAATGCATCCATGATTATGGCATCGGTGTGAAGAAATAACTAATGTCCAGCCAGCTAGATTTATTATTTATTTATTTATTTTGATAAGGATCCAGCCAGCTAGATTGGATGTCCCATTGAAAAACACCTGACCTTGTTCCTAAATGCTTTGGTGACTGAGTTACTGACAACAATAAGTAGCTTCACATGTCCAAACATGGATCCCCAGGGGCCAGGGGAAAGGCAGGAATTAAATCTTACTTCAATGTAGCCTCTGCACTCTCCACGGTGACCTCATCATTGGTGGCGTCCCTGTTGAGAATTCCAAGATCATAGTACTTCACATCCAGCTCCAGGTACGGGAAGATGAGCTGCACACAGTCCAATTCAGTCCCATCCGATTCACATCAGCAAACCACCAAGTGATGAAACTACATGTAACTAGTGATCGAGAACAGCAGATAACAACATAGAAATCCACAGCGGCACAGACCTTATCCTTTATCATACTCCATATGACCCGCGTCATCTCATCCCCTGAAAGGAAAACAAGCAAAGTAGCAGAGCCATCATCCCCCAACGCCTACACCCGCTCGACACGAAGGGAAGAGAGGAGCGGGGGTCCAACGTACCGTCCATCTCGACGATGGGGTTCTGGACCTTGATGCGGCCCTGCTCGGCCACCGCGGCGGCGGCCGCCGCATAGCACCGGAGCGAGGCGCCGCGGAAAGCGCGGCCGCTACCGGGGGCAGGGAGGCGACACGCGGGGAGCAGGGAAGGGAGGCGGTTTAAGGGGAGGAGGGCTTTAGCCGCGGCGGCGGAGCTGGAGACGGAAGCGCGAGCCATGGCGGGGGAGGAGAGGAGGCGGCGGAGCAGGAGCAGGTGGCGCATCCCACGAGCCGAGCGCTTAAAGGAGCACGCGGCTCGTGAGGCGTGCGTGCCGGTGAGGGGAGGGGCAGGAGGACGCCGGCGTGGGCGAGACTGGAGGAGCGTAGCGTGGCGACGGCCGAGTGGCGAGCGGCGGCCGGCGCGTGGGTTTTGGACCTTTTGGTCGAGCCGGTCCACGGGCGAGAGGAAAGCGAGCCCGACTCTACAGCTCAGGAGCCCGCTGCACGGTTGCCTGCTTGGTATGTCGTTTGGGTCTCGTGTCGTGCCACGTGTCCGCACGCATTTCGTCCGATTTGGGAGGTTTGGATAGCCGGATTGCGTTGGCGAGTTGATTTTCGTCAGTTCGTGCGAAACTCTATCGAAATTCTTCAGTTCAAAATAATATCTGAACTGAAATGGGCGGCAAAGTCAACAATTATCCTGTCCTGTTGCAAACATAGATCATCATGAAATCGAACTGGAGATTTCCCCCAAAGAATCATTTCTACACAAACGCTCTGAAAGTGGCAACATTTCAACAGAAACGTAACATTTTTGTACAGGGCAAAGATTATGACCATGTTGATCCAGACCAACAAGAACACATATCCACAAATACAAAGTCAGATAATCAACATAGATATATCTTATTAACAATACACGAATGACATCCAGTGTTCCATTTCACAACACTAGGGAGGGACAAGACATCAACTGTTCCCTGATCTGCGTCTGATAATCACGTCCAGTGAAACTGAAGATACTATACAGAGGTTCCTTCAATTGAATGACATCCAAAATAGGATCAGGTCGAGAGCGCCCCCCATCAATGGAATGACATCCATAAATAGGACCCAGACAAATACTAGGAAAACTATGGAAAGATTGCACGGTCAGCATCATCTTGGTGAACCAATGTGCGAACCCCAGCTTCACCGCTTGAAGTGCTGCAAACAGATATCTGATCAGATATAGCACTAAAAACAAGCAAGCAAGTATGGTAGCATGAAATGACACTGCACTTCAACAGAATAAGGCACAAGGCAAAATTATTTACATCTCACTTACATCGTTCTGGCCACGCGCATCCTTTATTTGCTCTGATAGCTCCTCTCTCACTTCCTTAGCTGAAAAGGGAACAAGTTCATCAGGTTGTTAGATGAATATAATAGCCAGATGACAAAATAAGATGAACCTAGCAATTTGACACACAGATTTAGGCCATTTAGCATAGCAACAAAATAAGTGCTCAATTGATGTTCACAGTTAGCAACATAATTATTCTGTCCGGATGCAATGGTTGAGAATACTACCTTTAGATGATAGGCTCTCAAGAGTCCTGTTGGTCTTCACAGCAAACCTCTGGAATGCTCGGCTGCAAAATATCATGTCTCACTGTAAGTAAATACAAATAACCAAACAAACAACCTGCAACACAACAGCATGTAGCAACCAAGAAACTATACGAGTACAATCAAAATAGCAAGTACATTACTAAAGAGATAAGTAATACTAGATATAGTTCCTAACCGCAAAAAAAATGATATAGTTCCTCGACGTCCAGTAGCATCAAAAGAAACTCTGCCCCGGATAGCGAGAGGAACCGTTAAGACTTTTGCTTCACCTTCCAAAGCTCAGGAACCAAAAACAAGCTCATGAGCATGAACCAAGAGAAGCAGCACCAACTAAAACAATATCGTAGGAACTGAACCAAGAGAAGTGGAACTAGCAAATAAACCTACAATAAAAAGAATCGAGAGCACAGAATTCATGACAACTCAGTCCCTTAGATGTTCTTTGAATCATGCGATCATTTCCGCAAGAATCATCACAGGTCTGTAACTGTGAAAGGACTCATCACTGTTATCATAAACACATCACTTCAGATGTGTAACCATCAGAAACAATCTGCTGATCAGTAACCTAAACATCAGAACTTGAATTCAAGTGAATTGCAACTCAGTCCCTTAGATGTTCATGAGTTCAAGCAATCATATCCACAAGAATCATTACACATCCATAAAGATACATAACTATAGTTACCAATAAAACATCATGCCAAAGTTAATCAGGACACCTAATCAACAGCAGGAAAAAATGTGGGAAAATAATCATGGCTCAGACATCCAAGGAAGGATTTTACAGCATTAGCTCTCAAGCCTGGCGGGGCGAAAGCTCTTGGGCGGCTACTGCGAATGTTGAGAAACAAGCCTTAGCTTTATCATCATCGCCATGGGTTAACAAAACAAAATCAACTAAAATCAAAGTAGTGAATATAATCACAGAGACCAGCTCTGTAGACAGATTGAGAAGCACTCACAAGGTTCCTATCAACATGTGAAAACAATAGACGTGGCATCAGGCCAAAAGTTCATTCTATTACAGTTGGCAAACTAAAGCTAAATAAATTAACAGGCAATTCTGTACAGCTGAATCAAACAGCTGCAGATGGGAGCTCCGTCCCACCGCAAACCACAAAGGTTATGGTCAACTGGCACTTGCTGTTGGTAGGTCTCGGCATCCTGCCGGAGGAGATAACATCCTAAATACTTGTAAAGTTTAAGCAAAACTGTGACTCAGTCCCTTAGATGTTCATTGTCAAGCGATCATAACCGCAAGAATCATTACAGGTCTGTTAGGGCTCATCATCGTCATGGAAACAACTCGAAAGCAATCCAGGGACAATGATCAAAAGCAGAGAGAAAAAACGCAATTTGGACAAAACCGCAACGTAGTTTTGCATTACGACATAATAACCGCGAGAATCGCTAGATGTCTGTTAAGGCTCATCACGATCGTGGAGATAATCAAGAGCAATAAAGGAAAACAAGTATCAGCAGCTCGAAACAACTTTCTATACGTATAACAAAGTAATGCATGTAAGAGCCGTACGGTGCCCCGTTCATGGCGAATCTCCGAGGGCACACGAGAGAGGGTCGGCCCAAGATACAACGGGATGATGTGGCTTCAAGGGAACGAGTCCGTTGGGAACCGACCGGCAAAACCGATCCTCCCAAGGACCAGATGACGAAGCGCAACGACTCGCATCGAATCAACACCGAACCCGAAATAGAAATCGCGCGAGGCGACAGTAGACAGATCTAACGATAGGGCAGGAACGGGGGAGGGCGGAGAGGGTGCCGTGCTTACCTGTTGGCGAGGCCCTCGACGATGAACTCGTTGACGACGTAGCTCAGCGCCCGCCCGAACAGGTTGCCGCCGGCCATGGCGCGCCCTGGGGATGGAGGAGGAAGAAGAAGCTTCCGGAAACGGGGAGGACCGTGAAGGCGGCGGGTCAAAAGGAATGGTGGGAGATGGTCGAGCCTTATAGGAGACCGGTCCCTTTGCTGCCGTTAGATTACGCAGTCTGATGTCGAAGTTTGGGGATTAAACGGTTGGGATTCGTCAATCAGTAGGAACCCTAGAGGGCCATGGTGAGGCCCCTGGGCTTCGTAGGCCAGTGCTACAGTTGGGCTTCGGTGACAATACGATGCAACTTGATGTTCGATTGGGCTGGAGGGCCGAAGATTTACGTGGGTGACACGAATGGGCCTTTTCCAATGGCCGAAATGACGAAGATTCCTTTCTACTTGTCACCATTCCTGTCATCACAAATCGAAGTGTGGTCGTCTGGATCTTATATTTCGAGCTATAAGTTTTTTTTTCAATTCAAATTAGAAGTTCCAGTTTCCAAATCACAGTTGAATTTACCGTCTGTTTTAAAGTCAAAAGTGCCAAAACTTCAGTTGAGCATGTTCTTTTATCAACTCAAGGCTATTCTAAGTTTAAAAATTTGACACGGAAGTTTCCACAACTACTGTACCCCTGTCAAAATCGAGTTGGAAGTATCAGATTGACGTGAAAAGCTACCCAAACAATACAGTCATGTTGAGGGATGAAGTGAGTCTTCAAGGTCTATATTCGTGGCCAATACTGTTCCGGCATACATCTAACTATGTTCGTGTCATAGTCTCCTCCGCTCAATTCAGAATCAGATTTTGCTGTGTGTGCGCTTGGTTCCTGCGACCAACATGCCATGCCAAATTAGTAATTGAAGATCCATGTTGGCCATATTTCAACTCTAAAAAATTAATGACATGCAGGTTCCAAGTTTCCTACTCGTAGTTTGGCCGAAATTTTGGTTTGGTTTCCACCCAAGTGCACAAAAATTGGCCTGGTCACAAACAAAACAACCCATTTTAAGCAAAAGTTGGGATATTATCCTGACTTTAGTCATGGACGTACAAAATTTAGTTAGGCTCTCTTGGGTATGCAACCAAAAAATCCATGCATAATTTTCCCCAACAAAATATAGCTCCATCTACAGAAATGGACACAAAGTAATAACTTCAAAACCGCATGCCCTCTGCATGCGCGAACAGGCCTCGACCTTGATCCGCATCCACGCGTCCTTGACCGCAACTGCCCCTCCCTCTCCCCACTCCCGCCGGCGCCCTAGTCCTGCTCGCCACCTTGGACGCCGCCATACTCTGAGGAGGAGTGGAGACCCGATCCATCCGCCCGGGTTCAGTTGATCCATTCTCTTCTGTTGGTTACATGCGGTTGCTTGGACAGGCAGCTCTCGTCTCTCCGTTCCGGCCTCGACGCCAATCTCCTATTCTCTCTTCGCCGAGGACGGTTGCGCTGCTCACTGATCGATCACTCGCGCCGATCGCTGCGTCCCAAGCAATGCCAGGGTGGAGGAAGGCGTGGCTGTCGGTGCTGGACCGAGCCGGCGGCGGCGGCAGCAGTGGCTCCCTGCAGGCGCACCTGCAGGGCCACCACTCCCCGTCCTCCTCCTCGTCCTCCCTCGCTAGCTACAAGCGGGGCGGCAAGTACGGCGGCGGCCACGTGAGCGGCAAGGCGGTGGTGGGCTGCTTCGCCGCCGCGCTCGCGCTCGCCTTCTTCTACGTCTCCGTGGCCGGCGGGCCGGCCGCCGACGGATCCTTCCCCTCCCCGGCCGCCTCGTCGTCCGGGATCCTCATGTCGTGGCTGTCGTCGAACTCGTCCACGGCGGCGCCGAGGAAATCGCTCCTTCCCCGCCCTCCCGTTCCTCCTGCGGTGACCGCGGGCGGCGGCGCTGAGCAGAGCGACGCGCGGAACGCGACAGCGGCTTCCCGCCGCGTGCACCAGAGCGGCGCGGTGGGGGACTCGCCGGCTTCGGAAGTCGGCTCGGGGCAAGCGACATCGGCGTCCGGGCAGACGACGGAAAGCGCCGGGAATGCCACCCTCGGTTCCGATGCCGAACCCGCCGGTAACGGCACCAGGCAAGAAGAGGCCCAAGTGGAAACCGCGACGCCGATCTTGCGATGGCGAAGGAAAGACGGAGCAAGGTCTTCCTACAACGCCATCGTCGGTGCCTCCGGTCAGACGGCGAGGAGCACTGACATCGCCACTGGCAACCCCACAGACACCGGGACTTTGAGCAGAGAGGAGGTAACCGAGAACGCCGCCATCGACAGCGTGCAGACCTCGGCACCCCAAGCGGCTCTGGCATCACGGCCGGAGCGGAAGGAGGACAGGCACAGGCACAGGAGAGCCGTGAGGCACAGGCACCCGAGGCGACGGAAGGAGATCGTCCTCCCGTCGCAAGATCTCCTCGCCGATCAGAGCGACGGCGACATGGCTGGCGTCACGGCAGCAATGGCCGTCGGGCCAGGCAACGACATGGCCGGCGTGAACACCAGCGTGGTCGTCGGGCCAGGGAACGGCATGGCCGCAGGCGCGAACGCCAGCATGGGCGTCGCCGGCGCCGGCAACAACCGGATCGCGTGGACGTCGGGCGTGCAGGACCTGGTTTCCTTCGCCAAGTGCGACGTGTTCAACGGGAGGTGGGTGAGGGACGAGGGCTACGGGTTCTACCCGCCCAAGTCGTGCGCGCTCATCGACGACGACTTCAACTGCCACAAGAACGGCCGGCCGGACAGCGACTACCTCAAGTGGCGGTGGCAGCCGCACGGCTGCGACATCCCCAGGTACGTGACATCTCTGAACAGAACATTATGTGATCTCTACAGAAGAAAATAAGATGTATATGTTGTTAGAATCTTACGGGATTTCTCTTCGCCTTCTTGCTCCAGGCTGAACGCGACTGAATTCCTGGAGAGGCTGAGGGGGCAGAGGATCATATTCGTCGGCGACTCGCTGAACCGGAACATGTGGGAGTCACTGGTCTGCATCCTTCGCCACGCCGTCAGGGACAAGAGGGGCGTGTACGAGGCATCAGGGAAGAACCAGTTCAAGACCAGAGGATACTACTCCTTCAAATTCAGGGTATGGACGAGGTTTGATTACTTTATGGGAAGTCTGAATTTCGTCAGCTCTTTCACTCATTGTTACTTCACTGCAGGAGTACAATTGCTCGGTCGATTTCATAAGATCGATATTCCTCGTCAAGGAGATGATCGGTGAGGGCACAAACGGCACTGAAGACGCAAAGCTCAAACTGGACGAGCTAGATGCGACGACTCCGGCGTACCGGACTGCGGACATCGTCGTCTTCAACACCGGTCACTGGTGGACTCACTACAAAACATCAAGAGGGTACATCCATCGCACTACTTTGTGAACTGAATGCCATCACTTGGTTTCCATCATTCAACCATTGCTGAAGCACTTGCTTGTCCACAGGCTGAACTATTACCAGGAGGGCAACCATGTGTACCGCAGCCTTGAGGTTTTGGATGCGTACAAGAGAGCTCTGACCACCTGGGCTAGATGGGTTGACAAGAACATCGATTCGAGAAGGACCCAGGTTGTATTCAGAGGATATTCACTATCACATTTCAGGTAAAACATCACCATTATGCTGGCAGATTGTTGGTACCATATCTTCTTCATCTGACAATAGTACTTTTGCCACAGGGGAGGGCAATGGAATTCAGGAGGGAGATGCCACAAGGAGACGGAGCCAATTTTCAACCAGACATACCTTAGCGAGTACCCTGAGAAGATGGTGATCCTGGAGCAGGTCCTGAGGCAGATGAAGACTCCCGTGATATACCTCAACATCAGCACACTCACTGACTACCGAAAAGATGGCCACCCATCAGCGTACCGAAGGTGGTATAACACAGAGGAGGAACGGATAGCAGCGGTGAAGAAGCAGGACTGCAGCCACTGGTGCTTGCCTGGAGTGCCGGATACGTGGAACGAGCTACTGTATGCTTCGCTGCTCCAGGCAGGCAAAGGTTTCTGGAAGTTGTGAGATGATGGTTGCAAACAGTAGGCTTCATCTCTCTCCATGCCAATGCAGAGAGAACAATCACAGATGATTCACGAAGCTCCGGAGCTGTAGTTATGATTGGATAGAATTGCAAATCTTGCGTTTGCAGTAGACCCATTACTAGGACAAAATAATCATCACAAGAAGGATAAATTTTTAGAACTTTTTTGGTAGTTCATGTACTGATGTACATATGAGACCTCAATAACTGATGTAACATGTCAAATAGATACTGGAAGTTGGGAATTCGTCTTCTTTGCATGAATTTGACTAGTAGCAGATGATAGCGTATGTCAGGTCTTTTTTTGGGGCAAGGTATTCCAGTTCTTTGACTAGAGCAGCTGGTTCCGAAAGCACTAAAACAAAGGCCTAACTGCATGTTCTTAGTTCCTATTTTGAGAAGGCGGTAAAATACAGGTATGATAGGTCATTTCTTCTAAGTAGAGAAATACTTTGTTGCTTGTCATGCAGAAGATATGCTCCTAAGACAGGCCAAAAGGAAAAGTACTTCTCAACCTTTCTTGCTTCTCTTTTCATTGCTTATAATCTTATCATCATATTTCAGAATTCAGATAACAGTTATCTTTATATCAACCAGAAGAGATTTTTCCCTTGGTAGTAGTGTATGCATATAGCTGAACTACAATGTAAAACACAAGCAACAACAGTGTGTGTTAAAAGAATTTGAAACAACATAATAACAAAAACTACAAATAAAAAATAGGAATATCTAGTTGCAGCACAGAGCCATATACCATCAACATATCTGCAACAGAATAAGAAGAATTAAAACAGTACGTGCTCATTTTTCCACTCCCAACATAAACAAATCTGATGGAAAACAAGAGAAAAATAAGCTGTAGGAAGCCTGGGATGGGGGGATTCAAAGACAGACAAAGATAACAATGAGCAACAAAGTATTGTCATATCTTTCATTCATAGTATCATGTTTCTAGAGTACACATGAGACAAACATGGGCCCAGCAATGTATACATGGATCCATCACACACACGAATACTTAGTTATCCATTTCGCTTTCGCCTGACACAACTAAGAGGTAAAGAAAAACGGGAGGACTCCAGATGGAGTTCGCCATTGCCGTCTTGTGACTTGCCGGTTTATGCGTACCTCAGCTGACCACCAGGGAGGTCAGGAAAGGCACCATAAAACTGAATGCTTCTTGCGGAGGAGCTCAGCTCTCGCCCTCCATCTTCATTCTACTTTAGCTCTCAAGAACCATGTAGATGCTCAAGCCATGCATCATCCATGGTCTATGCCTCTATGGGGGCTGTGAACCAGGGGAGGGGAGAGGGCTACTTTATATACCCTGGTGAGCTTGATGATGTCTGCAGCTGACTGTCCAGCTAAATAAATTGCAAGAACTGAGAATCTGCATGGTGGTATTTTATATTGGCCAGCACCGCATGTTTTAGTGGAGAAAGGACAATAAAAGTTAAACCAAAGTTTACTGTTATAAGTGCTCATTTGCTGGAACTCACAGTCACACCAATGCTGTTCTTGCCTCAGCACATGTCAATTCTGAGTTTCTGACTATATTCCTTCTCCAGATAAATTCCCATTCCACTTGCAAACCTAATGTTATCAAGAAGTATTTTACTCAAGAGAACAATGCATAAACTAACATATGATAAGCTGGACGTCTGCAAGCACTACCGATATAGTGCTATCCAGATCCAATTCTGAGGGTATACCAGTATAACTATTGAGTACCTCTTTTACAATTAAGGGTACACTAGTATAAATATTGAGCACCTCTTTTACATCGTACAAAATTTACCTTATCATCTTTGCCATTTGATTTTCATTCGTTATTTCATTGGTTTTTGTACTTTTAGTTTCTCCAATAGCAGGTAGTAACAAATTTTCAGCTATGTAGGAGTAAACTTGGTGTGTAAGTGTCATTAAGTGATAATTTATCAACAAATAATATTCAGTAAGTGATATGGAACTAAGTCTACTGATAAACAATAGGGGGGAAAAGGTTGCCTTTACAAAAAGCTAAAGGAGCACTTTCCGCCATTAGAGCTACTACGTTTAACAATGTGGAGCTAGAGTAATGTGGCCTTCCTGGTCAGCCACTAACTCATGCTTATCCAAAGCATTGCACTTCCTAATTTTGAAGTGTAAAGTAGAATGTCCCTCCATCTACTTAAATCAGCTCCTGATACGATGCTATTGAAGTTGACAAGATTTCTGTTTCATGCAAGTAGCACTCTCGAGTCTCAACTAAACTATCCTTAAATATACAGAAATAAATTCAAAGACCACCTACATGTACTTGGTGGATGACTGTTTCCACTAGGACTGTGAGGAAATCACTACCACCTATTGTGGCGTGCACAAGTGGACCACCAACAGAATTTCTGAACTATGTCTCCTTTTAATAGATGGCTGAGGTGTGAAGATAGTGAGAAACCTCACAGAAATGCACTCAATGAGTGATAAGGACCAACGTTCCATGTCCTTGTCGGTAGCGACTGGTTGCCACTAGTAACTGAATATGAACATTGTTGATTTCAAAACCCTCCAATGTAGGCATAGACACCAAAGTTTGTATTTAACTCAAGTTGCCGGTCTCCATCAAATGCAGTTGATTTTTTTATAAATATCAAGAAAACATTATAAAGCTTGACTGAAGATTAGTTCAACATATCCACTGCACTTCCAGCTAAGCGAGCTAATTTTACCAGCAAAACTTATGCAGCTAGTGCATGTTTTTTTAGCCATGCTATCAATACACTGAATGGCAGAAGTCAAATAGATTCATAGCTTAAATTTAGTTCTAATTCATAATATAAGCAGGCTGCATATGATGATGTACAATCTCCTAATTTATACGTGATGTTTCATGTTTGTGCACAAACTAGTAAACTGGTTTGTTTTTGCTGGTACAGAATGTTCACAATAATTCATTTTTTTCAAACCACAGCCATTGCTGATTCTATTATTTCAATGCTAGTTTCTGAAATGGTAAGTAGATTCAGAGCTGCCAACTGAGGAATGACTGTGTCGATATATAATGAGAAAAGGAAAAATTAAGCTACTAAGGTGATCCACCTCACAAGTTTGAAAAACCAGTACCATACAGAGAGAGCATCCGTGATGTTACATTAGTCGCCAACCATAAAAACTGTGTCTGTTCATACTGACAAGCATTTAGAGACTATCTTGTCTGTTATCTTGAGCATGAATAAACTTGTGGTAATGCAATGAGCATTTCCCTTCTTAGTCATAAGCAGGATAAAGAACACAGACATAACCGAGCCAGTTGGACCAGAGTTTGGTCAAGTACCTTTCCCCGATATCTAGGCCAACACAAATTAAATTCCAACATAGTTTCTCATTGATTAACATCAATGGAACACTTTAAGGTGGAAAACTTTAAGGTTTTGCAGTGAAGAAAGCTGGCAACAAATGCTAATATCAATGAGCCTAGTTGAAAACAAACATAATGTCTGGATAGACTACAGTAAGCAAGCATAGGTTCAAAGAGCTACCTGAATGAAATTATATTGGTTCATTCAGGAAATAGCTTCATGGCGTAGTCATCCTGAATTGAGTAAGATGAAGCTTTGCCTTAAAGCTCCGCTAGGTTCTCTGGTTGCCACACACGGAGAAGGCGGTCATAAAATGAACAAGTAGCAACAACTGAAGAATTTCCATTCTGCTCCGCTCCTTCACTTTTCTGCCAATCCGCACCGTATGCTAAGGACTCATGCTTGCAATATGTTTCCATTATCGTAGCATCTCCAGAACCTACTTTAACAATGGCAAACCCATTGTGCATGCATGCAGCCAATACAACATCTGCAATACTAGGATGATACTTCATCCTCCACACACCACCTCCTAGATTTATCAACTTTTCGTTAACAGGTTTTGCCATTAATCTCATGTCCCAAACTCTGAGAAATTCATCATAACTTCCAGTAAGTAGCATGTTCCCCTCAAATGGATTCTGAGCAAAACAGCAAACACCCATACTATGAGACTTTTTGTTTCGAAAAACAATGTTAGATGGGCTTTCTCTCAAGTCCCAGCAAGTGAAACAGCAGTCATCTGATCCACTGTACAGCAAGTGTGGCCTTGTGCGATCAAAATAACATGTCCAGACTTCGAATTGATGTGCAGCCCACTGTTCTGATATCTCCAACCGGTCCTCTCTCACTGAGACTACAGACAGTGAGCCATCTGATAATCCGACAGACAGAGACTCAGCAGTTTGGTTCCAGTCCACGTACAGGCACATTGAAGAAGAAATATCTTCAGCACACACATCCGTGAAGACAATGCCTGTGTAATTTGGTTACAGAAAGCACTTGAGTTAGCTGACAAATATTAAGTATTTAAACTCTTAAATATGCATGAGTTATTCCGAACCCACTTCTTTTCAGCGATCAATATAAAGACCAAGTCTGTTTTCAAGGACACGCATAAAGGCCAGTTCTGATCCAGCAAGAAATTATTTAAGATAAGCTGTGCAAGAGCCCAAGATTTGCTTTTATCACCAATTATCTGAAAGTTACCCTTCTTTTCTATGAGACAACAACTAGCTACCTACAACAGCACAGAGTAGAAAAAACAAGTTCTGCATCTAGATTAATCTTTGCTATGATTCTAGAGCCAAACTATAATCCAAGCAGATCTTCAAATGAACATTCCAGACGACAAAAGGATGCAAAATGTTTCTGCAAGCATCGATCATCCCCCTACCAAGTGAACACAGACCTAAGCACCTGAGTTTGCCTTTAGCTTTAAGCTGTCATTGTTATAGCTTATGCCTAATGGTAACTTAGCAAGGGCGCACTGGCATAAGCCATGATGAGTCATGAACCAACTTTGAGTCTTTGACGGCACAAAACTTTTGCTAAGTTAAAAATATAGATGCAGGTACAAACAATAGTAACCTGTATCCGAGCCGTCCTCCTGCTCCAGGCGCCGGAGCGCGAGGCGGCCGTGGGCGTCGGCCTGCGCGAGCAGCGGCGACGCGGGGCTCCACTTCATATCGAAGACGCCGGCGGTCTCTACAGTATGCAGAAGCCGGAGTCGCTGGGACTCGTCCTCCGCGCCGGCGTCGACGGAGAAGAGGAAGATGCTTCCCGCGCGGTCCTGCTCCTGCAGCGTGTAGGTGGCGGCGGCGAGCACGTGGCGGAACGGGCGGTGCGGGCAGAACTCCACCGCGTCGGCGTTGCCGCCGAGGTAGCACGAGCCCAAATCCATCCCCAAATCTGTCGCCGTCTTCAGCGCGCGGCGGCGGCGGCGGCAACAAAAGAGTGCCCGAAATCGTTTCACAACTTCAGCGGCAGGGGTAAAATTGTCCAAACCTTTTCCACGACTCGCCGTAGCGATATCAAACCTATCCTAATCACGATCCGGGGGCAAGCGAACTGACACGATGGGCACCGTGACCGCGGCGATTTCCGTATCCGCCGCCGCGGCGGCGGTGTCCCGCTCCCGCCCAGCAGGCCGACGACGCCACCGCGGCCCCGGCGTCTTTAGCTGCTCGGCCTCCACGGCCGGCGAGCGGCAGGCCCTCTTCAGCCGCATCGCCCCCGTCTACGACCATGTCCGTACCTCCTGCTCTCCCCCATCCCCTCGCTGCTCCTACGAAATTAGTGCTGCAGGTAGCAATGCCAGGCTGAGTTGCTGACGACGGCACGTTCCCTTGTTCGTTGCAGCTGAACGACGTGCTCAGCCTGGGGCAGCACCGGACGTGGAAGCGCATCTGCGTCTCTTGGTCGAGGTACAGCGCTAATGGTAACTGCAGTAGATAAGCAATGTGGATCAAAATGACCCTGCACTACCATCGGTTGATGCAAATGTTTGCTCTTCTGGGTTAGGGCGAAGATGGGGCATCGGGTTCTTGATCTCTGCTGCGGGAGCGGGGATTTGGCGTTCCTGCTGTCTCAGAAGGTCGGCTTGGATGGAGAGGTTGGTGTTGGATTCACTGTTAGTGTTCAGATTTAAAATTAGCCGGCCAACTTTTTCCTCAGTGAAAGTCTAATTTGCACCCAACTGACACAGGTGATGGCCGTCGATTTCTCAAGGCAGCAACTGCAGACTGCTGCTGACCGTCAGGAGCAACGCTGGAAGCTGTGCTACGAGAACATCAAGTGAGCATCCTCAATGTGAGGATTTGCAGATTAATAACATCATGTGGTTCCAGTTGAATGTTCTGTATCCTTGGCTAACATACTTGTTATGGTGCTAAGCGGTATGACTGCATCTGACTTTGGTACTTGCAGATGGATAGAGGGTGATGCACTTGATTTACCATTCACAGACTGCTACTTCGATGCTGTCACAGTTGGCTATGGATTGCGCAATGTGGTTGACAAGTCCAGAGCAATGCAAGAAATATTTAGGGTCCTGAAACCAGGTTCGGTACAGGTTCCAAATTTTGTTCCAGTTTACACATGTTAGCAATCCAGATAAATTTTCACAGATAGATTTTTATTTGGACCGCAGGATCAAGAGCATCTATTCTTGATTTTAACAAGAGCTCATCACTTTTCACGGCATCATTACAGGTAAAATGTCAGCCCACCCTGTGTACTTTATTTGAAGCGGCACTGTCTTAAATATGATGCACTGATGAATGTGGCCTGTTTGATTTCCCTGGCAAAGATCAATTCTTGATTATTAAATGACATTGTAGCAAAATCAGACCATATGTCTCACAGGCCAAATTGATGTTTCAATTTTCTCCTGGACAGAGTTGGGCAATCGACAATGTTGTAGTTCCTTTGGCTAGTGGGTATGGACTCACTGAAGAATACAAGTACTTGAAAAGCTCCATATCACAGTATGCAACAGGTTTGTGTGTTTATTTCCTTCTCCGAGAACACATCCATGAAAGAGCAGGATTGTCTTTCTGATGTCAGACACATAGAGATATCTCACAATTCTCACTCTTGGACTGATAGGGTACAAATACAACACAGCACCATTTTTTTCTCCCTTTTCACACTGGACCACAGCACTTATTTTTCACAAATGGTTGCATTTCCTGTTCTGAACAGTGGAAGTGTTTGGTACCATTTTTGTTAGTACTCCTATCCTCCTGTATGAAATTACATCTAGCTTGTGTTTGTTTCTCTTCTTTGTAGGAGAAGAGTTGGAGAAATTAGCCAGAGAAGCTGGTTTCACTGTAGCCAAGCACTACGAGCTTGGTGGAGGGATCATGGGGAACCTAGTAGCAACTCGATGAGTAGAATATCGCCAAGGAACCTTTCTAAGTGTGACTCCCCTGGATGTTTAGCTGATTACATGTTCCCATGTCTATCCAAATGTCATGTCGTGCCGATCTCAAGTTAAGCCGTGGTCAAAGATTGATTCCCCTGCTGTTTATTTGAGCCAGCATTTCTGCAGCAACGGTTCGGTCACGTTCAGAGTTTCAGACGGACGGGCATGATGTTCCGGAGCACGGGAGCGAGCGATCTGACTGGAACCAAGCAAGAGTCTCGGACGCAAGCGTTGCTCTGCGTGAGAGCATGTGGGAATTCCAGGTCCTCGCTACTGCGTTGCTTATTACATTTGCTCCGAAACCCTTTACCTTCAAGAGATGGGATGCAGCTCTCTGCACTCCTCCGTTTACTGCTCGGTCCCCATCTACGAGTTTATTTGCGACGGGTGAGATCTGTACTGTGATTCTTAGCCGTAGTTGTTTCCTCTCTCTTCATAGCTACTACCTACTCCGCTGCCATGGTACAAATACATAACTTTGCCCAACGAACGAACCACCCAAGTATACAGCCGCAATGAATTATCGGTACCATGTAGTATCAAAGTTGACGATCTGCTACCAGTACTGCAACAAATTCTTGAATTAATCGGACTGTCTGGTGACAATTTAATCTGGAAAATACAGGTAAAACCCGCCCTAGGCTCAAGATTCTCCCTTGATTTTCACTTCACCTCAACCACGCAAAAAAAAAAACTGAAAGAACACCAAAACCTCTAATGATCTACCAGCTTCATTCGTGAGCATACAGCGTGGCATGTAGCTATGTGTGTCGCCGGCGGCCGTAGCATCAGCTGGTGCGGCGCTGCAGAGGTAGCTCCTCCTCCTAGCCCCTGTTGTTGTCCATGGCGAGGATGGTGCTGATGTTCATGGGGCTGATGTGGTCGGTGGAGCCGTGCATGAACTGGCCGACGATGATCCGGTTGGCGCGCTCCGTGGGGTGGAACGCGTCCCAGTAGGCGTACACGTCCCGGTTGGGGCACACGTTGGACGCCGGCGTGCACAGCCCGATCCCGTTGTACGGGCCCTGCCCGCAGCACGCCACCTTGGATGTCACGAACCCTGCACGCCAGGCGACATGCATGATCAAGCTTCAATTTCAACTGGTGTTGGTCCCACCCGGCAGGTAGATAGAGAGATGCATGCGTACCGTAGTCCTGCGGGTTGAACATGAAGTCGAAGCTGGCCCGGTTGGTGTTGGCGGCGATGAAGACGTCGCTCCCGATCTCGGCGTTGAGGCCGGCCAGCATCCGCTCCAGCTGCGGGTTGAACAGGTCGGCCGCCACCGTGAGGTCGCGCGCGCACTCGCCGTCGACGCTGTGCATGGCCAGCTCCGCCGGCACGCACCCGATCATCCCCGTGCCCGTCACCACCACGCGCCGGGCGCCGAGCTCGTACAGCCGCTGCACGCGTCCGCAACAGTGCACGCGGTGTTCCGCCGCGTTGTCAGCCCGGTAGTGCAAGTGTGCTACGACCACTCGTGCTAGGATGCATGCATGCTGCTACTTGGCTTAGCCCAAGTGCTAGGCTGCAGGACGACTGACTGTTCATGCATGTGGCGGGAGTAAATACCGCCCAACCACCGGCCGGGCTCACCAGTAAATGTGATGCCATTGGATCGTGCCCGCGTGTGTGTTTTTCACGTTAACTAATGACAGCCTCCGCCAGCTGATTTTTACAGCGGAGATGGATCAGGCCGCCAGCGCTGTTCTCCAATGCCGGCTCAGAACGTGGCGTGCGTGGCTGCTGCTTCTATTCTCAATGGAAGTTTCATGAAAAATTTTATAATATTAAATTTTATATCACATTGTTAATTTTGCGGAGAGGGAAGAAATTTCATGAAATGTAAGAGAAGTTTCATCGCCTAGTCTCGGTAACTGTGCGATACAAATTATGGAGACTGGCCTTACTTGCTGACTGACCGACCTCCCAGTAGTCCAGTGTGCAGCCTGCAGCGTGTGGTGGTGAACGTGGCCGCCGACACATCGCAGCGGCACACGGACCGTGAAAACTTCGCCGCTCCCTTGGGAACTCCAGCCGGCGGCCGGGGATTCCTTTTGTACCGCGAGTTACCAGTAGGTCGGTAAAAAAAAGTGTCGTTTCAGGGCCTATTGTCAATGGACCCATGAATGGATGAGCCACCATTAATGTGAACGGAGTGCTGATCGGCCGGAAGGAGATCAAGTACGGCGACGATCTGCTCCTCCTCATTTCAATGCGATGCGCGTGTGGGGATGAAATTTCTCTGAGCCTTTGCAGTTTGCACTGCTCTAAGAAGAGTAGAAAGTCTTGAGCTTACTCCTATGCAACAAAACGGGTTCATCCCCTTGTGCCGAACTGCTAAATGCATCGTCCATCAGCCTAGTGTGTAGTACGTTCTTCCTATTTTTGCAGTACTACTACTACAGCATTCCGAAATCAGAGTGACTGCGTGAGCACCTTACCGGCACTGGTGCCTGCAACTGCGAGCTGAGTTGCAGGTTTGGAGTCTTGCCTCCTAGGGAACATACCAGACTGCTGCCCGCTCAAACTGCCCATGAAGGGTCTTGCTGTCACCTCTCACGGGCAAGCTGGTGCCTAAAACTACTGAAAACTGTGGGTGCAGAAACTGTCTAGCAGTGCTTCGGCACGGAGCAACTATACAGGCCATGCTGTCAGTTAGTTACACGCAGAACATACTGCCCAAAATTACACGACACCGAGAGGTGATCACCTGCTACTGTTGGTGTCCCTTCCCGGAATCCGACGGCAACAGTCAGCTAGCTACCGACCCATGTCTTGCTGCTTCTGTTCCAGCCAGTTTGCAGCGTTTCCTACTTCCATTTTTTTTAAGTTTTGGCAACAGAAGCATAATAATCCAATTTTCTACTGGAAACCTTAGCTACCATGTTTAATTGTTCGAGTTTGCTCCTAGATTATCTCTGAATAGCTCAATTTCAAAGATAATTTAATTTGGTGGGAGAGTAATTGGAATTTGAAGAAAGCTGAAGAAGGAACTGACCGTGAGGATTTTCCTGTACTCGGAGATGAGGTAGGGGACGTAGTCTTGGATGGCGAACTGGCGGGAGCGGACGGAGAAGGGCAGGAGGTAGTAATTGTTGACGAAGTCGTTGCCGCCGAGGGTGATGAGCACCAGCGCGTTGTTCACGACCTGCGCCGCCGCGTCCTCGCCGACGAACGCCGCCAGCTTCTGCTGGTACTCCTGGAAGTTCTCCAGCTGCTGCCCGATCCTAATGATGTTCACCTGCAGACAATGCGTAATGTGGAGTGAAGCGAGATCCTCCGAGAACTTGTAGAGCTCGGGAATTGGGTCTTTTTCTTACGAATTGTATGCCGGTGTCGTTGAGGATGCCGACGCCGGCGGACGCGAAGTTGGCTCCGACGAGCAGCTTGTCGCCGCGGAGGTAGGGGCTGAGGTACGGCAGCGCGGGCTCGGAGCCGAGGTGCTCGCTGATGATGTCCGGGATGTTGAGCCCGTTGGAGAACCTCCCCGTGGGCATGTGCGTCGGGAAGTCGATCCCGTAGGGCGGCGCGTCGGCGCGCGCCGTGGTCATGAGGTAGTTGTTGTTGCCGTTGTCGACGAGGGAGTCCCCGAACACGAAGAAGGCGCGCGGCGCCGCGGACGCGCCCGGGGCGGCCACGGCGGCGACGATGACGAGGCAGCTGGTCACGAGCAGAGCGTCCATCGCCATCGCGTGCTCCGCTCACAGGGCGTCGCTCGCTCGCACTGAGAGAGAGACGCGGGGGGAGTGACTAGTGAGTGAGTGTGACAGTGACAGAGGGTGAGATCGAATTGATGGGGCGAGGCGAGCGGCCAAGTGGCGGGGGCGTGGCGCACGGGGAAGGAAAGGTGGCGTGGCGGTGTCCCTCTTATAGACGGGGAGATCGGAGAGAGGCCGCCCGGCCACCCGCGGCCGCGGGGCACCTCGAGGGCGCTCTGCCGAGTTAAAGCCTGGGGGGCCGCCAGTTGGGCTAGCGGGAGGAGGGACACGCGGAGCAATTGCACGCCGGAACGGGCACGGTAGCGCAAGCTAGGCTAGCTTTCGCTAGCGTCGCGACCGCGCGGTTGCACGGTGGTGGTTGGCAGCTTCGCTTTGGGCCGGCCGTGACATGGCTGACTGGGCGCCTCGGATCATGTGCGCTGTGCGGCCGCGCAGCGCTGGCCAGCAGGGGATGGGCGGGAGGAAGCCGCGCGCTGGCGGCGCCAGAGGAGGGTCGCTGGGTGCCTGGGTGCATCAAGGCCGGCGCCAGGAGCGGGAGCCCCACGTCTCCGGATGCGGGTGGCGGGGTGGGTTCACAGGAAAGGGGTTTCTGTGAATCCGGACGGCGGATGCGGGTTCACGGGGCGTCGACGTCGGAGCTTGTGACGGCGCCACGACGCGACCTCGGCGGCGCGGCCCGTGGAAGAAATGGCGCGGCCATGGCATGGACTTGCGGTCTTGCTTGGATTTTTCCCATGGATAGAAAATTCATACAAGGAAAACCGGTGCTCTCTCGAGCCCGTTTCTGATGATCCAAACGGACCTCCAAGAAATTCAAAGGGATTTGGCGCTCCACTCGACCACTCCAATGCAGGGAGGACGCCCCTGAGGCTGAAAGCCTGAAACTGAATCGCGGGCCAGAAAGCAGGGAGACCAGCGTAGGGAGCATGGGGGCATGGGCAGCTCCGTACGTGATTCTGATGAGAGGACGAGGGGGTAGCAGTAGCACGATGCGAGCCGTGGTTAAAACTGGAGTTAATGGCCATTTAATCTGGAGCTGAACCTCTGTAACAGAGTGTCAGCCAGCCATGCAAACAGAGCATGCATTGCTTCGCTCTCCACTGTTCAGCAAGTACTATTACAAGCAAACTGAACCCTCGCATGCCGGATCCATGGATTCAGGTCACCCTGGAAAGCTCTACCAGCAGGCGAACCCTTCGCCGGTCTCACCAACGAACAGTTCCTCCTGCTACGTACTCCCAGCTACCACGCACCCTCGTACCCCCGGCTTAATTCCGGCGAGAGGCTGACAGGTAAAACGGAGCGTTGCATTGTAGAACCCTAAGGCTGAGTTCAGCGATAGGAGGAGAGATCTCTCCGCCACGTCAGCTCTCACCCCACTCTCACCCTACCTCTCTAATACACAGGCTATAGTGCCAGCTCTCACTTATCTCTTCTCCACGTCAGCTTTTTATTTTCAAATTTAATTATTTCAACCTCCGCGTGGACCAATAGAAACGCGCCACGTCACTCCCGCCCCACTCCTCTCGCCCGACGCCAACGCGCCGCCTCGCTCCCGCCTGCCTCCCGCCTGCCAACGTGGGCGAGAGCGGGGCGATAGCGCCCGCTCCCGCCCGCCTCTCTCCTCGCTCCCGCCTGAGGGCCGACAGGGGAGCGGTACCGCCCCCCATTGGCACCAGCCTAACTCCCATCAGAAAAGGTTCAAAAGCTCCTCCTCCTCCGGTAATAATTCAGCAACGACGACGCGTACAGCCGTGCTGGTACTGGCCAACCGCATCGCCATGTGTACCGCTGCGTCCACCACCCAGTAGCGCGGCTGTACCGGCGGCACCGGAAAAGGGTACGTGCTCCGGCGTGGAAACTAGCCGAAAATGTACGGGGCAGTGCCACCAATTCTACCGCCGGCCGGTCGAATCTGCGACCAAGTCGCAGTCCCATTTACTGCCGGGACGATCCGATCCTACGCGCCTACAGTGGCCGGGTTGGGTGGTGGTGCGCGCGCGACGCGACGCGAAAGCAGCAGCGCATGTGAAACCCGTAAAGCCGGTGGGGTAGGAAATTTTCAATGACCTCCTCTACACAGCCACCCCACTGTGCAGCTAGCTACCGAGGCAACAGGCCGGGCATGCACGCGCCCGCCCGCCCTGGGGTGAAACTTGAGGCCCGCCGGCCCGTGCCCAGTGGCCACGGTGACGGGATGTCAATGAGATCCAAACGATCCGCCGCCGTGGTACGCTCGCCGGACTGCGCGTCGTGCAGGCCTTTCAGATCAGTCATTACAGTTACAGCAGCAAAGCTACTAGAAGCTAGCTCGTCTCTTGCATTGCACTGTTGCAGGACAGCATTACATGTTGCTGCTACACATCCTCTTAATGAAAAATGTACTCAGGCGCGGTCTCTAAAAATATTGCTGCTACACATGCACCGCGTCGGTCGCTCAGAGGAAGCGCTAGCTCCCACGGTGAGATGCCAATGGGATCGAACAGCGCAGGTGCCGTGGTGCGTGAAGAAAACTAGAGGCGCGGAAGTATCGGTGGAAACAGTCGTACAATCTCCGTACGCTGCCTTCGTGTTATATATAGGCGATCAATCACGCCAAGGGTTACGATCTACAACAACCGGATATGCCTTGCCAAAGATAGCGCATAACTGAATTACAACAACCTAATCTAGGCTAACATGCGATGGCCTATCTTGTGGCATACGTATCTCAGATTGTTGCTGTTTACATAGAAACTATTTTATCTAACACCCTCCCTCAATCTTAGCCGAGCGAGGTTGAGATTGTGCTTGAAGTTCTCCAACTGTCTTGCAGGCAGTGGTTTCGTAAAACCATATGCAATTTGATCTCCAGAAGGAACAAAATCGATATCGAGTAATCTTCTAGAAACTCGTTCTCTTACGAAATGATAATCAACTTCTATGTGTTTAGTTCTTGCATGAAACACAGGATTTGCAGAGAGATACTTAGCTCCAATGTTATCACACCATAATTTAGCAGCTCGAGGAGAATCAATACCAAGTTCTCGTAGAAGTGTTTGTATCCACATAATTTCTGCAGTTGGATTGGCAATGGCTTTATACTCAGCTTCCGTACTTGATCTGGATACAGTAGGTTATTTTCGTGCACTCCATGACACCAAGTTCGAGCCCAAGAAAACAGCAAACCCTCCTGTAGATCGCCTATCATCAAGGCAACCTGCCCAATCTGAATCCGAGAAGCCACCAACCAAAAGAAATTTGGACTTGCCAATCTTCAATCCAACATTAATTGACTGCTTCACGTATCTTAGGATTCGTTTCACTGCAGCCCAGTGAGATGCAGTGGGGCTGTGCAGAAATTGGCACACTTTGTTAACCGGAAAAGCAAGATCTGGTCTTATAAGAGTCAAATATTGGAGAGCACCAACAATACTTCTATATTGTGTAGCGTCATTCTGTCCCAGTGCAGTACCTTCAGACATAATCAATTTTTCACATGTTGAAAGCGTTGTAGTTACACACTTACGGTCAGACATACCAACCCTTTTTAGCAGATCACAAGCGTATTTCTCTTGAGTCAAAATTATTCCATCTTGCTCCTGAACTACTTCTATTTCCCAAGAAGTAGTT
The DNA here is from genome assembly GCF_002211085.1 of Panicum hallii. Classification (NCBI taxonomy): domain Eukaryota; kingdom Viridiplantae; phylum Streptophyta; class Magnoliopsida; order Poales; family Poaceae; genus Panicum; species Panicum hallii. The sequence goes on along the minus strand of NC_038048.1, from coordinate 39,138,306 downwards.
AAGTTTGCCTAAATCTTTTAGTGCAAATTCTTGGCCAAAGTTGACGTAACAGAACTTGTGTAGCATCAGCTGTCGAACTTGCAACAATTATATCATCCACGTGTATCAGTAAAAAAATAACTACACCTCCCTTGTTAAAGAAGAACAAAGATGTGTCTGCTTTTGATGCACTGAACCCAAGACTCTGAAGCTTTGCACTCAAACGAGAATACCATGCACGGGGAGCTTGTTTCAAGCCATACAGGGCCTTGTCTAATTTGCATACGTAATTAAACTTGGTTTTATCCTCATACCCGGGTGGTTGTCTCGTATAAACTTCTTCTTCTAGAAAACCATGTAAAAAGGCATTTTGAACATCTAGTTGACGAAGACTCCATCCCCTTGACACAGCTATGGACAAGATTATCCTGATTGTAGCTGACTTCACAACCGGACTAAAGGTATCTTCATAGTCTATACCATATCTCTGTTTAAACCCTTTTGCAACAAGTCTAGCTTTATATCTATCTAAGCTTCCATCTGCCTTGCGTTTGATTTTATAAACCCACTTGCAATCTATTATATTTCTTCCTTTTTTTGGTGGAACTAGATGCCATGTTTCATTTTTTATCAAGGCATCATACTCATCATCCATAGCAGCCTTCCAGTTTTTATCTCCCAAGGCTTCAGTTAAACATTGAGGTTCTCCTGATGAAGTAAAGCAACCATAACGAACAGTACCATCTATACCTTGGGTTGACGAATACCAGATTGCAGCCTGGTATGTGGTCGCTGCTGAACCGGAGCCTGTGGTGAAGGGTCTCCAGCCACGTTATCAGGTGGAGTGACAGAGTCTGTCGCAGCTGGCGCATTTCTCCCCGGGGCCGCGACAGGCGAGGAAGCACCTGAACTTGTGTCGTCGGCTGGATGGTGTGGAGCAGCTGGGCTGCATGTAGCCAGCTCGGGTTCACTGAAAGGCGAAGTGGTGATGAGCGCCGGGTCCTGTCCTGGCGCTGGCGCCGATCCTGATGAAGATTGTACCAGCGGATCTGCCTGATGTCCTGTGTCATGATCTTGGGAGGCTTCAGCATCCTGTAAATCATCAGCAGCTGCAGGAGTATCATTAGTTCCTAGCATATTAGTCGATGGTTCAACTATAGATTCGTCCCCGGGTGGTCGCAAGTGGAAAGGGAGGAAAAGAATGTCAGATTTCGGTCTAGCACCAGCATTAGGATGCAGTTTAGAGAAGGGAAAAATGTTTTCATCAAAGATAACATCGCAGGAGATGTAGATACGACTAGTGGAAACATCAAGACATTTGAAACCTTTGTGAAGATTATTATAGCCAAGGAAGACACATTCCTTTGACCGAAACTGAAGTTTATGTTGATTATAGGGTCTGAGATGAGGCCAACATGCACAGCCGAAAATTCGTAGAGACGAGTACTCAGGTTTGATACTGAATAAACCAGGGGTGAAGCATAGGAAATCACTTTGCTTGGGGTACGATTAATCAGGAAAGTAGCGGCAAGAAAGGCTTCATCCCAGAATTTGAGAGGCATGGAGGCTTGCGCAAGAAGAGATAGACCCATCTCTACAATATGCCTGTGTTTGCGTTCAGCCGACCCGTTTTGCTGGTGTGTATGAGGGCAGGAAACATGATGAGATATCCCTGAAGTTTTTCATATTCACCGCCCCAATCCGTTTGCATGGTAATTATTTTTCTATCAAAGAGTCTCTCAACAAGTTTCTGAAACTCATGGAATTTCTGAAAAACTTCAGATTTGAACTTAAGGAAATAGATCCAGGTGAACTTGCTATAATCATCGATAAAACTAACATAGTACTTATAATGACCAGCAGAAATGGGTGCAGGCCCCCATACATCTGAGAACACAAGTTCTAAAGAAAAATTTGACTGACTAGATGACTTAGGATAAGGTAATTGGTGACTTTTTGCTTGTTGACAAGCGTCACACACTGACTCTTTAATAGACTCAACATGACAAGGAAGATTAAAGCTACTGATAATTTTTTGAACAATGGGGGCTGCAGGATGACCCAAACGGCTATGCGCTTGTCAAAAGACGGCTTGTTCACTCCAAGAGTATTCCTGACGGATGGTGGTGCTACTGGTAGAGGATACAGGCCCTTGTGACATCTCCCTTTAAGAATTGTGCTCCTCGTGTCTTGGTCCTTTATGAGGAAGAAATTAGGATGAAATTTGAGAAATACATTATTATCTTTGGCAAGACGATGAACGGAAACAAGATTTTTTTTTGGCTTGTGGAACAGGCAGGACATGATTGAGTTTTAGATTACAATGTGGGGTACGAATAGTATTTTTACCATGATGACTAATAGCCATACCTGCTCCATTTGCCGTATGCACCTGATCACCGCCGTTGTACTTCTCTCTGAAGGACAACTTCTCAAGTTCTCCAGTTATGTGGTCAGTGGCTCCCATGTCCGTATACCAGTTTGTATCAACAGTGTAGGAGTTTGTAGCAGCAGCTGCATGCTTGACTTCAGGAACATAATTTTCATCATACCTGTGCCAACATCTGTCTTGAGGCACACCTAGCACTGAGGATGACCATTGAAGTTGCCGTTGTTGGAGTTCCCGCGCGTGCTGTTGCTTCCTTGCCGAAAGTTGTTGCCGGATGAATTATAGCTCCGACCGCCATGCTGGGTTGGAGCGTTTGAGTTCCTTCCTCCGCGAGCACCTCGTCCAAACCGGCCAGGACCTCCACGACCACGCCGATTTGCAGCATTGGCCGAAGATCCAGAAGAGTTGTTGTTGTTGCTGCTGCAAAGATCTGGTCGGGTCTCGAAAGCAAGCAGTTGGGAGTACAGCTCGCTCACCGAGACCGGTTCAGATCGCGCGAGGATGGAGGAGACCACCGAGTCATACTCATCATCAAGTCCAGTGAGGATGTATTCTACCAACTCCTCATCTTCCAGGGGCCGACCTGCTGCAGCCATCTCATCACCGAGAGTCCGCATCTTCGCGCCATATTCTGTCACAGTCGAGCTCCCCTTTTGAGCAGTCGCCAGGGCGAGCCGCATGTTCACCGCGCGTGCGCGGGTCTTGGACGCGAACATCGTTTGGATGACGGTCCATGCTTCAGCCGCGGATTGCTTGGTCGCGATCTGAGCAAGGATCTCCTTGGACACCGAGGAGAGAAGGAAGCTAAGGACCTGTTGATCCGAAGCTAACCAGTCTTCATACGCAGGATTAGAGATCTTCTCTCCATCCTTGCCATCGATCTCAGCAGCAGGCTTGATTGCCTTGCCGGTGAGATAACCTTCAAGACGGGCGCCGCGCATTGTGGCGATGACCTAGGCTTTCCATGTTGCATGATTGTGCTTCGCGAGTTTCTCAGAAACTGGATTGGTAGTCATGGAGGCAAGTCCTGATGTGAAGGAGGAAGAGCCAGCCATGTTTTTGTGGATTGGATCTTGGTTACGCTCTGATGACCATGAAGAAAACCAGAGGCGCGGAAGTATTGGTGGAAACAGTCGTACAATCTCCGTACGCTGCCTTTGTGTTATATATAGACGATCAATCACGCCAAGAATTACAACCTACAACAACCGGATATGCCTTGCCAAAGATAGCGCATAACTGAATTACAACAGCCTAATCTAGGCTAACATGCGATGATCTATCTTGTGGCATACGTATCTCAGGTTGTTGCTGTTCACATAGAAACTATTTTATCTAACAGTGCGCTCCCCGGACTTTACCTCCTGCGCGGCGTACTACTCGTACAGGCCTTGCACAAAGAAACAAGTGCTATAGATGGGCCTCATCATGCTTTTGTGGTAATAATTTTGTTGTTGTTCGTTATCTTGCCATGACAGAGTACATGACACAAAAGGAGAGCTGATCACACATAGTTATTCTTTCATTCAGGGTTCTTCCATGGATGCAGCTCTCCTTGATGGCAAACTCTCATGGATGCGCACTTTGCGAGGGTGGCGACAATGGCGGCTGAACCGTCCAAGCTGAGTGAAAACAATGACACTATATCACCTTATGCGTGAAAATATCTCCATTCCTTACCTGTTATAACTAATTAACAAATATAAATAGATAATAGGTCTAGAAAGTTTTATTTCAAATAAAAACAATAGTATTATCCTCACTTACTTCCGCATTTGCTTCCAACCGGCACCAGCTTGCCGCATTGACGTGCAAGCCGAACTAGTTTAACAACGCTTATTCTAAGCTGTTCGTTGACGGAAATGGCACGACAAACGCAAGCCATGTCAGATTCTTGCACGGTTGCACGGCATCTGCTGCTCGGATCAACGTAACCACCAACAATTGTGATGGTTCGCATGCAGTTGTGTATAACTGCATCTTTCTCAGCACAACATTCTTGCTCACCCCAAGCCGGATGCGTTGCAAGCATGATAAAAAAAACTAGAGCAAAGACCATGACTTGAATGGCTACTTTTGTGGCCATCATGTGCTAGAAGCAGCAAGGATGCGGAGATTGCTAGGCACAAGTGCTTCCTCTGCGCTAACCTACAAACAGCGGTGAATGCTGATTCTTATGAATACAATGCTTGCACTAGCTCTTCTATTTATAGGAAATAAACCTTTGAGCAAATTAATAGTACTATACTCAAATGTGGGTCATAGTACAAAGCTTTATGTTAAGAATTCGCTGTGACGGATAGGCAGAAAACACGGATACGATTCATTTATTTTTACTACCTTAGTGAAGAAAATCAAAATTTGCCGCACCAACTAATGTTACACTAGCGGATGGGCTTATAGCCTAGTGGCAAAGCTCCTTGGGTGCAGTTGGGCTAGCGAGGGTTTGATCCCCCGTCCCCCGCCTAAGTCCCCAACGAAGCCCATGCATGGACCCTCTCTTAACAAAGCTCATAATTTGATCAACTAAAATATACATTGGGATTGTGTTTTTTCATAGGTAGAACAATTAAATATAATATGGAATGATAAAATTTTGTTCATTGCAACAACCAAAAATGCACTGTAGAACAACAACTTTTTACTACCGTAATAATACAAGGTATGCCATAGAACAATAATCTTTCACGACTAGAGCAATCGAAAATATATCATGGGGGAGGATTTTTTACTACTAGAACACCACAAAATGTAGTCCATAACAAGCATGTACAAATTGTGAATAAATAAATTACAGTATGGATAAAGAATATCTACAAGAGATTAAGGAAAAAAGGTAAAGTTAAAAAATGAAAAGGGAGAAGGAAATGGATAGGAAAGGAAAAGAAAAAAAAGAAAAGTAAAAGGAAAGGGAAAACAGGCTTAATTAGTAAAGGCCCAAAACACAGATCCTAAACTTACGCAGTCCGCAGGCGGCAGGCCGCGTGGGCGTTGTTGTTGGGTTGTGCGTGCTGGAGGGCAGGAGGGAGAGTTAGGGCCACGGCCTTGCACACTCATTGCAAACGAGCCGGAGTTGCGGGTTTTGTTTTCCGTTTAAGTAAATTGGTTTCCTGGCAAAAAAAAAAAGTTGAGCTTAATTTCTTGGTCCCATTTCGGTTGAACTTGATTATCTAGCCTATAAACGAATTTCGTTTTGGTTCTTGATTCTTCCGTTAGTTCCGTCCAGAGGTGCCGTTACCCCTTTAAGCGAGCACGAAAAAGACCAGAATACCCCCGCCCTAGCCCCACCTGCCGTATCCTTCTTCTCCACCTTCTCCCCATCTTCCTCCTCCGTGCATCGAGCGACTGAAAGCCGACCTTGTTCCCGGCAGCCATGGCACGCACATGGCGGCGGCGCTCGACCTCTGCTGGGCACAAGATCCTCTTCTCCGCTGGCTGCCACGGCCCTCTCTTCGTTGTTGCTTGTCATTCTGACTGCTGCGCAGCATGACTGCGAGCTCTCGCAGAGGATGGAGCATGGGCGGCACAAAAGTGGGAGGCACGGTGAGGGCATGGCGCGGCCCCATGGTAGAGGAGGGTTGCAGTGAGGACCATGGGTGACTCGGCACGGCGGTGCAGCCACATAGGAGGAGGAGAGGAACGATGGAGGAGGAAGAGAAGTGTCGCCAGCTAGGTGCTCAGCTTCGGGTGAGCTCAAGCTTGGCGCGCACGAGCTTGGGTGTCGCGCATGGCCACGGGCACCTCCTCATCGCGCTCGTCGGAGGAGGTTGGCCGGCTCCCGACGGCGACTTTGGTCTAGACAGAGAGGAACATGAAGTTGAAGATCGAAAGAGGTGGAGAGACGAGGGGTAAAAGGGTCGAGTGGCAAGAAAAATCGAAATGGCAATGCTTATGGTGGTAATCTGGCGAATCCACAGGCCTAGGCACCAGCCGCGCCAGCGCTCCGCTGTGGGCCTGCGACCCCGCTGCACGCGCTAGCCGCCGCGGGTGAGCTCCGCCCTGAGGCGCGCAACGCTGATGCGGGCGCGAGCTCCGCCCTAAGAAGACCCTGCTGTCGGCCACTGGAGGCTCCCGTCCTCTCTTCCCTAGATGGAACAAGAGAAAGAGGAAGATGCTGACTCCGTCCTCTCTTCCCTAGATGGAACAAGAGAAAGAGGAAGATGCTGACGTGTGGGTACGCTCGTTAGTGAGAGATGGAGAGAGTTGAGTGGGTGGACTGTGAATAGCGTTAGAGATAAAAGAGTTATTTTGTATTGTTTTTAACATAATTACCTTGTCAAACTAACGGAAGGGCCAAGAATCAAAATGAAATTCGTTTATAGACCAGATAACAAATCAACCGAAATGGGGCTAAAAAACTAAGCTCAACTTTTTTTTAGGCCGAGGAATCATACTCTTTTCGTTTTGACATGGAAAGTTCCTGATTTTCTTTAGTAACTGATGAATCGTCATCGATGGGAACGGCTTCCGGGTCCGCCAACGTCCGCTGGAGAAAAAAGGTTGTGGCAGACTAGCAGTACGTCGCTGCGCGCTCCAGCATGCATTCCGCGCGTGCAGCGTCCTTTCAAAATTTCAAGCACTTGGTTTGGTCCACGGCACTGCCGAATAAACACGCGAAAGCGATTACTAGGCTACAGTGCTGTTGCATCGCAGCTTCTACGATGCGTCCCAAGCATTTCGCCCTCACCCACCTTGTCGCGACGATGAGACAAGCCGGATCATTAATCCGGCTGCGCTGCCCCGCGCGACCGCACCATTGCCTGCTAATCCACCGCGCCGACCCGAGGTCCAGTCCCAGCGCCGGCGACTGCCGCTGGCCGCCGGACCGAGCGCCGGGAGCGAGAGAGAGCAAAACCAGAGCCGTCACGTGCCGCCGGGCTGGCGTTGCGCCGCTCCTGTGGAGTCCCAGACTGTGCCCTCGTGCTCTGCTCTCGCCGAGGCGAAAGCGAAAAGGAGACGGGCAGCCGATGGACGGCGTGCGGCGGCACGAGTGCCCCCCCACTATTAGCAAAAGGCGGTGACTGACAGAGAGCAGATGATGGCCAATCCTCTTGCTGTCAGGCTCCCAAAAAAGATTATCATTATTCCTGGACAAGGCTACTAGTCCAGGCACGCCTACGCGACGAGAGGAAAGCGTTCACGCCCGCGCGCCAGCCTGTGCGCACTGGCCGTCGTAAGCTTTCCGCAACGGATTCGGATGATGTGTACTAACCGGACACATCCGGAAGAGTCCTGTGCGAGAGCATCCGCGGCGTCAGGACGGTCCGTCTCCCCGCGGCTGCGGCGAGGGCGAACGGAATTCGTGTTACGGGCGGAGGCCGAGACGGCGAGAGCCGGGGGAGGTTCGGTTGGGGCGTTAACGTCGCCGCGGTTGGTGCGGGCGGGCGCGAGCGCGCGGGATCATCCGCTCGGCGTCGCCGTCGCTCCTAAAGCTACAGCAGCCTACAGGCGGCTCGCGGGCCCGCGCATCAGAGTATCAGACATTCAGATAGCATGCGGCCGGAGCTGAGATTTTCAGGTTGCTTTTGGCCGGGCCTTCCCCCGTCGTCCCCTGGTCGTCTCAACGGAGCTTTCCTTCCGGTCCGTGAACCGCGATGATGGCCGCCGCTGATGAATCGGAGCGCAACCTGTCCCTACTCCCTGCCGTTTTCCGATGCCATGGCCATGGCCTAGAAGTAGTACTAGGCATGCACGTAAAGGTTCTCCGTGTTCCACTAACAGTGTCCTACACAGCGTGTACGAGAAGTTCCAAGTCGTATTATTTTTTTATTTCAGATTTTACATATATATATATATGTTTATATAATCGACGCACATCATCTGTGGCTGAAGTCCTGCTGCCGCCGTAACGACGAGCCCGGAGTGATGCCTGCACTCGAACGGATCAGCCGAAGGGGACAGGCAGGCCGCAGGCCGCGCGGATCATCGGGGCGGGGGGAATGATTTCGAACGGATTGCAAATCTCCTCCCTCCCACGCCTTGCATGCTACGGGTCCGCTGAAAACGGATCTGTTTGGGTCGTGGCGGCGCTGTCGCCAAGCTGAAACGAAACAGAGCCGCTCCAAAAGAGAATTCGGAAACTATCCATTCCTCTGCACTCTGCTGCCCCCCAAACCGCGGCTTTTGAGAAAGGAAGGAAAAAAACCGTTTAAAATTCGGCCAAATTTCGGCGCGGCACCCGCGTTTGCCTCGATTTTTCCTTCTTCGTCGGGGGACCCACGATCCGGTCTCCCGGAGTCCAGGTCAGGCTGTTCCGTTTCATACGGAGGCTTGTACGCAAAGGCCCCCCGGGGTGCGAAGGATACAAAACGTCAGGGGGCTAATCGCACAAACTCCACCAAAAGCCCCCCCCAACCACCCTAGCATCTGGTGTTCGTCTCGCTGTGTGCGCTCTCTGTCACTCCCCCCAACCTCCCCCTCCCTCCTCAGATCCGGCCACTCCCGCTGCCCTCCTTCGCCGCCGGTCCCGTCTCCCCCGGCGGGGAACCCTAGAGCTCTCCCACGTGGCGGGGCCGCCGGATCCCCCGGGCGCGCGGGGACAATGGAGGCGGCGCTGGAGGCGGCGCGCGCCAAGGACACCAAGGAGCGCCTGGCGGGGGTCGAGCGGCTGCACGAGGCGCTCGACGCCGCGGCGCGCCGCGGGCTCACGGGGGCCGAGGTCACCGCGCTGGTGGACACCTGCATGGATCTGACGCGGGACGCCAACTTCCGCATCGCGCAGGGCGGCCTCCAGGCGCTCTCCGCCGCCGCCGTCGTCGCCGGCGAGCACTTCAAGATCCACCTCAACGCCCTCGTCCCGGCCGCCGTCGAGCGCCTCGGGGACGGCAAGCAGCCCGTCCGCGATGCCGCGCGCCAGCTCCTCATCACGCTCATGGAGGTGAGCTCCCTTCACCGGTGCTTTCGGTAGCCTGTAAGCTCTCCCGGGAAATGCGTGTGGCCGGGAAGCTAGATTGAGTTGCGAATTCGAGCTGAGAGGTTGAGCAGGAGCAGACCGGAGATGCGGGGTTTGCTCTTTTTGGGTAGGTCGGGTGGGGCACGGTAGACTTCGAAGTTGCAGAGCTGCGCTGAACTGAGAAATGCAAAGTTCTACTTGGCGGACCATAATAGGTTGACAGTGTAACATTCAAATGAATCAATAGGTTAACTTTTGCAGGAATCGTTTGCTTTTGAGCTTGTGTATTGTTCTGAAGTTGGACTTCCAGGGGTGCATCTTATTCTTTGATGAATTTGGTTGTAACAAAGATAATTCTGGGGTTTGATTGAAGTATTTACCTGCTTCCCTGTGTACAGTTTGATACTAGAGCACGTAAAGGTCATTCTTTATAATTTACCGCTTAGCGTTGGAACTAGAATGCCTGTTAAAGCTGTGATTTTTCATTAAATATCTCAGCGCTTCAGTCTCTGGCTCTTACAATGTAAATAAATTCTGAATCCAGATACCATTTTCTACTAGTCACAGCTCAATTACAGTGCTAAGATACCGTTACATATGTACTTTCGTCCTTGGATTATCAAGCATTCAAGCCGATCATTCTTGACTACTGACTAGTTCTAAAGTTCTAGACCACTGTGGTGAGCAATATTTTGATTTTGTCCAAATCTCAGGTTTCTTCGCCAACAATAATCGTTGAAAGAGCTGGAAGTTATGCATGGACTCATAAGAGTTGGAGGGTGCGAGAAGAGTTTGTACGTACGGTGTCCACTGCAGTTGGGCTATTTGCTTCTACAGAAATTTCCTTGCAACGAGTTTTGCTTTCACCTGTAAGTCAACACTTTGAGATGGTTGATGTTTATTCCGTTTATTCATAGATCAAAATTTATATCCTTCTGCACGCTATAGCTAGTGGCCCTAAGATTTTCTGTCTCTGCAGGTCCTGCAATTGATGAATGATTCAAACCAAAGTGTTAGAGATGCTGCAATCTCTTGTATTGAGGTTGGTTGATTCCATATTCAATACTGTGTAGACCTGCACCGACACCTTTTTTTGTACTACTGATTTTATGCTCTATGCTTCACTGTACGTTCACAGTTTTTCTTTTAATTCTTCATGTAGTTTAATTTCTCAATAGTTCCATCCCATTTTTTGCAAGCTGGAGAGACTGAATCATTTCTTGCATCTTACGCTGAATGTAGCTCCAAGCCCCTTTGCTTCTAGTTGATTCGTTTTAGTCCCTTGTACTCAGTTTCATCTATTTTTATTTGATCTAAGCATTAGTTATATTCTTTAGCTAACTGTGGAAATTGGTCACACTGATTAGTTGGGACATTGCCTGTTATCTAGGCAGCATAAGTATTTATGTAATAACCCTTACCATTTCTTTTTCACTACAGGAGATGTACAAGCACATGGGTTCACAGTTTCATGAAGAGTTGCAGCGCCATAATCTGCCTTCTTACATGGTACTTTTGTTGCTAGTTTTAGTATTTGAACTAGGAAATCTCCTGATTAAGATGATTGTATGCTCATGTTTATTTTTTACTATGCAAATCAGCACAGCTAGGTTACTCTAATCTTTATTGTTTGGTGCCTGCAGCTTAAAGAAATAAATTATAGGTTGGATAAAATAGAACCAAAGGTTCGATCATCTGATACTGCAATGCAGTACAAGGCAGCAGAGTCTAGATCTGTTAGTGCTAATCCGAAAAGAGGCAGCCCAAGGACAAAAAGCATACCAAGGGAAAGTACGCTATTTGGAGGTAATTTCTATATATGGGTGAAAAGTTTTGTACTTTGCATGTGAGGATTAAATGTATTTTTTCTGGACTGTAAGTGCAAGCTTGGACATAGTTGGTGCATGTCTTTCTCCTGCTGCGTACTCGTGGGATATTTCATGCCCGAATGCTTTCAGCATGTCATGATTATAGGTGTAGTCAACCAAGAAGAGACTAATTTTTCCAAGCAGCACCAGGCATAGAGGCAACATTGAGCTGCATATCCCGTACTATTCGTTCTGAATTTTGTCAACAAAATTGAATTTCAGTTTTTGAATTGCAATTATAATTTGGTTTCTGATACTAAATAAAAAGGCCACCTTTTCACCGTTGTTATGTTGCTCCAATAATTTCATCCCCGTAACATTTTTAGATTGTTAATTTGTAAACATAGCATGGGCGTGTCTCTTGGGCTGTCTTTCCTGAAGCTTTACAGTGTACACATCCTATGACAAGATATTTGATATTTTCAGATAAGTTAGATTTTCGGTTAATCTAAATCTGTTACAATCTGCGTCTTAAGTCATGGTTCGCCAGTCTGTATGAGTATTCTGGTCTTTACTCCCTGCCACACATACAAGTATACATATGTTTTCTCACGTGCAATTTCTCGTGTCATTTATAGGTGACACCGACATAACAGAAAAACCAGTGGAACCAATAAAAGTTCATTCTGAGAAAGAATTACTTCGGGAGTTTGAGAAGATTGCAGCTACCCTTGTTCCAGAAAAGGATTGGTCTTTACGTATTGCTGCCATGCAAAGGATTGAAGCCCTCGTTTATGGAGGTTGATTTTCTGTGTACAGTGTACATACCATTATTCCTAAATAATGCTTTATGCAGTTTTACAAGGCCATAAGTATCTCTATAAATAATATGTTGCAGTATGTCTTGGCTGCAAAATTTAGAAAATATTTATATATCCAGAAAAGGAAATCTCATTGCTAGGCAGGCTAGAATGAAAAAAAATGTAGTGTCATTTTCCTTATTTATTTACAACTGTGTGTTTTTCCTGATTTATTTCAAGTTTTTAAAATGAGAACCAAGGTGAAATAAATAGGAATTCCATGTTTAGAATCAATGGGATATTAAATATCCTCAGTGTAATTTGGTGAAGAAGATCTATTCATACTTCATAGTTGAACTTGCAGTTTTGAGGATTTAATTGAAGTTCCCTGTAAAGAGGATGCGTTTTAATTTGCCACTCTGAATCTTCATCATTAGAGATACACTCTATTCATTGCTAATATGATCTTGCATGCCTTATTTGTTTTCCTAAAAGAAATTCAAGTTTTCTCTTTCTGTGTTGTGATTCTGTCAGGTGCAATTGATTATCCCTCATTTCTTATGCTCTTGAAGCAACTGGTTCCTCCATTGTCCACTCAACTGTCTGATCGACGTTCTAGCATTGTAAAACAGGTATCGTTGGTTAACATTTATTCTTCTTTCATTTTGTGAAGAATTTTTTTCTTGAAATTCTGGTACTTTTCTTTTTCTGTTACACAAGATGAATTTTCTTGACATGATGTGTTTTCTTCAAGTTGAAAACTTCCTCACTCTCGTGTTTCTATACACAGGCATGCCATCTACTTAATATACTATCCAAAGAACTCCTTGGTGATTTTGAGCCATGTGCTGAACTTTTTATCCCGGTAACTGCATGCCCAATTTTCTATCCTCCCATATACCTTTTGAAACAAAACCTAACATGTGTATGAATTTTTCAGATGCTTTTTAAGCTTGTTGTCATAACAGTGCTTGTAATCGCTGAATCTGCAGACACATGTATCAAAACTGTGAGTTACTTTTTTGTTTGTCAATATTTTTGTACTTAATGGATGTCATTTGTTTTCACCTATTTGCTAACATGGAAATATTTTGCAGATCCTGCGGAATTGCAAGGTTGCAAGGATTCTTCCTCGCATAGTTGACACTGCAAAGAATGACCGAAGTGCAATCCTCCGTGCAAGGTAGACATGTTTGACTATTTTCACATTGTCCATTGGCAATTTTCCTGCAAGGTTTTCAATTTATTTACCCCTATTCCAGGTGTTGTGAGTATGCACTTCTGGTACTGGAGTATTGGGCTGATGCCCCAGAGATACAACGGTCAGCTGATTTATATGAAGATATGATAAAATGCTGTGTAGCAGATGCGATGAGTGAGGTAGGATCACTTTTCTGCACTTTGTTGCTACCACGGCATATTTCTTTTTGCACAGAAATGAGCCATTTATAAAGAAAATGAAGTATTTTTCACTACTGCGCCCCTGACTGATCTCTCTTTCTATTGTGTCCTTGGTTGCAATCGGCCTGCAGATTGCTTACAAATTCCACTATAAACTAATTTAATTTGCTTGGCACAGCAACAAGCAATACATGTTGGTTTCTGTTCACACTTTACAATTTGAAATAAACAAACAAAATGATCTGATGCTCAAAACGTAGTTAAAAATTAATATTTTCATTCATGCATGCCCACATACATGTGAGCGTTATTTCCTTCTGTCCTACTTTATCAGACTGGTCATGCTGGCCTTGCATGCACAAGAAAGGCAACTATAGTTTTTTTTTGGTGGTGGGTGGTGGGGTGGGGTGGCGATGTGGCAAAAGGGAGTTCCAATTCCATGTTTGTGCTGTATATAGTTAATGAATGTGGTTGTACCCTTTTATTGATTAATTATATAATTTCTCAAATTTAAAAAATACTTCTCTCTGCTACTGTTCTTGTGAGAAAGTGCACACTCCTTGGATCGTCGATTTAGTTCATACTTTTTCCTTGATTATCCTTTTGTGTTTCATTGTGTTTTCTCAACTCTAGGTTCGCGCAACTGCAAGAACGTGCTATAGAATGTTTGCAAAGACATGGCCAGAGCGTTCACGCCGGCTTTTTATGTCATTTGATCCTGCGATACAGAGGGTATGCCATTCTGCTTCATTTTGTGTCCTTCCTCATCTTAGATTCCTATTCTAGAGAAACAAACACTTGCTTTGCATTCTTTAATTGGAAAAAAAATGCAGATAATAAATGATGAAGATGGTGGTGTGCACAAAAGGTATGCTTCTCCCTCGTTGCGTGATAGGGTTGCGCAGCCTTCTCGTGCTTCATCTCATGCCAGTGGTACACTTGTACCTGGATATGGCACTTCAGCTATTGTTGCAATGGACAAGAGTGCAGCTATTTCTTCAGATTCATCTTTTTCATCAAACAGTCTTCGGTTATCACAGTCCAAGACGATTGGCAGAAGTTCTGAGAGAAGCCTTGAGAGTGTGCTTAACTCTAGCAAAGAAAAAGTTTCTGCCATTGAGAGTTTGCTTAAAGGTGTCAGTATATCAGGGCAAAATTTCTCCACTGCACGCTCCACAAGCTTGGATCTTGGTATAGTTAAACTGCTTAGTCGTAAATTGCTATTAAGAAATTCTCTTTTGATGTTATACTCCCGCCTTTTTCAGTATGTGCATGGGTTAGCCAAAGGGTTTTATGAAACCAAGACAATGAGATAAAATGAGCATACTACCCTATTTTTTACTGTGTTGTATTTAGGAGAAAGAATAGTTAGTGTGAACATTTCTTGTGAATGTGTAGGGATAAGGCGTGATAAATAAGGGCAAACAAGGAATAAAGACATAAATAAGTATGCAATAAAATGGGAATATGCCTTTCCAAAAATAAAAAAACAGAGGGGGTGTTTTTTCTGCAACGCAGAACAATTTTATCGTTTCTGTTTTTCCATGATACTATAGAAATTTCAGTTTCTTATTTACTTTTAATCCTAGTGCAGGAGTTGATCCTCCATCATCTCGTGATCCTCCTGTGCCACTTGCAGCGCCAGCATCAAATGTTTTATCATTGCAGAACTCAGCATTGCTGGATTCATCCCTTCCTGCCATTACTGCTGCTAGTTCACGAAATGGAGGTTCCCGCTTATTGGATACAATGACAACACAATTGGCTACCAAAGAGCGTTCAAGATCACCATATTTGAGTAGTATGTCATCTGAGTCCATGTCTGGCTTGTCATTGCCTTACTCAAGAAGATCTTCGGAGAGGCTTCAAGAAGGTGGCCGCATGGATGAGAGTTATGATATTCGTTCAACTAGGCGAATCCCTCAAATGCACTTGGAGAAAAACTATGTTGACATGCATTATAGGGATGCCACCCACAGAGATTCACATAATAATCATGTCCCAAATTTCCAGAGACCTCTTCTAAGGAAGCAAGTAATGTCAAGGGCTTCTGCCAGTGGCAGACACAGCTTTGATGACAGCCATGTACCATCTGGTGACGTGTCTGGCTATACAGATTCTCTGGCTTCTCTAAATGATGCACTTTCTGAGGGTCTCAGCCCTAGTTCCGACTGGGTAGCAAGAGTTTCAGCTTTTGATTTTATTCGGAATTTATTGCAACAAGGCCAGAGAGGTATTCAAGAAATCACCCAAAATTTTGAGAAGGTCATGAAACTCTTCTTCCGTCATTTGGATGATCCTCATCATAAGGTTGCACAGGCAGCTTTCAGTACACTTGCAGAGATTATCCCAGCTTGCAAGAAGCCATTTGAAAGCTATGTCGAGCGGATATTGCCATATGTATTTTCACGGCTTATTGATCCAAAAGAGTTGGTGAAAAAACCATGTTCCTCAACATTGGATATTGTTGGTCGGACATATGCTATTGATATGTTGCTACCTGCACTAGTACGCTCATTAGATGAACAGAGATCCCCAAAGGCAAAATTGGCTGTTCTTGAGTTCGCAAATAAATCATTCAGCAAGTACACTGTAGATTCTGATGGTTATAGTAACAGCGGCTTCCTCAAACTATGGCTTTCAAAATTGGCACCTTTAGTAAATGAAAAGAATGCAAAATTGAAGGAGGCATCTATTTCTGGTATCATAGCTGTTTATTCTCACTTCGATTCAACAGCAGTGCTAAATTTTATTCTCAGTTTATCAGTTGAAGATCAAAACCTCTTGAGGCGAGCCCTGAAGATCAAAACACCTCGTATTGAGGTTGATCTTGTGAACTACTTGCAGAGCAAGAAAGAACGTCCACGCCCCAAATCTTATGACCAGGCAGATTTTGGAACTTCTTCGGAAGATGGCTATGCACTCACATCCAAGAAGAGCTATCCTTTTGGGCGGTATTCTTCTAGTTCCCTTGACGCTGAAGGAGGAAAGAAGACCGGTACAATGCAAGAATCAACTCCGCACAATGTCTCTATAGGTCGAACAACTTCTGATATGAGCATGGATCATGGTATTCAAAGCTTGGAGCCATCAACAGGAACTGAAGCTCATTTAACTAGGAGCAGAGAGCCGAAGAATAACAGTAGTTCAGTTGTGGAAGCTGCTCGCTCTTGGACAAACTACCCTGAAAAAACTGATGCCTCCTTAGATGGTGAAACTGCTAGCGGTACTCCTCGGTTAGATTTCAGCCGGTTTCTTACTTCTGATGGGCATAATACTGTTGGTTCAACCACTGAAGAAAGTGTTCAAGAGGGAGATATGATTGTGAGTCTTAGTTCTATAAAGACCAGTCTGCACACTGACAATGGTCTGAGCATACCGCAACTTCTTCATCAGGTACCAATTACTTTCACTGACAGTCCACCCTGACCCGTGATTGTGTTTCTTTTCTTGCCTTCTGTAACTTATGAGTGTCAACTTTATAGATAAGTAACGATACTGAAGTTTCAAGCTCGGAAAAGCGGGAAGCGCTGCAACAGTTGGTTGATGCTTCTTTTGATAACAACAGCTCCATTTGGGCAAAGGTTTGCAACCTGATGATTATCTGACAAAATGTTCCTTATGTTAACTAAACTCATTTTGCTATTGCTTCTCATTTTGTTCATTCTCCTGGACCGCTTCTATTTTAATTCCATGATGAAACCTTTTAATCTTCTTTAAGAGAACTTTTAGGGAAGATCCTGCAAAAAATGATGGACTCAATAAATATTTTCAACAGTTTGCATGTAGCTTAGTATCTAAAAAATGTGTTTACTTCTGAAGGTTAGTTTTTCTTCGAAAACATTGTCTGTGATGTAGAAGTAGTTTATTTTAGGTGAA
Source organism: Panicum hallii (assembly GCF_002211085.1). Lineage (NCBI taxonomy): Eukaryota > Viridiplantae > Streptophyta > Magnoliopsida > Poales > Poaceae > Panicum > Panicum hallii. The sequence continues at coordinate 39,121,158 of NC_038048.1, read as the reverse complement.
CATGTGTGGTTTCTATTTATACCACCCGTTGATCCGATTCTCATGTACAAACCCAACTTTTCAGTACTCTCATTGCTTGTTTGTTAGTGGAGTTTGATCTGCTGTCCGAAGACCTTACCATACGTTGCATGACCTAGGCCGATGACTACTGAGAGTTTGAACCTAGAAACTGAAGTCCTTGAATGAATTTTGCTCCCTCCTGCACTCATATTATTTTGTATTTTTATTCTCTTTGTCTAGTGCGCTCACTGTTTAATGTACTGGAGATTTTAAATTACATAGGTTAAGTACAAAGTAATCTAGATGCGGGTCTCAGTCTATTATTTGCTTTCTAATTCCAGCTTTTCAATCTTGCAACAGTACTTCAATCAAATCTTATCGACTGTGCTTGAGGTATTGGATGACTCTGATTCAGCCACGAGGGAGCTTGCTCTGTCCTTAATTGCTGAGATGCTCAACAACCAGGTCTGATTTTCACATTCTGTGAACATGAATAAGATTAGCTAGTTGATTGACTCTCCCTTTTTACATTACTAACATATATTTCTGCCAGAAAGATGCAATTGAAGACTCTATTGAGATTGTTCTCGAGAAGCTCCTTCATGTGACCAAAGATGTTGTGGCTAAGGTATTACCTTCCTTCATTTTACACATTATAATTCACAGACTCAATCATGTTTGTGTTAAAGTTTCTTTGTTGCTGTGCAGATTTCAAATGAGGCAAACCAATGCTTAAATATTCTGTTGGCAAAATATGATCCTTTCAGATGTCTTGCTGTATGTACAAATATTTGCTTCCTTTCTACTGATTGCAATTTACTATACTTTTGGTTTGATGGTATTTGGTTCTAATACAGGTTATAGTACCTTTATTGGTCAGTGATGATGAGAAGATACTTGTTGTGTGTATCAACTGTTTGACAAAGGTATCTCATATGTGCAGTTGGTATTGCTATCTGATTATTTCCCTGTAATTTGAATGGCATAACATAAATGTTATGAAAATTTAATGAAAGAAGTGCCTATGTCTGGTGCATCTTTGATTTTGTGGAGAGACCATCATGTGATAGTGTATTCAATCTTGATTCTAAATTTGAGGTCATATTATTTGCTTTGTCTTAAAATGGACTTGACAGTCCTACCAGCTATCTTTTCTTCACCAAAAACCAATAATGCGCTCATTTCATTTTAGTTACCCTAGTCGCTTGTGTCAGTGTTTTCGTACCAGTTCCACAACTAATGTTCTTCTCATGGAAGCTTTAGCCACAATTGTTGTTAATTCTAGCATATGTGACATTGAAGAGTATGTCACATGTGCTGATTGGAGGTAAATGAACTAATAGTCTGATAAATCATGTTAATTTAAGATAAATCATGTTAATTTAAAATCAGTCCCATTGAAGGAATCATATGTTTCAAAATTTACTTAAGCTTACTTTTGTCATTGTTAAAGTTGCTCTGGCTTTGTACACACATTGTTGACAGATTTCTTGTGACAATTGTGCAGCTTGTTGGACGCCTTTCCCAAGAGGAATTGATCGATCAATTACCTACATTTTTGCCAGCGTTGTTTGATGCTTTTAACAACCAAAGTCCAGATGTTCGAAAGGTGGGTACATGACATTTTGATTGCTTACTGATCTTTTCATCTGCCTTGATTCCCTAAATCTGTTCCTAATTCGTTTCTCCTGTCATCCATATCTGATCATTTGAAATGTTTTCTTTTTCACTCTAGACTGTTGTGTTCTGCCTGGTGGATATCTACATCATGCTTGGGAAAGCATTTGCTCCATACTTGGAAGGGCTTAGCAGCACGCAGCTGCGCCTAGTAACCATCTATGCTAACCGGATTTCACAGGCGAGGTCTGGCAAACCGATTGATTCTAACCAATGAGACGTGGCATTTGTTATTATTTGTGGTCTATATGAGCATTTCTTCGGTAGGCTGTTTTTCTCGTCATTTGTTTGTGTATGTGTATAGTATAAACAAGCGCCTCCCTTCTGCGGGAGCTCCTGGTTTTTGCCCCGTGTGATTATGTATTCCCTGTTTATTCTTTTTTCCTTTTTTTTTATTTGGTAGCTTGTGGAGAGTGTTGACGAGTGTGGGCTTCATTTGTACTACTTGGTACATACACTGTACAAAGAAAGGAAAGTGTAGCTTCGTGGAGAACCGCAGTGTGAAGTGATTTTCAGGCCCATTTTCCTTGGCTAATTGATGGTTGCTGATCCGTTCTGGTGAAACTTTTGGTGTGCATTCTCAGCTGTCAACTTGATTGTCATCGTTCCTTGAGGTTGCTTGCCTGTCAAGAGTGGAAGGACTTGTATTGATGATGGTGTTGAATCATTCTTTTACAGTAATAGTTTACGATGTTTTAAGTGTTAATTCTTGCTGAACTTCTGCACAAATTAACCATAACCTTTTGTATAAGAGGCCTTGGACTTGGGAGGCATTATGTGGGTCTGTGGCCTGTGGGTGATATGAAAAACGATTTTTTTCAGAAACTGGAAACCTGTGCTTGTTGGGACGGCAACTTTTGTTTAATATTCTCTTCTGCTGGTTTCTAGACACACTAGATCCATCGGCGCTATTCACAGAACCATATTACGGTATTGTACTAGGGGCGCGAGGCCCGTGACGGACCATTGCAGCGAGGAACGCGTTCTTCTTCTTCAGGAAGATACGGAACTCGAAGCCAAGCCGCACGGTGAGAGCGTACAGCTGCCGCGAGCGGCGCCATGGCCAGTCAGTGCCCGCGGCACCGACGAACGAGCTCGCGGTGCGCGCGCTCACCTGTGCGACCTCGTTGGGCGGGCACCCGGCGAGACGCACCCGCCGGAACAGTGCAAGCTACTCGCGGGGCCGGTCTCCCTGAATGAGCCCTGCAAACCACGAGGAGACGAGACAGCGCTGCGCTGGGGCATTTCGTCGAGCAGGCGGGAGACCGTGGCGGTGGGGGCGGGACTTGAAGTAGGGGATGAGGAGGTGGTTGCACAGGAAGAGATCGGAGGAGAGGAGGCCCGGCTTGAGGAGCTCCGCATGCAGGGAGGCGGCGAGGTGGGGACCGGCGGTGGCGGCGCTGCGCTGCAGGAGGGTCGCGGCTCTTGTCGGGACGGGCTCTTGTTGTTGTCGGTGGTGGTGGTGGCGGGTGGCGGCGTGGAAGCGACGGAGTTTCACAGAGGTTGGAGAGGGAAGACGTGGCGCGGCAGGCGGGGTGCACAGCGGCATTGCGGCGGCGCCGTCGGTTGCACGCGCGGCCGGGGCCTCCGGGTTTGGCTAGAGCGGTTAAGCCTGAGCGGCAGTGGTTGGCACGTGTCCACGCGCGAGTTGCCGTAGGCACTGGCGACTCCAATGAACCTCTCGCCCCCTCGAGCCCAGTCGAGACCCAGCCGCCGCCGGAGGCGGAGGAGGTGGAAGCGGAGCAAATATGATTTGGCGGAGGAGGAGCTCCGGAAGACCGGAATGGTCGGTATGTGGGGCGGGGAGTGCGAACGGAGGATCGGCTTGCACAGCCGGCCGCAGCTCAGCGGCACGTCCATCTCGCCGGCGGCAGAGGGCAGCGTGCCCAAGGCCATGGGAGGGAACGAGAAGAACGAGGGACTAATGTGTAAATAATGGATCGCGGAGAATAATCGCGATCCAAAAAAAGGGGGTATTTATAAATATTCGGATCGCGGATAATTATCGCGATCCGATTTAGGGGGGTATCTGTAAATATTTGGATAGCGAAGAATAATCGCGATCCGATTTAGGGGGGTATCTGTAAATATTTGGATAGCGGAGAATAATCGCAATCCGATTTAGGGGGGTATCTGTAAATATTTGGATAGCGGAGAATAATCGCGATCCTATTTAGGGGGGTATTTGTAAATACTTGGACCAATTCGCAAATTGTTTATTGTAGACGCCAGACGATCTCGGTGGTCCTTTTCCGTCTCCGATCGCCGGCGGCCGGCACCCGACAGCGGGGGCGGAGCCACCCTGTAGGCGGAGTGGGGCGGCCGCCCCAGCTACCGGCGTGCTCGCCCCTGACCCCACCACTTCTTCCCCGACGACCCCGGCCCTCGCCGCCCCCTCCGTTCATCTGCCTGATGCTGCTGCTCCGCCCTGCGAGACGAACTGACGAAGACGTCGCGAGCACGAAGGCGGGAGACGCACAGCTTCCCTTGATGTGGCCAAACGCCCAGGCTATCAGCAGCCCAAAGCCCAAACTTGAGAGGCTCCGGCCGTCCGGCGGCGCCGTCGAGCCGCATGTGGTTGCGGTTCTGTGCGCGGAGCTGGAGCATCGCTGCACGCACGGAGCTGGAGAAGTTCGCCGGCGACCGGAAGCGTAGGCGCATCAGCTTGATGGAGGGAGCGGAAGAGCAAGGGATAGCCGGCACCTGACATGGCCGCGGCAGGATCATAGAGCACATGGCAGCAAAACCATGGAAACTCATAGAGCACATGGAGAACATGGCAGCAACGGTCGCTCAGATCTTGGTATGTTCAAGTAGCAGGAAGTGAGGAGATAACGGGTGAAGTGCTCTCATCCTACACTGTTACCGCAAGTGTTGATTCCTGGAGAAGGCAGCGTCACCATGCTACTACAGACTTACAGAGACATGTCATGCATCCTGCCCACCATCTGTTCGGTCTAATGCCAAACCAGATCGGCAAGTGGGATAATGCAGATAATGAGCAAGGTGATGCTACGATTTGTTGATGTTGAGTGTGGGATGAAGATATGCCACACAATCTTGACCTGCACAACAATCTTTTGGATCAGTTCACTGATGTCAAACAGGGAGAGGGAGACAATGATTTGCTCGCAAGTGTAGGTCGTTTACCATTGGTTCGGCAGCTTGGCATGGTCATTTCAAAGGACATATCTGATGAAATATCTGCTGGCTAGGAGAGGAATCGTGGCAGTAAAATTCGGTCGTTACTGGAGAAAAGGTAGGAGTAAGTGATCTGCAAATTATGTCTGTTGAATTCCGACCATGGAGTCATAGTGCCTATAGCACTGGAGATTATGAACTTGAAATGGCTAAGCCGATGCTTGACAAAATCCTATCATTTTGGTGGAATGGTTTAAGCCCAGGAGAAGGTGATCATCAACAACTTGAGAAAACAAAGTCAACTGCTGAAAAGCTGGGCATGGGCACGCGTCCATTTCAGTGTCAACAAGGTGCTTTCTCATGTCAGAATTTCCCCTCTCCTCTTGATGTTTGGGGTGGACCATGGAGTGGTGGATGGTGGCCAAGTATGGAGTATCTGATGAAGTGCTCAACAAGGCCAAGGATAACTAGCAGTTGGAGGAAAATTATGGATCTTATTTGATTAAGTTGTTATCTAAAGGGGTACAGGACCTCCTCTTCACAATGTCTTAACCATCACCATGCAGGGTCTTTTCCTTTTTTGGCTGCCATGGAGCATGTATTGGCCAACAGTTAAACTATGGCAGTAGGAGCTTGGTCCCTTCTGACGGAAGGCAAGTAGCAGGCTTTGCTTGTAAGGCTTTTGCTAAAGAGTCATCTGGAGAAGATGGTTTTAGTCCAGGGGGATGTGAACCAAGAAAAAACAATTCAAGTATAGCTTTGGATATGCAGTTCGGTGACCAGTCTTTCAGGTCTGAACTATTTCTTGATGCTTATATGATGGAAGTTAACTACAAGAGGGCATATACTTCTGTTAGGCAATGGAATTGTTGCATTTGGAAGCAGCTCCATATGTGTAGTGTAGAACTGAATTAATCCTTACAGTGGAGACGAGGACTTTGAGGATAATGACTGCAGTATATATAATCGAAGACTATTTTGTGCTCCTTCAGTGGTCTGTTTGTATTTGGTGACTATATAGCTTCAGATATCATATGGTGCGAGGCAATGGGATCCTGCGCAGTTGAAACTCTCCCCTAAATTTGGTCAAATTGGCGGTAGATTATTGGGGCCAACAAGATTTAGGCTCCATTTATTCTCATGAACTACTTCAGTTGGTTTAATACACTTCTAATAGTGTTTGTTTTTTTTCGTTGTACAAGTTAAGCTTTAAGTTCAAACTTTGTGAGCGGATGGAGGATATGATGTCTTATATTAGGAACATATAATATGAAAATGATCTTAGAGCTCTAATTGTTTTTCTAACATAGAGTATTATATTTTAAGCCATCTCGCAAAATTTGAATTTAAAAATTAACTTGTAAGTGGAGAAAAGAAAAGAAATCTTATTAGAGGGTAGACTAACCGATTGAAAAGAGCGTTAGGTTACGATCCGTTACCATCTTTCATGCGTGGTGAGTGCAGCCGTGCAGGTGCACAAGAATGGATGCGGCTGCGTAAGGCCCAGGCTCTGTCCTTGCTGTTGCGCCTGCCGCCACAAACCAAGCAGCGGGTGGAAGATGAAATCGTACCACCATCCATCCGACCAGACGCTCTGGTCCGCACTCTGCACTGCAGGCAGGCAAGCACGCAGGCCTTGCCGTCCCCGAGATGGCGGCGACCCTCCGGTCTCCCCCCTCCATCTCCGTCTCCGTCCCATGCGCCGCCCTCAGCGCCTCGCTCCACTCCTCGCTGCCAATTTCTCGCAGGCCATCGCTCTCCTGCAGCAGAGCATGCCGCGCCGGCGTCCGCTGCTCCGCCGCGAACAAGCCCTCCCCTCCTCCCCCCACCACTCCGGACAGCAGCGAGGTAAGGTAGCCGCCGCCGCCTGCTATTTTCCGCTCAGTGCCTTCCTAACGATTCCCGGCTCTGGAATCCGTGGGGTCCTCACCGTCCGGGAAAACCGGCCGCGGCTGTTGCCTTGCGTGTGGCAGCTCCATGGCGAGGATACGGAGTGAGGTGCTGTCCCCGTTCCGGTCGGTGCGGATGTTCTTCTACCTCGCGTTCATGGCCAGCGGCGCGCTGGGGGGCCTCATCGCGCTCACGCAGCTCCTCCCGGCGCTGTCCAACCCCGCGAGGGCCGCCGGCGCGGCCGAGACGCTCAAGGGCCTGGGCATCGACGCCGCGGCCGTCGCGCTCTTCGCCTTCCTCTACTCGCGCGAGAGCAAGGCCAAGGACGCCCAGGTGGGCAGGCTCGCGCGGGAGGAGCGCCTGTCCAGGCTCAAGCTCCGCGCCGGCGCCGGGGACGGCAGGCCGCTCGCGCTTGGCGAGCTGCGCGGCACCGCGCGGCTCGTCATCGTGGCGGGGCCCGGGGAGTTCGTCGCCGAGTCGTTCCGCCGGAGCCAGCCACTCCTGAGGGAGCTCGCGGAGAGGGCCGTGCTGGCGGTGCCCTTCGCCACGGACGGGAACGCGCCCGAGCTCCGGCTCGACGGGGCCGGCGAGGGCGGCGTCGACGACGACGACGACCTTGCCAGGAGGAGCAGGAGGCTCTGGCAGCTCACGCCGGTGTACACCACTGAATGGGCACAGTACGAAACACGCTCAACTTATCACACAGAGACAACCATGGTCGAACACCTTGCTTATAGTCTCGCATTGATTGAAGCTTTCTTGTGCCTGATGATTGCAGATGGTTAGACGATCAGAAGAAGCTGGCCGGCGTGCCACCTGATTCCCCCGTGTGAGCACCTCGAGACTCGACTGGTTTCCGGACGTTTTTTCTGAAGATTTTTCAGCCTTGTCAGGTTGCATCGACCTGTATGTTCTTCTTACCCTGGATGTCCACGCTGTGTTGCATTGCAGGTACCTCTCGCTCCGGATGGACGGGCGCGTCCGCGGCAGCGGCGTGGGCTACCCGCCGTGGCAAGCGTTCGTGGCGCAGCTGCCGCCGGTGAAAGGGATGTGGTCGGGCCTTCTCGACGGGATGGACGGCAGGGTGCTCTAGGCCAACCCCTGCGAGAAGCCACCCGTTTTGCCGTGGCAAGTTTAGCTAGATGTCACAGGGATTCTTTTTTACTTGTTATTCATCAGAGTTGAAATTGAGAACGTATTAGCAATTTAGCATAGCAGCACACGGGCGTAAGATCAGTTAAAGACAGACACCGGGTGTGTAGCCCATCATCTTCCTGCGTACATGTATTTTTTTTATTGAGTGTCTGCGTACATGTATACTGGGTGTGCACAAGGGTGTAATACTCGCGGTAAATCAGAATGCACACACCCATTTCGACTCACTCATAAACGGACAATGTACCTACCATTTTATCGTTTCCTTCTGCTGCACCCGAATTCTTGGCTGCCCCTTCCTGCAAGGCTAAAAGAAGGCCGCCGCATTAGGGACGACAATGGCGTGGAAGGGGGAAAAGATGGCGATAGCGCCGCCGTTGCAGGGCGGGGTAGGGTCTCCGGTGAGACCGTACTCCACCATGGCCGGAGCTTTGGCACATGTGGACGGCGGTAGGAGCAAGCTTCGAGTAGTAGCATTGGCTAGAGGAAGAAGAAGCAACTGGTCCATTGACTGCCCAATCCAATGACCAAAAAAAAGTGAGGCGTCAGATGCTCGAGAAATATTAAGGTGGCATATAGCATGGCCCTTTAGAAATATGACCAACTTGTTATATTTATTTGGCTCATTCATCTTTTTTCTTGGTTTTCTAACTTGAAATGTAGCTCAGAGTAATACAACTTTGGGTGTTATTTTGTTGGATTTCTCAACATAATAATCTCAAAATCCAAGACAATAGGATCGCTGGTGCTTAGCAAATTAATCCCCAAAATGCAAACTGATGTTTAAACATGTACAAACTACCTTGCAAGCATTAAGCATCTTTTTCACATTTTAAGCACCGAATTCGAATGACGTGCCCTAAGAACCGTCTCTAAACACCCATTTACATGCTCAAAATAAGCTCTGTTTGGCACCATCACACCTAGGTGTAGGAACTACCGATTCGGTCATTAGGAGGCAGCATGACTGTGCTCGTTGGAACAGGACAAGCCCAAGTCTCAGAAGTCAGAAGTCAGAAGTCAGAACTGAGAAACTTGGGCCTGCCAGCGCGACGGCCCACGACGGACCGTGAGCCCGTGACCCACCAAGGGCTCACCGGTTAACCGCTACGGGAAGCGTGCGCACTACCGCGAGAAACGTGTGCGACGGGAACCTCCGCCCGTTGGCCTCCGCCTCCTTCACTGCCGCCCGCTCCCCGACACACACCCAAAACCCCACCTCTCCCCTGCGCTCCGCCTCTCTGGCCCTCCACTGACCCCTCCCCCGCCGCCTCCCATTCCGGCGGGGACACGACGCCCTCGCGGATACCAGAGCCGCGAAGCCCTAGCCCACCGCTGTTCTTCCCCGGCGCGGCGGCGCCATGCAGCGGGTGCTCGTGAGCTCGCTCGTGGCCGCCACGCCGCGGTGGCTCCCCCTCGCCGACTCCATCCTCCGGCGCCGCCGCCCGCGCTGCTCCCCTCTCCCCATGCTGTGAGCTTCCTTCCCTCCCTACCTCCGGGACATTGGACGCGGTTCAGCTTCGTTTTGCCGCGCCTTTTTCAGGGTCCCGCGAGGGGATTTTTCTTCTTCTTTTGGTGTGGACGCCGTTCGGCACTGCAGTGACGTGTTGGTGTTTTCAGCGACTTTATTTGGTTGTTTTGAGCACATGGTTTACTATTTCAATCCATTCGCAACCGAGAAGTAACTTGATTACTGCCTGATTTGAGCGGCCTCAAAATCTGAATAACATTTACAAGTTCTAACTGCAAAATACAGAGTAGCAGTGTCCACGTTTGGAAGTTGGCTCAAAAATTGAATAGTAATTTTAATGATCCTTGTAGATATAAAAAAGAACATGCAATTCTGTTTTGTTTAAGCACAGGTGTAATATGACTTATAGGTGACAAATTGTTGCCCCATGTATCTATGGTCAGCTTTACTGGAGAATGAAGTGATTGGCTTACATTTCATTAATTTGGATTTAGTATGGCACTGTGGCGCTTTACTTTACTTCCGTAATCCTGTACATTACTTTCGTAATCTTAATGACTCTTTGTTCCAGGCTATTCGACCGGAGGACTTTGTCCAAACCTAGGAAGGTCTCACGAGGCATTTCAATGGCGTCTAGGAAAGCTACCAAACAGGGAGAATATTGTGATGAAGGCATGCTGTCACATATCTTGTGGTGGAAAGAGGTTGCTGCAAACAGCTGATTTCTCTACCTCATGTACCAAGGCTGATGCTTCTGTTACTTATCGTTTCTCTACTATCTGATGTTCAGAAAATGGAGAGGTGCAGAAAACCGTCATCCATACAATTGACTCAGAGGCTTGTGTATTCAAATATATTAGGGTTGGATACAGCTTTAAGAAATGGAAGGTGAAGCATATGCTTTATGCATCCTACCATAATTATGCCCATTCTCTTTTCTTTTCTTGAAAGGTTAACATGATGTTATCACTGACACAATATGGGTACAATTTTTCAGTTTGAAAGATGGAACACTAAACATGGAAATTTTGCAATTTAAATCGAAGTTTCCTCGTGAGGTTCTACTTTGCAGAGTATGCTACTATCTAACTTTCCATTTAGTTTATATTTTTGATGATTTTGAATGGATGAAAAATATGGTATTCCATAGATTTTTAAGCAAAGGAAAAATGAAATCTTAATGCTGTCAAAGCCGGCATGGTTCATAGTCAGAGACCTATCAGACATAGCATTTAGGCATATTATATTTCTCTGTTTTCATTCACTTATTCTCCCAATCCAAGCTGGGAAATTCATTTAGTTACTCTGACCTGTTATCTTTCATGTTATGAATTGTCTACAGTAGTGACATGGAAATGACAAGAATTTATCATATTTGAATATTTAATGTTTTCTTACTCAGGTTGGAGATTTCTATGAAGCTATTGGTTTTGATGCCTGCATTCTCGTAGAGCATGCAGGCTTAAATCCTTTTGGAGGCTTGCGTTCTGACAGTATTCCAAAAGCTGGGTGTCCAGTCGTGGTATGCTATTATGTAACATTGTTTCTGCTATGTAATTCTGATTAGCTATCCAATGTTCTTAGAGAATCATCAGCTTGTTAGTTTGTAGAGAATTATCATGAAGGAACTGGAAAATACCTAATCTTAACATTTCTAGAGTATCCAGATTTTGGTAACTTGTACCTCATGTGCCATAATCTGTATGTCGAATTATTCGATAACCACAACCGTAACCTTTTCATTTAGGATATAAGGTTTACTTCTAATACATCATTATTTTTGCATATCGCCTTTGCTTTACTGTTTCTTTTTTGCCATTTAAACATGATAAGCTTTGAAACTTAAATTTCTTCACTCGAGTCACATCTATCTGCAAGTTTCTGTGGTAATAAGGGGCTACCATATTTAGTAGACTGATATTGCTACTACTCATACTGTGAATTATATGTAGGTTGAAACTTATCACGTTTCATCGATTGATATAATGTTCTGTTAAGAATAGTATACCATAATGATCAAGTTCGCTTGCAGAATTTACGGCAGACATTGGATGATTTGACTCGATGTGGTTATTCTGTGGTAAGATTTTGAAGTCACTTCCCATTTGCCTGACAGAATGGATTCATTGATGCCCTTTGTTTGCTGGAATATAGGAATGTAAACGTAACTGTCAGTTCTAAAGCCTAAAATGATTGTTCCAACTTCCAACAACCCAGAAGATAAGTGCACTACAACCTGCAGGACTGTAGCTGTTAAGGGTATAATAGTCAAGGATAATATTGTAATATCCTAGTCTAGGGTTCCCCTCATGTGTTTATCATGTACTCTCTCTCTCAATATATAGTCCCCAAGTTTATATGGAGTTGTAGCCGTGAGCTTATTTGGGTTTTAGACAAGCAGGTCACAGTAACGTGATTATTCTAGCGACTTACTGGTGCCCGCTTCATGCTTTTTGTGTCTTGTGTTTTTTAATCCACTGATTGCATCCCCTCTCAGTCATGAAATTCATCAGCCGCAGAAGTAACCTGTTGTCAGACAGTTAGCTTGGGCTTTTCCAAATGATTTGCTCTGGTGATTATGCATGTCTATATAGTATTATACCTTTTGTGTGGAACAAGAATTGACCACCCATTTGTGGATGTGACTTTGTCGCCCCATTGGTGTTATTGCTCAGTATTTCTGCCATCACGCTTACAAATCCATTCATTGATGAGCAGTACCAGATCATACAGTTCAATCCATAACTATATAGTGACGGTGGCAGATTTTGAATGTTGATTTGTCTATTGGCCTATTTAGTAGCATTTAACCAGTCAACCTGATATTAATTGTTTTCTAGTGATTTTTTCGTTATTTCGTTTGTTAATTTTATCTTGCAGTGCATAGTTGAGGAAATCCAAGGCCCAGCTCAAGCCCGTACCCGGAAAGGTCGATTTATTTCTGGGTAATTGCAGAACTATGTAATGTAATGTAGAAGTTGTGCAAAGTGCTTTATTTTATTCTGGGGCATGGTTGATATTTGTGAGTATTACTGTTTCGTAATGGTAGCTACCTTATTGGTGGTGACAATGTGTTGCCTATTCAGAGATCAGAAGTACTAGACAAAATTCTTGGCACCCATTATTTGATATAATTGGGGAGTATTTGGGCGGTACATTTGGGAATGAGTTGGTTTGGACATGCGGATTTTACCTCTTCACTTTCAGGAGTTTTTTAATGTTAACAACTGTTTATATTGTGCCTGATTGTTCATCATTGCGATGCATACTTATTTATTGTAACTATCATCAAGGTCCACAACTATATGAGGAACTAACTGGTTCCTTTCGTTGCTGTCCTTATCCCCCCACAACTTTTAAGTCTCATTTACCAAAAACTGAATCAAAGTTGAGGAGGGATGGGTAATATATTGCAATGGCACCCCTCAAATCTAGGCTCCACCAGGCTTATAACTTGGCTCAAGTGGAAACGATTGAGCTTCCTTAAAATTGCATTGGCCATGTTACAAATGCAGATTCTATTGTCTTTGTTACGTTATCGAGTTTTTGCAATGATTAGTTTAACCTGAAGCTTAAGCTATGGAGAAAATGTGGGCTATATACTTCAACACTCTTCACATCTAGGCTTCAATGGGCCTGTGCCATGTACTTAAAATGGAGTGCTATTATTTATTTCTTAATATTGCACCAGCCAGATCTAGGTCCTGAACTCAAAACGATTACACTACTCACATAGATGTTCCATCTTAACTTCTCAGACGCTTAATGTTGCACCCATGTATGATGTATTAATTTTCTAATTTGGTGATGTAGTGTTTGTTCTCATCGAATGCATTCATTCTTACAATGACAATGGGCTACTGGCAGTTGGCATATTAAGAACTTTTATTGCTTCTGTTCTTTCTGGGTCGATAGTTTATTCAATTCACTATCTTAAAGTTTTTGCCTTTTATTTTTACAGGCATGCACATCCTGGTAGTCCTTATGTGTTTGGTCTTGCAGAAGTAGACCATGATGTAGAGTTCCCTGATCCCATGCCTGTAGTTGGTACGCTGTGCTTGAATATTTCTATTCAGTAACCCCAGATGTTCTGATTTGTTGTAGCTGATAGTCAACATGTCACTTCTTCATAGAATTTTACTTTGCAGGATGTTAGACATTTATGTGCTAAATATTATTGGATAGTAAATGACATCATGCATGAAATTAGAGTGGTAAAAAACCCTAATCAATGGTCTGATATGGAATGCTGATCTCTTTTGTTGTGCAATATGTTATTTTTTTTTTTCTTATGAATTGCTGTATAGCAACTTGTTATAACTTCTTATGCTGATATTGAATATATATCTCTTTAATATATATGTTGCTGCAAGCTTTCCATGTTTGCATCGTTTGCACAACTGTGTTCCTGGAGGCATTTTGTGACGTTTTAAAATATGTTAATATTTCTTTGTGTTCATGGCTTTTGAATTCCGTAGTCAATTACTGAATGCCATTAGACCAGTGGGTGCTGATTTGAGATAGTAAATCATGGTGTTCTCTTTCATCAGGGATTTCACACTCTGCAAAAGGCTATTGCTTGATATCAGTTCTGGAGACAATGAAAACTTATTCAGCTGAGGAGGGCTTAACAGAGGAGGCTGTGGTTACTAAGCTTCGCATATGTCGTTATCACCATCTATACCTTCACAGTTCTTTGAGGAATGATTCTTCAGGTTGGAATTTATATTCTTGAATGTTTTTGTCATTCTTATATTATGATGTTTGATCTAGAAACAATTATTTGGAACTTGACATCAGAATTTTCTAACTTATGCTGTTATCATGGGCTCATGGCCTTATTTTCAATTTCAGATGAATGACCCGTCTTCATAAAATCTTTAGAATGGATACTATATGGAATGTTGAATCTTGTTTTTTTCACACTTGGCTTGGAGCTTTGTTTCTTGAAACACATTTTGTAAGCCAGTTATGTGTTCACACCATTTTCTACATATATTGAGGCATTTAGCAATGAAACATTTTAATAGATTTGATTGTTATCACTTTGCTGCTTGATATAAGAGGCTCTGTATGTAAGAACAGTAATGTAATTTATGCAAGCAGAGTTGATATGTGTTACTAGCCCTACAATATGCACCCAACAGATGCTGTTTTAAACTTCGCTGTCATTTGCTTGTAGGGACATCACGCTGGGGGGAATTCGGTGAAGGAGGGCTCTTGTGGGGAGAGTGCAGGGGGAAGTCCTTTGAGTGGTTTGACGGTTCACCCATTGAAGAACTTTTATGTAAGGTCTGTGAGTCTGTCACGGCTGTATCTTATTTTCTTTTTAAGAGAACCATAAGGTCTGTGAGTCTGTGAGTCTGTCAACATTATGCAAGTTCTACAATACAAGAATATAAAGTCTTCAATGGTCTATGTGGAAGAGGGGGATTGCTTAGGAATTTCAGCTTTTAGTTCATAGAATTTGGATCCCAGCACGTCCTTCCCAAATCCCAAATGGGCCCTAACAAAGATACATTGGGATCACAATTAGAATTATTCTGATTGTTGATAATGTGTAGTCTCGTTAACTTTCATGTGTTGCAATGGTTTTACTGAGTTTATGGAACTTTTAATGTGCCTCTTTCTATTGGCTTTTCTATATATTTCATTGAGCTTTATATATTGGTTCTTATAACTGGATTTAATTGGTCAAGGTACGGGAAATATATGGGCTTGACGAGAAAACAGTTTTTCGCAATGTCACCGTCTCATTGGAAGGCAGGCCTCAACCTCTTTATCTTGGAACTGCTACTCAAATTGGTACGCTGCTGCATCTTCTTTGACGTAGTTGATATTTTCAAAGAGCGTTCTGAAGTCGATGTATCTTATTCTGGATTTCATGTGCTGTAGGAGTCATACCAACTGAGGGAATACCGAGTTTGCTAAAAATGGTGCTCCCTTCAAATTGTGGCGGGCTCCCATCAATGTATGTATTGTGGCTATTTGTTGAATTAACTATCCTGCTTATTAGAAGATCTTCATGCTAGTCCTTGAGATGGTTCACTAAAGTTTTTTGTCAGGATTCTGTTCGAATTTTGTTTGCGTCTATATTGAATAAAAGAAACTTGGGTACTATACAGCTGACCTACACCTATTCGCTATTCCTTCTACGCCTAATGATAAGATTGGACAAATAATATGCCACAAACACCCATAAAGCACCACTATCTATTTAGGCAATCTGTCCAGACATATAGTATAATCTTGTTTGATACCACCACGGCTTATCTCTTTATCAAGTGAATTTAGGTGTCCAGATCCTTATTTAACTTATATAGGCAACATTTTCCTACAATTGCTCATATTTTTGTTTTCAATGCGCCTACCTGTTAGTTGGTGTTGGACAGACATGTGAAAGACTGGGCAATAATTATTTACTTGTTCTGCAACCCAGTTAAAACAGCTTTCTGTACCCTGGACCATACTTTTGAAATTTTAAAAGTAGCAACTACTCTGAGGAATCATTTAAGCATTGCGAACTAGTCTTTTACGCAAACTATGACATCACACTATGCACTATGTTATAGCACAAGGGGTGGAAAATATGAGATACCGTCACGCCTTTTGCAATTTAATGGTTATGTGGGTTGGCTTTAATTCTTGAGATGTACCTTTTATTGTTATATGCAGGTATATTAGAGATCTTCTTCTTAATCCTCCATCATTTGATGTCGCAGCAGCGGTTCAAGGTAAAATGTGTTACACCTCAGAGCTGTAATTTATCTGTGGGATACCTACTGGCTTGAGAGACAAAACTTTGAACTCATTGCGCAATATAATATTTCTAAAGATCCGCAATTTGTGTTAACAATTATTAAATATTGTGAACGGACAATTCACAAAGGGGATCAAATGGAAAATCAGATATAATTCTAGGTTAATTATGGATTGATCATTGAGCTCTCCTTTGCTAACTACATCATGTTGATCTGAATATTATGACTCAAAACAATAATTGTGTCTTTGTGCAGACATTGCGCATAGTTGTGCTAGAAAACGATTTCTTGGGTGGAACATGTGAAGTATTTTGTTAAACCTATGTTAATCTTGCATAGGTACTATAGGATCATTGGAACAATTTGTTTAAGGTTGTTACCAAAAATAGGCCTAATTGCAGGATCTGAGCTTTCTTTTTTGTCTGTCATGCAGTCTTAGAATCTTCGGTCTGGGTACTTGTCAACATTATTTGTTTTGAAAAATGGCCATGTAGTATTTTTTTTTATGTTCCCAGTTTCCAGAAACATTTACTACTTGTGATTTGTTCATGTTTTAAAAACTTTTACTCAGTTTGATGGAAATGTTAGTTCCAGTGCTAGATGATAACCCATTTATAACTTTGTTGCAGAGGCTTGCAGGCTTATGGGCAGCATAACTTGCTCCATTCCTGAATTTACTTGCATATCAGCAGCAAAGGTTACTTCTCTATATTCTTGGAATATATATACCCAATTGTCCAATCATTTATCCTATGAATTATTTTGCCTCTGATGTAATTTAATTTTTGAGAATTGACTTGATATTTTTATGAGTTTAGACCCGCATGTAACTTAAGTAGAACCAAAATTGGCCGGACTAGCATGAAGTGCCCCTCTTATAGAAATCTTTGTTTTCTAGAGCAAAATTTGGCCATCTAGCACCACTATTTCTTCCTCAAAGTCATACATATGGCTTGTGTAATCCAGTGTAAATCAGACAATCCTTCCGTTTACTTATATTGGGCTTGCTTTTGCTGATTTACATATGGCAAAATACAATGACCAAACAACATGTGTGATACTTTGTCGTATATGACACAATTGTTGTGCACTAGTTGGAACACAGCCAACAGCAAAGCACATGCTAGTCAAGGAAACAGTAATGTATAGGATATTAGGATAGAAGTTTGCACGATCACCTTGTTTTCATATAAAAATATTGGCTTACTAATAGTGCAAATCATCTCATGTGTTGAATACACCACAGTGTGAGAGATCCGGCATGCATTTAGAGGGAATAACAAAAGTAGTATTGCAGGTATTTTGTCAATTATGTTAAATCAAATTGAATTTAGAGAAATCATGTTATTCAGCACATGTTTCTCTAAAACTTGTGTATTTTGAGACACAATAGTATCTTGATGTGCAACTATTGTGTCTCAAAGTAGTATTTTCTCCTGTTAGTTAGTGCTTGTCAATGTAGATGCTATCATGGATTTTAATCCATCTCGTACTGACCCTTTCACATTATGATAGCACCTTCCTACTTAATTTTGTTGTAATTTATCTCATTTATTTGCCTGATACCGATTGAGCAATGCTGGTTTTGCAGCTTGTGAAGCTACTTGAGTCCAAAGAGGTCAATCACATTGAATTTTGTAGAATTAAAAATGTCCTTGATGAGATCATGCTCATGAGCCGAAATGCTGAGCTTTCTGCTATCCTGAACAAACTGCTGGTACCTGCTTCTGTGGCTACTGGTTTGAAAGTTGAAGCTGATATGCTAGTAAGTGCTGTTTAAAACTTTTTAAGTTTCTTCTGGAAGTCTAGATATTGCATGTAATGCGGCACATTGATTGCCATGTGATGTATATGGATGTTATTTTTGGCATTCGTCATTTTATTTTGTATAGTTGAATTTCCCTTCTGTTTTGTTATTGATCTAGAGCATTTCTTTTTAACCTTTTGCAGATGAACGAATGTAGCTTGATTTCACAACGAATTGCTGAAGTGATTTCTTTAGGTGTTGAAAATGATCAGGCAATAACCTCATTCGAACATATTCCAAAGGAGTTCTTTAATGACATGGAGTCATCTTGGAAGGGGCGTGTGAAAAGGATCCATGCTGAAGAAGAGTTTGCAAATGTTGATAGAGCCGCTGAGGCATTATCGACAGCGGTTGGTTTTGAGCAATCCTTTTGTGTTTAAAATTTCACTGCCTATTTTTCTTGCATAGAATCAATATTTCCATTAGCCCTTGGTGGCATCTATATTGAAGTTTTTGAATAGTCTATGATCACAGCCATGCCCTCCAGTGTGGGATATGATGCTGCAATATTAACAGGAGACCATGAATTTCATTTCCTTGGATCCATCAATTGCTTGGGGGTGTATACTAATGCATATTGTGGTTTCAGGTCATTGAAGATTTTATGCCAATTATTTCAAGAGTGAAATCTGTAATGTCCTCAAATGGAAGTCCTAAAGGAGAAATCTGTTATGCAAAAGATCATGAAGCTGTTTGGTTTAAAGGAAAGCGATTCACACCAAATGTATGGGCTAACACCCCTGGCGAGCAACAAATAAAACAACTGAAACCTGCAATTGATTCAAAAGGCAGAAAGGTTGGGGAGGAATGGTTTACAACGGTCAAAGTTGAGAATGCTTTAAACAGGTACTGGCTCACAGTATTACAACCTGACTTCACAAATGGTTCAGAAGTTTTTCCCACAATAACTTTTACTAAAATTATACTGATGTTTGTGTTCAGGTACCATGAAACTTGTGATAGTGCTAAAAATAAAGTTCTTGAATTGTTGAGAGGGCTTTCAAGTGAATTGCAGGACAAGATTAACATACTTGTCTTTTGCTCAACGGTGCTCATCGTAGCAAAAGCACTGTTTGGTCATGTTAGGTAATTACTTTTATCCTTGCTTTTAGGCGCACTACATTACTCATCAAGTTCTTTCTTTTTCCATCAGTCTATAACATTTCACTGGATTCTTGCTCTTCCGCTAGCTGCAAATTATCCAAGGTTCAGATTTTTGGCACCCAAGTAGCTCAACCAAACAAACTTTGGAATGGTTACTGGTAGGAAGTTGTTAAACCAGCTGATGGAAAAAATTGCACTTTTTGTGATGATTAAAATGACTGGTTGTTTTGCATAAAGGTCTGGTCTGGTCTGGTATCAGTAGTGAACCGGTGGCTAGTCGGTCACCAAAATTAGCTTGTGAAACTTGTTATATTTCTAATTTCTTGTCATGTCGCAATGTGAAATGTGGATATTTGGTGTATCTCTCTATGTTATTTAGTTCAGATATTTGCCGGAGGTTCAGAGCCTATTGACAACATGTTGCATTGTGTTTAGCGTTTGGCAATGTAGAGTGTTATCAGTTCTATGCGCTGATTATATTGTTGTCTGGCAAATCCATCTATGCACAGTGGACTTATTCATGCTTTGTTTTTTTAAAAAAAATCTTGAGCAGTGAGGCCCGAAGAAGAGGTTGGATGATTCCTACTATATCTCCCTTATCAAAGGTACTATTTTTTGAACCATATTTCTGAGTCTCAGTTCCTCCTTCCTTTTGTCCTTGTATCCATCCATCCATGCAAGTAGTTATTGGGTATCTGTTATCTTACCTGTTAGTCTAGTGGCTAGCAAGTTTTCCTTCAGTTTATTGGCCTGGTAGTATTGTCCACCAATGATGATACTCCCTCCAGTCAGTATCACCTGACGTTTAGGACAAAAGAAAAGATTAGAAACTAGTTATTCTGGAGGGAGTACTTGATTTTGTTTAAAGATGAATTAACATAGTTTTGTTGGATCAGCCTTGTTTAGAAGATGGCAGCCATGAGCTGTGCTCTTTATACTTGTAGATTTCCCAGATAACATGTTCCTTTCTTACACATTTTCTGTTTACATACCTTGATTTTACTTGTGTAGGACTGTATTGTGGAGGAAAGTTCAAGTGAAATGGAGTTAGTAGGGCTCTTTCCTTACTGGCTTGATGTTAATCAAGGGAATGCAATACTGAATGATGTCCACATGCACTCTTTATTTGTTCTGACTGGTCCAAATGGTGGTGGTAAATCTAGTATGCTGCGATCAGTCTGTGCAGCTGCATTGCTTGGAATCTGTGGCCTGATGGTGCCTTCATCTTCAGCTGTAATCCCACATTTTGATTCCATTATGCTGCATATGAAAGCCTATGATAGCCCAGCTGATGGGAAAAGTTCATTCCAGGTGCCAATTTTGTAGCTTCACATTTTTCTTCTGTCCAATTTGTGTCATTTGTGTGTTACATTCTCAGATGATTGCGGGTCACATTGCAACGTCTTAGTTATTTTCATGAATGGAATTTTACCTGCTAAAAGTTCATTAATGTTGTTGCTGTAGGTTGGTTATTTTGGTGTTCTATAGTTGTCCAAGCTTCTTACCATTTCCAGCAATTGTTCTCCAATCACATTAATTTGTAATCTTGTGTCATTGAACTATTCTCATCTCTGTCCTCATATTTTCTCACTAAGGATGAAATGAGTTATCGCAACCATTTGGCTCCTGCTGTGCTTATGATAGACTACTAATTTCCTGATTCTAGAAAATTGTACTTGATTTTTTGCTCCTACGATTCTACCATAAACTATATAATACCCGATCCAGATATTTTGTTTTGACTTCCTGTCCTTTTGCAGATTGAAATGTCAGAGATACGCGCTTTAGTCAGCCGAGCTACTGCTAGGAGTCTCGTTCTGATTGATGAAATATGTAGGGGTACAGAAACTGCAAAAGGAACGTGTATAGCTGGTAGCATCATTGAAAGACTCGATACCGTTGGTTGTCTAGGGATCATATCAACTCATCTACATGGCATTTTTAACCTGCCTCTCTCACTCAGCAATACTGAATTTAAAGCTATGGGAACTGAAGTGATTGATGGGTGCGTTAATCCAACATGGAGATTAATGGATGGTATCTGTAGAGAAAGCCTTGCTTTTCAAACGGCAAGGGGGGAAGGCATGCCTGACTTGATAATTAGAAGGGCTGAGGAGCTATATTTGACTATGACTGCAAATAACAAGCAGGCAACATCAATGGTGCACAATGAACCTTCTAATGTCAGCTCCAGTGTAAATGGCTTGGTTGAGAAACCTGATTCTCTGAGAAACAGACAAGAAATTCTTCCTGGTGCGTTTGAGCCACGGCGGAGGGAAGTTGAGAGCGCTGTTACTATGATATGCAAGAAGAAACTGGTGGATCTCTACAACAAACGTAGCATCATAGAATTGGTTGATGTGGTCTGTGTTGCTGTTGGCGCTAGAGAGCAACCACCACCGTCAACTGTAGGCAGGTCTAGCATCTATGTAATTATCAGAAGTGACAGCAAGCTTTATGTTGGGCAGGTAAATTCTTGATGATATTTACCTGCATTTTCCAGTACCTTTATATTACTTTTGGGGGCCATAAAATGTTGACAGAGATCCCTTTCTGCCTGCAGACAGACGATCTTGTGGGGCGTCTTCATGCTCACAGATTGAAGGAAGGTATGCAGGATGCCACGATACTGTACATTGTGGTTCCTGGCAAGAGCGTTGCCTGCCAGCTGGAGACTCTTCTCATAAACCAGCTTCCTTTGAAAGGCTTCAAGCTCATCAACAAGGCAGATGGAAAGCACAGGAACTTTGGTATGTCTCGCATCTCCGAAGAGGCAATTGCGAGCCACTAAAGTTTATCAGCTGCAGCTCTAGTTTAGCTAGTCGACGTGAGTGAGAGCCTGGTTTTGCATTCTCGTCCCTTTTGGCTGCTCGATAGGAGGCAGGAGCTAACTGACACCATGCCGCCCCCAATTTTGCTGAACTCATAGTGGTGTTAGCCTTGTGCATAGTAGGGGCTTCTTACCTTGTTTTTAGGATTGGCAATTCAAATGATTAGCAATGCAATTGTACTACCGCCGTGCAACAGACCTTGTGCTGTTGATTCATTTGTTGGATCTCAATCAGCGCTTTGCTCCTAGTGACGTGATAGCGTGATCACTTCAAGCCGTAGCTGGGCGCTCCTTTCTAGTGCACGGGGTCAAAACCAAAACATCGGCGTGGATCAGATTCCAGGGGGCGTGCGCTCGGAGCCCTCTGAAAATGAGGGAGGGTACTCCGTACCCCCTCCTTGTTTTCAGCAACGCCCCCAATATTCTGTGAGAAAGCTGCATTTTGTAGCTCGAAAGTACTGGAACAAAAATGTGCTGGGATCATGATTCTCATCATTAGATTCCAAGGAGGCGGGCAGGTCTATTTCAATCATAAATCCCTGTGGCGTGGCACGAGCGAGATGCCCCCAAGCCCCCCAACTCCTTCCCTACAACTGGCTAGCGGCTACTGGCCCATGCAGCTACCCAGCCCCAGCATACTAGTCCACAATGTGACAGGTGAACGGCCATCTTATCAGCTTGCCGTTTCAAGCCTCACGTACCCATCGCAGCAGTGCCCATTCGGATTTTCGGAGGCTTGTGAGTTGTGACCCGATCGCCATTTCCCGGAGCTGCTAGTAGTAGCAATCTCTCCTTGCCTGTGGGCGCGAGGGAGCGCCCCCGACAGGGTCGGCATCCGCTGCGGGCTGTCGCCAACATGCACGGGCGCGGGGCGGGGACGACCGCGACGCCCGTACGCGCGGCTAGAGTACCAGTCATCGCGTCCCACGGACACCCCTTGTTTCAAATCATTGGGGTCGCCGTGCGCGTCCTGCTGCCCTGGGTCACGCGGCGACCGATTCGCAACCTCCGGGACACGGCCGGACTCTGCTGGGTCGCTGCGACCGAGTGCTCCGACTCCGACAAGCTGGCTCAGCAGTTCGGCACACAGGAAGCGCGTACCGGGGGGAATCACGGAAAACGGCATGTGACGGCGTTCTGAACTTCTGATGGATCTCCGATGCATGCGCGCCGGTTCTGAATGCGTGCGCCGTGGGGGCGTGGGCGGGTGACGTGGGCCCCAGCTGGCTGCTCAGAAGTCGGAACTGCAGAGGAGCAGAACGACGACACAGCCGCAGCTCAGGGCCGTGTCGTCTGTCTCACTCTGTCTGACAGCCAGCTCAGGACCCTTATAACGGTAGCTCGACGCTGGTATGTTTTTTTACTCTACGAAGCACGAGTGCAGAGTCCTCGCACCACATGTGACTGGGTGCTGCTGGGTTCGCCAGGATTCAGAAGTTTAGCCCTGTTGTAATTCCTTCTCTCTTTTTTTCCCACTAGGGTGGACTTGTCTTGGCAAACCAACAAGCCAACAAAGGCAACAAAACAAGAGGAAAGGTCCGAGTCCTTTTGACCACGCTGGACGCATTGCCTCGGAGCCTGCGTACCTACGGACCGTAGGCTAGCTTACTGCCAGAGCCTGTTCCCGTAAACTTAAAAAGCCGTAAATGCAAAATTTTTAAAAGAATCTTACTAATTTGAAGTACTAAATGAAGTCTATTTACAAAACTTTTTGCATGGATGGGCTGTAAATCGTGAGACGAATCTAATGAGCCTACTTAATCCACGATTTGCAACAGTGATGCTACAGTAACCATCCGCTAATTATTGCTTAATTATGGATTAATTAGCATCATTAGATTCGTCTCTCGATTTACAACTCATCCATGCAAAAAGTTTTATAAATAGACTTTATTTAGTACTTCAAATTGGTAAGATTCCTTTAAAAAATTTTATCTTTACGTCTGCCGAACTAAACACAGCCTAGGCCGGTACCGGAATATCGGTTTCGTCTTGAGGTAGGTCAAACCGGCAGAGGAGGGAAAGAAAAGTGTTCAAACGGTGCCGCCCACACTGTAGCAAGAGCAGGGGATCGGAGCATGCAGCCAATGAGCGAGACATCAGGCACCCCATCGCGTCACGCCGGAAAGCGCCTGCTGCCGCCTGCCTGCCTGCACCCTGCAGCCGTGGGAGAGAGCATGTGACCGCCAGGAATCTACGCTGCCCGGTGCAGCGGCGCGTCCTCCTATTGTCGCCTCGCCTCGCCGCCTCGGCGTCCGTGCCGGGCCGGTAAGCCGGGACCGTGTGCAGGCCCGGGCCGCCGGATGGGAACGTGACGGAGCGGCCCGCGCCGTCGCCGTCGCCCTCGCCCCGAGCGGCACGGCGGTGTATCCAGCGGCTGATCCGGCCGTCGTCGTCCCCATTGATTGGCGATCGGGATCGCTCGCTGGCTGCTGCTCCGCATTTAGTCGCGGGGTCCCGGCCAGGCTCCCCTAGCGATTGGCCGTGGATACCCCGCGGTCGCCAGGAGCCCCAGGGAGCAGAGAGGCCCCGGCAGGCAAAGGATTCCGTTCCGTCCAGGGCTCCACGCTCCAGGCTGCCTGCATTGGCTTAGCTGCAAGGAGTTCGTAAGTATTTGGTAGCGGGCGCAACGCAACGAAACTGCCAGCGTGTCGCTCCGCCAGACATGCTATTTGATGGCGTCTGATTGGATGGGTCATTCTATTTGCCCAGAACATGCTTCGTCCGTGTAACCAGAGATGGCGTCGCTCCATTGATGGCGACACAATCGTTTTTTTTTATTATTTTTGGCTTCAACGCATATGCATGTGCACATTTCACTTGAGAAGAATGTGGACAGTGGACACACTAGCAGCCTGTCCTGGGCATGCACGTAACCGGGGGTTGTCGTTTCAGAATTCGCGAATTTGAAATTATGCAGTTTTGGATGTCTTCGGTGAAACCTACGGTTAGAGATGGTAATGGATCATAGTTCTAATATTTTTTTCATAGTCCAACTCAAGTTACTTGCAGTTTATGTCCGCATAACTCCGCATGTGATGGGTTTATGGTTTTAGAAACTTTACAATTATATGCATTTAAGATCTTTCATTTCGTTGATAGAGATGCATGCCCTGCTCATGCCATTTTTAGATATAGTAGCCGTCTACTGTCCACAAAATGACGAAATCACGTAAGCTAAAAGCCAATAATTGAATATAAACCATGGGTCTCGATATCTATATAAGGGGCTTTGTTTTTTTTCTGTTGACAAGCATGCTTAAATGGAATATAATAACTAATATGGGTAGTGAATAAATCCAATCCGTCTCTTGTCCTTTTATTCCTATTTTTATATAACCACTAACTTCATCCTTCAGGAACTTAAATAGATATCACTAGATAACACCATATGACTATGATATCGCTAGTAGATTCTTATGCTTAAACAAAGTAGAGCTTTGCTCCTTCAATTTTTAAATTATGCATCAACTGATACACACCTCTAATCGTACAACATTATATGGCTAATTGAGTAGTTCTCTTCCTGGACATCCCAATCCATTATTTTATTTATTAATCAGTCTTTATATTGAGGTACAAATTAAAACGGTGACAAATTTTGGAACGCGTGGGACAACACTCTGAGTACATTATTACATTGGATCTTCGAATGGAATCATCAAAATGAGCAATAAGATTTCTTGATTCACAATAGCATGAAATATTTGTATAAGACCAGTCTCGGCGGGGTTTTATAAGAGTTTCATGGGCATTAAATTTTGCTGATGTGGCAGGATCATTATGAAGAAAAAGAAGGGAGAGTTTCATGAGATGAGAGAGGAGTTTCATCCTCATGATATTCAGCTAGCTCAGTTACCAAATTTTTAATCTTGATAGCTGTGCAATGAAATCATAAATTGAGACTAGCTTAAGATGTAAATTAATAGTGATGATATGCCAAACGCAAACCCTTGTTAGCAATGCTCCAATTTTTTTTTTTTGAAAAGTTGCAATGCTCCAAAAATGGAGCGGTGAATAATATTAGAATCCTTTAGGAAGTGAATGGTGACGTATAAACATACCCGCATCCCAAAACAAATGCCTACAATGCTACTACTTTTTAAGCCAATGATTCAGTCTTTTCTCTCTTTTTTGCCAACAAAAAAAATGGAGAGGTACAATCGCTATCACACGATACGTTTGCGTGTACATTGCAGGAAGCTATTATTGAATAAACAACCGCCGTAGTCCGTAGACTACACAAACCCCATACGATTAGCGACATGCCACGCCTGATCGTACAGTGCTCCTTTATTCATGCCCCCTCTTCTTCCTTGCAGCTGAGTTCAGCCGCCCGTGCACTCTTCATCCATCCATCCATCCCACCCTCACGCTCACCCGCCGCCCGTCATCATCACGACTTTTCGGGTCTGGTTTTCGTTTTTCCCGCACGCACGCACGCAGCGCACGCGACGCGGCCCACGAGGTGCGAGCCTGCGAGGGGAGGAGAGTGGTGTAGTGGAGGGAGTGGTGTGGTGGACACCCGAACGAAGCAAAGCAAGGCGGAGGGAGGGGAGAAGAGAAACGAAACGCGAAGCGAGCGGGGGCGGGGAAGAAACAACAAGGAACAGCTCCATTCCACGCACGCGAGCTGGGGCTGGGCGGAGATCGATCGACCCCCATTCCACCAACCTCCCACCCACCGCGTCGCTTTGCGCGGCGCTCGCCGCCGCCCAGTCCCCCCGCAGGTGAGCGCCTCCGAATTCCGCCCGTTGCTCCCTCCCCCACTCCGTTCTTCTTTCTATCTATCCCGGGAAAACGGGCGATGCTGGTGGCTGGGAAACTCCCATGTTTTTCTTTTCCCTGTTGAGGAATTCGTGCCCTTTTTTTTGTTAGATCTGTTTTCCTCCTTCTTATCCGGTTCCAGTCCGTGTTCGCCCTGCTGAATTCGTTCTTTCGAGTGTGGGATGCGCGGCCTCACCGGCATTCCGTCGGGGGGCAATCGCAATCCTGCTTCGTCGGTGTGCCCGCGGTTTAAAGCTGCATTTGGTGGCGGTTCAGCCTGCGAATTCGGGGGGCCAATCTCCGCGCAAAAGTAGAACCTAAGGATCTGAGCCGAGTTTATGGTTCGCCGGGCCCGAATTTCCCTCGCTGCCGGCGTAAAAGCGCCACTTTTGCCAGCTCCTCCCGTCCCTTTCCGCTCCCGCGCCCGAGAATTTATTGCTTGAACGCGCGTCCCGTCCGCCAGTCCTGCAATTCGCGATGCCCCTCTGAGGCTCTGACGAGCGACCAGGCCCGGACGCAGCCTTTGCAGTTTAAATCCTCGAGCTAGTTACCTGCAAGATTCCCTCCCCCTCTGGCCGTGCAATGTCTCTGCAATTCTGCATCGCCCGCCTCTGAACTGTGAACTCCCGCCTCCGTAGCCCGTGCGGTTGCTCGTTTTCGTGCCTCTCGGTTGCCAGATAGAATTGGGATGTTTTAGCTGCGTTTTCTGCTTGGAAAGTTTCGAGTTCTTGGTGTTTCTCTCCTTCCCTGCAAGAGCTGCAGGCTTCGGTAAGTGGTTTCCTTTTGCTTTTGCTTTCGGCTTCAGAGTTCGTTTGGACTTGAGCATACGTCTCATTGGTTTTTCAGTTTTCTATTTACTTTGTTGTTGTACGTCTTCGCTTTTATCATCGTCCCTCTTTCTCTTCCCACCGACTAAATTCGCTGAGAAGAAAATTGGGTCTTAAAAAATGTGCGACTGAAAGATTCCTTTGCAGCCCCATATGCACCATCTCGTTACTCTCACTGTCGCCGCTGCATAGTTCTGTAGTTGTCGATACCTGTTTCGCGTTTTTGTTCACTTTTCTTTAATTTTCTTCTAGGTACATGCATCTGATTAAGTTAACAGCTCGAGCTTTGGTTTGCATATTCCATGGAGCACAAAGCTGAGTGCCTTTAACCTTCCCTCACCTCTGAGGTGTGAGGTTTAGTTTACCTGTTTATCTGTCCCAAAAGTGCAGCCTTTTAAAGGCTTTCCGTGCTGAAAGATTCCTTTTGATCGTAATCATAGATTTGTACTAATTTGTTCAGCCCTGTGCATTAGCTTTATGTTACCTCCTGATCTTTGCTACATTCCACTTTTCCATCTTGCCTGGTGTTGCTCTGTCCCCATCGTTTCATTTCGTTGGGCGTGCCGGCTAACTTCCTTTTGCTTTTTTAAACAACCACAGGGCCATGAACTGTGCTTCTCATGCACAATATTGCCTACTATTGCCTGCAAAAGCCCAGCCTTAGGAATGTGTGTGCTGATTTTTTTCTGAAAGGACAGCATCTTGCTACAGCAATATACTCTGACCTTGTGCCCAAGTTCAAATTTAAGGCTTGAAAATATTCAAAACTCGAGACTTCAGATGCTGAGACACCCAAGGCTCTTCAAACTTTGGTTGCCTATATATCCACACGCCAGTGGATGGTAACCAGCTAACTGTTACGCTCCTGTGTTTTATTTAGACTTATAGGCTTTCTGGGGCTCAGGTACAAGCTAGTTGGTAGCGTTTCATTTTCTTCATGTCCTCATACTTATGCCTTTTTTGCCATAACTAATGTTTTCAGGACTCTATCAATGTTGCTGTGCTCTAAGGCAGCCTTTATGATCAGAAGAAGGCAATGATCAACTTGTTCGACCTCAGCGCTGGGATTTCTAGCTCGAACATGCTCACCGATCGACCTCGAAGAGATGGTACACAAATTTCTTCCACTTTGTGTTTGTATTGCAATTGTTGAATGCAATGCTCCAGTAGACTTGATCTTACCTATCTTCCCTGATTGTGATAAATAATAAGATGCAAGCATTTGCAATTGGCCTAGGACAAATGTTTCCGATTTCCTCTTTCGTATGGGACTAGATGGCACTGGTGTCATGTGGACAATGATTCCTTTGCACGATGTTTGCCATTTTCCCTCTAGACGATGACATGCTTTACTTGTCTTTTCCTCTTCTCTTTCCCTTCTTAGATTAATAGAACTCGAATGTTCTCTTGCTCCTTTTTTTGAATCTTGCAAGTACTGATCTCAAAATTGAAATTTATGTATCTTTTGCTTTGATATTTCAGGTTCTCCATCTTGTAGAAGCAGGCAAGATGTCAAGAGAACCGTTGATCCTGCTAAAGTTTATGCAGAGGATAAACTAGTAAGTATCATGCCATGTATTTACTGGCTCAAACTTCTCTAGGCAATTTTCTATTAAATGTGCGGTAGGCAAGAGCGTACTGAATTTCAATGTAGTAGTACATTATCTGTGTTTTAATAAGAATATTTCTGCAGGGAGCTAGTAACTGGAGCTCATCAAGCAATAGATCAAATGCATCTCCACTGAATGTTGTATTAGCAAAGGAGAAGTCCAAGGAATTGGAGTCGAAGAAGAAGCCACCAAGTGTCGTTGCCAGATTAATGGGACTTGAAGATGATCTACCTGGTCAAGAGGCAACATTACAATCTGCTAGAAGAAACTTGAAGAAAAGACACTTAAATGGCAATTCAGCAGAAAGTAAGAGTACCCATCAACATCAAGAGCAGTACAATTCCATTATGACAACACGGGACATACACATAGGACACACAGAAACTGTTCAGTTTAAGGATGTCTATGAAGTCAGTCAAGAACCATTAAGAACATACCATCTTCAGGACCAAACTTTTCCTAGTGGAACATCTTCCAGGAGCAAGAGGGACATAAGGATGGAAATTGTTCGTCAGAAGTTCATGGAAGCAAAGCGCCTTGCTACAAATGAGAAACTCCTACATTCAAAGGAGTTTCAAGATGCTCTTGAGGTTCTCAGTTCAAATAGAGATTTGTTTCTTAAGTTTCTTGAGGAACCAAACTCTACTTTCTCAGAGCAGCTGGCTGGACTTCACAGAAGCCCATCACCACCTCAGACAAAGCGTATTACTGTGTTGAAACCAAAAAGATCTGTTGAGAATGAAGGCAGAAGGGAAATCAGAACACAGAGATTAAATGAAGAAAATGAACACGTGATGCCATGGACTCACCGAAGATCTCATTCAGCAGAAGTAATGTTCTCCCAGCCAACTAAGATTGTGGTGCTGAAGCCTAGTCCTGGAAAGCCTAGTAGAACAATGGCCAAGCTAACACCCAAAGCAGCCACAGCTCAACTGACTGAGCAGATAGATTTTATTGGAGGTTTAGAAGATGACAATTACCTACCAGATAGTCTACATCGGCGGGATGAGTCATTACTATCCTCTGTATACTCTAATGGGTATGGTGGAGATGAAAGCTCTTTCAGCAGATCAGAAGTTTACTACATCGATGAAGAAGACGGTAACCTAAGTGATTCCGAGATAGTTAGTCCAGTATCGCGGCATTCATGGGATCACATCAAAAGATATAACAGTCCTTACTCAGGCTCATCTTTTAGCAGAACGTCACGGTCACCTGAGTCATCCGTGATCAGGGAAGCCAAAAAACGGCTTTCTGAAAGATGGGCATCGGTAGCATATAATGAGATCAACCAAGAACAGATGCAACTACCGAGAAGCTCAAGCACTTTGGGAGAGATGCTCTCCCTTCGAGGAGCCAAGAAAGAAGTTGGTCGGATGGGTTCTGTTACAAGTAGTCAGCCATGTGATGCAGAAAATGAGCTGACCTTGCAAGCTTCCTGTAAATCTATCGTTACAGAGAATGAAGGAGATAGGCAGAGCTCCCCAAAGAATCTAGCAAGGTCAAAATCTGTTCCAGTGTCATCATCAATGTTTGATAACATAGCACAAAACGACCCATCATCCAATTCTGAAGGCTGTAAAACACCAAACGTGGCTACAAGGTCAGATAAAGGAAAGCCATCATTCAAAGGGAGAGTTTCGAGTTTTTTCTTCCCTAAAAGTAAAAGGCAGTCAAAAGAGAAAATGACCCTATCTACTAGTTCTGATGAGAAGGTTGAAGTCACTTGTTTGGGCAGCATGAAACCAGAAGCTGCTCAAAATATTGGCGCTGATGAAAATGTGTCATTTCATGAGGGCGAAGATGATAGTTTGACTACTCAAACAATCTGTTCTTCAAAAGTATGCACTTATCTCAAATTATTATTATATGTCCTTACTGTTCTTTCTGTTGTTGTGTTGATCGTTGCTGCAATAATTTTCTGTTGCTATCACTTTATGACCTCTTAATTTTTTTCCTTGATGATTTTCCTTGTTCTCCACTTCCATTGTCCTGATGATGAGGCATACTGCAGGATATTCTTTCCATAGAAACTCCTATTTCTTCTGTCTGTCCAAGTGGACATCTTGATGGATTGAGAGGTGGATGTCTGAATGGTAGCCGTGATGAGCCTAGTCCTACTTCAGTTCTTGATGCGTCATTCGAAGATAACAACATTAATGAATCTGAATCGTCAAGAAGCATTACTTGTGAGAATGAGAGTAAGTCTTACTTCCTCTGACTCGTGAGTTTGCTATTGTTTCCTTGTTTGTATACTAAATGCCTCTTCTATCATATCTTTAGGAATTGCCTTACGATCTGATGCAATTGAATCTGTCACACGCTCATTATCATGGGAGGATATGAACTCTCCTTCATCTTTACTTGGTATGACAAAGTTAACCCCTCCCTCCAGGGTGGGAAATGATGAACTAGAATGTGTTGCCTTTGTACAAAGGATTGTATCATCTGCTGGGTTAGGCGATCTGCAGTTGGGTATGGTCTTCACTGGCTGGTACTTGCCTGATTGCCCTCTGGATCCTGCATTGTGTGACAAGTTACTGGACCGGAAGGAGGAGGCTGCCAAGTCGAGGGAGCGAAGGTCGAACCAAAAGCTTCTTTTTGATTATGCAAACATGACCTTAGTTGAGATTGGCCAGGACACCTTACTACGCGCCTATCCGTGGAGTCATGTGTGGTCAATGGCCAGGAAGGAGACCCTATCTCTAGGTTTGGTTGAGGTAGTACCACGCCATATGAGGGATTGGCTCAATGGATCAGGGAAGTTTGCAGTGAACGAGAACGAAGATGCAGGAACAATACTGGACAGAATTATGGAACAGGAGGTGGAAGGAAGAGGCTGGGTGAAGTCCATGAGATCGGAATTGGATGAGATCACAGAGTTGATTGCAGGGGAGGCGCTGGAGGAACTACTAGAAGAAACCGTGGATGATCTTGCAATTTGTTCTCCACAGCAAGAGATGTCAATGACAATACCGAATCTGTAGGAAGCAATTGCTTTGTGTATGAAACTGCTCTTAAAATTATTGGGCTGAAAAAAACTCTTGAGCATCCTCATATCTTGTATGTATGTTCACATAGTTGCCGCTGCATATGCCCGTAGCGCATTACACTGCAGATTGTGGAACTCCAATCGGCTAAAATCTTCCTAACCGTGCTGTTCTGTAGCCTGTAGGGAACCTACCGAAAAAAAATAAAAATCAAACGCCCATATTAGTGGATGACAAAACCTTTGGGCCTTGGTAGCGTAGTTGATGCAAAAATGATGGCATCAGTGATTTTCTATTCTTTCGGGAAAGGTAACAGATTGCAAGTCCCATCACCCATGTGGCTTTGACTTTAAACTACAGGTACAGGAGAACACTGCTCCATATGGAGTATGTTTTAGCAGATAGTATAATACATGGTGCTGTCATTTAGCGCCATCTTGTTGTCCTGAACTGTCAATCTGAAACACAAATAAGAAAATAATTTCTCAGTCAACCATTCTAACGTCTTATCTGGTTCAGTGTATTAAATTTTGAAGGTGGACTAAGAATAATGTAAAGCACTTGTCTGGTTTGTAGATTCTTCAGTTCTTGAGATTTTTTCTATTTCAGGTTACATCATGTGGTATCAGCTTAGACGCTTAGTTTAAACCTGGGAGCATTGTTTATTTCCTATGGGGATAGACATGGTCGCATGGCCCTTGCTGTCCTGTTGTGCTACAATCCATGAACCATGCTACAGCAACAGTCTGGGTGTTCACATCCTGAAACCAGCTGACATTGTCTAGGTTCCCATGCCCGTGAATTCGGTGCGGATCCATGCAGACGGATGCTGCCAAAGGAGAAAGGCCTGTTCCTGGAGCTGTAAACCTGCCAAAGACTCTGCATGCACCTGAGATCCATATCATGCTAAAATGATAGCCTGATGTCTTGTTCTCTTCTCGTTGTTGTTTCCTGCCGTGTCTGTCGTCACATCTGGTGATAGGGATGCTGGAAATTTTGTTGGGCAATAATCTCAGAGGTCAGATCTCATCGGGACGTGGATATGTTTAGGTCTTTCATGGCTGAATGTTGATGGGGTAGTACTTGCAACTGGGGCGCGTGAACTTCGTGCGTTCCAGCGCTCTGAACTCCTACAGAAGAGACTCTTCATGATGGACTTGTTTGTTTCAGAGACTTGTAGATGATCGTTGAATGTCCTTTAGGGGGGCAATTCCGTATTTACCATTGTGCAAAAAAAATTACAATCCTTATTACCATTGATGTTTAAATAACTCGTGGTAACTAGGAGTCTGTACAAAAGTGCAATGAAAGGACAAAATTTATCCATCTCTTTTCCCTTTTTTTTGAAACTGTATAAGCTTTTTTCAAAATTTAAAAGTGCTGTTGATGAGTTGAGTTGCAGACGGAT
Source organism: Panicum hallii (assembly GCF_002211085.1). Lineage (NCBI taxonomy): Eukaryota > Viridiplantae > Streptophyta > Magnoliopsida > Poales > Poaceae > Panicum > Panicum hallii. The sequence goes on along the minus strand of NC_038048.1, from coordinate 39,087,720 downwards.
GACGGATGAGAGAGGAGCAATGGGAATAGTACTGTTGGGCTGGGCCCACTGCCTGTGCTGGACCTCCGCAACACGGGACCTCAGAAACTTAACAGTAAGCTAGCTGTGGGCTGGCAGATTTTGGCCCACAGGGCCAATGATCAGCCCAGCGAGCAGTGTCTGTTGTCTCCTCATTAGGGCCGGCTTTCGAGTTTCTTTCGTACCGGAGCAATCTGTTCCGATCCGGTCGTCTTCGTCTGCGTAAGCCAGCGCCATCAAACCTGCAGAGGTCAAACGAGGAGAGCAGAGACTGGGGATCCATAGGCGATGAGAAACCCACGCACCCCTCCCTGCGGCCGCCGCCTGCTCACGGCTACCCTCCCCACGACGCCGCGCCGCCGGCTAGCTGGGTCCTCCTCGACCTGGACGCCTACGTCGCCGACCGGGAGAACGCCACTTCCGCGTGGGGCACGATGAGCAACGGCAAGGCGATCCGGGTCACCTTCTGCACCGCGGCCCCTCCGCTCGTCTCCTACATCTGCGTCTGGAGCCCTGACGCCGAGATCGCCATGGAGCCGACCGTCGAGGCCGCGGAGTCCGACCTCATCTTCCTCAGCGTCTTTCTTCGCGGTCGCCGCGACCAAGGCGAGTACTTCGTCTACAAGGCTGCCGGCAGCAAGGGGCCCTCGCTGCGGCGGCTCCAGGACCCCGAACCCTGCTGGCCTGAGCGCTACAATTTCACTCTCCTCGCCCACCGGGACACTGGCTGCCCACACGCGGACGGCGACAACGACGACCACTACTACATCGCCGCGCTGAATCAGTTCAGACGCAGTGGCCCTGGGGGCTTCAAGCTATGGCTCTTCAACTCCATGGATGGGAAATGGAGCACCACACCTGTTTCGGTAGGCGACATCTTCTGCCACATCACCTCCAAGAAAGTGTTACCGTGCCGTACCGGAAATGCCGGTACATTTTCATTCTAATAGTATTAAAATTATTCTTAAACAACGTACCACGTTCTACGTTGCTCCATCCATTGATTCAGGAACTTGTGTGACTGACTCCAAGACGATCGCGCTCGGAGGGGGTGGTTTGCTGAGCTTCGTTGACCCCTGGCGGCGCATCATCGTCTGCGACGTGCTTGGCCGCAAACCTGCACGCTACCTGCAGCTTCCCCCGCCTCCCATCAGACATGACAAGTTCCATGATGAGCCTCTGCTTGACCGGGATATTCACTACAGGAAAACGGCAAACTTCCGACGGCCAAAATAAACTTTCGACGGCCCCGTCGGAAGTTACTTAACTTCCGACGGCCACCGAGACAGCCGTCGGAAGTTAATTAACTTCCGATGGCCGGACAGCGAGCCGTGTCCGGCCATCGGAAGTTAAGTTGCACGCCGTTACCCCCCCCGGCCGGGCTCGCGTTATCTCCAGCTATCCCTTTGTTTCCCCAAATCTATCTCTATCTCAGCTCCCGCCCCCGCGCCGCCGCCCGTCCCAGCCGCCGCCCGGCCGCGCCGCCGTCTGCGCCGCCCCTAGCCTCGTTCGCGCCCGCGCCACCGTCCGCGCCGCCCCAGGCCCCGTCCGCCCCGCGCGCCCGTCCGCGCCGCCTCGGGCCCCGTCCGCGCCCGCGCGCGCGCCGCCGCCTCCGCCCCCGGGCCGCGCGGCCGCCCGGCCTCCCGCGCCGCCGCCCGTCCGCGCCGCCCCCGGGCCGCCCGCCGCGCCGACGCCCGTCCGCGCCGCCCCCCATGCCCGCGCGCGCGCCGCCCGTCCGCCACCGCCCATCCTCGCCCGCGCGCGCCGCCGCCCGTCCGCGCCCGCGCGCGCCACCGCCTCCGCCCCCGGGCCGCGCGGCCGCCCGGCCTCCCGCGCCGCCGCCCGTCTGCGCCGCCCCCCGCGCCGCCCGGCCTCCCGCGCCACCCATCCCCGCCGCCGTCCGTGCCGCGCTGCCGCCCGTCCCCGCCGCCCCCCGGGCCGCGCCGCCGCCCGTTCCCGCCGCCGCCTGGCCACGCCGCCGTCCGTGCCGCGCGGCCGCCCGTCCGCGCCGCCGCCCGTTCCCGCGGCCGCCCGGCCGCGCCGCCGTCCGTGCCGCGCCGCCCCCCGAGCCGCGCCGCCGCCCGGCCCCGTCGCCGCCCGGCCCCCCGCCGCCCGGCCGCTCCGCCCGGCCCGTCGCCGCCCAACCCCCCGCCGTCCAGGTTAGTGCAGTACCGTCGGAAGTTAAATAAAATATTGTATTTGATATGCATATTATAGTGATTAAACACTAATCGCTTAAGTTTAGTAACTAAAACTTTATAATTATGATATATCTAATTTAAAATTAATCGCTCAAGATAACTATATTCTAACTTTGCAATTATTTAACTTAAAGTATGGGTGAGGATCAACGATGGATGTACGAAGATTGGCCTAATTTGTCAGATAAATGGATAGCTAATACGGAGGAATTTGTTAAGCGTGCTTTTGCTATGTCAAAGAATGGAAATGATGTGAGATGCCCATGTAGCCGTTGTCGTATTTGTCATTGTCAGACTAGGAAAGTTTTGTCCTCACATCTGATAAAGTATGGTTTCATGGCTAACTATGAGGTGTGGGTGTATCACGGTGAAGCTTTACCTCCTTAGAATGCACCAGAAGTCCCAATACCATTAGAAGTAGCGACATCACCATAAGTTCTAAGTAATGATAATGGAGAGTATGATAGAATGGATGAGATGCTTCGTGATTTAGGGGAAGATATGGAGCTCTCATCCGAGACTGAGGATCCACCCACGTCGGAGGCTAAAAATTTTTCGAGCTCCTTAAAGCTTCAGAAGAGTCGTTGCACGAGCACACAAAAGTAACTGTCCTTGCTTTCGTGACTCGACTCATGGCTATTAAGTCCAAATTCATATTATCTCACAATTGTTACAATATGATCTTGAATTTGATTGGTGATATACTTCCGGCAAATCACAAGATGTCTAAAGATGTCGACCTTAATAAGTCAAGGAAATGTTGTCAGGTATGGTACAAAAAGATAGATGTTTGTCCAAATAACTTATGCTGTTTTGGAAAAATGATATAGATTTGAAGAAGTGTCGACAATGTCAAGAATCGAGGTTCGTGGAGGCGCAGAATGTTGTAAGTATCTAGGCCCTTAAGGTATGTTTCGGTGATTAATGACAACCATTAATGTGACTAATGAGTTTGTGCAGCTTTATAGATCATCATTGCTCATTTGGTTATATATCAAAAGAGGCCCCTAATTTTCATTATTCAAAAAGGCGATCTCGGCATTCAACTCTATAACATGTCAAGACTAAGGATCTTTCTAGTCCTAAGTGTCATAAGGTTGAGAAGGACACTTAGGTTAGTATAGGTTTTGTAGTTTTGTAGTGATCGCACTATTAAGAGGGGTTTAGGCTTAGTAACTTGAGCATGGACATGGTCATTTGAAAATGGATGCACACAATGGTCACTCAGGTTTCTAGAAGCTCAAATAAGTGGTTCTCAACTTATATCTCAAGAATATTTGGAATTCGTTCAAGACTCAAGTCAGAACAGGCAAAATCAGAAAAATCCTATTCACCGGTTTAACCGACGCTTGAAGTTTTATATACATCGGTTAAACAAGGTCAGCAGAGTTTGACAAGTCTATTCACCGGTTCAACCGATGATATTTAAAAAGGGACATCGGTGCAGTTGTCCAGAGACTCGGTTTTCAGTTGATCAGTGGACAAATTGACTCACCGGTTAAACCGACGCTATTTGAAATTTGACGTCGGTGCAATTGTCCAGTGACTTGGTATTTCTGTTGATCAAAGGATGATTACACTCACCGGTTAAACCGATGCAACGACGGTTAATCTGCCCAAGCTGTAACGGCTAGTTTTCTGAAGTGGCAGTTTACATTCACCGGTTAAACCGACGATGGCTATTGGAGGGACGTCGGATTAACCGGCGCTACGCAGTTTTCTGGCAGCTTTTTCTCCAACGGCTCTATTCGTGTGAGCTGCCCATATATACCCCTCCAATGGGTCATTTTACTACTCTTGACACCAGGCAACATCCAAACACACATACTATAGTCAAGAGCCACCTTGAGCTTCAACATTTCATACACTTGTTCATTCAATCATTCAAGAAGCAAGATTAAGGACTTGAGTAGAGAGAAGCTTGTGTGCATCCATTCTTGGTGATTGGGTTCTTGCTCAAGTGAAGGCCTTAGCTTGTTACTCTTGGTGATTGGCATCACCTAGGCGATCTTGGTGATCGAGGTGATTCTCGCGGAGCTTGCCAAGGATTGTGGAAGCCCGGAGAAAAGATTTGTACGTGGCTTGATCTCCACCACACCGGGATGGTGAACGGAGACTCTTAGTGAGCGCCCTCGTCTTGGTGACTTGGGAGGTGACAATACTCTTTGTGAGTGTCACAACGTGGACTAGGGGTGTGTGCCAACACATCGATACCACGGGAAAAAATCCGGTTGTCCCTTGTCCACTTTACTTATTTCAAGCATTATCTTTCATGCAATTCCTTCATGTGCTTGATTTAGGGATCACTAGTTAGCTCTACCTTGCTAGGCTTTATCTCTTTTCATCTTGACTAGCTTGTGTAGGTTGTTTAGTTATCCGGTTGGTGAATTGGTGCCTTTCTAGTTTTTGCATAGGTTAAGGTTGTTTAATCTTGTTTTAGAAATTTGAAAAGGCCCAATTCACCCCCCCCTCTTGGTCCATCGATCCTTTCAATTGGTATCAGAGCCTCGTTGCTCATTTGGATCATTAGGCTTCACCGCCTAGAGCTATGGCCAAGATGGGTGGTTCGCCGCCTCACTTCGAGGGCAAGAACTTTGCCTATTGGAAAGTTCGCATGGCCGCATACCTTGATGCGATTGCCCCCGAAGTGTGGTTGGCAACTAAAGTCGGATTCACCGGAGAACCCACCCCCGACCAATTAAAATGGAATGCTAGAGCTAGAAATGCAATTTTCGAAGCTATTAGTGAGGAGGTCTTTGCTAGAGTTAATGGCATGGACCTAGCAAGTGATATTTGGAAGGAGCTCATTGAAATACATGAAGGTTCCACCAAAGTTCGTGAACAAAAATATCACTTGTTTAGAGCTAAGTATGATTCCTTCAAAATGCTAGCTCATGAAAATTGCAATGACATGTATTCTCGCTTGAATGTCATTGTCAAGGACATTAATGCACTTGAAATATCCAAAATTGACAGTGCATCCATCAACCGCAAGATCCTCATGCTACTCCCGAAGCCCAAGTATAACATTATCAATGCTATGCTTCAAAAGGAGGATCTCGCCGCAATGGAAGTTGGAGAACTTGTGGGGGAAATCCGCGCTCATGAGATGAGCATTCTTGGTATGACCGAAGAGCCAACTTCAAGCAAGTCAATTGCTCTAAAGACCAAGACAAACAAATCCCGCAAGCTCAAGATGGTCAAACAAGACTCAAGCTCAAGCAATGAAGAAGATGATCACCATGAGAGCTCATCCGATGTTGAAGATGATGGAGAACTTGCTCTCATGATGAGAAAGTTCACACGCTTGAATGAGAAGATCAACAAGAAAGGCTTCAATTTTGACTCCAAGAAGGGAATGTTCCGGCCAATGGATGTCAAAAACAAGATTTGCTACAATTGTGGCGAAAAAGGACACATCCGTCCAAATTGCCCCAAGCCGGACAAAAGAAGCAAGGACAACAAGAGCAAGCATCGCCATGATTCAAGCGATGATGAAGAAGAGGAGAGTAAGAACAAAAACAAGAGATTTGGGAAGAAGAAGACCCATGACAAGAAGACCAAGCTCTTCCCAAAGAAGAAAGGGCACACCAAGAAAAGTTTCTTGGTGGAGAAACAAGAATGGGTGACCGATGTCTCATCAAGCGAAGACTCAAGTGATGAAGAAGACATTGTCACCATCGCCCTCACCAATGAAGAACCTTCTCTACCTCCGCCTCCTATGTGCCTCATGGCAAAAGGTAACACCAAGGTATGTGAGGTAGATAGTGAAGATGATAGTGATGGAGAGCTTGACCCTAATGAATTTACTAACCTCATCAATGAGTATACATCCGTCATCAAGAGGGAAAAGGGCAAAGTTAAAGTTCTTGAGAGCACTCATGCTAAGTTAGAGCTTGCCCACTCCGACTTACTTAGTAAGTACAATGACTTGCTCAAAAAGCACAATGAGTCACTTGTACTTGCTAAGCAAGTTGAAGAGAGCCACAAAAAGCTTAAACAAGAGCATAGGGAGTTGGCTCACAAGTATCAAGAACTCGAATTTGCTTATGAAGTAATTGACCCAAATCTTGAGAAAGTTGTTCTTGAAAAGGTCAATGCTTCTACTTCATGTGATGACCTACTCATTGATGCATATGCCACTAATGTTGTGCCCAAGCTTGCCTCTCCTAGGGAAAAGGAATTGATGGATCAAGTGGCAAGCCTCAAGAGTAGTGTGGAGAAACTCTCAAGGGGAGAATACATCCACAAGGAGATTCTCTTCAACAATGCCCGTGACTATGGTAAGAGAGGTCTTGGTTCATTTCCGGAGCCAAACATGGCTACAACTCCCTCTCCGGAGATCAAGACAAGCTTCATCAAGGAAGTTGGTTCATATTGCCAACATTGCCAAGTCACCGGGCACCACACTAGGGAGTGCACCTTACCATCACGTCCTCTTCCTAAATTACCCAAGAATTATTCATCAATGTTTCAAGATAATCATTTTCTCTTGAGTAAAGTGAAGGGCAAGGTGAAGGCCAAGTTTATTGGCAAAATTGCTAAGGAGTCAAAGAAGAAGCTCCCCAAGCAACTTTGGGTCCCAAAAGCTCTTGTCACACATGTGCAAGGCCCAAAGCTTGTTTGGGTTCCGAAAACTCAAAAATAAATTCTCATGTGTGTAGGTGAACTACAAAGCCGGTGGAAAACATTGGGTACTTGATAGCGGTTGCTCTCAACACATGACCGGCAATGATAGCATGTTCACCTCACTTGAAGACCCCGGCGATCATGAACATGTCACCTATGGTGATAACTCTAAGGGGAAAGTCTTAGGTTTGGGTAGAATTGCAATTTCAAAAGATTTATCCATTTCAAATGTTTTGTTTGTAGAAGCACTTAGTTTTAACCTCATCTCTATTGCACAATTGTGTGATCTTGGACTAACGTGTACCTTTGACAAGAATGGTGTTGTAGTGACTCATGAAAAAGACAAGTCATTGGTATTCACGGGGTTTAGGCATGGCAATATCTATTTGGTGGATTTCTCTTCAAAGCAAACAAGCACCATGACTTGCCTCTTCACCAAGTCGTCTCTTGGGTGGCTTTGGCATAGAAGAATTGCTCATATTGGCATGAGCAACCTCAAGAAAGCCCACAAGAGAGGGATGATCACCGGCATAAAGGACGTCACTTTTGACAAGAACAAGCTATGCAAAGCGTGTCAAGCCGGAAAGCAAGTTGCAACTCATCATCCTATCAAGACGATGTTGTCTACCTCCAAGCCGCTCGAGCTACTACACATGGATCTCTTTGGTCCAACTTCATACAAGAGCATTGGTGGTAACCTCTATTGCCTAGTAATTGTTGATGATTTTTCACGCTACACTTGGGTCATGTTTCTAGGCGATAAGGGTGAAACTCCGGAAATCTTCAAGACATTTGCAAGAAAAGCTCAAAGGGAATACAATTCCCCAATCGTGAAGATTCGGAGTGACAACGGCACCGAGTTCAAAAATATGAAGATTGAAGAATGGTGCGATGAAGAAGGAGTCAAACATGAGTTTTCCGCCACCTACACGCCTCAACAAAATGGTGTGGTGGAAAGAAAGAACAAGACACTCATCACCCTAGCAAGAGCAATGTTGGATGATTATGGCACGTCCGAGAAGTTTTGGGCGGAAGCAATCAACACGGCGTGTCATGCATCCAACCGTGTGTATCCTCACCGACTCCTCAAGAAAACTCCATATGAGCTCATCACCGGGAGGAAACCAAATATATCATACTTTCGAGTCTTTGGTTGCAAATGCTTCATATATAAGAAGAAAAGGCTCGGTAAGTTTGAAAGTAGATGTGATGAAGGTTTCTTTCTTGGTTATGCATCAAACTCCAAAGCATATAGAGTATTCAATCAAACCTCCGGGTTAGTTGAAGAAACATGTGATGTGGAGTTTGATGAATCTAATGGCTCCCAAGAGGAGGTTGTTGGCTATGAGAATGTAGGGGATGAAGAGATTGAAGAAGCCTTAAAGAAGATGTCCATTGGGGATATCAAGCCGGAAGAGGTGCATGAAGACAATGATCAAGGGGGAGGACCTTCCTCATCTACACCAAGCACCTCCACGGCACCCCTAGTGGATGAAGATCAAGATAAAGTTGATCCACCACCTCAAGAAAATGTGTCAACGCCAACACCCCAAGTCCAAGAACAAGAAGAGGAAAGTGTTCCACCACAAGCACAAGTCACTCATGATCCACCCCAACAAGCATCCACGCAAATACCGCTAGTGAAGCATGGTCGCATCTCCAAGGATCATCCAATTGGTCAAATCATTGGTAGTCCTACCAAAGGAGTAAGAACTCGTTCTAAGCATGCTTCATTTTGCGAACATCACTCGTTTGTTTCTTGTATTGAACCCACTAGCATAGAGGAAGCCCTTGAGGACTCGGATTGGGTGATGGCCATGCAAGAAGAGTTGAACAATTTCACCCGCAATGAAGTATGGGTCCTCGAAGCTCCTCCAAAAGACAAGAATATCATCGGCACCAAGTGGGTCTTTCGAAACAAGCAAGATGAACATGGGGTGGTGGTACGCAACAAAGCAAGACTTGTGGCAAAAGGGTTTTCTCAAGTCGAAGGTTTGGATTTTGGTGAAACTTTTGCTCCGGTCGCAAGACTTGAAGCTATCCGCATTCTTCTTGCTTACTCTTCACATCATAATATTAAGTTATATCAAATGGATGTGAAAAGTGCGTTCTTAAATGGCTTTATTAACGAACTTGTTTATGTTGAGCAACCTCCCGGGTTTGAAGATCCGAGGAATCCTAATCATGTTTATAGGTTGCACAAGGCACTCTATGGGCTCAAACAAGCTCCAAGGGCTTGGTATGAGAGGCTTCGTGACTTCCTAATCATGCAAGGCTTCAAGATCGGGAGGGTGGACATCACCTTGTTCACAAAAGACGTCAACGGGGATCTTTTCATTTGTCAAATTTATGTTGACGATATTATCTTTGGCTCAACTAATGATTTACTAAGCCATGAGTTTGCTACCATGATGTCTAGGGAATTTGAGATGTCCATGATTGGCGAATTGACCTTCTTCCTTGGTTTTCAAGTCAAACAAATGAAGGAAGGGACATTCATTTATCAAGAAAAATATACTAAAGATATCTTGAAGAAGTTCAAGATGGATGAATGTAAGCCAATCAAGACACCCATGGCAACCAATGGGCATCTCGACTTGGATGTGGACGGTAAACCTGTTGATCAATCCCTCTATCGTTCAATGATAGGGTCTTTGCTTTATCTTACCGCATCTAGGCCCGATATAATGTTTAGTGTGTGCTTGTGTGCCCGTTTTCAAGCTAATCCTAAGGAATCACATCTTTCTGCTGTGAATAGGATCCTTCGGTATCTCAAGCACACTCCTAGCATAGGCTTGTGGTACCCCAAAGGCGCTAGTTTAGATCTCTTGGGATACTCGGATTCGGATTTTGCCGGAAGCCGTGTCGATCGCAAGAGTACCTCCGGGGGTTGCCACTTGCTTGGGCGTTCTCTAGTTTCTTGGTCAAGTAAGAAGCAGAATTCCGTGGCTTTGTCCACCGCGGAAGCGGAATATATAGCTGCCGGTGCGTGTTGTGCCCAAATTCTATATATGAAGCAAACCCTTTTGGACTTTGGTGTGAAACTAGGAAGAATTCCACTCCTTTGTGACAATGAAAGTGCCGTAAAAATTGCCAAGAATCCGGTTCAACACTCTCGCACAAAGCACATTGATATTCGCCATCACTTCTTGCGTGATCACGAAGCCAAGGGGGACATTTCCCTTCAAGGTGTGAGATCCGAGGAGCAATTGGCGGATATTTTCACAAAACCTTTAGACGAGAGTACCTTTGTTAGGCTAAGAAATGAGCTTAATGTATTAGATGCGGCAAACGTCATGTAAGTTGCCATGTCATATAGAAAAATGCATACATATAGGACACTTGTCTAACCATGGTAAGATAGTGGTGAGCAAGGGTTTAGCTAGAGGTGGTGGTCCACTTGTTTTCCTCTAGGCTTGTAGAAAGGCTCATCATGATGAAGCTTTCCGTGGGATCAAACTTGACAAGTAGATCTTAAATTCTCGCTATGCATTTCTTGTCATATAGTTGTGCATCTCATGTCTACCTTTCTTTCGCATGTGTTTGTAATTTGCATTATCATTGCATGCGTAAAGGTCACAAAGGAGATCACTTGATGAAAATAAGACTTGTTTTACGTGCAAGATCTTAATTCATGAGAAGTGAAAAGAATAAAGTGTTAGGTGCGTTATTGCCTAGTGAGCAATGTCATTGTGAGTTTGAAGCTTTCCTCCTTCAATATTCCTATGACATGGCTCATACATTTTAAATTGACACTTTGTCTCTCTTGCGACTTATCCTTAATTTTGAAAAGGAAAACTATTTAAAGTTATTAAGCTATCCTATTTTGAGGGGTAAAGTCGCCTATGCAAGTCCATTAACTTGAGTTTAGTTGAATCTTATAAGTTCATTGGACTTAGCATAGAAAAGTGAGCTGAGAGAGGGTTTTTGGGTTCACCGGTTAAACCGACGTTCAATGGATCTATACCCATCGGTTTAACCGGCGTTACTAAGTGTCAGCCACAGCTCAGTCACTTCAGGCGTTCAACCGGCGTATACAAAGTTTGCAGCATCGGATCAACCGATGAATAGAACACCGATCTGACCTGAAAATCAACTGGTATTTGCTTCGTTCAACCGACGAGTTCACTTTTCAGATCATCGGTTCAACCGGCGTACAGATGCAGATTTGGCAGAGTTTCTGGTAAACTACACCGACGCAAATCAACCGGCGTTCAAAACCTAAGCGTCGGATCAACCGGCGATAAGAATTTCTGCGGGGTCCACATGTCATATTTCTCTCCTGACCGGCCACGACGCTTCACGCACTCTCTTTTTCCCGCTCGACCTCTCGCCTTCGCCCTAGCTCCCGCCGCCAGCCGCCGCCACTCGCCGTCCGTACGCCGCCGCATTCCCGCGCCCGCACCCGCGCGCTCTCGCTCTCGCCGCCACCGTCTTCCGCGCCGCCGCCGCTTGCGCCCGCGCCGTCTGTGCACCTTCCGCTCCGCCGCCCGCCGCACTCCCGCGCTGCCGCCGCCGCTGTCCACCGCGCGCCCAGCCGCCGCCGCCGCTGTCCGCCCGTGCGTTACTGCGCCGCCGCCACAGCCACAGCACCGCTCACAACCGCCCGTTCCCGTGCTCGCCGTCTCACCCGCGTGCATTGCTTCCCCTTCACCGCTCGTGCGCATCACATTTCCCTCGCCATCGCCATTTCCACTGTTCTGCACCACCCGCGTGTCACCACGCCGCTCGCACACCACCGCGCCGCCGCATTCCTGTTTCTGTCAGTTGTCGAAATGGGTCGTGACAAAAGGAAAGGAAAGGAGATCGTAGTTGAGGAGCCCGCGCGCAAGCGGACTCGCGCAGCGAGAGAGGCCGAGAGGGCCGAGATGGTGGCTAAGGCCGCCGAGGAGCAGGCGTCGGGACGTGCTCGTCCGTTCGCGATCAGAGATCCGACAGCCAGGGGGAGAGGCAGAGGCAGAGGCAGAGGGATGGGCAGAGTACGAGGTGCCAGGGCCACCAGAGCCGTGACAGCAGCAGCAGCAGAGTCTGGGTCAGATCAGTCAGTCTCAGCGGCAGAGTCCGATTCAGATACAGAGACAGCACAGTCCGAGCAGTCACAGGGGCAGGACACTCAGTCACCAGCTCTACGACGTTCTGGCCGCACCCGGCAGACGTCCCCCGGAGAGCAGTCTTCACCAGCGACCGAGCGTCGCACTGGACCGAGGACGCGAGGAGGTCACCAGCCACAGGAGCCTCGCAGGTCCACAGCAGCAGCAGCAGCAGCTAGACGAGCCGAGGCCCTAGCGGCCGAGCGCGCAGTGTTCCGCATGGACACTGTCGTGCGTCTGGAGCCAGGTGTACTGCTCCAGAACTTGACCAAGGCCAATGCGGCGAAGGTCAAGAGGCTCAGGTGGAGTGTTCAGGAGGAGGAGTGGTTTCCCGTGACACGAGACAGCCGGGTCGATCGTAGATTCTGGACGCTCCTTCAGGCCAGTTTCTACGAGACCTACCAGAGGCGGGGCCACAGGATATTTCCGCACAGAGTATTGGACTGGGTTTCACTGAGGACAGCAGCAGGAGGAGCAGATGTCCGCGAGCACTTTGAGCACTTCAGAGGTCTGCCCAGGTTACTCTCTATTGAGAGGAACAGATACATTGAGGACTGGGTCAGAGTTTTCTACGCCACTGCTTGGATAGCCCCAGAGCGCAGAGCTGTACACTTCATGTTTGGGGGGCAGGTATTTGGATTGTCCAGAGCGACACTTGCTGGGATACTTGGAGTTGACCTTGTTGACGTCTCTCTGCACGAGATGGTATATGGAGATGCAGATCCTCCGCGCAGAGCCATGATTGGCGGAATAGCACCTTCTCACGAGGCTATCTCACAGTGCTTCCGCCAGCCCTTCCCGGCTTCTTACGCCCGTGTCCCCAGCTTGCTGACCCCTGAGGCCTACGCAGTTCACATGGCACTCCGGAGGACTTTGCTCCCGAGGAGTGGCTACCCAGAGGGGTTCACAGGTCTGCAGCAGCTGCTTCTACTGCACATCCTCACTCACGAGCCATTCGACATTGTTGATTTTATTCTGGCAGAGATTGAGGATGTCATCACTGATGGGATGGGGGTCGTGCGTCAGTTTCCTTATGCTCACTGGATCAGTTTCATTTGCTCCATGATAGTACCAGCTGAGTCACCCGTCAGTGCAGTCTACCGGCAGGACGAGGTCCCCTGGTTTCCTGTCTACAGACCGACAGCACCTTCGGACCGGAGGAGAGGCAGGCAGGCAGATCGTGCTGCCATGGCACGTTTGTCACCGGAGGTACAGGCCCGAGTGGCCCAGGAGGACGAGGCATTACTTGCTGCAGAGGCACAGCTTCCCGGAGGAGATGATGAGATTCACTGGTCAGACCTAGAGTCAGACTCCTCCGAGGATGAGGAGTACTTCCCTGCACCTGCTCCAGCGAGTCACGATCACGAGGCAGGGGGGTCCGGAGAGCCAGCACCAGTGTCAGCTGCAGCTACCACAGTTTCCGAGTCACAGGTGTCTCAGCCGTCTGAGCTCACCGCACTTTTGCAGCAGCTGGTCACTCAGCAGAGAGAGGACCGCCGGGCACAGGAGGAGGCCAGGAGAGCCCATGAGGCACAGCTTGCACAGATCCAGAGGGAGGCCGCCCGAGAGCGAGCTGCTACTGAGGAGCGTTTCGTCGGTCTTATCGACAGAGTCTCTCAGAGGACGGACGCTCAGTTTCAGCAGATGCAGCAGGGCATGATGGCGATGTTCGGGATGATCTCACAGTTGTACTCTCACACCGGACTCGCCCCTCAGCAGCCAGCACAGTCAGGCCTTCAGGACGCCGGAGCACCACCACTTGCAGTTACACCTGCTCCGGCCTCCACTGCTCCAGCCTCTTCTGCGACCCCGGAGATCATGTTCTCACTGTCTGCACTTCTCGGGTCTGCGAGTCGTCCTCTCTTCTCTCCTCTGCCTGCGACCTCGCTCTTCCAGGAGTCACCTTCCGCAGTGCAGTCAGTTGGCCTCCCCGCAGTACCACAGCCACTACCTTCAGGGGGAGGCGGAGAGGTGTCCTTAGTCCAGCAGTCTTCACAGCCGGCAGCTTCAGCACTCACCACTTCAGATGTTGACACATCTTCTGCTGAGCCGGCTACCACTTCCACGGACCCTCTCCCAGGCAGTGCTAGCACCAGGGCTTCGACGACAGCCTCGACGACTGCCACACCTCCCGTCAGCTCAGCACCAGCCGGTCCTTCAGATCAGCAGCTACCAGCAGTCACTGAGGATCCTCCGTCTGACGACGACGACGATGATGATGACCCGGATCGCTTCCTCGCCGTCCCGCGGCACCCGGATCAGTAGACATCCTTCTTTTTGTGCTTTGATGCCAAAGGGGGAGAGGGAGTGAGAGTCAGGGGGAGGGTAGCACTAGAGAGAGCTCGATCTGACTTTTGATGTTTCTTATTGTATTATATTTGGTGTTAGTTCATGGATATGTACATTTGTCTTTTGAGACATGCTGAGCTTTTGAGACATATCTATGGATTTCATTTGAGCTCTTTTCGAGCTTGCTTGTGTTTATTCGCGCTTTATCTTTCTCGCTCTCTCATTATCTATACTTATGTTGTCATCAATCACCAAAAAGGGGGAGATTGTAAGTATCTAGGCCCTTAAGGTATGTTTCGGTGATTAATGACAACCATTAATGTGACTAATGAGTTTGTGCAGCTTTATAGATCATCATTGCTCATTTGGTTATATATCAAAAGAGGCCCCTAATTTTCATTATTCAAAAAGGCGATCTCGGCATTCAACTCTATAACATGTCAAGACTAAGGATCTTTCTAGTCCTAAGTGTCATAAGGTTGAGAAGGACACTTAGGTTAGTATAGGTTTTGTAGTTTTGTAGTGATCGCACTATTAAGAGGGGTTTAGGCTTAGTAACTTGAGCATGGACATGGTCATTTGAAAATGGATGCACACAATGGTCACTCAGGTTTCTAGAAGCTCAAATAAGTGGTTCTCAACTTATATCTCAAGAATATTTGGAATTCGTTCAAGACTCAAGTCAGAACAGGCAAAATCAGAAAAATCCTATTCACCGGTTTAACCGACGCTTGAAGTTTTATATACATCGGTTAAACAAGGTCAGCAGAGTTTGACAAGTCTATTCACCGGTTCAACCGATGATATTTAAAAAGGGACATCGGTGCAGTTGTCCAGAGACTCGGTTTTCAGTTGATCAGTGGACAAATTGACTCACCGGTTAAACCGACGCTATTTGAAATTTGACGTCGGTGCAATTGTCCAGTGACTTGGTATTTCTGTTGATCAAAGGATGATTACACTCACCGGTTAAACCGATGCAACGACGGTTAATCTGCCCAAGCTGTAACGGCTAGTTTTCTGAAGTGGCAGTTTACATTCACCGGTTAAACCGACGATGGCTATTGGAGGGACGTCGGATTAACCGGCGCTACGCAGTTTTCTGGCAGCTTTTTCTCCAACGGCTCTATTCGTGTGAGCTGCCCATATATACCCCTCCAATGGGTCATTTTACTACTCTTGACACCAGGCAACATCCAAACACACATACTATAGTCAAGAGCCACCTTGAGCTTCAACATTTCATACACTTGTTCATTCAATCATTCAAGAAGCAAGATTAAGGACTTGAGTAGAGAGAAGCTTGTGTGCATCCATTCTTGGTGATTGGGTTCTTGCTCAAGTGAAGGCCTTAGCTTGTTACTCTTGGTGATTGGCATCACCTAGGCGATCTTGGTGATCGAGGTGATTCTCGCGGAGCTTGCCAAGGATTGTGGAAGCCCGGAGAAAAGATTTGTACGTGGCTTGATCTCCACCACACCGGGATGGTGAACGGAGACTCTTAGTGAGCGCCCTCGTCTTGGTGACTTGGGAGGTGACAATACTCTTTGTGAGTGTCACAACGTGGACTAGGGGTGTGTGCCAACACATCGATACCACGGGAAAAAATCCGGTTGTCCCTTGTCCACTTTACTTATTTCAAGCATTATCTTTCATGCAATTCCTTCATGTGCTTGATTTAGGGATCACTAGTTAGCTCTACCTTGCTAGGCTTTATCTCTTTTCATCTTGACTAGCTTGTGTAGGTTGTTTAGTTATCCGGTTGGTGAATTGGTGCCTTTCTAGTTTTTGCATAGGTTAAGGTTGTTTAATCTTGTTTTAGAAATTTGAAAAGGCCCAATTCACCCCCCCCTCTTGGTCCATCGATCCTTTCAATGGTGAAAAGGTGACTACAGAGATAGCACAAAAGCAACTTCGCTACATGCCTCTTATGCCTCGGTTGAAGCGGTTATTTTTATCAAAGAATACTGCTAAGCACATGAGATGGCACAAAGAGAGGGTGCGTGCAAACCCAGAGTTGATGGTGCACCCGTCTGATACTGATGCATGGAAAGCTTTAGATGATTTTGATCCAAATTTTGCTAGTGATGCGAGAAATGTTCGGCTTGGTTTGGCGACAGATGGTTTCTCACCTTTTAATATGACTGCATCATCATATTCTTGTTGGCTGGTATTTGCTATTCCGTACAACCTTCCACCACATCTTTGCATGAAATATGATTATATGTTCTTGTGTCTTGTAATTCCTGGTTCGGAACATCCTGGAACATGACTTCATGTGATGATGCAACCTTTAATCGATGATCTAGATAAGTTGTGGCAAGGTGTTGAGGCATATGACTGTTACAAGAAACAAAGATTTACCCTTCGAGCTGCATTTCTATGGTCGATCCATGATTTCCCGGCATATGGTATATTTGCTGGCTGGAGCTGTCATGGACTTTTAACCTGTCCGATCTGTGGTAAAGATACAGACTGTTTCCGCCTTGAGTTCGGTGGTAAGATATGTTACTTTGATTGCCATAAACGCTTTTTGCCAGAGAATCATCCATTCAGATTTCAGAGGAACGCTTTCAGGAAGGATACTATTGTCACGAAGGGGCCACCGAAGCGTACGAGTGGAACAGAGATTCTAGCTATGTTGAAAGATTTAAAGATGAATACAGATGGAAATAGATATGTTGGTTTTGGAACTGAGCACAACTGGACTCATATATGTGGATTATGGGACCTTCCTTATGTCAAATCGCAGATTCTAATGCACAATATCGATTTGATGCACCAGGAACGTAATGTTGGTGAAAGCATTATAAGTACGTGCATGGAATTCACTGATAGAATGAAAGACAATGTAAAGGCCAGAAAAGACTTGGCACAGATTTGTAATCGACCGTCCCTAGAGTTGACTGAAAGTGGTGGTAAGCCACGGGCTGCTTTTTGTCTGAAATCCAAATAGAAAAAAGAGGTAATGAAGTGGTTGAAGAATTTGAAGTTCCCCAATGGTTATGCGGCAGGTTTCAGGAGGGCTGTGAATTT
Organism: Panicum hallii; assembly: GCF_002211085.1. NCBI lineage: Eukaryota > Viridiplantae > Streptophyta > Magnoliopsida > Poales > Poaceae > Panicum > Panicum hallii. The sequence continues at coordinate 39,070,457 of NC_038048.1, read as the reverse complement.
GAAGACCGGAAAAATAAATGGGTTGAAGAGTCATGATTACCATATAATTATGGAGAGACTTCTTCCTGTTATGTTTCGCGGATTTGTACATGATGATGTGTGGAAAGTGTTGGCTAAGTTAAGCTACTTCTATCAGCAACTTTGTGCTAAAGAAATCAAGAAAGAGATGATGGAGAAGTTGCAGAAAGAGATACCAATACTTTTATACAAGTTGGAAAAAGTTTTTCCTCCAGACTTTTTCAATCCAATGCAACATCTACTTGTCCACCTTCCATATGAAGCTAAGATAGCTGGTCCGGTCCAGTATAGGTGAATGTATCATATTGAAAGAGCGTTAAAAAAGCTTAGTGCAATGGTTGGCAATAAAGTAAGAGTTGAAGGATGCATTGCGGAAGAATTTAAGTACAAAGAGATATCATCCTTCACAAGTGTATACTTTGCAGAGGAAAACAATGTGAATACACCTAAGTTGCGTTACCATGTAGATGAAGAAGTTCGATGCAGTGATCTTTCAATTTTCGAGTGCAAGGGAAAGACCGTTGGAGCTTCTACAAGATGTGACCCTGATCGTGAGCAAAATTTGTCTGCTTTGCTCTACATGTATGCCAATATTGATGAGATGGCTCCATATTTCAAGTAAGATTAATTTTTTACTTAATTTATGTTGTTAGTTATCGTGGCCGATATCTCATCCGTTTACTTCACAAACAAGGAATTTGAATTGCAAACTTGGTCATCTAGGCGTAAATTTTCTTCGAAGCAATATGAAAACATGCTTCGATATGGTAGAGATGGGAAGCCAAATTTTCTTAATTGGTTCCGGGATTATGTAAGAATTTATAATTTTCTATGATATTTTCTTACTATGTTTTAAATATCTAATTGAGTCATATAATTGACAGTGCGACAGAATACCTCACATACACAATGATTTATGTCAGATGTCGCTTGGTATAGTAACTGTTAGAAGCTATGGTCGGTATGATATCAATGGGTTTCGGTTTCGTTCGACAAAATTTGAATCTACTCATCCTTTAGTAGCCACAACAAATACTGGAGTTGTTTGTACGACAAAGGATGATCGAGAAAGGAAGATTAATTATTATGGAATTGTTAAGGACATACTTGTTTACGACTTCACGAGACCGAACAATCTTCAAGTAGTGTTCTTCCAATGTGATTGGTTTGATCACTATCACGGCACTCGAGAAAATCAATTCGGTATGGTAGAAGTACGACATGAGAACAGAACACGTGCGTGCAACGAATTTGTGCTCGCTCACCAAGTCGATCAGGTGTATTATATGTCGTACCCATGCAGGGATCTAAAAGACTGGTGGGTAGTGTACAAGGTCAATCCTCGTGAACGGATACACATCGCTGACGATCAGGTGTATTATCAAAGAAATTTGCAAGAAGGGTTTGAAGAAATTTATCAAGAAGATGAACTCCCGAGCTCTTTCAACATAGATACAGAGTTGTTGTCAGATGCATTAGTGGGAGATCAAAATGATGTAGTAGTTCCTCCAAAAAGAAAACGAGTGCCAAGGAAGAAAAAAGTTACTTGGCATCCTTCGAAGCGTACAAAACAACATGATCCTAATTTTGAATATGATTGATAAGTAAATACCTTATGTTTCCTTTATTTTATATGTACTATTAATTATACTTGTATTGATGTACTAACTTCTTTTTTGAACAGGATGTCAAAAAGGATAAAAAACCTAGCAAAGAGTTTCGTGAAAAGCACTAAGCTATCAAAGAGACAAGATGACGATCTGTTTGCGGGCACTTCTGCGAGAGCTTCAAGGCGTAGACAATTGCTGGAACACTTACGTCTGGAGATGCAGGGGCAGATTGCGTTCCAGAGAGATGAGGTATATATGTAATGTTTATATGTGTATTCTAATTTTGAGATTCAATATAATTACTGCAATATGTTATGTATTTTGTAGAGTGAAGAGGAGACGGAAGAGGAGACAAGTAGCAAGGAGTCGGACAAGGCGGGCTGGGTGAATGACTTAGGTGGTTGGGATAGATGGTCTGAAGGATCTGCTGGTGGAGGGTCGGCAGGTTAAGGGTCAAGAGTTGGTGGGTCAAGAGCTGGAGAGACTAGTGCTGGTGCTGCGGGGACAGGAGCTGGTGATGAAGGGGCAGGAGCTGGAGAGGCTGGGGCTAGGGCTGGAGGGTCAGAAGCTGGAGGATCTGGAGGGCAGGGTCGGACACGTAGGCGGCGGTCGAAGATTGGTTGGATTCCGCCGCCTAAACCTCCACGAGAAGAAGAAAAGTGCGTGATCACACCGAATGGAGATGGGTTAGTATATTTTTTCTATGTTTTAGTACATAATCCTTAATCCGAATTGATTCTAATTGTTTTATATACTTGTAGATCTTGGTTTGAGCCTAATTTTCCAGGTGTTGGTCATTTAAGACAGGTGAACAAAACTTTAGGTAACATATGCCGTATGCTTTGGCTTGGAATGGTAGAACTTGTACCTGGTGAACGGATCCCTGCTACATCTTGGAATCATTATAGATATGGTGTCAACATAACGTTCGGCAATACCCAAAAGGCAGTTTGGGCTGAGTTTTTGGTATGATTGCTCTTATGTACTGATTTAATTTTCTACATACGATGGCTACTGATTGTGAAATTTTTTTGCAGAAATACTACAAGTTGCCTGAGGAGGGAGCTTATGATGATCATGCCAGACGTGTGTTCCACCATAACGCACACATTGTGGTTAGAGATATGATTTCTTATGCCAGAATTCAGGTTATTGCTTCTTATCTGGAACGGACTCAAGGGATACGATTTGAGAAGAAACGGGATGCTGGAAAATATTACTTGACTGAGGAGCAATACCGCGAGGTAAACTGTTGCAAGTTGCAATTAGTATGATTCTGTTTGTTACCTTGAAACGAAATATTGTTGTGCAGGAAATGATTCCGTGGATGGCCACACGTGAGGAGGCTTATCATGCCTTATGTCACTATTGGACCACGGATGAGTTCAAAAGCATTTCCCAGAGAAATAGAGGAAATCGTGGAACTGAGTCCTATCACACCTACGGAGGTGATGGGCACTTCCGATTGGCCAAACGCATTGTTAGTAAACTCTTTGAAATGAATTCTATTAATTTCATTTATCAATGCATGCTTCTTTAATTTTTTGTTGTATGTATAGGAAGTTCGTATAGGTGTAGCGCCGAGTGATATTCAGGTCTACCTCGAAGATCATAGAGGACGTGATCCTACAAATCCAGATCAGTTATGCTCTCAGGCAGCTACAGAGCGTCTGGTATATCTAAATTTACAAAATTAGCACTATCGAATTGTCATGAAACAATCTTATGTAACTGTGTGATTTTGTTATTTGAAGGCGGCATATGGTGACCAAATGATTGCTCGCCATGGAGAGGGTTATGATTGGAGAAACGCGCCTATTGATCCTGAGGCCGTTTACAGTAGTGGTGGTGGAAAACCTCATGGCCGGTTAGATTTCTTTAAATTTCAATCTAATTTTATAATTTAAGCAAAAATACATATTTTGAATTTGCTATATTTGGTCAATATTTGTAGGTATCCATTATTCGACAAAGTCATTGACTCGAGTCAGGTGCCGTCGCGTCAAAGAGCGGGATCGTCGCGGTCAGCAAGTCGCAGCACAAGTAGTGGCGACGACAGCGCGGAGGTTGTAAGGCTGCGTGAAAGAGTAAGACAACAGGAGCTACAGCAGCAGTGGTTCCAAGCTCAACTTGCACAACAGAATGCAATACTGCAGGTAAATCTTAATTGTTACAACTTAGGTTAAGTTACATTCTTACTGAAAATTTTGATCTTTCAGCAAATAGCGACCCAACAGAATATACAAGTGCCACCACTGGTACCTCCACCTTTTGCACAGGCCGGTTGGCCATCAGCTTCACCTCAGGTATGATAGTCAACGATTCAAATGTTAGTTCATAGTCATTGCAAAATATGGTCACTCTAAATAAATATTATCCAATTAGTTATCTTTCAAACTAATCTTGTCCATTTATCTTTTGTAGCCTTTTCACACCCCACCACCTAACCTAGCGGCACCGGGAGACTCACACGTTGATCCAACATCGAATTGGGCGGATCAATTCATTGGAAGTGGCGGATCAATTCAACCAGGTGATGGAGGCGGCCAAACTTAAGTGAAATATTATTATTGTATGAATTTGTTCCATATGATACTTGTATGATGTTTGTGAACTTTGATTATGAACCTCTAAAGTTTATGTATGTGGATATATGAATTGTGTACTTGCGTGCAATTTCTGATCGTGAATTATAATTGTGGATGAAATTTGATTGTATGCAATGATTGTGGTTGGTTTTGGGGTTTCAAATTGGTCTGTGTGCTGGGTAAGCTTAACTTCCGACGGTTTCTGAGCGGCCGTCGGAAGTTAAACGCCTGAAACTTCCGACGGCCACGGAAAACCATCGGAAGTTAACAGACGGCCGTCAGCTGCCGTTTGCCAGGCTAACTTCCGACGGTTTTACCAGGCCGTCGAAAGTAGAGAAACTTCCGACGGTTTTGTTCTAAGCCGTCGGAAGTTGAAAATTTCCGACGATTTAGTCCCGTCCCACAAACTTCCGACGGCTTAGCGCTAAACCGTCGGAAGTTATTTAACTTCCGACGGTTTAGCCGTAACTTCCGACGGTTTAGCCGTCGGAAGTTACGGTTTTTCCTGTAGTGATATTGCCTTCGTTGAAGGTTGGCTCACAGTTGTTGCACTGACGAGTCCTGTTGTCCAACAAGGCAGCAGCATCTCTAATCCCCGGAGCAGGCAGATCTCCTCATGGAGTAGGGCAGTGGGTGATCAATGGGAGGAGGATTGGCGGATGGACTACGTGATCCAGTCTCCTAACATCTCAGTTGACACCACTGGCAGTGTAGATCACTTGCCGCTGAACCTGCAGGATTGCAATGGTCGCACACGGCAGCCAAGCTTGGGGAAGCTCTACATAGACCATCCTACACTGAGCTTGAGCGACAGCCGCATTGTTTACATCATGGGTCAGGTCAACATCCGGGACAAAAAGGCACTAGTGCTGGCCATTGATATGAGTGTCGGTAGTACAGACAGGGTACCTCCTACTGGAGTATTCAGCCCGAGGGTGTGAGGTTATCCTTAACCTCGCACTGAGCTTCTGGACGACAGGGCGTAAGGCCCAGGTCTGACAACTGGGGGCACAGTCTCCGAACATCTCCTATGTACTAGCAGGTCTGGTGCCTCAACGTGCCCGCAAGGACGAAGTACTCAGGAACAGCTACCATGGGCCCGGACCACCGCGGGATTGTCTTGGGGGACCCCCAGGGGGCCTGAGCGCCTAGGCCAGCCGGAGGCCCGGACCTCCCACCCCACCAGGGAGGGGTCCGGTGCCGCCACATGCCCCTGAGGAAGCGGCCGCTAAACCAGCACCGCCACGTGTCCGGTGGATACCAGCCTTCTGCGAGAAGCTAGCCCAACTACTGCATTAAATGCGGGTGGTTGGGGTGCACGCACCCAAGACAGAGCATGGGCGCTGACCTCTGACACGTTGGGCAGGTATGGTTGACAGCACAGTAAGCCCGACAGTTATCGAGGCGGCGCACGAGTTACCGAGGCGGTTCGCAGGATATTAGGACGTATGGTCACATCACAGCGCCGCGCGCGTGGGCGAAGAGTTATTATGACCTGCTGCAGGAAGGCTACAATGTGCGCTGCTACAGTGCGCAAAGGCTACATCTCGGCAGGTCAGTATAGCCCCTTCGCCTATCAGCGGGAGCTGACTCTACACCTGCAGCACGATCCCCCTACGCATGTCAGCGGCAGTAGCCCTATGCCAGCAAGACGGCACAATACCATATCCAGATGGAGGATACGCACGGAGACCGATGAGGAAGATCTCCGGATCTGAGGTATTTAAGGTAGGCATTTAAGGCTCCAATGTGTACGTTATTTAATATATCGTCGGGTCCACCTGTCGGGGCCCAGCTCAGTGTACGCGCTCCCCTTGAGCATATAAAAGGGAGAGCGCGCACGTTAGAGGGATAAGGTACACACTCACGTAGGGTCAGCAGTTCCTCCTCCAAACTTACAAACAATACATCACACAGTGGACGTAGGGCATTACGCTTAGGCGGCCTGAACCACTCTAAACCCGTGTACGCTACTCGTGTTCATACGCCTCTAGGTCGAGCATTCCTTAACTACCCCCGGACTCATCTTAAATTAGGATTAGACGGGTACACTCCGCCACCCGGCTGGAGAAATCCTCCGACAATGAGCATCTCAAAGTTGCAGGAAGTAGCCATGTTTGACGCAGAAAGGAAGATTGGCATTATTTACACGCAATCTAGGATCTCCAAATATTTCAACGCGGCTCCAGGTGATCCCTCGTTTCCTTTACCAGCATTTGGCCAATGGTTGAATTAGTACACATGGTGAACCCCTAGATGGGCTAATGTTTGGTAGCATTTTAGGGAGAAGGATTAGGCATAAATGCAGGTGTGAAGCATGGGCTCATTTCTCTTTTGCACTAACACATAGGCTCTATTGTTGGAAGCAGGTGTGAAGAAAAACCTGAAACGACCAGGGGAGTTCCCTATGCGGTAGCCTTGCAAACTGCAGGACAGAGTCACCGTGATGTATGATGCACTGTACACGCAAATGCAATCTGGTGGTGTTCAAGATGGACAGGATACTGGCGCAAGCAAGGGAGCTGAAGACGAGGATGATAATGCTATGGACTTGGATTAGTCTGGTGCTAGGAAGGGGGCATGAATGAATGTTGTAATAGCAAACTAATTCGTCAGCCCGTTGTGCGCCTGCACGGGCTAGCAATTTTAGAAGGCAAATATGTAAATTTCCTACATGGTCAATACTTTGTAAAAAAATGAAAGTGTGAAACATCGTTTCTGAATCTTGAAAAATAAATTTGTGAATTTTATCCGTGAATATTAGAAATAGAGACCAAATTAGATATGTGGCAACTACACATAAGTTTCATGTTTTTCCGTTACATTTTTCCTTGCTGTAATTATTAACAATCTACCTGGAGAATGCGTAATCACGCACTAGTCATATTGGGAAAGCTAAACTCTTCCTCTGTATTTGAAAGTGCCACGGTACACTACTGCAGATAGGGTCATCGCCGTCGGGTCAAAAATGACATCACCGCCGGTTCCGAGAGCCGTTGGATTAGGGTCGAAGCCATCACCGCCGGCTCTAGAACCGGCGGTAATGCCGTTTTCCCAAAAAAAAACAGCACGGCTCGGCTGTTGCGCTCCGCCAGCGCCGCCGCGCGGTCGCCCGCGCTTCGCCAGCGCTGTGCTGCTCCGCTTTGCCCCGCGCCTCGCAGCTCTGCTTCGCCTACGCCGCTCCGCTCCGCCGGCGCCGAGCCACACGAGTCGAGCTGCTCCGCCCGCGCTGCTTGATCATCCGCCGCGAGGGAGATGAGGGGCCGCGGGAGGAGTGGGAAGGAGGGAAACCGGCCGTGGGGTGGGGGAGGAGGGGAGGTGGCGGCGGGGGATGCGATTGGAGGTAGGCGGCAGCGGGGACGGGGATGGCAGCCGGAGGCGGAGGATGCGGTTACGGGGACGGGAGCCGGCGGCGGGGGAGGAGGAGGGAAGGGGAGGGAAGGTGGCGGAGAGGAGGAGGAGGGGAGGGGAGGTGTCGGCCGGGAGGAGAGGAGCAGCAGCAGCCGGGGAAGAGATAAGATAGGGAGAAAATAAGAGTTGAGAAGGAGAGGAGTGGGAGAGATAAAGAGATAGGCATAAAAAAGATAGCGAATACATCACCGCCGGTGATGATGGTAGCCATTACTGTCAGATCGTATTACGAATATGATAATATTTTATAGCACTATGGTCGAACTGTATTACGAACCGGTGGTGATGTTCATTATTATGACTATTTCAAAAGGAACCGTGGTGATAGACTGTCACCGTCGGTTTGAAACGCATCGACGGTGATGGAGCATTTGCAATGGCATATTCTGTAGTAGTGATAAAAGGTATTTATTAACTACGAGTATAGTATTAGAGAAAAAGAGAAGTTTTAGAAGATCGGTGGATCATTTCTTTAGTTTATTGGGAAAAGGAGTCGGGCTGGGGATTAGTAATTTTCTTTGCTGGTAGTTGAATAGAGAAATACCTTTTATTATTAATAAATCTAGAAATGGAGAGAAACCAATTATGATTCTTCTGAGACATCTGAAGTCCCTAGATAGTTTGGTATGGATTCCCTTATTTCTCTCCATAATTAGCTCTCATTTGGTATGGTAGGTATTTCCTATTTCCAGAGAGAAATAGTTTGGAGAATCCATAGTTCCATACCAAATATGTTTCGAGTAATAATTGACGCTACTTGTCTCCTTACAGTAATGGGTCATGATACATAAATATTTAAAGGAAAAAGTTCAGTTTATATTTTATACCTTTAAAGCCTGATTTTCGATCTTTCTCTATTATTTAAAAAGGGGCTAAGGGAGACAAAACTTTCAATTGTCTGCACCCTCGCCTGCGACGGTCGTCGCTCCCCCTTCCTTTCGTCCGTCCTCCTCGGACAATCGTGATAAAATTTCAAAGGAATCTTACCAATTTGAAGTACTAAATAAAGTCTATTTACAAAACTTTTTGCATGGATGGGTTGTAAATCACGAGACGAATCTAATGATGCTAATTAATCCATGATTAAGCAATAATTAGCGGATGTTTACTGTAGCATCACTGTTGCAAAACATGAATTAAGTAGGCTCATTAGATTCGTCTCGTGATTTACAACCCATCCATGCAAAAAGTTTTGTAAATAGACTTCATTTAATATTTTAAATTAGTAAGACTCTTTTAGCATCTTTGCGTTTATAGTTTTTTTTTGCTTTTTTGCGGAAGGAACAGGCCCTAGCTCTCCATCTACGGCCGCCTTTTGTTCCCGGGGCGCACGCCGCTGTCAACTGGTTTTCAAAAACGCTCCTTCGTCATTCTGCCAAAACGCTGCTCCCCTCTCCGTCCGTACCGCGGCTTCTCCTCCACGCCCCAGCCGCCGCCGCCGCGGCGCCCAGCGCTTTCACCCTCCGCTCGCTCCCGCCGGCGAGGACCCCGTTTCTCCCCTCCCTCCCGAGCCCGGCCTCGCTGAGGCGCGCCGCCGCGTCCGCCTTCTCCCCTGCCGCCCCGCCGCCGCGGCCCCCATCGCGGCGTCGCTTCTTGAGGGCCCCGTGCTGGTCTGGGGCGGCCGGCTTTGCCTCTACTACTCACTCCTTCACGCCGGGCTCGCGTGCTCCCCGCGCAACCCCTTCCTCGTCCACGGTAATCGCACGGCGGGATTTCAATTCGTGCCATTTATGGTTCGGGAATGGGGAGGGGGAGTTGATGGTTTTTTATGCTCGTGTGGTGCGCAGAGATCGGCAAGGACGGCTCCGGTGACAGCGACCTAGGGTTCTCCAAGTGAGCCGAGAAGCTCCGTGGCGGCGCCTCAGGTTTGGTGCAGTTTCCAAATTTGTTAATGCTCGATCGTAATTGTTTATTTATTTGTGCATCTCTCGTGGGCAACATTGATGCTCTGTCAAGTGGAAGTGGATACTCTGAAAGATCTATACGGTTTACATCTGTAAGGAGATTTCGGATGTGAAAATATATTATTCTATTTCAGAATCTACTAGGATTTGATTGGGAGTGTTTGAGTGGGTTTGTTAAATCATACAATTTGGTTGGCTTTCTTATTCAATTGTCACCCTTACAAGGGCATCACTACAAAGTCTGCATTTGCTTGCAAGGAAGGATAGGCTCACGAATATTGTTTTCTTGTCAAAGAGTTGTCCTTTTGTAACCTATGTAAATTCCAGTGCGGGCCTTTATTTGAAGTACAAGATCCGTTTTTCATGTAAAATCTTACGAATATAATAGTGATTAGTAACCTCTCAGTCAGTATTTGTATTGCTCTTTAGATTTCTTTAGATTCAACATCAAGGAGGAAAAAGCCTGAACATAACCCTGATGATATTGAGTTAAGAAGTTCATTAGGGAACCATCGTGATCTTGATAATCACTAGGCACTTTTGATCCAGAATTATAGATTATTAGAGTTCTCGAATTGTATATATCTGTATACTTTTTGTCTTTATAAGCGATTCATAGAAATTTCCAGACATATATGCTTCATTACCTTATATTATGTAATGGAGGAGAAGGTGACTGATCTCAGAGCAATGTAGTAACCTGATGAAGTTCCTCATCCCTTGCAGTTGCTGGACGAGCTGCTACCTAACCAGTGGGTGTAGGCTGAGAACGTGTGATTCGGTGCACAGGTGTTGCGATTAGCTGGTTGCTTGGCATTTGTATGCCCTTGTAAGGTGCAATGATTATTTCGGTGCGTGGCGAGGCATGTGGCAAGGGCCCTGGAATGGTAAAGACCCCTCCCTTTTTTTCTACGTCCTTAGTGTTTTGTTAACATGATTGCGATACAATTTGGCTCAAACCTCTGCCCCTTTTGATGCGTATGGTCACTATATTTTGGATTGTTGTTCTTTAGATTAATTTCTAAATCAGCAACCTCTTATCAAAATGGTATCCTTCAGACTTGTCAAACTTGACATCATGGCGTTGATGGAGAAAACCAAGGAGGACACCAGACTATCATAATGAAGGTGACATGGTTGTCTTCGCATGGTTGCAGGTGCCAATTCTAATTATGCTTTGCTGGACTATATAAAGCAGGCAAGGTGTTTGCAGCAATGCCTTGCTGAAACTTTCGGTATGTTTGCTTGATCTGTTTTAGTTGAAGCGCGCTGCACGTTTAGATGAACAAACTTCCTTGTTTTTCTCTTTTAATTAAATAGTAAATAGATATATGACACACATCACAATGCATGTTTAAAAGCAAGTTTGCCAGTCTGGAGCACGTAGAAACTTATGTCATTTTTAACTCATGGTTGTTGCCCTTGTCATTTTGTTAGTATTGATATTCCTAAAACTAGAATGATAATTACTCATGGTGGTTAATGTAGATAGGCTCACAATGTTATTTCTTATACGTGTTGTCCATTTATATGACCCTTAGATTGACATTATTCAAAAGTTACAGGAAAACCAAGTCAGTTTATAGACATTTCCATTGAAAAATTGGTTGTTGACTATCTTACAGATTAACAAGAGCAGCTGAGGATAGTATCACTGTGCTCTTTTTCAAAAACAAGCTCCCAACAAGCACGAATCTGAAAAGGTATTTCCTTCTTTAGCAGCTGGAGTATCTTCCATTGCCGTTTCAAAGCAAAATGATTTATTTTATTCCGTCTCTCTTCCTTTGCTCATTCCAGTTAAATTCTTTTATACAGACTTGCTAAAATATATTTGATTTAATCATTGAAAATGTGTTTCCTGTCTAGATCCTTTTAATAGTTAACATTATTCCATCATTCAAATTTAATTCAGTGATGCATCTTGTAGCAGCACTGCAGTAGGAGCTTCACATGTAGGTTAGTAAATACTATTAACTTTGTCGATACAGTCATTCTGCATAACTTGGAAGGATCACCTTCTTGAAAATAACCAAATAGTTCTGTATATGGCATATAGATGCTATCAAGATTCCCAATTTATGCTCGCTGACTTTATTAGCATGAATAGGTGAGGCCGTGCGAACCTTTGTACTCCGTTATTGTTTATTGACACATTTGGCGGATTCATGGTTACAACAGAATGGTACCAGGTTTCCTTTTCTGTCTTTTGTATCCAATATTGATGCGGCTATGACTGTAGCCACATCTCTATGGCTGAAACTGTTCTGTGCAATGTACCTCCATTCTGAACTAATTTGCATCTATTGGGTTGATAGGGGGAGAGCCATGGTTACAGAGTATAATAATATTCTATTCTTCACTCCTTGCTGAAATATAATGAACATTGATACATCAGGGTGGTAGCAATCATGGTGGCAGAACTACATGTGTAGTCATATAATGAAAAGTTGATCTAGCTGATAAAAGAGAATTAGTATGATGAAAAATATTATTTTGTTTGGGCATGCTAGATGGGTTGGGTTGACGGTGCTTCAATCTACTAAAAGAAAAAAAAGGTCTTTTGAAAATTTTGATATCTGAAAAACAATACGAAAGGTATCCGAAAAACAATTTTGACTGCTTGTTTTTTGTTTAAAGGCAGAGTACTACTGAGTGGATGTTTTTCCTGACTAATAAAATCTCCATTTTGGTTACTATGTTCTGTTTAGATATTGCTTGGTTCTTGCTCGAGCAAGAGAGATGTTGTCAGGAGGCATACATACACAGGTTGTGGCGAATTAAATCTCAATAACTGTAAATGAATTTCTATTTTGATTCGAAGGCACATCACCTAATTGGTTGCTCAGATTTTTAGAACATTAAGATGTTTAGAAGGTTCAACATCGTACCAACTCACTCAATAATGCTGGAGTTTGATTGTAAAAAATACTCTGATTTCCCTTTTCTTATTAAGTAGATGTTTTTATTTCCAGACTGGACTATATGACATGGCAGTAATATATAGTCAAAAAAGTTCAGCTCTTGAAGCTTAGTGTTTTGCATTTGTTATTCTCATTCAGACGTGGACTTCTGAAGTGAACTCCGTGGTACCGACTTAAAAAGCTTCTCTTGGCCTATCTGCATGTGATGGTGTATTATTGGATGAAAAGGAGAAGAATGACTCTTGTGTTGAATCGTTATGGACATATTTGGGTAATTATGTAGACCAAATCCCATGAATCATTATGGACATATTTATTTAGTAATATGGATATTTGCAGCCTATTAAAGTTCTAAAAGGCTTGTTGCTGGGGACGCCTTCATTTTCCTCAGGTCTGTTGCTGTTTCCTGCCCATCCAGCATGACAGCAATTCTCCAATCCGGTGCTAACTTTCTGTTGTGCCTTCTGCAGAGGAGAAAATGGTGAACTTCGAGTTGGTGTTAGGTGGGCTATAAGGCAGTTGTCTAACGTAACTTCTTCAGTCATATCTAGCCAAAGCATGCACCTCGAAGTCCTTGCAACTGCATGGCATGCCATCAACACTAAATCCATGTTCACTGCATACTACAATCCAAACCTAGGTATGCTGACATGTCTGCGACAAGCTGATTACATTTCAGAGACAAATATACTGATTTATCTTAGTTATCTTGCATGAAATTGCAACTTTCAATTTGTTCTAACTAAAGATAGTAAACCCTGTGTCGGATCTCTAAATGTCAATATTAGGACGAGCCCCTCAGGTCATCATACCATATGATCAGTATATGGAGTCATTAAAGAACAATTATTCTATTGGGATGAGATTCAGGATGCGGTTTGAAGGGGAAGAGGCACCAGAGCAAAGGTAATTATATTGCCTTATTGGCCTTCTGTACTTACGTAGTTTCTTGTCGTCTGGTCTCAACATTGTCCGTGGTGGTTATTTGCAGTTATTCAAAGTAATTAGTTTTGATATATCATTATCTTGCCTTGTAGGTTTACTGATATTTGCAGGTATTAAAGTTAAACTGAAATATAAATTAGAAATGCTAGCTTTAGTACGTGTAAAATTTTGTGATGTTAAATACTTTTTCCCCTATAGAGTAATGATGCTTCTACTTATTAACACTTATTTAAAAAAAGAAATGAATCAAGCATCACTGGCAGTGATTAGAATTTTTACTCAAGTATAGGCAACAGATAAATGGGGTAGGCAAGCTTTTCCTTTCCTAGGTTAGTTCTTCATATGTCTATACTCTGTAATTTGTACACATAAATAGAAATCAGAAAAAATAATTAGGATTTGTAAATGATCAAAAGTGTCAGCACTGCATCGACTCCATAATCCCAATCAAGGAAAGTCTTTGCAGCCAGCATGCATATATACTTGCATGTGCCTTAAAAAAATTTTGGTGCTGTTGGTGTGGTTGGTATGTGAATTCTTGATTGAAATCGATGAAGATTGGTGAGCTCAAGAAGTTGGTGGGAGTAGGGAACATTAGTTACTGTATGTGCTTTTGGATGCTTCAAGGCACAATGTTTCCTTCAAGAATGTAAAGAATCGTAATCTTGCTACAATATCTCAAAACGTATCTTTGGATGCTGAGATTCAGGTAGGAAGACACTTCAGTTGTTTAGGATTGCTTTCACTTTAGGACGAGTATCTTTAGCACAATGTTTAGGATTGTTGTCAGCAACAAGAAGCGGTATGGGTTGTGTAAGGCTATGAAAGGACAAGTATTATGTGAATGTTTGCGTGTGAATATTAATGGATTTGAAAAATATCATTTGTTGTCCATACTTTATGTATTGATGTGATATTTTTTTACCGCCCGTAGCAACATACGGCACGAATCTAGTAACTATAAAACCGGATAACAAGGGCTATCCATTTTCCATAAACTTGGATATCAATTGGTATCACTTCAATTCAAAGAGAAAACATGCATATCGCTACGAAACCTATCGTCCCAATTTAGGTCCATGTATCTCCTTCCAACAAAAAAACGTGTATATGTTACTTTTTTTTTGCGATCGTGTATGCGTTACCTAAGAACTACAGTATATGCTTGACTAGCTATTAGCAGCAAAAACGTCTCTAGGTACAGAACTGTCACCCTCGCTTGTTGGACATTCCACCGACGCGCCCGTTGTATCATCATGGTCATTGGTAGACCACCACCGGTGGCAGCCTGAAGCCGGAGTCCCGTAGGAAGGGTATCGCCTCCGGCCGCGCCTCGAGGTCCCGGTAGAACTCGTACTCGGCCTCGTAGTCGTGCAGGTCCAGCTCGCCCCGCTGCAGCGTGTGGTAGTGGTGCCTCGCGCCGGGGTCCTTGCCGAACCCGAACACGGACACCCGCTCGCACACCCCCGCGGCGGCCACCACCGCCTGCATCCCCGACGAGTAGTGGAACATGCCCTCCTCGTGCCGCGCGCCCCACTCCGCCGCCGGCCGCCCCGTCTCCCGCACGAACCGGCGCAGCGAGTAGTACTTGACCAGCCGCGCGCACAGCGCGTCCAGCCGCGGGTCCGTCACAATCACCGGCGCCGCCGCCGCCGCTCCGGCTGCCGGGGCGCTGCACACCGCGTGCTCCACGAAGTGCGCGGCGCTGCACATGTACGTGAGGATGGGCACGCGGTCGCCGTAGGCGCGGCAGTGCTGGCAGCCGCCGCGCGCCGCGCACCGGCTCAGCACGTTGCTGTTGAGGAACGCGAGACCGGTCCGGGCGCCCACGTGGCGCGCGAGCCAGCTGCCCTCCTCCCCCGCGGGCGCGTTGTTGAGCCGGACCACCAGGTCGTGGCCGTCGATGAGCGCGCCGTGCTCCCGCGCCAGCAGGACGCCGCTGTTGCCCACCACGGCGCACGACGCGTACGGCCGGCGGCCCTCGCCCCGCTCCCGCGCCGCCCCGGCGTACCGGTCGATAGGCCGCTTGATGAGGTCGACGAGCTCCGCCATCACGCAGGGGTCGAACCGCTGCGCGCCGAGCCAGCCGCGCAGGCCGCGCACCGCGGCGTCACGGTGCTCCGGGGGCGCCCGCGTCAGGTTCCCCTCCAGCAGCGCCTCGGCGTCCCGCAGCACCGCCGACGCCGCCGGGTCCACGGCCGCCAGCTCCGCGAGCGTGGCGTCGACGCCGTAGCCCCCCGCGTTGGCGCCGCGGCTAGGAGCCTGGGCGTGGCGCAGGGAGCACCGGAACGTGAGCAGCAAGAGCAGCGCGACGAGCAGCGGGAGCGCGACCGACGGGTGGCTCCACTGTCTCTTCATCCCGGAACCTTCCGGATCGAGCTGAAAGCAGCCGGCGCGCGGCGCTGCCCTGATATGAAACCGTTAGCATCGAGTAGTGTCTACGACGCCATTTTTATACGGCACGTGGATCCGTTTCGAAGTTTGCTCGGGCGGCACGATCCGGTGAAGCCGATGGTCGCTTTCATGATTCATGGGGCCCCAGGTTCGTCAAGGTTGGAAGACGGCGTTCCAACCCTGGGCACCGCACTCCCGCTCCCTTGCTTCCAGGCTTCCAGCTTTGCATCTCCTCCCAGCTCAACGCAGACGCCGGCCGGTCCGTGGATGGCTCGGCGCGGGCGTGACGGATGGCTGGGATCGACGGCGACGAACCGCGCGCAGTTGTAGTGGCTGCGTAAACTAATCGAATTCCTTGCAAGTTGCGGCAGGTTCATGTGGGCGCAGGCGATGCGGTGACAGGAGGGTTAGCGAAGGTTCCAAACGCGGCCTCCCCCGGGCGGCCGTGTTTTCTTGGCCGTGATCAACTAGTGCGCGGGGGGCGGGGTCGGCATCACCAACACGGTGGAAGGGTGATGGGAATCCTGCAACCTCGTCGTCGCCGGCACGTCGGGAGGAAAGATACCGGCGGTCTAAGATGGGATGCGGACTGGGACATTCCCCTTCTTGCGTTTGGAACTGATTTTGATCCATCTTTGCAGTCACATTTTCTCTGGGTGAGAATCTCACGGTTGCATGTTGGAAGCATAGAATCTTTGAATCCTAGCGAGAGAGCTTGCCATTCTTGTATTCTTTTATTTACCTCTTTGGTATACATACCGGTATCTCCCCGAGGATATAAGATATGAAAATGCTAAGACACGGACGTTTGAACGGCGAAGAAAAATCCGACGCTCCGACGTATGTTCAATAGTTGATCTTCGATGTTGCAAGTTGCAACTATAATTTTCGCATATTTCACGGTGAATGTTGCATGAAACATAGTGTTTATGGTGAGGTAGGAATTTTTGTATCCGAGAGTCAAACAACTTAATTAGTTTTTCGCATATTTTTCAATATTGCACCTATAGATTTTCAATAATGCAGATGTCTTGTTTCGATGTTGCAACGGAGCGTCCCATGGAAAAGTTCCCATCGGATGTCCAGGCGCTAGCAAGCCAGTATAAGATATATGCAAGTACTGTACAAAGTCAGTAAAGTAACCCATGCTAAATTTGAAGGTACAGTAGTACTTACTGTACAACTCTAACTGAAAAGATTTAAAACGGTTATAATTGCTACACATTTATAATGCATATGTTTAGTATAGTTGTATATGCCACAAAAATTAAAGTGTAAAATCTCGGCTAGTGACAAAACATACAGCATATGCTTTTTCATATTTTGTTAATTTTAAAGGTTGATGCGGTGCCTTGACTGAAATTAATTTGCTATAGAACTCTAAGACCTCTGCTTGAAATAGACTTACCTTTATTTATAGTTGCACTCTAGTTAATCTAGACTCGAGAATTGATCATATATATCTTAGTTTTTCAGATATATATAATGGAGCCAGATGTTTAACTGAGTGCTGCATGATTAAAAATATGTAAAATCCAGCAACAATCTTTATACTAGGTCCATAAATTACTAAAACTCCTTATCGGATCAGCAACAGTCTTTATGCCACTCCGAGGTCTAAATCTTCTTAGTTTATAGACCCAATAAACATTATATGTTCATGGTTTGGATGACACATTGACACTACAAACAAGTTCGAGTTCCGCTAACGTACGCATAGCATTACTCCTTGAAAATATGCGCTAATATTGGAGCTTTATCCCTCCCTAGTTGGGATGCTCGTTTACTCTAAAGAACATTAAATAGGCAATAATTTGAGGGGTGGAAAGGATAAGTTTTGTGGCTGAAAGCACCTTTTCTAGATGATATGGATTTGGATGGACAGATGGTGACCTGTAGCCCGTGAAGGCGCCAAATTTGTGGTGCTGCTCTGCCAATCATGTTGGCCAATCCCCCTCATAATACAATTATTACGAACAGAATATATATGTTGGCTGGCGCGTATAGTGTGGACTTGAGTTAGACCGGTCTTAATGAAAAGTGTTATTTACTGTACAGTTACTAAAACTGTAAATTTGATAATTGTGTTGGAGGAGTGTCATGGTGATAATACTTCTCTTTCATTTGATATTTTATGAAACTCTTCATTCTCTCTCCTCGTAAATGATTCTGCTATATCAACATATTTACTGATGTGGAATGACATGACACTTTTATGACATTCTCATTGAGATGGTCTTAGTAACTCTTCCATACGTCCACCAGTCTCCATTCCACTATGCCAAGACCCCCCAATGGTTGCATATGAGCTAGCTCATATATTTTTCTCATACTTTAATAGGAGAGAGAAAGCTATCTCTCGATCAAGAGATAGTCTCCTACATGTATTTTAGGATTATATAATGATGACGTGTAGAATTATTTATATTATTATGAGCTATGTTTTTGGAAGGTTGTCTCCTAGAATGCTTAGAGTTAGGTACTAGCTCGTAGTATTGGAGAAGGCCTAATAGCCTGCTGGGCCGGACAAAATTTCCCGTGTTGTAGCCTGCCTAAGAAGAAGATGAGGAGCAAATAATTCCACGAGGAAAAGCCAGCCGCCACCCCCGCCGCGTCATGGACAAGACCATGCGTGCTTCCGTCTCTGTCTCGTTTTTATCGACTATATATAGTTCACAAAGAGAGAATTTTCGATAGGAACGAGGCATACAGCGTACACGAAGTAAACATGTATGGACGAGTACGAATCCAGTGTGTGTGTATATATATGAAAAATCTATTTTACATACGTTTATAGCTACTTCTACGTATGTATCTCCTGACGTAGGATGTATCTGACCCAATGAAAGGTATATACGAGGTGTATGTGATCATACTAGACCATCTGTGACAGTATATACATTAGGTATGTGATCTTGCATAGAGTACGTGGACATACTCAATTTTATATACTAGTACTGAGGTATAATAATATATATTTGAAAAATAGGGATGCTTTTGAAATTTTTTTATATATCCCCTCAAAGTATCTTAGAATAAGTAACTCAAAGTGATAAATAAGTACGTGAATGGTATACTGATGGTGATATATATATATATATATAATACATATGTGTGTGCGTAAGAGAGAGACGAGTTTTATCTACACTTATGTGTAGCTACTCTCAACATTAGTATACCACTGTGCGTATGTTCGTATACTTATTTATCACTTTAAGTATGTTCATATACTTAGTTCTAAGATACTTCAAAAGAATATATAAAAAATTTTAAAAGCACCCATATTTTTTAAATATATTATAATTATACATTAGTACTAGTATATAAAAGTTAGTATACCCACATGCTGTATGTATGATCATATACCTAACATATATACCATCATAGATATTCTATTATGATCACATACTTCACGTACATTGTTGGGTCAGATATGTCCTACGTCATGAGATACACAGTGCTGTATTTACGATGAATTTTCTATATATGTGTGCGCGCGCGCGCTGTGTGGTGTCAGGAAGAAACAATTTTTCACATGAGTGTGGCGTCGCGGAAATAAACCAATTTGAGACAAGTGAAAACTTTCGCTGTCACCGTTGGCGGCTGAGGAGGACCATCTGCGCGGTAGCAGAAACAAACACAGCTCCATGAGATGTGATACCAAGAGGTACCTCTGATTACAATATGGCAAGTACTAGAAATGATTCTTTGATTGCTAAATTTTGTTACCTTCAGATAGGCATCTTAAGCAACGGCGGTGTACAGTGGGCAAGACCACCTTCAGCAGCTGTGCCTTCTCTTTCTCCTGGTAAACATGTTAGCTGCAGCAAATAAACACCGTGTAAAAATGGTCGCAGCAGTCACCACCCCAATAGTTAAAATTCCCCTCTCATGTTTTGAATATGCATAGCAAGAACAGTTTACTAAGGCGAGCTTGTGCGCATCCATCAGCACTGCCAGTGTCAATATGTGTAGCATTATCAGGCAACCGAACATCAGCCAACAGCCATCGCATGGAACTTGTCCTGCAGACCACTTATGCTTCGGTTATTGCCACAATTTAAAGGAATGTTTCTGTTACGCACATCCGCTGTAAAATCTCCTAAGGGTGTGTTCGTTTCCTAAGGTCTAAAGTTTAGAGGTGTCACGTTAAAGAGAATCTTATCATTTAGAAATATTAAATAAAGTCTAATTACAAAACTAATTGCAGAACCCCAGGGCTAATTCGCGAGACGAATCTAATGAGGTATATTAGTCCATGATTAGCGGATAATTACTGTAGCATCATTGTGGCAAATTATGGATTAATTAGACTCATTAAATTTGTCTCGCGAATAGCACCCATCTGTACAAAAAGTTTTATAAACAGATTTTATTTAATACTTTTAAATAGCAAGATTCTCTTTAATGTGACGGGTCTAAACTTTAGAGGGGAGGAAACGAACACACCCTAACTCCTGGTCTTGAGGCAACTTGAAAGCTTTGATACAGTTGCAGAATGGGAGCATGTCCACTCCGCATACTGTAAATGGTCCACACGCGGCGTACACATCGCACTGAGATCAGGGGCCAAGCCAGGCAAGAGTAATTATATTAACTAGCAGGAACCTTGGAATAGACTTGCGTCTGATAGTGATTTGTTCCCACAGATGACACTGTTATAAACCATGTCTTATTTTACCTTGACTAGTGGGGTCCTCACGTCAGGTGGTTTTGCCCTCATGCGCTCAGCGCCAAGCAATCCTCCGGTTTCCTTTGGCAACGCACTCACGAAACTGTTCATACCGATTACCCAAGCAACCAACCAGATCCTCATTCTACTGCAGAATCCAGAGGACACTCTCTCACTCCAGATCATCTCTTCCACAGGCCGCAGCGAACAAAACCCCCTGATTACAGGACTTTTGAGCTGATGAGCTGTGCTACTACAGTACAGTGTTTCGCCATGGCAGCAAGTTTGCCCAAAGACGAAACGGGAAAGGACAAGCAGATAGCTGCTTTAACCGCGCTTCAAGAAGAGCAAAAAAGCGAACCTAACCCCCGGTGTCATCTTGCGCCCGGTCATCTGAACGCCCCCACGCTTCAAACCTCCAGAACCTGGGGCCTGGGGGTGGTGGGGCGCTCGTCTTTTCCAGCTCTCCCTCACCAAACCCCACGAAACTTGCCCAAACGGTCACGGACGAGCCGAGAACACGGCCTACCCCATACTATACTATACGGAGCAGGGGGTTTGGGGGTTTCGTCCGGGCAAGCGAGCCTCGTCGCATCGCATGGATTTCTTTCGCCGTATCGCACGGCAAGGGAGAGGACAGGCAGGCGTGCGGCGGCGCCGTGAAACCGTGTGATTTCGTGCAGAAAAACGCGCGTGCCCCTCGTGGTTTTCTTTTGGTTTTTCTTTTACAGCGCGCCGCTCCTCCGCCGGACCGGCGCTGGGGCGGCTTTTAAACGCGAGCGGCGCGAGCCCCAACGGTCGCCTGTGGACGTACGCCGGCGCGCGTGGCGGCGTGAGAAGCTGAAGTCTCGGCGGGCGGGGCCAGGCCGCCAGCGCAAGCTGGCTTCTACTAGCAGAGGAGGGCACCGGGCCCCACGGTCACCAGGGGCCCCGCGCCACGCGTCAGAAGATCCGTCGGTTCGTTGCATCGGGCGGTCCAGGCTGCTGGGAGCTGGGACCACCTGCCTCTGCCGCGCCCGGCTTTAAGGCGCAAAGCGAACGAGGCAGCAGCGACACCGACCTGCCTGCAGCGCCCTGCACCGGAACCGACGTGGAGGAGCGGAGCGCCTCCTCGGAGCAGCGCGCCGCCCGTGAGCTCCCGTCTCCTCCCCGTCCCCTTCCGCGCGGCATTGTTGCGACGCCAACCCTTAGCAAGGGCGGACACTCCCATCCCGACCTTCTCGCTCAGTTGCTCCGCAGGAACCCCGAGCCGAGCGGGAGACGAGAGGCGCTCCACGCCTCCGCACGGGAGCATCGGCGGCGCGAGGAGCGAGCGGCGGGGCGGATATGACCGTGACCAAGGCAGGAGGCGCGGAGCCGTGCGGGGGCGGCGGCGGGTACGAGGCCCTGAGGCGGCAGTCGCTGCGGGCGCGGTACGCGTACGGGTTCGTCTTCTTCGCCACCAACCTGCTGGCCTGGTTCGTCAGGGACTACGGGGCGAGGGCGCTCCGCGGCTTGCACCGTGAGTTTTTTCATCCCACCCTCTTCTGAAAATTCGGCTCTCGCGGGCTTGCAGCATGAAGCCGCATTCATGTCGCTTGTTTTTGATCTTCAGATGTGCCGGTCTGCGGGGCAGGGGACTCCAAGTGCTTCGAGTCCGGAGGAGTGCTCCGGGTGAGCTTGGGCTGCTTCGTATCCTTGATTTCAGAAGCAGGGGGTGCATTCGTTTCTCCTCATGCAACTGATAGAGTGATAGGACGGTCTACTGTATATATAAGGCATTCAGCTATACTGTTGTCAAGAAATTATGTTTCATAGTCCTGAACCAAACTAGACCCAGTTTTGAATGGGGTTTTCTGCATCAAGTTCATTTCTAAAAGGGTAAGCGTGATCAAGGATTCAGAGTAATAGGCACCATGCTTCTAGGACTACAACTAAACATTTGGCATCTGTGACGGTGTGCTATGTTCCTTTAGTTTACTTCCTTACAGAATGTTCAGATATTTTTCTGGTTGATGTTTGCCACAACATTTGGAACTCGCAAGCTCCATGAAGCTCGTAATTCATGGCATTCTGGATGCTGGATTCTGAAGTCTCTTGTGTATGTCCTATCAATCGGCATCCCATTTATCATCCCTAACATCTTCATCCAACTTTATGGTAAGTTTAATTTCTCCCCACTTCATGATCATCCATAATGTGCTCAGGTCACAGGGTACTGCGCCAAATTTAGTTGCTGCAGAGTGTAAGATATGATGGCATAAGTGAATGCGAAGGAATTATAGATAGCGAAATTGCTTTACTTCATAGCACCACATACTGCACTGGTACTTAGAATGAATCATTTTCCCTAGTGCTGTAGGAGAAGTGAGCGCTTAGGCAGGCTGAGGCCAATCACTTCACAGTTCCTTGCTTTGGAAAGTCGAAATGATTATAAATAAAGCTGAAAAATTCAATTTATTTCTAGTGGTACAAGTATACTTCTCCACCAGTGTCAGCAGACTGTACTTTTAGCATGCTGAAAAAAACTATTCCATTTTGACTGCAGGTGAAATCGCTCGACTGGGTGCCGGGTACTTTCAACAACCGTTCTTACTGTGCTGAATTTTTAAATGTTTCAAGCTTTATTGGCATGTTGCACTATTTTTTACTTTTGTTTCAACTATTAGTACAGTACTTTCCAAGTTTTTACTGTTGAACTGAGGTCGTATTTGCAGGTTATAGTAAACATGTTACTTCTGTTTCATGATTCTGCCCAGGATATTTCTCCTCCTCCAGCTCATAAGCATGCTCCACTTCATATCGTGGTGCAATAAACGTTGGATGCCAGATCCTGGATCAAATCAATGGTAAGGAATTATTTAGTTGTGGTGCACCTTGTGGGGTCCCAGTTACTTCAGTCTTGAGCTCTGAAGTTAGAACTTACCATGACATTATCCTTGTGCCATTCTCAGTGGCTTGTTTGGGTTATTCCTGTCAACCATCTGCTACATCGCTTCATTTTCTGGAATTGGCGTGTTGTATTTTCTGTATGTCCCAAACTCCTCATGTGCGTTCAACATCTTCACTATTACATGGACAGCAATCTTGGTGAAGATAATGATGGCATTGTCATTGCACTCTAAGGTACGAGGATGCTAGCAGCTGCCGGCCGCAACTTCCTTAGTCGTAGCTTATGTCGAATTGAAAACCAGTGGCTAGTTTTGGATGGGAATATCAAACTGCAGTGCTGATAGTAGGCTAGTCTATTAGCACATCTGAGCACTTATCCATCTAACAAGTAAAAGTACTCCAGTACCTGCTTGATATGTAAGAGTTTTGTAATTTTAGCTTACTTTGTTTGCTGATAAGGTTAATGAGGGTCTTCTGTCTTCTGGGATCATGAGTGCATATATTGTCTTCCTTTGTTGGTCTGCACTCCACAGGTACTACCCTTTTCCTTGGTAGCTTACGTAACCTGGAACTGTTGAGGAGTTTGTAGTTTTGGTATTCTACAAAAGAATATCCACTTCCATATTGCAGAGTATTCTGGCTCATTTCTTTTCGTTCACCGCTCTGCATAACACAGCCTTCTATTGTTCAGTTTGCATGATGTTAATTTCATACTATGCGCATGTGCAGTGAACCACAAACTGGGAAGTGCCACTCTCATATGAAAATTGCTAAAGATGGTGATTGGGCTACAATTGTTGTAAGTAAAAGTTCAGAATCCTTCTGAATAGTTATGCTATGGACATTACCTTATTACTGAGTTGTGCTTTTTCTAGAGCTTCATTATCGCAATTTGTTCCATTGTGATGGCCACATTTTCTACTGGTATCGACACCAAATCTTTCCAAGTAAGTTTAGAACTCTCAATTTTTCTTTGATATGCACCATTTCAATTCTCTGACATCACTGCATGGTAGTTAAGAAGTTCTGAACCGATATGCAAGTTATCATGTCACCAATTTCAAAGTGATCAATTAATACTCAGTAGTCACACACACATCTTGCCCTCTTTGGGAATACTACCAGCCAATGTACTTGAAAGTGTCAAAATGACCCTTCGATGATAATGCACCTGTTTTTGGTCAGATCATATGTCCTCCTGTGCATTCTCCTTTATACAGTGCATATTCATTAATCAGTATTGACAATCAGTATTTTGTTCAGAAGTGACACCTTTACTAACAGTAATAATAATGTTCATTTTCAGTTCCGGAATGATGAAGTACAATTGGAAGACGACACTCCTTACAGCTACGAGATTTTCCACATCGTGTTTGCAATGGGAGCTATGTATTTTGCAATGCTGTTCATTAGCTGGGAGCTAAACCATCCTACAAGAAAGTAAGACATCTGACCGTACCACAGATATTCCTTCGATTCTAAGTGACAAGATGCATACTCATTCATGGACTTATGCTAAAATTGTATTCCTTGTCATCATTGGCACACAACATGATTCATTTGCCACGTAATCCTTGTAAGAGCATAAGTTGCATTCAGTAACATCCTCTCACATCGTTCATGACATAATCAGGTGGAGCATAGATGTTGGATGGGCTAGCACATGGGTCAAGATCATCAATGAGTGGTTCGCGGCTAGCATATACAGTAAATCACCTATTTCCAGTCGCCCGCCCTTCTGTTAATGTTCAGAAAAATGTTCATTGTATGATTATATATGGTGGTAGATGATTCTTTATTGAACTATCGCTAATGTTTGATGATTTTCAGAGGCAACTAACACAGTGCTAACATTGACGTCTGCACCTTTGCAGTTTGGAGGCTGATCTCCCCAATCGTATTGAGGAATCAATTTGTCAATGATGAAGGCTTCGTGCCACATAGGCCCACAGTATAGTCTTAGTGATAGAGAACACGATTTTTGTAACTCACTGATTCGTTCCTGCTGATATATCTTGCTAAAAAGAACGTTCGCATGCTTTATTCTTTAAATTTCTACAGTTGTACGTCCAAACCATACGAAAAAAGAATAGGAAATTCATGTGACTTTGTGTGAAATGCGGTGCGAATCTGTGTTGGATATGGCCGGCGCTTTTAAGCAACTTGTTTTTCTTCATCTTCAGGCTTTCTCTAGTGCTTGTTAAGTTGAAGGCTTCATATTCATATTTTGGTTTGGGCTTTCCAGATGAACAATTTTTGTACTGCTGATGCATCTGAGTTGCTGGAAGTTTGGTCAAGCTGTGCACGGCGTGCAGCGGCTGTCTTCCTATGAAGCTCTGTTACTGGGGCATCAACAACCTTGACGAACTGCTCCTCGACAGACGACAGTGCACTGGCAGATTCTAACCACCCGAATCTCGGCGGCCGCGGCCGTGGACGAGGAGTCCCGGCGTCCGACCTCTGCTCTCCTCCAACAGCGCCCTCTAAACCGTTCTCTACCCAATATATAGAGAAGATTCTGTTCTCTATTGCTCCAGCAGCGTTCTCTAAATGGTCCTCTAAAATAGAGAACGCTACAGGTTTCCTCTATATATAGAGATTCTCTCTTCTCTTCTCTATTTTTTCTTTACTTTTTAAACACTGAAATAAATAAAAATAAAATATGTCCATAGCATTTGAGGTATGATAAATACGTACGTACAAAAATTGGGAACAAAATACGTTTCTAATATACGATTTAATGTATAGAGAACGAGATTTAGAGAACCTTGTTGGAGAGAAATGAGATATAGAGGAGAGCATCTTGTAGAGAATTCTGTAAATGAAGGATATAAAGAAAGATATATAGAACGACGGTCGGAGATAGCCTTAGCGGCAGCGTTACGTACTCCAATCCAGTCCCTGTCTCCTTCCCCCCTATCTGGCCTGCAGACGTGGTCGGTGACGCCTAGTGCTCCGCTCCTCCCGTCCCGCCCACAATACGCAAACCCCGCCCCACCCCCCCCCCCCCCACCCCCCTCGCTGTTTCCCTTCGCCTCTTCCTCCTCGTCGATCTCGTCCATTCAAATCCGCGGCTGGTGGAGGTAAAATTGGCTTCTCCAGTTTCTTCCTGAGTTCGGCCGTGGATCCTCCTTTAGTTCGCGGAGCTGGTCGGCCTCATCTATATCGTACCGAGAGGCCTTTTGCTGGAGCTCGATTCTCTTCCGTTAGCGTCGATCCTTTTTCCTTGCGCCGCCCGACGTCGCTGTTGGATCTTTTCTTGGCTTGGAGCGGCAGTGAGACGGAGTAGGAGGAGGCGCGGGAGGGGAGATGCCCCCGCAGTGGGGAAAGCAGAGGAAAGCCGGAGAAGCCGAAGTCCATCGGCCGCGGCAAGCGCGGGACAGAAAGGGGAGCCATGCCCATGAGCCAGGGAAGAGGAGGGGGTTTATGGAAATATGTAGGGGGTTTTGTGTAAATATTCGGATCTCGACCTATAATAACGATTCGATTTAGGGTGTTTTATGTAAAATATTGGATGGCGATAATAGTCGCTATCCATTTAAGGGTTTTTTAAAAATATTAGATCCCGTTTTAGGGGGTTTTGTGTAACTTTTGCTGAACTTGATTAATCCTCGGGCCGGCGACCTGACCGGTGACTGCGGCCATGGCGGCTCCCGTCCCGTCATCCCCAAGACCCCAACCCGTCCCGCGCTGCGATTCCGGCGTCGGCGGCGAGGGCGGCCGTCGAATTCCACGCCGAGAGATCCATTTGTTGTGCAGAACGGCGGAAGCCGCGCGATCGTGATCCGTGACGGTGACCAATGATGCCATGGCCGAGACCCACCTGTGGCGGTGAGCCGTTCCCTCCCTGTAGACTCCCACGAGGTCGAATTAGATGCTTTGGAAACGAGGAGCAAGTGGAGGACCTTGCCATGGCGTCGCTGCCTCGCTGGGAGCTGAGCTCTGCGATGTTGAAGGTCGGAGTGTGACAGCCGGAGATGGCCCGCTAAAGGAAGCGCGTGCAATTGCTGTATACAGTGCGTCATAATTCAGACCTTTGGCAGACCTCTGCAGAGGCCAAACGGGGTAGTGGCTCCCCCTTGGTTAGGAAAATTTCTTTATATATTAGCACAGCTGTACACGGTAAATTAGCTAAGTTAGCACTAATTGGCTCCTCGTTTCATATAGTTCATGTTCCGCCACTGAATGGGTGGGAGCATTGATCAAACTGCACCCATGGGGATATCAGCTAAGTAAAGCTGCGACAGTCTGCTGGAGCTGTATCTCAACTGATGTGCAAAGCTTCTGAAGAAATTTGCCAAAGGTGGTGATTGGGCTACTTGCTGCAAGTAGAGTCCTTAGTAACAAAGTTCTTGGCTGCTGCCTACTGTCAGACACTCAGACTGCTGTTCCTGCTCCTCGTGGTTGATTTTGGCTAGTACGCACCAGTAATCCATGTCTTCACAAAGGAGCATTTCCCTTGCTGCGACCATCCCAAAAGCTTCGAGAATCATTTTACACCCACGGTATGTTGTAAATGGCTGGTGAAACTGGAGCACACCGTTTATCCGTTCCATTTTCCTTGTCTCCTTGCATCCCAGCTGGGCTTAATCGTTACTGGCTTACTGTAATTCTGATAGAATGGCATTCTTGTCATCAGATGATCAGAGGCACAATGCCACTGGCCCACTGCGTCCTTTGCCAACGCATCCCCTGTGAGGCCTCGTTCCCGGCCCAACAACCCATCCAAACCTCGCACGCTTCATTTTGTCATGGTCTCATGTGGAGGTATGGGTTAGTGCATGGTTGGAGATAATTTTTAAGAAACTTCTTCTGGCGTTTGCTAACCCGAGGGGCTACCGTTCACTTCGGATCGATTGCTTATTTTGTGGATATGATTGTTTGGTGGGAGATGATGCTTCGTTCTTGAATTATTTGTTGCAGGTCTGATGCTTTTCCTAGTCAACATGCATGACGCTAACACTGACGCCATACCTTTGCACGGTCTGGACTTTGGAGGCTTATCTCATTTTTTGGAAGCAACCTGCCAATGATTAGGAGGCAGGAGCTCATGCCACAGTAAGTCCTGAATTCCTGATGGCAGGGACTCGCGCTTCATCAGGTGTACTAGTTGAAAAGCCATTTGCATAATTTGTATTGATTGAAATATAAATAAAAATACGTTGCAAAAAATATATATATATATAATGCAGGCATGCAGCGTGGCAACGCGGCGTTCACTTTGGACCTCCGTTCTATACGGGCTACGGCCCATGGGCTTAAATACCCGGAAGGCTTCTAGGCTTCTCATTTCGTCTTTGCTTTTTTTTAAGAGGCATTTCGTCTTTGCTAATTGCTAATACTAGTGCGAGTGCAAGTAAAACCGAGAGCGGATCAGCAGAATCCATTCCGCTTGTATGAAGAAAAATCCGAGGCCATGCTTTCTCTCCAAAGACATACAGAATCAACACGTAGAAATCAACTGGAGCGTCATCACGACTGCCGGCGGGCGTCACCTCACCGGGGGGGCGTCGTCACCGGCCATTTGCCACCCGGGGCAAAACGCGTCACGCGCTCGTTCGCCTCTCCTCTTCCCCCACGCCGGTCGGTGTCGCCTCCCTCCCTCCGCGCTGTCCCGTCTTCCTGGACCGCCATTTTCAATCTTCCGTCGCCGTCGACCCCGATCCCGATCTTCCTCCGGATGCGACGTCCCGGGGGAGGGGGGCGAGCGCGATGCGACGATCGATATCTCCCGTATCCGATCCCCCACCGGATGCGTTGCTTTTGCGTGAACATTACCTCCTCCTCTCCTCTGCCGGGCAAGATCCTGGGCGAGAAATCGCGGCCCTGGTCGCCGTCGCGGAGCTGCGTGGGGCTGACGTGAAATGGCCTGGCGGATGCTTGGGCAGGCTTGAAGCAATTGATGACGCATTAGGCCGGGCAAGCCGCGCCGTCTATGCTGAACTTGGGAAAAAGGTGAACTTGCATGCTTCCACTGACATGCAGAAATTCTTTGTAACTTCAGAGTTAAGAGGAGCTGGATCAAGGATTTGCCGTGGAGACCGATCTACATGTTCTGACTGACTATGAAGTCGAATTTGGCTTGAGGTCTTTGCATTAGTGTAGCTGCCATGCCACCGCACTGGAACTTGTGTGAAAATTCAGATGAGTTTCTGAAGAACCTAAGGTTCAGTATCATCCAAGGTGAGAAGTCTGATGCAGCAACACTAGACAAACCTGGCTGGTGAATTGGCCTGAACTCTAGCAGACAGATAGAGTGGAAGTTTGGTCTGCAAGCTTAGACGTTTTCAGCATTTCAACCGGTACGTGGCTAACAGTAACCACACATGCAAACGCGCAGCGGATCATTTGGCAATTTGCTAGCGACAGGGTCAAGGAGGCATGCCCCATGTACCTGACACTGACACCTTCACTGCAACCACTGAATTCTGTCATCAGATTAATAATTCACTGGGGAATCTGAGTACCCCCTGATATCTCCATATGCACCGCTCAAAACTCTATTCATCCTTCAGTTTCAGTAGACCACTTACTTCCTCTGAAACACTGTACCGCCTTCTCCTCTCGCTCACTATTCGGCAGCACTGCTGCTGAACGAATCCGTGGGAAGCCGTGACCAATTTAATAACCGCTTCGCCGGATGGCGTTTGAAGTTTCGGATGCACGTGGCGGTGCTTAGTTTATCGCGATCGGTTGAACCAACACGTTAGGCCGGCCGTGTTATGCCTTTCTTTTTTCAGAGATCTGGACTCTCCTCGCCTGCAGGAACAGCCGCACATGCCGTGTGAAGACTTCAAGAACCAAGGCTTCGGGCAGCGTGTTGCTCAGTTTCTACTCCATGATGTGTGCAGCTCCAGAGTGGATGATGTCCGCAGCACAATAATGCGAGGACTGATCTCCAGATGACCTGTTCCTCTTGGAATTTTCAGTATTTTACCCAGCCATTCGAGTGCCGCCAAACTATGCTTAGTTCACAGGCCCGGCTATGTGATAAACTTCTAACGACTGTCTTATCCTAATATGGGCAGGTGAATCAGCAGATGAGCACTAGAATACATGCAGGGATATGACTGTCTCCTGGTGATTTGCACAAAGACAAATGAGGAGTTATGATTTGTCATCTTTGGTAATCCATTTTTTATTTCTAAGTACAATCATATACCCAATCTAATCTGCAGTTTATTAGTTATACCTTGATTGTACCTTCTTACACGTTATGATCTCTCAGCCGAGTATACCATCATTCCCTCTAGAATAATTCGGTGTCGTTAGATCTAGCAACTTCTGCAGGCTTGGCTTGTGCAGTGCCAGCGCAGGACCTGACATGAGTGTGAGTTTCTTACAGATGTCACCTGGATACCATGGATTTTCCGAAAGCACCGCAAGTGGCAGCAGCACAAAGTAGCGGCATAGCATGTCCCGTCTGAAATGCCACCACTTCCACAATTGCCAAAGATCGCCATTCCCATCCCCCAACTACAACAACAAAAAAGTTGAGTATCATCACAGGCCAATACACTGACATTTGACAAGATCATATCACTAAAGAAAATGGCCATGTATGACAAGATAGCACACGCCTTCGCGTTCAGACAAATCAATCCTCGTCGTCAATCCTGTCACCTCGACCAGCACGTCGTCGACGAGCTTTCTGCTGCTGCCGGTTGGCACTTGTTTTATGCCGATCCATTCGACTAAAGATGTCGAGGAAGACAGAGGCGCTCTTTCTTGCCTGATCCATGGATCGCAAGCTAGCTCCAACCACTCTCCTGATGCTTGGTTACTAAATCAAGAAGGAAAGCCTTTTGATTTGCCATTTTGTTATGAAATTTATTTATCCAACAGTGCTTTGGATGGTCGCTCGTTTTCATGAGGCTAATCATGCTCATCAGTGGCTTTTTAAATATAAAAACACCTTCGAATGAGCAGTGCTACTATTATTGCTTTATGTGGAATTCCTTTGAAGTGCTATTTTCCACTGGTCATGCACGCGGGGACCTATGGTGTTCCTAACGTCCACAGTGCAGCTAAAGAAAATGGTGGAAAGTTAAAGGCATGGCTAATCGAAGCCTGGGGGTCCAGTCATTTGATTAGGACGCACATGTATGCTGGATCATGCAATGGTGGTAGTTAAGAGGCTAAGAAGATGCTACAATCTCTTAGACGAGAGAAAAATATTAGTAGACAGGAAAAAATATTACTGTTCCAATGCTTGGAAGTAGTATATGTGACTTCGGGAGAAGAGATCGACAGGAGCAAAATGGTCAAGATAAAAGGAAAAATGCTTTTCAGCCAATGCGAAAGATACCAACCTTAAGCAATCCAACGCGTCAATGTATTATTTCTACCTTCTAGGAGAAAGATGAACACTCATATCAGTCTTAGACTCGAAACCAGATACATAGGATCCCTTACCAGTGTCCTAGCCAATTAATCCATGCTCAAATCTTATGTTTGGTGTTTGTGTTTTTATTCAGAAAAAAATAGCTCCGTGCACTCACTTTTTTTTTAGGGAAAGGAGGTGATTAGTCATGGATGCATATATTGAAGCTTTCTTCCTTGATGAACGAAGCTGTTATCCACGCTTTTTCGGTGTATGATTTTTGAGTTACTCCATTGAGTCACGCAATCCACCCCCATATTTAAAAACTATTTTTTAGTTACACAGTACAATTCAGACACTCGCAACGCATGCATACTCAGCTCTATCAAAACACGTACGCAAACCCTACCTCTATAAGCATCTTCGAAGAGTGAGCCGGCAAATTCTCAAGATTGACGAAGTCACCACGGGTATCTCGCTGTCGACAGGAACGTCGCCTACCACTGAAAGCACAACGCCGTTAAATTCTAGAAAATTTAATATATTATGCCAACATAAGGGAGTATCCAATTTTTAAATAAAAATTGATCAATCGGAACTGGTGTACTATGCAACTCGTGGATCGCCTAACATCATCTTAATAACAAAGCGTGCTTTACACCTCTTCCATTGGGCACTTGCATTTCTGTCATGTCAAGACATTTTTTTTTGCTGCATGCTTTAGGCATAGTAACCCTTTTTGATTGTTGGCTAAGCTACGCAAATCATTTGCAACTTTCCATGCATGCGTGTCACCCATATCCAGTTAAGCTACTTTAAGACCAAATAAGGTAGAATAATGTTCACTCTGATCCGTAATGTTTCATATGCTTTAGTAATAGACACCATTTTGGTTGTCGCAATATTTTCACATTGTGTCCTACCTAAATGATACTAGGAAGGAGTTTAAGTGGTTGTAACATCTTATTTAGGATCCATTTGGCACAGCTTCAAGATCTAAGCAGGATGCAGGATGGGATAACATATATATTTAATCCATATACTAACAAAAATCGTCAACCAGATGTCTTTAATGCAACCACAGCTCTATCTCTAGGAATTTCTGGAGCTACGAATGAATGGCCAGCTCCAAGAATTCTTAGAGCTATCTAGCTAAAGGGGCCCTAGGGTATCTTTGCTACTTTCTTACTTCGTATTAACTTTTTTGCAACTTATTACCCTTTTGATTATGGTTAAATACTGTAACATGGAGAAAAATATAAAGCTGTATATATCAATAAAGACTCAATCACTTAGTTTTTTCATTGCGCTTACGCTAAATTTTTTTGACGTGCTATTCACTTAGTTTTTGGTAGCACCACCAAAGGATATTGATGATTTATTTAATCACTGGTTAAAACAGGAAGGTCATAAACCAAAACTACACTTATTGACAGGCATATTGGCTATATGTTGATTTATTTGGCTCTCTAAAAATGATGTTGTTTTTAACAAATGTCAACCAAAAATTTTATGCAGGTTTTATTCAGGGGAACGTATTGGGTACGCTATTGGGAGCAATTGAAGGACAGTGAGGATCAAAAGAAGAGGATGATTCAGGCATGTCACTTGCCGGAGATGTCAGCTCTTTGTTTCTTTGCTTCCCATGGATGGTCTTTTAGCTTACGGATTGGCTTTAAATAAGCATGCTTTATACTTTGAACATTTTGTGAGAATGTGGTGTTGTTGCTACTACGTGTAATAATGTTAGTCTGATCCCCCTTGATGAGGAGGGTGAAGCCGGATAATTTTTTGCATTATGTAAAAAAATCAATGAAGACTCAATGTCTATTCAAATAGTAGGTTTGTATTTAAACCACTGTCGCTCTTCGTTTCAGAGACATCTCAATTGTAGCAAAAACATTAAAAACTTGTCATTTGCTACTAGTAATGCTTTTGCTCTAGCCTTGTTTAGAACCACATCGATTCGTTCTCTTCGTACTATACAAAGCGAGTATTTTGTAGAAAGGAGCGAGTGATGTGTCGAGCGCTTACAGACAAATACGCTTTGGATTACGTTTGCCGACCTTACATAATTTTTGCACGGGATGGATCTCACCTTTTCGTTCAATTCGTGAGGGACATCGCTTTTGAGTGTGACTGCCACTACCACTACATGTGAGTGCGATCTGTCTCGCGCGTGGAGTTCTCCGTTTCTGCAGTACACGTAGATGGTTCTCGACATTTCAGTAATCAGTCCAAAAGAACATCGTCCAGTGGGCCATACGTGTCAGTCTGTGGTAATATTCTTGGCTAGAATATTTGGACCAAAATCACACGTTTTCTTCAAGGCGCAGTGAATTTGTGAAAAAAAATGCTGCAAATATTACTCCTTTTTTTAAAAAAATACAGTATGGGATAGCACGTTAAACGTAATCTTGAGCATTAATTTGCAAGCATGTATATATGACGATAACGCAGACTTATTGTCACCAAACAGTATCTCTTTTCACAAAAGGTAGCATATATGATGCTAGTTGCTACTTGCTGACCAATGTACTGTCAGGATAAGACAGGTAAACAAAGCACTCACAAGATGTACGCTAAAGGGGGTTTTGATTGCAATACACATTACTTTAAGAAAAAAAAATCTGAAGCGCTACAGTAGTGTATCACACAATCAACGGCACCTCCCTATAAAAGGGAGGCAGTTTGTGGCAAAGCCACTAGCAAGCTAGGGTTCCAATCTGCATATGAGCGGGACAGCTAGGTCCAGCCAACAATTGAATAAGATAGCTCACACGTTGGTCATTACTACGTGGTCTTTCAGACCATGCTTTCAGAGACAGTGGCATGTTGAGAAGATACTAATGAGGTGGTGTTTGGATAGACATTGGGTACGAGAAAAGGATATGAAGTGGAAAATATGGGCTCCCACCGTTCTATGGGTTTGGGTTATGTCATCTTTTTTACATACATTTATTTGTTTGGTATTGATTGGATTGGATTTATGACAGATAGAATTTTCTGTAACCAAAATACCCTTTTCAAATAGAATACTCCTTGCGATCCAAATTATATTTCACTCGAGTTTTGTCATAAATCAAACTCATCTAATTTTGATCAAGTTTATAGAAAAAAAAATCAACATCTACAATATCACATTGGTCTTATTGGATCCACCATGAAATATATCTTGCTAGTGCATTTATTTGGTGTTGTGGATGGTATTATATTCTTTTTGTAAATTTTAGCCACAATTAGATAATCAAGCAAAAGTGAACTATAATTTGAAACAAAGGGAGCTGAACCGTATGTTAGGACGTGACTGCACTACCTGAGAATGGAAATTTAATCTTACTAGGACGTGT
Source organism: Panicum hallii (assembly GCF_002211085.1). Lineage (NCBI taxonomy): Eukaryota > Viridiplantae > Streptophyta > Magnoliopsida > Poales > Poaceae > Panicum > Panicum hallii. The sequence continues at coordinate 39,035,450 of NC_038048.1, read as the reverse complement.
ATGTTAGGACACAGTTACATAAGCGTTGGCATGTTTTATGTTTGACTTTTGCTTGAAAAAAAATATATATTTGACGTCTTTTTTCAAACTCCATATGGTTCCCATGGTCTTTGTTTGTTATCCCAGCGCCCGCCCGTGAAACACTGACACGCCTTGATCCATCCGCTGCATCATCTAGTGGACACGCACCAACCAAAACTCGAGAAAAAATCAACCGTCCCATCGCATCCCCTGAACACCGGGATTAAATCAAATCAAACCAAATCGACGCGGTCCATCTCCATGAGAGTCAGCTTCGTCCCAAACTCAACTTGGCAAAGTCCGTGTGAGTTGCACCGGAGTCCGCGCCAATCAACCCGCCCACTGCACGCGCACGACGGCGCCCAAAGTCTCTCCCGCCGTCGCGCTCGTCGGCCGCCACGTACGTGAACCCCCCACCGCCGCCGGAGACCCGGGCACCAGCCCCGCCCGCCGCGCGCGCTAGCTGCCTGCAAGTCTGCAACTATCACGTGCCAATTTGGACTTCGGGGAGCGAGGGCGCGATCCATCGGCCGACGCAGCGGCCGGTGCCGGCCTGGCACGGCATCCCGCTCGCCCACGCGCGCGGAAAGGCGACTAAACTAGCGCGCGAAGTGGCGCGCGTGTGCTCGCCCGCTGCTGCCGCCGTGCGTGAGTGCGCGGGCCACTTGGCGGGGGCCTATCTACCCGTGCCCCGGCCCCCGGCTCCTCGCCTCCTCGGTTGCTGGGCGCGCGTGCCCGTGAGGTTGCTTTCGTCCGCGCTGGTGGCCGAACACCCCCTCCCCTCGACCGCGCGTCGACCGGAGGCCACTACTACGTGCCGGGATCGGATCGGATCGGATCGCCTCCGCGCAGCGCAGCGCTGCGCCCGCCCGTGCCGTCGCCGTCGCCGTCGCCGTCCCCGACACCCGACAAGCTACTATAGGCCTGTGACTGTGATGTACCCGGCCTCCGCTCACATGCCGTGTTTGATCGCCGAGGAAAACTGGCTGGCTGGCTGGTTGGTTAGTCTATCTGCCGGCCGTCTCGCGTCTCGCCAGAGGTTTCCGCCGACCGGTACTAGTGGAGATTGAACAGATGCTACTGGCCTACGGGGGAGGATCAGAGAGGCCAGGGCCGATGCAATGAACTTCGCTTCGACGCCTCCTAACCTAGAACGGCCAAGAGGTTCATGATGCAGCTCCTGCCTTTTACCACTTCTTTTTCTTTCAGAATTATTTAGAGGTTTCCGGCCAAGTGCTCAATTAGTTGCTTAAAGGGGGCTCGGATACAATACCCTCTCCAGTCAGCAGTAAACTAGATTTCGTACCGTACTTGCATCAATCAACCAGTCAGGACCAGCCTGCTTAACACTGCTCCAGTCCAGTCGCCTTTCTTCCGGAAAAAAGCCGTTCCCTCACCGCAGATGACTAAATGTGATATAAATATCAGTCTTAGGAGGTTGATAACACATTTATTACATCAGATGATTCATTACCGTACAAACCGTCGAGACAGCGGGCACTGAAGCGCCACTACCAAGAGGAACAACATAAGGACTAAAAGCCAAACTAAAGTGCCAGCGAAATCTAAGATAACATCAGAATCTTGCGCCATGGTAAGCTTCCTGTGGAGACCCTGAACCGCAAGGTTGGGTGCAGGACGGCGACCTACTCGATATCTTCAAGAACGAAGTTCGGATCCTCCTCTGTAAAAACTAGGCAAAAGTGAGTACATACGTACTCAACAGGTTCAATCATACCCACGGAGGGGGATAATAAAGATCATGCACGGGATATATCAAGGATAAGGCCAGGATTCGTTTGCGATAAAGTAAGATTTTACACATGCAAAGGTTCATTTAATAAAAGAGTTTTGTCAAAATATTTCTGCAGTAATCGAATAATAAGTGGGGTTGATCCTACACAAAGGATCCAAGTTTAAATGCTACCGGACTCCACATCCACAGTAGCTCACGGCACAACTGCCGGACACTTTCAAAACAACTCACGCCACAAAACCAACCATCCCAAAATGTCTATTGAAGTGACCATGTCGTAACTCGTCCAATACCGTGGACACGGCTATTCGATAGATTTTACACTCTGCAGATATTGTACACTTTACCCACAAGTAGGTTACGCACTACGAACACTTTAGTGTCGCTGCGGATCCTAACAAAGCTATTACCCACCTTAACTGAATCTAGCTAGCCAACATGGAAGCAACCATGGAGTTAATGACCTATCAACAAAGTCATAACCTGGACATAACTCACACAGATCGTATTCCTTCTCCATGATCTCCCATTGCTCACCAGCTCTCCTTTTGCCTAGCAGAACAACTAGTGGGGTTTATGCTAAGCCGTTGCCCACACATCGTCGAGTGGTTGTACGATAAGTGGGTTAGGCAAGATGACACCTCAGTTCATCCTTACATTGACAAGACGGACATCTCCCAACCATGCTCAACCACAAAGGTACAAGCTCACCAGTGGCATTTCACACAGAAAACACCGTCCATCTCATCAGGTTATATCTTTCTTTTATTTTTCCGAAATCCCGTTTTATCTTTTAAAACACTCACACCGTTATTTTCGATAAATCGCGTTGTGGTCATGATTAAAATATAATAAAGGGAATAAAAGGTCCTAAGCATCTCTAGCCGTAGTTAACATCCAACGGAGCAAATCCTGTATAGACATTAAGCTAGGTCATCCAGGAATAGTCATAGCAATCAAGGTGTGGCTATCCAACCATATCTTGCAATAAAACAATGCATTTTATAAAACAGGCCAATAGGTTATGTTTATAAAACTGGGATAAATATGCATCAAAGGATGGGATTGGACTTGCCGTCCTCAAAGCCTTCCGGAAGCTCCTCCTTGAGGTACGGGTCTTCGGCCTTCGGCTCGCGGTACTGCTCCTCCTCGGTCACACCATCGGCTACGACATACAAATAATCACACAATAAAAATAAAGTACGCCGACGAGCTTAAAAAAAGAGAGAAATAAGGAGTTTCGATTAAAAAATAGAGAAGACTATTATATTTGTCAGATGTGGATCCTGAGACTTGGATAAAATATTTGGAGATGATGCGTGGTGGAGTTTGGAATCGATTCGGAACAAAATGTCGCATGAACTGATGAATTAAAGGTCATTTAGGGAGTAGTTTAAAAAGATGAGGACTTATTTATAATGATATAAAGAGATAGAAGGAGTTCTGATTAAATATTTGAGAGAGGGAGGTGGAGGGCTGCGGACTACATAAGAAGAAAAAGTGGAGAGGGTTATGCACAAGTCTGCCTTTCATTTTCCTCGAGATAGAACAGGAGAGGGAGGGGAACGGTAGGATTGGGGGGGGGGGGCGGCCAGGCCATGGGCGCCGGCCCCCTGGTGCATGGCGACGCCCGGGGAGGAGGGGAGAATGGAGAGGAGGCCGACGGGGTCCAATTCCGGCCCTCACCTCGTGCGGAGACGGTCTACGGAGGGCTGTCCACGGAGATGGGTGATGGCCGGCAGTGGTGAGCGGCGGAGGCGAGCTGCAACGCGAGGTTGAGGAGGGGAGGTGCTGGGGCGGCATGGACGGAGTGAAGGGCGGCTCGGGGTTGATTTATAGGCCGAGAGGGAGAGGGGATATGGCCGGCATGGGAGGGTCACGGGCAGTACAGGAACCTCGCCATTAATGGCGGTCGGGATGCTCGGGGACAAGGCGCAAGCTGCGAGGGCGAGGGGATGGGACGGAGACGGGCTGGCGCAGCAGCGGGTCGCACGCTGGCTTGGCGTGCACGGGCAGCAAGCACGCAGCGGCACAGCGAGCAGCAGCGGCCTCGGCGGCCGTAGCGTGACGCGGGCGGCACGATGCGAGCGCGCGTGCACAGCCAGCAACGGGGGCAGCGGCGAGTCGTGTGCTGGTCCGCGCGTGCGTGTAAGGAGCGGGCTACAGCTCGAGCAGGCAGCAGGCAGCACGTGCGTGCCTGCGTGAAGGAGATGCAGTGCTAAGCGCTGGAGCAGGGAGCAGCAACGCTAGCGCAAGTAGCAAGGCGAGGCAGCACAGGGGAGAAAAAGGAAGAGGAAGCCAGCGCCGGGAGAAAAAGAGAAAGGAGAGGAGAAAAAAAAAGAGTACGGGAAAAAAGTTAGAAGAGAGAAATAAAATGGATTTGAACAAAATATGAGAAAAGAAAAGAGGGGACACGCGCGCGGCACCGACGATCGTGGCCAGGCAGGCGCACGCGGCCGACCGCGACACGATGGTGATGCGACGGGACGGCGGGGCGGTAGAAAAGGAAAAGGGACAGGCGGCTCCGCGGAAAAAGTGGACTGCGCGATGTCGGGACGGCGAAAAATCGGGAGGTGGGCAGTAACTCGAGCGGCGAAAAAGGTTTAAAAGATTTTTAAGCGAGTGATTGGTAATACAATTTAAATAAGATAAAAACGCAGGCGTTACAACATGCGGCACATGGGCACGTGATGCCGCCGTTGTTGTCAATTCATGAAATCTACGCACGATCGGTCGTCTCACACGACAACACACTGAATCGATCCTACTATGCTACCACTACCAGTAACCCTAACTAACTAATAAGCTCAGCCTGTGATTACGCTTCCGGCAATAACCAGTCCTCTTCGAACCTCCTCAATAAGATCTTTGAGGCCCATACGCATTGAGCTTTCCGAGAAAAAAAGACGTGCAATTCACTTGTACTTCAACAGCCGGTCATCTAGTCATCTCGAGGGCGAGCCGGCCGGTCACCGTTCCGTTAGCATGCCGTTATACTTCAACAGCTGGCCATCCAAGTCATCTCGAGGGCGAGCCGGCCGGTCACCGTTCCGTTAGCATGCCGGCCAAAAGGAGCGGCCGGATAGGATCAAGGCAGATCCTCGCTAGGCGATGGAATATTGCACGATAAAGAGTGGGGAAAGCGCCCAAAAGCTAGTGCCATGTAGGCTGGTCTCAACTACGCTACACACCTAGGAAAGGTAAAGCGGGGGAAGGCACGCCGCATGCACACGTCGGCATCAGTCGGTGCTGTGCATAGGAGATCCCCGGCGCCCGGCCTCTTGCTGCTCGTGAACTGCTGCTTGCTGCACGTAAGCGCCTCCGTGGCCACTTGTTTTAGCATCGATAGGTGCGCGCCGGTCTTGTTAGTACGTGAGATTCTTGCTTTACTTCCACTCCTCTTCTTTATCCCCGTTTTCGATGACCATTACGATGATTGGGTTACGAGGAGTGCAAGCTGATTATGCATGTGTTCTTTTCGGAGGGAGAGAAAAAAGAGAGGCTTATCCAAGTAAAAGTTTTTACAATGTTCATCTCGATCAAAAGTAGCAGGAAGAGTGCAAAAGGATTGGCAGCGACGAATAGGTCTAGCAGGGGTGTGTAGGACCCCTTACAGTTACAGGATTAGACGATAAAGATAGCCTAGCTAGCAGAGCTACGCACACAATTGTGCGGCTAGATTTTGAAAGCGTAATCGCATTTGCTACTTGAGACATTTCTCTGCAACCACAAGCTGTATCATACCATTTCTTCAAATTATTGTAGCGTTTTTTTTTCCTGAATGGACGTTCATCTTATTGTCAGTAAATGAGCTGCTATATTCTCACAAGTGCACCTGCAATACAGTGAAGGCCGGAGCCAATGTTATTTTCTTGTCCCTCTAATCCACGAGTACAAAGCTAAAACCGCCTTTATTCTGCTAAAAGTACATTTTAGTAAAGTTGCATATCTAATTGCACAACAAATGCATTTGCATTTCAAGAATCTTCTGTGGCCATGCAATTCCGCTGGCAAATGGGATCACACTTCTTGTGGGCTGGACGCCACACCAACTGGATCATCAAACGAGTGCACTTCTTGTGGCCGGGTTTGCCTCAAACCATGTGCTGCGTGCATCCGTACACTTTTTTTTTTTGCTACGAATAGCGACTCCGTGTGCGCTTCACTTCACCCTCGCTGTTCAGCACGAGTCATCGTTTCTCCCACGCCTGACGCCCTCCTGCTCTGTTTCCCACCCGCTGCAGCCAGCTCGGTCGCCACCGTCCCGCCGCCCCTTTCCACGTCGTCGAGAGCAACGCGCCGACCCGTCCCCTTCTCCCTCCCTCCCGCTTTCCTCTTCCTTTTCCCTGCGCCGCTCGCTGCCGGTGCTCATCTCGCCGAGGCGTTCTCGGTTTCCCACCCCCTCGCAAAATTCGGACGGCGAAAGCCGAAAAGTGCCTCGCGTCTGATCTGAATTTGGGATCGGATAAGCATCGTCGGTGTGCATGAGATCCGCAAAGTTCATCGTCACCAAAGACCAGACCATTGCTTTCGCAGTTCGGAGCGGCTTCCTGCCCAACCGAAGGAGACGGCAGATGATTGCAGCGCCACGATCTGATTCCCCGCCTCTGCATTTTCTATGCGGAAGGGAATAAGAATATTTCTTGTGGAGTTTCAGGATTGGGATCTAGCGAGGAATGGTGTCAGGGATGCTGACACCACCTCTTGATCCTGGGAAATGAGAGTGCTGGCGGTCATGGGTTTGTATAAAAGTAAGCAACGTCGGGTCTGGGATAAGATATTTTGTGATGTATTAGGGACAGGGTATGCTAGCCTAATGCTAAATAATGCAGATTAAACTTTATGAAAATGTTGAAGTTGGGCAGCACTAGCTTTGAACTGTAGAAACCGATTGATATTCAATCCGTTGAAAGTCAAATTTGAGCGTGACTCCTGTTGATCAAGAAAACAAGATGTATTCTTTTTTTTGCCCGGTCTCAAAGTCAGATTTTGACCGCCGGTTTTGTCACAAATATACCATTTATCGCTACAAATCGATATATTATAGAAGCATTTTAAAATATAAATCTAACTGCATAGTTTTTATGCATGAGATATATTTAAAATTTGCCTTGCCATTGATCAAATATATAAAACTTGGTTTTCAATTAACAAAATTCAACTTGTATATTTTCTCACAAAACACGGTACACATACACAGAATTCGTCCACTTAAGACATGCCGTCCAATCTTTCAGATATGCTCGTATGATATGGGTTGTATTTAAACATTTATAGATGTGACGCGTACCCCTCCGCATTGGTCCAGGGAAAAAGTTGGGACGAGTAAACTATAGAAGGCACCGCAATCCCCGTGCGACGGTGCGAGTAAGCGGCACGACCCGCGACGCGCCCTTCCAGAGAGAGTTGTCCGCGGCATGGCACACGCTCGCAGGCATTCTTCTTCTTCTGCGGGATCCATGTGTCCTTTCTTTACTGTTAGCCCGCGTATCCCCACGCCCGCACGCACGATCAAACGAGGCCGCGGCTCTTCCCGCCAGTCTCTGCTGCCCTGCTGCCACCTTTCCGAGTCCATACGGTTGCGAGGGTCACCACCACCGTCTGCAGCTCGCCGCCGCGCCCCAAGAAGTTCACCAGGCCTCCTCGTCTTTTCGTCTTGCTGTCTGCTCCGGCGGTGCCCACGCTGAGCGGATCCATCATGTTACTGCGTACGTACGAGGTGACCAGAAAACGACGTGGGTCGAGTGAAATTATACGTGCTCCTCTGAAATCTGAACACCTTGTGCGCTAGTACTAAGGTTACTACTACTCTACTCCATTAGCAGGACTAGGATGCAGTCAAACTCGGAAGCCCCGCCGGGCACCCCGCGTTCCCTCCCGCTCCGTTCCCGTTCCGAGCCGGCGCCCCCGCCCGCTTTTCTCAACGGAGGAACCCGTGCAGTCACGTACCGCCATGCTACCCCCTGGTCTACCTGCTAGGCTAGGCTGCTAGCAGCACGCAATGGCTGATCTCACTCGCACGCCATGATGTGATGATGATGACACACACCCCGCAAGTCCGCAATCAACCAGTCCAACCAACTCCCGTCCAAAACCCCGCAGGGACACACGCATCCGAAGCGAGCGCTTCTCGCAATCAGACGGCTCTGGAACCTTCGTCCTCGCCCGCTACAGGCTACAGCGGAGGAACACTGTGCTGGCGCACGCTGCCTGCCAAATTGCCCCCCGCTAAAATCCGAGCCCCAACCAGCAATCAGTGTACTCCTGCTAGTATTAAATACAGAGAAAATAACGGGAGAAAATAAAGACCGGGAAGGAGTCGGGACAGGGGAGGAGGGGGCGCACGCCAAGGAAGCGAAGGGCATGGCATGGATGGAACTCAAAAGTGCCGGGTGGGGCCGGGCGGATTAGGACGAAAAGCAAAGGCAGCGAAAGCAAGGAGAGAGAAGGGAAAGGAGGGCTAGATCGAGGGGGGAGAGGGACCGCCCGCGATTGCTACGGCCGCCATCGCGGGCGGGCGGGCGAGCTTGAAAGCGTGCTTGCCTGCCATTTCCCAGCTTCCAATTCCTTTTCCCTTCTAGCCTTCTTCCTCCCTTCTCCCACTCCCACGTCCACCACCTCCATCTCCTCCCCTCCACGTCCCGCCCTCTCCCTCCACGGCGGCGCGAATCGGACTGCACGTCCGCCCATTCCATTCCCTCCCGCCCGGTGGATGCGTCCGGGCTGGCCGCGGGCCCGTCCGAGGTTGCGGCGGCGGCGGCGGCGGCAGCATCAGCAGCAGCAGCGGAGCGCGGCCACCCCGGCATCCACGGAGGCAGCGGGTGAGTTGAGCTCCTGGCGCGGTCGCGGTCCGCATTACCAGTGTGTCCCCCTCGGTGGTGCTCTGCGCTGTTGCCCTTGCCGCCTTGTCGGGCGGGGCGGGGCTGCTCTCGCACTGTGCGGAGCTCGCCCGCCCGCGGGGGCGAGCGGGAAAAAAGCTCGCGCGCCTTTCGCAGATCTGCTTCGGGGAGGTGCGCGGCGGTGTGCTCCTGGGTCCCCCCGAAGGAAGCGGGCCGGGGTATCCCGTGATTTGAGGGGAGTTCTGCTTTTTTTTTTTTGCTTGCTTCCTTTCGTCTCATGGTCTCAGTCCCTCTTCCCTCCTCGCTCTGCTTTTGGCTTCCCACCCTGCCTGCCTCTGCGTGCGTGCGTGCGTGCTTCTTCTTTCAGGGGACACGGTGCGATTCGCGTGTGCTCCTGTTTGGTGGTCGGTGAGGAGTTGAGAGCGGCGTTAGCATTTCTTCTGGTGGATAAATCGGATCAGAGTTGGCGCGAGTGCTTCGTCGCAGTGTGAGCTTCTCGATTCCTAGGAGCCGATTACTGGTTTGCTGCCGATTTTTGTTTTATTATTTGGTTTTCTGTCTTCACTTGATTTGGTTGCTTGCTCGTGTCAGTTTGTCTGAGAAATGGCAATGCGAAGCTAGTAGTTCCTTTGCTTTCAGATAGTAGTTCAGCGTCGTACTGCCCCAGTGGGGTCTTGAAAATTCAGAAACAATCATCTCGTGCCGTGTTCTTACAGCTCCTCGCGTCCTGTGCAGGAAACCATCCAGCCACGGCGATGTGGGAGCGCAGAAGGTCGTAGCAAGGCGGTTTCCTTGATTCGTGAATCTTCGATCAAGGATGGAGCGCCGGGCTTTGCTCCTCGGGGTGGCCCTGGCCTTTCTGCTGGCCTCCGGCTCCCAGGGCTTGAACCATGAAGGATGGCTTCTCCTGGCGCTGAAGAGCCAGATGGTCGACACCCTCCACCACCTTGATAGCTGGGACCCGAGGGATCCAACACCGTGCGCGTGGAGGGGTGTCAACTGCTCGTCGGCGCCAAGCCCAGCGGTGGTGTCTCTCGACCTCAACAACATGAACCTCTCGGGCACTGTCGCGCCTAGCATTGGTGGCCTGGCTGAGCTGACGCGACTCGATCTATCCTTCAATGGATTCTATGGTCCCATCCCTGCAACGATTGGGAATTTGTCGAATCTGGAGGTGCTTAACTTGTTCAACAACAACCTCATTGGTATAATTCCCCCTGAGGTCGGGAAGCTAGCTAAGCTGGTCACGCTTAATCTGTGCAACAACAAGCTCCATGGTCCGATACCTGATGAGATTGGTAATATGACATCACTTCAGGACTTGGTAGGATACAGTAATAATCTCACTGGTTCGCTACCTCATTCACTCGGCAAGTTGAAGAACCTGAAAAATATTCGGTTAGGTCAGAATCTTATATCAGGCAACATTCCTGTTGAGATAGGCGAGTGCCTCAACATAACTGTGTTTGGTCTTGCACAGAACAATTTAGAGGGTCCTTTACCTAAAGAGATTGGGAGGTTGAGTTTGATGACCGACTTAATCCTATGGGGGAACAAGCTTTCAGGTGTTATTCCGCCAGAGATAGGAAACTGTACAAGTCTTGGCACAATTGCCCTCTATGACAATAACTTAGTTGGTTCCATACCTGCAACAATTGGGAACATCACGAATCTTCAGAAGCTATACCTTTACAGGAACTCATTAAATGGTACAATTCCATCTGACATTGGGAATCTTTCTCTTGCACAAGAGATTGACTTTTCAGAGAATTTCTTAACTGGAGGGATACCGAAGGAGTTGGGCAACATACCAGGCTTGAATTTGCTCTACCTCTTCCAGAACCAGCTTACAGGCCCTATTCCTACAGAGTTGTGTGGGCTGAGAAACTTGAGTAAACTTGATCTATCGATCAATTCACTCACTGGCCCGATTCCAGCCGGATTTCAGTACATGAGAAATCTAATACAATTGCAACTCTTCAACAATAAGCTCACAGGCAACATACCTCCAAGGTTTGGCATTTATAGCCGACTTTGGGTGGTGGATTTCTCAAACAACAGTATTACTGGGCAGATACCGAAAGATCTTTGCAGGCAGTCAAACCTTATTTTGTTGAATTTGGGGTCTAACATGCTCACAGGGAACATTCCCCATGGAATCACCAACTGTAAACCATTGGTGCAACTTCGTCTTGGCGACAACAGTCTGACAGGAAGCTTCCCTACTGATCTCTGCAATCTGGTAAATTTGACAACAGTTGAGCTGGGTCGAAACAAATTTAGTGGCCCAATACCTCCTCAGATAGGCAATTGCAAGTCTCTGCAAAGGCTAGACCTTACAAATAATTATTTCACGTCAGAGTTGCCTCGAGAAATTGGTAATTTGTCAAAACTCGTTGTCTTCAATATCTCATCTAACAGACTAGGTGGAAACATACCGCTGGAAATTTTCAATTGTACAGTGTTGCAACGACTTGATCTCAGCCAGAATAGCTTTGAAGGTTCGTTGCCAAATGAAGTTGGTAGACTGCCACAGCTGGAGCTGCTATCTTTTGCTGATAATAAGCTAACTGGCCGGATACCACCCATTCTTGGTAAACTATCACATTTGACAGCACTGCAGATTGGTGGCAACCAGTTATCTGGTGAAATCCCAAAGGAGTTGGGCTTGCTGTCAAGCTTGCAGATTGCCTTGAATTTGAGCTACAACAACCTCTCTGGCAACATTCCATCAGAGCTTGGTAACCTTGCACTGTTGGAAAGTTTGTTTCTTAATAACAACAAGCTGACTGGTGAAATCCCAACTACATTTGCCAATCTGTCCAGTTTGCTTGAGCTCAATGTCTCCTACAATTATCTCTCTGGTGCCCTCCCTCCAATACCGCTTTTTGATAATATGGCTGTGTCCTGTTTTGTTGGAAATAAAGGACTATGTGGTGGACAACTTGGTAGATGTGGATCCCAGTCATCATCTAGTTCCCAGTCATCCAATTCAGTCAGTCCCCCTTTGGGCAAGATCATAGCAATTGTTGCGGCTGTCATTGGAGGGATTTCACTTATTCTTATTGCAATAATTGTGTACCATATGAGAAAACCAATGGAAACAGTAGCGCCCTTGCAAGACAAGCAACTTTTTTCAGCTGGTTCTAACATGCATGTTTCTGCTAAGGATGCATATACATTTCAGGAATTGGTCACTGCTACAAATAACTTTGATGAGAGTTGTGTTATCGGAAGGGGAGCTTGTGGGACAGTGTACAGAGCCATCCTGAAGGCTGGACAGACAATTGCAGTAAAGAAGCTTGCTTCTAACAGGGAAGGGAGCAACACAGACAACAGCTTTCGTGCAGAGATCCTGACTCTTGGAAAGATAAGACATCGTAACATTGTGAAGCTGTACAGTTTTATATACCACCAAGGTTCCAACCTTCTACTCTATGAGTACATGTCAAGAGGCAGTCTTGGTGAGCTACTCCATGGACAATCATCTTCTTCACTTGATTGGGAGACACGCTTCATGATAGCTCTTGGAGCAGCTGAAGGGCTTTCGTACTTGCATCACGATTGCAAGCCTCGCATCATCCACCGTGATATCAAATCCAATAACATTTTACTTGACGAGAACTTTGAAGCCCATGTTGGTGATTTTGGGTTGGCAAAGGTGATCGACATGCCATACTCGAAGTCAATGTCCGCAATTGCAGGTTCATATGGCTATATAGCACCAGGTGAGTTTCAAGTTTACTTGACATCTCATTATTGGACTTCTGTTGCATGCCCATTGCTGATTTATCTTCTATTATGCATTTATGCTCTTTACTCTAAGCTGCTAGTCAAACAAAGTTTACTAGATGTAGGTGTATCCATAATTCCATATACATAATTTACTCAGGACCAATGAAAGTTTATGCTATAGTTTTGTTTACTGATGGAATTGTTCTTTGGGAAAAGTCCGATTTACACCCTCGAACTATCACAAAAGTCCGATTTTCAACCTTGAACTAAAAAAACAGATAACATAGACCATCCAACTTCCGAAACCGGGCAAATTTGGCCTTTGGGTGGTTTCAAAGGTGGTTTTTCATTTTGAAAAATTAAAAATATTCGAATTTAAACTAAAAAATTCATAAGTAATTTATTTTAAATAAAAAATACGAAATGGGTATCAAAATTTTTTCTAAAAATGTAACATATCTATTGGCACTCTACTTGTCAGTTATTCAGATCCAATTTTTTCATGTTCATAGTATTTGGTTGCTTATAGTTATGCCTATTATTTTTGAATAAATAAGATTCAAATAGAACAACAATAGATATGTTACATTTTTAGAAAAATTTTGGTACTGGTTTTATATTTTTCTGATTTAATATGAATTGGTTTTGATTTTTTTAGATCTAATTAGATTTTTTTTAAAAAAAATACAAAGCTACCTTCAAAACCACCCAAAGTGCTAAACTTGTCTGGTTTCAACTATTGGAGGACTCTTGTTATCCGGTTTTATAGTTGAAGGTTGAAAATCGGACTTTTACAGTAGTTCGAGGGTGTCAACCGGACTTTTCCCTTGTTCTTTATTGGAGTTACTTTGCACCTTATTATGTTGGTTTGCCCATCAAAAAGGATTGCGAAGAAAGTTTAAGCTTATGCTGTCATTTAGATTTTGTATTAATATTAAAAAACAAACTAGTTGTTTATTCCTCAAACCTTAGTATGATGTGACTATGTGATTGTGCTAGAGGTTTCCATGTTTTGGTGATTTGCAATGTTTATCTCAAGACCTGAGTACCCTGAAATGCTAGCTGAATGCTATTCACATCTACTTGCTGTTCCACCCTTATGCCACAAGCATCCATTTACTGATTAAGGTTTTTTTATTTTGTAATAGCAACTACACGCTGATGTTTACTATGAAGTACTAACATAGTCCTCTGCTTTTGACCAGAATATGCTTATACCATGAAGGTTACTGAAAAATGTGACATATATAGCTATGGCGTCGTGTTGCTGGAGCTGCTAACTGGGCGTGCACCTGTGCAACCCTTGGAACAGGGAGGTGATCTGGTAACATGGGTGAAAAACTACATCAGGGACAATTCTTTGGGTCCAGGGATCCTTGATAAAAATTTGGATTTAGAAGACCAAAGCGTCGTCGATCATATGATCGAGGTCTTGAAAATCGCCTTGGTATGTACTAGCTTGTCTCCATACGAGAGACCACCGATGCGGCATGTTGTAGTTATGCTAAGCGAGTCTAAAGATAGGACCAGGGTGAGCTCTGCATCCTCACCTGCCTCTGATGATTCTTCAAAGAAGGATAACTCATGATGTATTTATAATGTGATCAATTAGTCAAAGGCAATACCCTTTTTTTCTGCCTTTTCTAGTTGCTGATGGTAGGGTTCTGGGAGTCTGCATTCATTCTTTGGGTCAGTAATTTTCTAGTGATAAATAATAGTGGTTCATAGTTTCATACAGTTCCAGTGAAAATAATAATAGCGGTTCATAGTCTCATACGGTGTCAGGTTTTGTATGGCAGTGTCTCTCAAAAATGCCCATGAGTTCAGACTAACATGAAGATTGGAGGAAGAGCTCTTGCTCTGGAGATGTTCATTTTTCAGCTAATTCTCTGCCTGAGACATTTCAGCTGTTATCTGCATACGTCCCAGTGTTGTTTCTGCAATTTTACTGAAGCTATACTGGTGACAAGACCAGCCAGGCAGTCAGCGTTATCTGTGATCTGCTCCAATAAAAACTCTGGTGCAATTCATATGCAGTCTCTGATTGTTAAATTTTTAATTGTCAATTGGCGTCTATTGTGATGAACCTCTTCGAGTAACTTGTAGCCTCTCCTCGTTGCTGTTGAGTCGCCCCTCTCTTGGCGGCATCGCCATTGGACGCCATAGAAAAAGTTGGCAATGGACGGTGACTTTCCAACAGATCGGCGCGTCAGCCTTCCGTCACAGCTTCAGAGCACAAGCGGCATCACTGCATCAGTCGCCGGCGTTCTCCGTCGAGTGCTCGAGTCCACTCCACCCACCCACGCACCCAACTGATCAGCGCCTCCATCCATCAACATGGTGGCGGAAGAGAAGGTAAGCCCACACGTCATCCTCTTCCCTTTCCTGGCGCACGGCCACGTCCCCGCCTTCCTCCGCCTGGCCGACCTCCTCCGCGCGCGCCGCCCGGGGCTCGAGGTCACGCTCGTCTCCACCCCGCGCATCCTGGGCTCCCTCTCCCTCCCGCCGGCGTCCCCTCCCCTGCGCCTCCACGCGCTCCCCTTCTCGCCCGCCGACCACGGCCTGCCCCCGGGCGCCGACTCCCTGGCCGACATCCAGGTCCACCAGTTCATCACCTTCTTCCAGGCCTCCGAGTCGCTCCGCCCCGCGTTCGAGGAGTTCGTCTCGGGCATCGGTTCCCGTTCCCCGGTCTGCATCGTCTCCGACGCCTTCTTCGGGTGGACGGCCGACGTCGCGCGCGCGCGGGGCGCGCCCCACGTCGTGTTCCTCACTGGCGGCGCGTTCGGCAACGCCGTGTTCTTCTCCGTGTGGGAGCACCTCCCGCACGCCCGCACGGCCGCCGACGAGTTCCCGCTGCCGGACTTCCCGGGCGTCGTGCTCCAACGCACGCAGATCCCGAGGTACATGCTCCCCGCGACGGGGGCGGACCCCTGGACGGCCTTCTTCCGGCGCGTCATCGCCTTCTGCCGCAAGACCGACGCGGTCCTCGTCAACACCGTCCGGGAACTGGAACCCTCCGGCCTCGACATGCTCCGAAGAAGCCTCGGCGTCCAGCCGTGGCCGATCGGGCCGGTCCTCGCGGCGCCGGCCCCGTCGGACTCGCGGGACGACGCCGGCATCATCCGGTGGCTGGACGCGCACCCGCCGCGCTCGGTGCTGTACATATCCTTCGGGTCGCAGAACAGCATCAGCGCGGATCAGATGAGGGAGCTCGCGCTGGGGCTGGAGGCGAGCGGCCGCCGCTTCCTCTGGGCGCTCCGCCCGCCGCTGGGGTCCGACGCGAAGGGCGCGTTCAAGCCCGAGTGGCTCCCGGCCGGCTTCGAGGAGCGAGCGGCGCGGGCGAGCGCGGGGCTGCTGGTGCGCGGGTGGGCGCCGCAGGTGCGGATCCTGGCGCACCCGTCCACGAGCGCGTTCCTGACCCACTGCGGGTGGAACTCCGTCCTCGAGAGCCTCTCCCGCGGCGTGCCGCTGCTCGGGTGGCCGCTGGGCGCCGAGCAGTTCTTCAACGCGAAGCTCGTGGCCGAGTGGGGCGTCTGCGTGGAGGTGGCGAGGGGCAACTTGGAGAGCTCGGCGGTGGAGAAGGAGAATGTGGCGGAGGCCGTGCGGACGGTGATGGGGGAGAATGCGACGGGCGAGGAGATGAGGAGGAAGGCGGCGGCGATCGCGCGCGCCATGGCGGCCGCGTGGGAGGCGCCGGGCGGGTCGGCGGCGGAGAGCCTGGAAGGGTTCCTGAGGTGCGTCGAGGCGTCCATGCGCTGAGATGCCCCGCTTTGAGATTGGTGCGCACGTAACCGGCAGCTCTGTAACGTGCACTGTAACGTGCAAGCCGTGGGTAATTGTTGCGTCGGGTTTGGATGCGTCATGCGTAGCCGTGGAACTTCTCGTCATGCACGCGAAGTCTGAAGGCACCTGATGAGGCCTGCGAGAAATTCAGGAGGACATCAGCAGGTTACCATCCAAAACAGATGTGTGGTCTCTGATTTCTCGACTGCAGATAGGATTGCTTTCAGATGAACAGTGCGTGCAATGATGAATGATGTAGCCCACACTGGTAGTCAGGCTGAGGCACTCGTCCGTGAATGCCAGTCAATTTCGCAGGGGTTTCAGACCCAACATGCGATGTGGGAACTGGTGAATATATTCAGCAAACTCTCCATCTCCAAGCAGGGAAAGGAGGCGAGCCTTGATCCATTCCACTGTCCATCCGATCTGTAGCCAAAGATATGCTGCACTAAACTTTTCGTAGTCTAAAGAGAACCCCAGGACCCCTGGTTTCCTGTCCACAAACAAAGCCAGCGTGGAGATTTCGCTGAAAATGCGCAGAACGAACAGTGAGGCATACGAAGACTAACCGCGGTTGATGCTTCGGGGTCACGCCCTTCGCCTCTGTCAGTCGGACAGCGACACTGCGAGATTCACCACTCACCTCACTGTCCGACCTTTCCACGGACACGATTGAACCCGAAGAACTCGTTCCTAGCTTCCTATGGATGAAAAACATTCCGTAATCGAGGTCCGAGTGGCACGACGCACCGCGCGTCAGGATTGTAGGTAGCCCACTGGTAGCCCAGGTGATTTGGCGTCCACTCGTGAAGATGCCAGTCCAATACCAAAAAGGCAAAGGGGTTTCGGACTTTCAGTCTCCGCATTCGATGCGGATATCTTCACCGGATCCCGCCTAACCTAACTAATCTCTCTCAGGACATGGAGGAACACCTTTTTATCTTGATGCAGCCCATTGAGCCAAAGGTACGCTGCAACTCCCTTCCATAGTATAGTTCGGAAGAACCGAGATTCCCTGCTCAGGCACAAGATTTGCCGAAGCCGTGCAGAACGACATCGTTCCAGCTGATGCTTCAAGGTTACGCCCTCCGGACGACTACATTGCCAGCCACACAAATCGAATTTCTCCGACGATTTTTTTCCCGAAACACGCAGGAGAGCTACGGATCTCCTCAGCGATCACGCTAATTGCGGAGACGAGACGAAATTATACCTAGTAGTTTCCTATAAAAGCAGCTCGTGATCATCGAGATTCAATTCGAGTGGTATTTGATGCGCCTAGACCATGGCTACCTTAGCCTTTCATGATAGGTGGCGCACACAGCCGAAAGGCGGAGCTGAGGTTCCTTCGGAATTCCGATACGGCGAGTGGAAAGCTGTGCGGGGTTGGTTGGTGAGGCGGAGAGCACTACGTGCGCCATCGATCTATGCTAGTGCAGCAACTGGAACAAAAGTCTTTTGAGTGTTTATAGTAGCTCTTGAAAAATGAAAAACTAATAACCGTCCGCATTACAGACGGCTAACCAAGCAGGGGCGGAGCTAGGCTTGTTCATCGATGTCAGGTGACATCAATGACTATTTGCAAAATCAGTGAGGAATCACTGTTATGCACTGTTCATATTGTGAACTGACAACGTTATGTTATAGAGCTGATATCGGTGGCTTGGTCGGCTAGCTCCGCCCCTGTAACCAAGGGGAAAGAGAACTCAAAGTCATTGAACTACCCTCTTGGTGTCAGATTGCAGAGTGTTCATCCCAGCGCATCAGTGGTTCATGGCCGTTCAGGTACCAACTCGATGACTACAGAAAGTTCAGCGATGCTGCTGCGCAGTACGGAAACGAACTACTTCATGGGGCGAGACAGAGAGGATTGGTCTTTTGAGATTGCGAGTGAACGATTAGATCGGGTGCCTGTTGTTCGGACAGGATTAGCACAGCAGTATTCCAACTGAAAGCAGAACAGACCACCGGGCAGCCACCTTTTCTTATCCGGACCGGACGCCTCCTTTTCGGTGCAGCCATCGAACAATTAACAAGTAGTACCACAATTTGTCTGATACTAAAAACACAATCTTCTTTTCATATCCCACCTTATCATATTGTACCATTGCTAATGCCACTCATGATTCATCTTTTCTATTTTGAATGAATGAACGACCAGCAGCTCAGCTCCTCTTTCCAGTAAAGCTGCAGATCGGGCATGGCATCGCTTGGGACGTGGTAGAAATCTACCTATGCCTGAATACACTTAATACTGGTACCTGCACATCTGATCGTGTCTCGGAGCGGAACGGAGAAAAGGATCTCACTGGTTGCGTCCAGGGGACTTCTCTGTCGACGGTGTCGCATGTAGCAACTTTTCTGAAGATTCTGAACTCTGAAAGGCACCACGGGAGCAGCGACCATTCGGACAGCAGGGGCCGGCCATCCAGCAGAACGCGACCGCCGTAGACCGACCCCCCCGCATCCGTCCGCGGCTCGCCGTCACCCCCGCCGGACTCGCCGGTCTGTCGTGACCTCGTCCGACGACGACGCCGGAGCACAGACCAAAAGCGGGCGCCGCTCCGCGTCTCCGTCCACCGCCGCGCGCCCGGAGATCCGTGAGGCCAGGCGCGGCGCGGACGCCCGGTGCTGATGACTGCTGACCGGCGCGCGGGCCCGCGTGTCTCCCTCCGCTTGGAATTCATCGGCCCGGGCCGGGCCGGTGCACGCACGGCGGGCCGAGCCGTGGCGGGCGGTGGAGACGATGCGTGGCCGTGCGCTCGCGTCGCGTCTGTTACAGCTGGGTCGAGCTGGAGACCCACCCGTACGCGTACGTTGCTTGCTGAGCTCGTCCAAGGGTGGCTGCGTGCTGGCGGCGGCCCCCGTCGTTTCGTCGTCTGGGTACAAGGGGTTCTGGCGTACGCACCGGCGGCGCCGCACGGCACGGCGCGCGACGAGTAGTCAAGTTTCGCGTCAATGCAATGCAAGCTAGAATCCTGTGAGCAGTGAAAGACGCGGGGCGTAAAAGGCGTGTGTTGGTGCGTTTGGTGGGCGCCGGGGCGTTTTAACCGGATCACGCTTATTTGGTGCCGGGGCAGCATCAGTTTTTCCCTTTCTGCTCGAAAGACTATTCCACTAAAACATTCACTATTATTTGTTTATTTATTTGTATCGTTGTTTCCATCTCCACGTCGTTGCTGAAATCGACTTTCCGCCGCACGTACCGCTGTTTTGTTTGTCCGGTGAGACGCCCTTAAGATCAGCATCGCGTTTGAACTTTGCAGTCCACATTTTGTTTCAGAATTGATCGGCTTTCTACCACGCTGCTTGCG
The DNA here is from genome assembly GCF_002211085.1 of Panicum hallii. Taxonomy (NCBI): domain Eukaryota; kingdom Viridiplantae; phylum Streptophyta; class Magnoliopsida; order Poales; family Poaceae; genus Panicum; species Panicum hallii. The sequence goes on along the minus strand of NC_038048.1, from coordinate 39,016,002 downwards.
CAAATAGAAGTATAATAGAAACTATGCATATAGAAAAATTAAAACGAATAATAATTATAATTAAGACCAGAGGAAGTATTACCTATGGTATCGGTTCTAGCTATGACAATTCATCCGTTCGTCTTGGTTGAGGTTAAACCACGCATTAGCCACCAGTAAATAAGATGGACCATACGATATCGCCGCACTCTTTTTACTCATTGAAAGACCACCGACTCCAAATGAATACCATTTCTTTTTTTTTTCTACCTCAGCTCTCCCTGAAAGTGTCACGCTACTCCTGCCACGAACTCCTCCTGGTAAGCCGGATCAGAAAAATGGTATGACCAGAGCTAAACCAAGCGAGTTCAACCCCAACAGGAAGCAGAGTCGAAAATTCAAAAGTTCAGAACGCCCAATGCCCAAGAAACCCGTCACCAACGAACGGCCGAGTCCACGGCCCAGCCCAAGAAAGCCCGAACCCACGCCGTCTCGCCTGCGCCCCTCACGCCATCCCCGCCGCTGCTGCGCCGCACCACCACACGACACCAACCTGAGAAACGCCGTCCCCATAAACTCTCGCCCCCCACGGCACGGAACTTTCCCCATTCCTCCCCAAGTCCATCCCTTCCCTTCCCAGATCGGCAGATCCGCCCGCACCTACCCCCCGCGCGCGGCGCGCCTCCCGGATGGCCACCGTCTCCCCCGCCCGCCCCGGGCCGCCGTAGCATGGGCCTCACCCCCTCCTACCTCTCCAAATCCAGCACCAACTCCCCGCCGCGCCGCAGCAGGTCGCTCTCCCCGATGGCGCCGCCGCCGCAGCCGCGCGCGACCGTGCCCGTGCAGGTCGCCGCGGGGGGCAGCGGCAGCTCCTCCTCCTCCTCCTCCTGCCTGTTCGCCCCGCCCGCGCGGGACTACACGCAGGACCTGCCCGACGAGATCCTCGCGCTCGTCTTCGCGTCGCTCTCGCCCGCCGACCGCAGCGCCTGCTCCCTCGCCTGCGCGCGCTGGAAGGAGGTCGACGCCGCCACGCGTCACCGCCTCTCCCTCGACGCGCGGGCCGGGCTGGGCCACGCCGCGCCCGCGCTCTTCGCGCGGTTCGCGGCAGTCACCAAGCTCGCGCTCCGCAGCGCGCGGGGCTCCGGCGCCGACAGCCTCGCCGACGACGCCGCCGCGGCGGTCGCCGCCGCGCTGCCCTCGGACCGCCTCGCCAGGCTGAAGCTCCGCGGGCTGCGGCAGCTGTCTGACACCGGGCTGTCCTCGCTCGCCGCCGCCGCGCCGGCTCTCCGCAAGCTCTCTGTTGCTTCCTGCACCTTCGGGCCCAAGGCTTTCGTCGCCGTGCTTCAGGCCTGCCCACTCCTCGAGGACCTCTCCGTCAAGCGCCTCCGCGGCCTACCAGACACGGCCGGTGCCGCTAGTGCCATTACCGAGGAGATCGAATTTCCACAGGCGTTATCCCTGCGTTCAGTTTGCCTGAAGGATCTATACAGCGCCCTGTGCTTTGTGCCGCTTGTGGCGTCCTCGCCGAACCTCCGCACGCTCAAGATATTGCGGTGCTCCGGCGCCTGGGACCTGCCATTGGAGGTCATCACTGCGCGTGCTTCTGGTCTTGTTGAGCTTCACCTTGAGAAGCTCCAGGTGGGTGACCGTGGCCTTGCTGCGCTCTCGGCCTGCAGAAATCTGGAGGTGCTGTTCCTTGTCAAGACCCCTGAGTGCACTGACTCGGGCATCATCAGTGTTGCTGAGAAGTGCTACAAACTCCGCAAACTGCATATTGATGGATGGCGCACAAACCGAATTGGGGATTTCGGACTCATGGCTGTGGCACGAGGATGTCCGGACCTGCAGGAGCTCGTCTTGATTGGGGTCAACCCCACTGTGTTGAGCCTCCGGATGCTTGGTGAGCACTGTCGTGCGCTGGAGCGGCTTGCGCTTTGTGGGTGTGAAACTGTAGGGGATGCGGAGATCATTTGCCTGGCTGAGCGATGTGCTGCGCTCAAGAAGCTCTGCATCAAGGGATGCCCGGTGTCAGATCGTGGGATGGAAGCACTGAATGGGGGCTGCCCTAGTTTAGTCAAGGTGAAGCTGAAGAGATGCCGTGGAGTGTCCTATGAGTGCGTCGAGAGTCTGAAGGTTACCAGGGGGGGATCATTTTCGATCACCTTGGATATTGTGTTGGAGCATGATGCTGGGAGTGCCAGTGAAAATGGTGTCCAGGAGACAGGCCAGGCACAAATCACCGAGCTGACCGATCAGATGGCTGGCATGGACCTTCCAACCAATGCTGCTGGCGCACAATCATCGACACATAGCAGGATGAGGAGTGTCTGGTCAGCAGTCCGGCGTAGGTTTGGCAACCCTCAACCACAGTGATATGAGATGGCAATTGTATGAACTGTTGTTATCCTTTCCCATTTTCTAATCACATATTATGTTTCCTAAACTTATCACATTGCCTGGCCAGTCCGTGCGAGATAACCGTCTATGGATGTTTCTTCGGGTTGTTTTTATTGGCTAATTGCATCAACGTTAGGGTTTTGCATACCCATTAACTTAAATTTGCTCCTGTTGCTTTGTTAATTGTGGTATGTTTCTACACATATCTAGTTCAATTGTTTTCTTTCTTTTCTTTCATTTTACTGCTGGGGGTTTGAGGAATCTTGTGCCATGATTCCCATAAATACCATCAGGATGAAACTTGTAGGTATAGTTAGCTGTGGATGGGCAACTACATCGGTAACAGTATATTTTTTATTTCTTTGCTAGGTTTGAAGTATATTTGAATTTGTCTTTGTCGTTTTCTATGGGCAGACAATTCTCTTCGGTAGCCCAGTTTCACGGTATTCCAATGAAACAATGCCTTGATTCCCATAAATACCATCGGTATGAAACTTGTAGGTATAGTTAGCTGTGGATGGGCAACTACATCGGTAGCAGTATATTGTTTGTTTCTTTGCTAGGTTTGAAGTATATTTGAATTTGTCTTTGTTGTTTTCTATGGGCAGACAATTCTCTTCGATAGCCCAGTTTCACAGTATTCCAGTGAAACAATGTATGCAAACAAAATCCATAGTGCATATATTAAAGCCAATTGCTGCATTTTGGTGTTACTCTTGGATAACGATGTCCTGGGTTTTTTTTTAAGATGTTCTAGTTGTTGCTTGTAAGTTTAACTAGCTGTGGTGGTTGTTATGACGATAGTGAATGATACCAAAATAAATAACTAGCATGCGTGCATTTTTGGTTGTTCAGATACTTGAGGCTTGTGTATACAACACTTGAAGTTTAATTTGTAGTCGTAATGTTTTATAGTGCTAGGTTTATATTGTAAGGTATATCTGGTTTGAGTTGCTTATGGGTGTTGGTGTTGGCTTATACCAGATGCAACAGTTCGTCACTTCATATATATTGTTCCATTCTTCAATGAACATGAGATTTGGTGCACCATTCTATTTGTCAGTGGGGTGTCTTTATCATTAAATGTTGTATTTGTTGGCAAAAGCCGGTGGTTAAAAAGAAATTGAGGTACTTTTGCCCATTTCAGCTCCTCACCTAAATAAAAGCGAGGTTTTCTTGCTGTACTTTTGTCTAGGCGTCGGGCCATAGAGAACAACGACCTGGTGCTGTCAAGAGAAGGTGCGGTGTTGGGAATGTGTCAGCTTGCGTTGGTGTTGCCAGTTTACTCAAGCTGCCTCATAGAATTCGGGAGCAAGGACTTGTCTTGTAGTCTATGTTGTAGTCTTGTATCCTCTGTTCCCTCGCTAGTAGGATACCGCAGTATTTGACCGATAACTTATGGAGTTCTGCCAAAACATTTATTCAAACATCAGACTCAGTACTAAACTGTAAAGGGATCGGAAAGAAGTCTCACTAGGATATAATCGGTCACTGCTGTATGCTGAGTAGCTGGTCAAACTAGGACATCATGTTAAATATAGTTAACGCACAAAGACTTGTCGTATACTCCTAAGAACAATGCAACAGGTTAACACGCCTCGCCCGGTCATGCTCTGCGCAACTCCAATCCGTGGGAACCTGGCCGGCTGCTCTGCCCGCTGCTGGAGCGCTGGTGCCGGCGGACGTGCTTGCCGTCGGGGTGTCTCGTCCGGTACCCAGGCCAGAAAGATGCCCTGGGCGCCATTTAAACCCAAAACGTGAAGCCTGTCGGGTTCCTGTCCATTTCTCCGTCCCTGCGCCGTGCTCTCGCCTCGGATGCTCTACTTTGGCGCGGAAAATGGGGGAGGAGCCGCCTGCGTCCGCTCAAGCTTTTGTCACCAATGCATTGATGGTTCTGCGCCGAGGAAATGATCTTGCCAGTTGCCATGCCAGTGCCACCACTCGTGGGACACGAATGCATTGATGGCCTTTGGGCACTGAGCGCTGCATGGTCTCGTCAGGTCAGGTGTCAAACGCTGTCTGCGCGTGAGCATCTTTCCGCGCACCCGTTTCAATCCAATCCGTTGCTACGGCTCTGCCCCAGCTTATCATGATCGAGTCAGAGCTAAAAACGCGCGCAAAAAGCTGTGTTTGGTGGTGGGTGGGTGGACCAGGAAGGGCCGGTGGGCCACTGCCCAAAGCATGCACAGTTCAGTGCGAGCCAAGACGTTGGATTGCTCTCTTCTGTTCAGCTGAAAGTCCCTCGTTCAACGCCCTTGTTTGTCGTGTCGACGGGATATTTTCTCCCTCGTGATATTTTGTACGCGCATGCAATGGGGCTTTCGTTGAAAACTCGCTGGGGCGGTGGCGTGGTCTGTGGTGGATCTGGTGGTAATTGCGAGGTCGACATGGTATCCGCATCTTCCCTTAGTCGGTTAATGATAAGATTTTTTTTATGTGATCTCTCTAAACTTTAGATCCCAGAAAACGAACACACCCAATGTTGCTTTGCTTCACGATGGCGCCTCTGCAGCAGACGATCTTTCAAGAAACGCGTGGCATGCGGTACTCTTCCGACTGCCCGCTCCTCCGGCCTTGTTCGCCTCCAACAGCCTTGGCGAAATCACCGGCTGAGGTGGCGCTCATAGGAAGTAGAGAAAATAAGAGCTGCTCCCAGCACTTTTTGATCTCTCTGTCTCCTCTCTCATCGCTTCGACAAAAGAGCCATGCGCTAGCGGTGAGTTAAGAGCTAGCGCAGCCTTTTTTGCAGTTCCTCTCTCCGCCACCTCAGCTTCAACCAGCAACATCGTCGCTCGTTGGAGGAGGTCTTACTAGGACTTCTGCTGTGCAGCTGTGCTTGGAAGAGAGCGGGAGAGATTGCTCTTACTCTTACCAGCTGAATGCTTCCCTAATCTTAGCGGTGCACACAGGGCCCACGGCCCAGCCCATATGCAAATGCCAGCTCAATCCGTCTTCGCGTTCGGCCCGCTAGAGCAGAATCCCCATTTCATCGCCCAAAGCTGCTGGTGCGCCAACCAAAGCTAACCGGGTCAAACGAGAGTTTTTTTTGAAAAAGGGTTAAAGAAAAATTAAAATTCGAAAAAGGGGTGCCGGCTTGGAATATTTCGAAAAATGGGTGCCTCCCGCCCAATGAAAGGGCGGGACGACGCATCCCGCCCATCCAACGGGCGGGGGGTCGGCGGGGGGAGGAAAACTTTTTCGCAGGGGCCTCTTCGCGAAAGTTACGCAACATCCCGCCGTTCCAACAGGCGGGGTGTCTTCCGAGGGGCCTCCCGCCCGTTGGGAGGGCGGGACGTTCCGCTGAGGGCATCCGCCCCCCCAACGGGCGGGAGGTCCCTACGAGGGGCAACCCGCTCTTCCAACGGGCGGAATGTCCCCCCCCAACTATTTAAGCCCCCACCCACCCCCTAATTCTCATAAAATTCATTAAAAATCAACAAAAAAGAAAAGGAGGAGAGGAGAGAAGAGGAAGAGAGGAGAGGAAGCGGCGAAGCCCTGTCCATACGTTGGTTTGGAGGTATTATAATCGTATAATTATTAATTATTTTTACGAATATTTGTTAGGATAGTTACACGTAGAATTTAGTATTTTCAATAGCTTTTAGAAATATTTGTTAGGATAGTTCTATTTTAAATAGTTTTGAGTATTTTTAATAGTTTTTAGATATATTTCTTGGGGTAGTTATATTTTGAATAGTTTTTATAATTGCAGTAGTTTTTAGATATATTTTTTAGGGTAGTTATATTTTGAATAGGTTTCAGTATTTTGAATAGCTTTTAGAAATATTTCTTAGGGTAGTTCTGTTATAAATAGTTTTTAGTATTTTCAATTGTTTTTAGATATATTTCTTAGGGTAGTTATATTTTGAATAGTTTTTATAATTGCAGTAGTTTTTAGACATATTTTTTAGGCTAGTTATATTTCGAATAGGTTTCAGTATTTTGAATAGCTTTTAGAAATATTTCTTAGGGTAGTTTTGTTATAAATAGTTTTTAGTATTTTCAATTATTTTTAGATATATTTCTTAGGGTAGTTATATTTTGAATAGTTTTTATAATTGCAGTCGTTTTTAGACATATTTTTTAGGGTAGTTATATTTCGAATAGGTTTCGGTATTTTGAATAGCTTTTAGAAATATTTGTTAGGTTAGTTCTATTATAAATAGTTTTTAGTATTTTCAATTATTTGTAGGAATATGTCTTACGGTACTTATATCTTTCATGCAGATATGGCGCAGACACCAAAGCTCCTTGACGCGCACATCGACGAACGGCACAGGTCGTACCTGGCAGCGGTGGAGGGGCAGGAGCTTCACGAGTTGCGCCCTCATGTAGCAAAGGAGTTGTTGCACTTGGACGGCCGCTGGCTTGACAGGTGATACTTTATATTTTTTTACGAAACTAATGTATAGCTTGTACGATAATTGTAACCACAATGCAAAATATACAGGTTACGTGAGTCTGGTTTGCTGCCACTCGCACGTATGCTTCAGGCCGGCGACGGCCAAGACGGTGGCGCCAAGAAGCGGATGCAGCTGGACCGCTCTCTACTTGCAGCGTTGGCGGACAGGTGGCGTCCGGAGACGCACACGTTCCGCTTGCCGTGCGGGGAGATGGCCCTCACGTTGCAGGACGTATCGTACCTGCTCGGGCTTCCCATTGCGGGTGAAGCTTTTGGCCCGGTTGCCGTGCCACCTTTCTGGAGGGCAGAGCTGCAGGAGCGGTTTGCTCCAGCGAACCCGCCACTTGTTGTGAACGTACCTGATTTGCCCGGCCCCGCCAAGAGTTGGGTAATACAATTTAGGGTATGTTCAGTTATTTTTTATTTAATTTAATTGAATCATATGTGAGTACCTTTAAGTTTTGAATAAATATATTACAGGCTCAGGATCTGCACCCTCTGGCTGGGCAGTACGAGGTGTCACGATACCTGGAGGCATATCTGTTGTGGTTGTTCGGCTGGACTCTTTTCTGCAACTCTAGCGGCAATTATGTGGACAAGGTGCTCATGCAATACGCGCGCGCGATTGCGGATGCGGAGCCGGGCCAGGTACCTAGGTGGAGCTGTGGATCGGCAGTGCTTGCTGCTACGTACCGAGGCCTTTGCCAGGCCTGTTTGAAGACGGAGAGGACCGCTGTCATCACAGGCTGCCCACTTCTGCTGCAGCTATGGTCGTACGAGCGATTCGCCATAGCATGTCCCCTAATCAGCGAGGAGCCTTATCCGCCCGAGATGTATAGGATGTGGGACGAGGATAGCCCCATGATGGGTTCGCTTTGGACCGATCGACGGGTAAGTTCTTTTAAGCTCTTTAATTTACTGTTGTACATTTCTGTATATGAGGAGTACCGATGCAGTTGTGTAATTTTTGCAGATGAGCTGGGCACATCGGCAGGTCCGAAAAGCATACCCTCAGTTCGTGTCCGAATTTGATCGGATACGGCCACATGATGTCATCTGGACACTGTACACCACTGCGACTATCCAGACACGTGCGCCGCATGGGTTGTCTTCCCTCTGCACGCGTGACGAGGAGTACTGGCTGACAAAGGTGAACCTAGTGTTCGATATTCTCGTCGAGTCGTACTGCGTCGAGCGTGTGATGAGGGAGTTCGGGCGACGACAGCACTTTTCTCTCCTACCTCGAGCATTCCAGGCCGTGCCGCGCAACGTACAGGAGTAAGTTTGTGATAACTCGTTTTGTATTAATTATATATTCGTTATCATAAAGCAATGTTGTCTTTGAAATGTTTGCAACAGACATTCGCGCAGGGGATATCATGCCAACGAGGTCAACTGGATCGTCAAGATGCAGGAGTACGTAGAAGGGTGGCTTGACGCACGTGAGGATGTGTGGGACGAGGGGCAGCCACACACAGAGGCGTCATACGCCGCATACCTCCGCTGGTACCTTCTTCGCACGCGTCCGTACGTCAGTCTTTCACGCATTGATGACGCGGAGCATCAGCACCAGCCGACCATCTCGGACACGTATCCCTCGTACCGTGATCAGGAGCACCGTGGCGCGGTACGTCTTTCGCAACTTGAATTATTTAATCTTTTTTTATAAAAGATCGATAACAATATTACTCTGCATCACATTACGTATGCAGATTGATCTGATCAACTACGCGGAGGTCGAAGCTACATCTGAGATCACGTTGCTTGAACGTGGAGTACGTGTACCGGAGTCACGGTACAAGGACACCTTGCGTAAGATTCAAGATAACTTGACGCGAGCGTTACGTGCACTGACGTGTCGCGGCAGAGACGACGTGGGGGCCTCTAGTTCATCTCATGCGTCGGCCCATGTGTACACAGATGGCCCGTCGACCTCTGCAGCACCGCATGCAGCGTCCAGCGGTACTGCCGCTAGTTCAAGCTGTAAGTCCTTTATAATTGCCATTTCGATCACCTTTGATTTACATTACTAATTTCGTTTATTTTTATAGTCATGCACTCGACGGCAATGGGACCTCCTCCTGCAAGAATGGAGCCTCAGACGTTTGGCGCGTATGCTCCAGGAACGTCTCTCCCGTCAAGTTCGATGCCAGCTGCACCGTACTCTCAGGGCTACGCTCAGCATGCATGGTCGGCAGGAGCTCCTGCGTACGGTGCTCCATTCGGTGTGCCGGAGTGGGACGACTGGGAGGGCGGCTCCGCCACTTGGTCAGAGCTGGTGGGCGGCGGCGCTGAGCCTGACATCATTGGTCCATCCCAGACGTATGACGCTCCAGGTGCATAGTTCCAGGATGACCCCTTCACGACTGCACCTCCTCCTCGTCGTCCTCACCATGCTCCAGATGCATTTACGTACTCGGAGGATCACATACGCCGACGGGCTAGGACTAGGGGGGAGGACCAAGAGAGCGCGAGGTCTGGGACATGCGGGGTAGATACTCCTGATTCGGTCGATTTTTTATATTTAAACTGTTTTTGTATGATACTAAAGATTGATATATCGTAGTATCGTAATATTTGGATTCTACGTTGCAAAACGTTATCGTTTAACATATTCATACGAGTTTTAGATAGAGCAATCTTCCTCGTAAAATTGAATTAAATTTTTAAATGTATACAAAAGAGTATGGCGAATCAATATTGTATTTGAAAATAGTCTGAATTTCAAATAGATTATAAATCATAAATTCCAACAGAAAATAACAAAAAAAATAGAGTCAACATCCGCCCACTGGCCGGGCGGGATGCTTCCCGCCCTCTGATCGGGCGGGATCCCTGCCTCAGGGACCTCTTCGCGAATAAAAAACTTTCTTATTCGCGTTTCTTATTCGCGAAGGGGCCCTCGGGAGGGGCCTGCAAAAAACTTTTTGGAACATCCCGCCCTCTGGTTGGGCGGGATGTCCCCTCCCGCCCGATCAACGGGCGGGAGCTCCCATTTTTCGAAATATTCCAAGCCGGCACCCCTTTTTCGAATTTTAGTTTTTTTAACTTTTTTTTAAAAAACTCGTCAAACGAGCCATAAACGGAGGATTTTAAAGCCCACATGGAACACGCGACCACCAGCTGCTGAAATCTGGACGAGCCGATCCCGGGAGCAGGAGGAAATTATGATCCAGCCTCCGGCCAGCCTGGCGGCGCTCGTGCCAAGTCACGGCACGCAGGACCCCGCACCACTGAGGCAGTGATCACTGATGAGCCTGCCTGGCCAACGTGCTGGCTGGTGGCGGCGGTCGCAGCGTCGTCCTCCCCCGCGGCGTGTAGGAGTAGGATACGATCCAGGTCCAGGCTCGGCTCGTCGTCGGCCGCGTGGATTCAGCGGCAGGGGAGGGCGTCGTGCGCCCCACTACTGCTTCGAATGGCCCCGGTGCTCCCGGATCCCGACACACGCACGCCCCATGCCGCAATGGCTAGGAATCAGCGAGCATCCGATTCCGCTCTACCCGCGCAGAAAGCTTCGCTTTTTTGTTTGGCGGATCATGCATTCTTGTTGACAGCAAGACGACGACGATCGAGGAGGTTGTTCGCGTAGAGGATGCGAGGAAGAAGAACGCAGGCGTAACGACTAACGAAGGGGCCATCAGAAAATTCAGAAGGTTCTTTCTTGCGTCAACGTTGCGCGTGGCTTCTGAGACGTAATAGTAGCACGCTGAGATAATTGGTTGGAAAGACAAATCCATTTCTCGTGTTTGTTTACACGCTCAAGTCGGAGTATTTTTAGAATAGACGCAACGGGAGACACAGACTTGCACACATCCACATCCGGATCACCATCAGCACATCATTGCCTTGCCGTGCGCCCTCGCCCCGCTCGCTCCGTCCCGGGCCCAGCACCAGCCAAACTTGGCGGCCACGCGACGAGACGAGACGCCGCACGGCCACACCCCTACGGCCAGCCGACCCGACCCGAGCCTCCCCGTCCCGCCGCCACCGATGGTCGCCGTCTTCAACAAGGACGTGCTGAGCTGGTACCTCATCACCATCAAGCTCAGGGAGGCCGTCGACGCCAACCTCCAGAAATCCCCGGCGCAGGAGCAGCAGCGGGCGCGGGGCCTGCCGCTGCCGCTCACGAACGGCGCCGCGCCACCGCCGCCGCCGCCGCCGCTCCAGCGCCAGCCGGAGCAGGACCGGGCGCAGTCCCCGGCGCACAGCCCCAAGCCGCAGGACTCGGAATGGGTGATCGCCATCCGCGGGAAGCTGGCGCAGGCGCGCGCCGAGGAGGCGGCGTGCCCCTGGGCGCGCCTCTCCGTGTACCGCGTTCCCAGGTGCCTCCGCGACGGCGACGAGCGCGCCTACACGCCGCAGGTGGTCTCCGTCGGCCCGCTCCACCACGGCCGGCGCCGCCTGCGGGAGATGGACCGCCACAAGTGGCGCGCGCTGCACCACGTGCTCAAGCGCACGGGCCACGACATCACGGCGTACCTCGGCGCCGTGCGGGCGCTGGAGGACCGGGTGCGCGCCTGCTACGAGGGCCGCGCCGCCGGGATGGGGAGCAATGAGCTCGCCGAGTGCCTCGTCCTGGACGGGACCTTCGTGCTGGAGCTCTTCCGCGGCGCGCTGGACGGCGGGAAGGGGTTCGTCGACGACCTGGGGTACTCGCGGCACGACCCCATCTTCGCCATGCGCGGCGCGATGCACGCCGTGCGCAACGACATGATCCTGCTCGAGAACCAGATCCCGCTCTTCGTGCTCGACCTCCTGCTCGGGATCCAGCTCGGCCACCCAGAGCAGACCGGCGCCGTCGCCAGCCTGGCCGTGCGGTTCTTCGACCCGCTCATGCCCACCGACGCGCCGCTGCTCCGCAAGGACCGGTCCAAGCTGGAGTCGTCCGTCGGCGCCGAGGCCGCGGCGGCGTTCGACCCGCTGTCCGACCCCATGCTCCACTGCCTCGACGTGTTCCGGCGCAGCCTCCTGCGCGCCGGCCTGCAGCCCATGCCGCCTCCCCCCGCGCGGCTGTGGCTCAAGAAGTGGTCCGGCCTGCGCCGCGTGGCCGACAAGCGGCGGCAGCAGTTCGTGCACTGCGTGTCGGAGCTCCGGGAGGCCGGCATCCGGTGCCGGCGGCGCAACACGGACCGGTTCTGGGACATCAAGTTCGACAACGGCGTGCTCCAGATCCCGCGGATCCTCATCCACGACGGCACCAAGTCGCTGTTCCTGAACCTGATCGCGTTCGAGCAGTGCCACATGGACATCGCCACCCCGGGCGGCAACAACATCACCTCCTATGCCATCTTCATGGACAACCTCATCAACTCGGCGGAGGACGTCAAGTACCTGCACGACCGCGGCATCATCGAGCACTGGCTCGGCAGCGACGCTGAGGTGGCCGACCTCTTCAACCGCCTCTGCGACGAGGTGGTGTTCGACATCAACGACAGCTACCTCTCCGGGCTGTCGGACCAGGTGAACAGGTACTACGAGTACAAGTGGAGCACGTGGGTGGCCAGCCTGAAGCACAACTACTTTAGCAACCCGTGGACGATCGTGTCCGTCGTCGCTGCTGTGTTCCTGCTCCTGCTCACCACCATGCAGACCTTCTACAGCGCCTACAGCTACTACCGGCCGCCCCATTGATCGCCGGGCATCATGGTCCTTTAAAAACTGGCCCAAAATTTGATCTTTTCCGTACTGGCGCCCCGCAACCTTTGAATTGCTAGTTTGCTGATTCGGTCGAGTGAGGCGAAGTAACAGATTTCTTGCCTTTTGATTTGTGTTTTGGTTTTGGTTATTTATCAGGGAAGATTTCTTACATTTGAGTTGTGGGAGAGGCATTTGACCAGCAATTTTTTTTGTCAATATATAATTTGATCTTGTATTGCGTATGTAAAGGATTTGGATAAGGATAAATAACACATATTGAGGACTAGAAAGTTTCATGCCCACCTCTTTTTAGGGTATCAGTAGTGCGTGAAATAAAGGAGGTCTTAAGGTCTTTGAGGTCGACCTCATACATAGTGGAGCCGGTCTTAGAAGGGGATCCTAACAGAAAAGTTTGAGGCCGGCCTCAAGTTTGAGATCCGACCTTAACGAATAAAAAATTCAGAGAGCACGAACGGGGAGGAGGCGGCGCCCGAGAATGACCGAAGATCCAGGCAAGTAGCAAGACCTGCTGTCCTCGTCGGCTGGTGACCTGCAGCCAAACCACCGGAGTTGCGCCTGCGCGCCACCGATGCCCTGCGTTGCTCCACCGCAAGAGACCCCACCTGCGCGTGTGGACGCCGTTCGGGGCGCGGCCTTGCGCGGGCGGAACGGAGCTAGGGAAGAGAGCCAATAGGCTCTGTGTGGAGGCGTGGTCGCCTGGCTGGTATCCGGCGGCGCAGCGCCGGAGTAGAACTAGACGGGCAGCGGCAGCGGGCTTGGCGTGGAGGCGCGGCTGGCCACCAGCGACGACCCACAGAGGCGCGGTGCCGGAGTAGAACTAGGAGGGCAGCGGCAGCAAGCTTGGCATGGAGCGTGGCTGGCCGCCGGCGACGAGGCGTGGCCGTGAGGAGATGGAGGCCCCAGCGCTGGGAACGGGAGCTCCAATCTGCGGCGGCGCAGGAGGCAGAAAAGCGAGGCACAGGAAGATGCGACGTGGAAGAATGGATGAGTTTCTTTTTCCTTTTTTAATATAGAAAGTGTTGCGACCTGAGTATAGCAGAGTCAATTAACGTATCACAAGCTGTTTTGGAGGCCCGCGAGAGACGCTTGCCAGTCCACCGCAGCGCAGCCGCCGCGGAATGATCCAGGGAGTCGGGCAGTCGGCCGACGGGGCGAGCCGCGCCGCCGATGAGTCCCCGTCCTTTCTCCGCCCGCCGGCTCCCGAGTATCCGCGCCGGAGGGGTGCGTTTGGTCGGTCCACTGCGAAGAGCGTTTTTGTGGCCGCGCCATTTGAGCGGTTCATGGTGATCCAGTTTTTTTTTTGTATTCAGTAGCCGGAGCTTGGCGTTGGGCAGTAGCAAATCTTGGTGCTGATTCATTTATTTGGAGGGCAGTTTCAGACGTCTTTGTCAATGGGATGATTCTTCCTTCGGTCCATCATGCTAGATTTAAGTGGAAAGCAGAGGTTGTTTGGATCCACGGACTAACTGTAATCCCCGATCATATCGGATATTTGCATGCTATAATTAGAGGACTAAATATAAGTTAACTATAAAACTAATTGTATAAATAAAGATTAATTTATAAGATGAATTTATTAAACTTAATCAATTTCACACCGAAAGCACGACATCGCAAAATCATCAACTAATTAGATTTAATAGATTCGTCTCGCGAATTAATCTCTATTTATGTAATTGTAATTGGTTTTATAATCAGCTTATATTTAATACTTTTAATTAGTGTCAAACATCTAATACGACGGAATTAAAAATTAAAAATTAGTTCGGTCCCTAACTACGCTTCTGACAATGCCTTTTTTGAAATCGATTGTTTGGTCTTAGGTAGGTATTGAACAAAGCAAATGCTTGCTCACCTGAAGAATGAAACATTCCATCAGAACAACCCACGTTTTCTTCAGTTGCCTAGCGATGTACAGGAAGTGTGGACTCATCTTTGACAAACGTGACGGTCCTCTTGTAGTATTTCAGAGCCGTGAAAGATTTTTCAGTCGTCGATGTATGGTGTTGGGGCAGCATCAGTTTTCCCCTTCCTCCTCGAAAGATTATTTTACTAAAACATTCATTATTTTAAAATCTTTTATTTATTTATTTATTTATTTATCGTAGCTGAAATCGATTTCTGTCACGCGCGCCGCTGCTTGTCCCGAGACGCCTGTTCGCGTTTGAACTTTGAAGTCCAACATTTGTTTCAGAATTGACCGGCTGCATTAGCCACCAATAATACCATCGCATTTAGAAACCACTGACTCCAAATGAATGTGATTTCTTTATTTCTGCACCCCAGCCTCCCGGACAGTGTCACGCTACCTCTTCTGCCCCCAGGAACACGAAGCCACGAACACGTTCCGGTAAGGTCAGAAAAATAGTGCGGCCAAGAGCTAACCAATTGCAACCCCAGTGGCCAGTAGGCCGCATACCATCGGGGCAAGTCGGAAATTCAAAAAAATCAACGAATGCCCAATGCCCAAAACCCGTCAACAACGGACGGCCGAGTCGGCGGCCCAGCCCAAAAAGGCCCAAACCCACGCCGTCTCCCCTGCGCCCCCATGCCATTTCCTGATGATACACTTTCCCCATTCCTCCCAATAGTCCCATACCTTCCCTTCCCAGACCGGCAGATCCGCCCGCACCTACCCCGCGCGCGGCGCGCCTCCTGGATGGCCACCGTCTTCCCCGCCCGCCCCGGGGCGCCGTAGCATGGGCCTGTCCCCCCCCCCCTCCCTCTCCAAATCCAGCACCAACTCCCCGCCGCGCCGCAGCAGGTCGCTCTCCCCGATGACGCTGCCGCCGCAGCCGCGGGCGACCGTGCCCGTGCAGGTCGCCGCGGGGGGCAGCGGCAGCTCCTCCTCCTCCTCCCCGTTCGCCCCGCCCGCGCGGGACTACACGCAGGACCTGCCCGACGACATCCTCGCGCTCGTCTTCGCGTCGCTCTCGCCAATTGACCGCAGCGCCTGCTCCCTCGCCTGCGCGCGCTGGAAGGAGGTCGACGCCGCCACGCGCCACCGCCTCTCCCTCGACGCGCGGGCCGGGCTGGGCCACGCCGCGCCCGCCCTGTTCGTGCGGTTCGCGGCCGTCATCAAGCTCGCGCTCCGCAGCTCGCGGGGCACTGGCGCGGACAGCGTCGCCGACGACGGCGCCGCGGCGGTCGCCGCCGCGCTGCCTTCGGACCGCCTCGCCAGGCTCAAGCTCCGCGGACTGAGGAAGCTGTCTGACACCGGGCTCTCCTCGCTCGCCGCAGCTGCGCCGGCGCTCCGGAAGCTCTCTGTTGCGTCTTGCACCTTCGGGCCCAAGGCCTTCGTCGCCGTGCTTCAGGCTTGCCCACTCCTTGAAGACCTCTCCGTGAAGCGCCTTCGCGGCCTCCCAGACACGGCCGGTGCCGCTACTTCCATTACTGAGGAGATTAAATTTCCACAGGCGTTATCCCTCCGTTCGGTTTGCCTGAAGGACCTATACAGCGCCCTGTGCTTTGTGCCGCTTGTGGCATCCTCGCCAAACCTCCGCTCGCTCAAGATACTGCGGTGCTCCGGCACCTGGGACCTGCCACTGGAGGTCATCACTGCGCACGCTCCTGGTCTTGTTGAGCTTCACCTTGAGAAGCTCCAGGTGGGCGACCGTGGCCTCGCTGCGCTCTCGGCCTGCAGAAATCTGGAGGTGCTGTTCCTTGTCAAGACCCCTGAGTGCACTGACTTGGGCATCATCAGTGTTGCCGAGAAGTGCCACAAACTCCGGAAACTGCATATTGATGGATGGCGCACAAACCGAATTGGGGATTTCGGCCTCATGGCTGTGGCACAAGGATGTCTGGACCTGCAGGAGCTCGTCTTGATTGGGGTCAACCCCACTGTGTCGAGCCTCCGTATGCTTGGTGAGCACTGTCGTACGTTGGAGCGGCTCGCGTTTTGTGCGTGCGAAACTGTGGGGGATTCCGAGATCATTTGCTTGGCTGAGCGATATGCTGCGCTCAAGAAGCTCTGCATCAAGGGATGCCCGGTGTCAGATCGTGGGATGGAAGCGCTGAATGGGGGCTGCCCCAGTTTAGTTAAGGTGAAGCTGAAGAGATGCCGTGGAGTATCCTATGAGTGCATTGAGAATCTGAAGGTTACCAGGGGGGATTCATTTTCTATCAGCTTGGATATTGTGTTGGAGCATGATGCTGGGAGTGCTAGTGAAAATGGTGTCCACGAGACAGGCGAGGCACAAACCACTGAGCTGTCCGATCAGATAGCTAGCATGGACCTTCCTACCAATGCTGCTGGTTCACAATCATCGACGCATACTATTAACAGGTTTAGGAGTGTCGTGTCAGCGATCCGGCGTAGGTTTTGCAACACTCAACCACAGTGATATGAGATGGCAATTTCATGAACTGTTGATATCCCTTCCCATTATCTAATCACATATTCATGTTTCCTAAACTTATCACATTGCCTGGCCAGTTCGTGCAAGATAACCGTCTATGGATGTTTGTTCATGTTGTTTTATGGGCTAATTGCATCAACGTTAGGGTTTTGCATGCCTGTTACATAAATTTGCTCTTGTTGCTTTGTTAATTGTGATGTGTTTCTATACATATCTAGGTCAATCGTTTTCTTTCTTTTCTTTAATTTTACTGCTGAGGGTTTAAGGAATCTTGTGCCACGATTCCCATAAATACCATCGGTATGAAACTTGTAGATATAATTATGTCCGACTGCATCGTTAGCAGTATATTGTTTGTTTCTTTGCTAGATTTTATGGATATTTGAATTTGTCTTTGTCGCTTTCTATGAGCAGACAATTCTCTTCGGTTGCGCTGTTTCACGGTATGCCAATGGAACAATGTATGCAAACAAAATCCATAGTGCATACATTAAAGCCAATTGCTGCATTTTGCTGTTACTTTTGGATAACGATGTTCTAGTTTTTTAATAAGAAGGTGTTCCAATTGTTGCCTGTAAATTTAACTAGCTGTTGTGGTTCTTGTGAAGATAGTGAATGGTATCATAATAAATAATTAGCATGGGCACATTTTTTGTTGTTCAGATATTTGAGTGCGTATTACTTACCAAAAGTGGATCAAAGTTGTTTGAAATTCTAATATTGAATCTGTAGTCGTAATTTTTATGTGCTAGGTTTATATTGTAAGGTATATCTGGTTTGATTTGCTTATGGTGTTGGCTGATACCAGAAGCGAATTGAAGTTCATCACTTCATCTATATTGTTCCATTCTTCAACGAAAATGAGATTTGGTGCACCATTCTCTTCGTCAGTGGGGGCGTCTTTATCAGTAAATGTTGTACTTATTGGCAAAAGCCGGTGGTTAAAAAGAAAATGAGGTACTTTTGCCCACTTCAGCTCCTCCTAAATAAAAGTGAGATTTTCTTCTTGTACTTTTTGTCTAGGCGTCTAGCCATATAGAGAACAACGATCTGGAGCTGTCAAGAGGTCTTGTAGTCTATGTTGTACTCTTGTATCCTCTGTTCCCTCGCCAGTAGGATACTACAACATTTTTTTTTCTGGGACCAGTAACTTAAAGAGTGCTGCCAAAACATCTGTTCAAACGTCAAGGTTTTGGAAAGAAATCTCACTAGAATATACTAATCGGCCACTGATGTATGCTGAGTAGCTGGTCAAACTAGGGCATCATGTTAAATATAGTTAACACGCTAAGACTGTCACATAATACCAAGAATAATGCAAAACATGTCCAAGCAAATCTCTCTCCACAAGTCAACAAGCCTCGCCCAGTCATGCTGTGCGCAACTGCAATCTGTGGACATGAACAGCAACACAACGGACCTGGCCGGCTGCTCTGTCCACTGCTGCCCGCTGGAGCTCTGGTGTGCCGGCGACCATGCTTGCTGGCTGCTGTTGCTGTGCTCCATTTAAACCCAAAACGTGAAGCCTGTCGGGTTTTGTCCATTTCTCCGTCTTGGCGCCGTGCTTTTGCCTCGGATGCTCTACTTTGGCTCGGAAACTGGGCATGAGCCGTCCGCATTCGCTCGAGTTTTTTGTCACCAATGCATTGATGTTTCTGCTGCAGCTCTGCCCAGCTTATCATGATCGAGTCAGAGCTAAAAAACGCACACAGCTTTGCTGTGTTTGCTGGCTGGACCAGGTCACCAGGGCCATTGCCCAAAGTTTGCACAGCTCGTCGCTACCAAGTTCAGTGCGAGGGAAGATGTTGGTTGGATGGCTCTGTTTAGCTGAAAGTTCATCGTCGTCCTGCACTCAACACCTTCGACGAGATATCTGTCTCCCTCGTGATATTTTTTGTAAGCGTATGCAATGGAGCTTTCGTTGAAAACTCGTTTTGGTAATTGTGAGGTGGACATGGTATGATTGTGCCATTGACTATGTTGTGACTTGTGCAGTAGTACAATTGATTATTGTTTCGTTGCTTCACAATGGCGCCTCTGCAGCAGATGATCTCTGAACAAACACATGGCCTGTTTTCTGCCGACTGCCGCTCCTTCTCGGTGCCTTGGTTGGTTTGCCATTACTAGGACTTGTGCTGTGCTTGGAAGAGAACCAGGTCCGACCAAATCGATAGATACCCAGGCCACCCAGGGCGTTCCAAGCTCCGAAGTGCAATGTTTCCCCGGCGATCAATCATGCAGGGCCTCGTAGCACATTCACCAGGCCAGGCATGGCAGTAGTAGCCTGCCACTACTAGACATCCCTGCTACTGCATCAATGGGCCGTGGGCGCGTAGGAGATCGTGAAATTACTGCTCGTCCTCTACCAGCTCGAAACGAGCCACGATGTCTTTTCCTAATCTTAGCAGTGCACGCAGGGCCCGCGGTCCAGCACATACGCAAATGCCATCTAAATCCATCCATCTTCTGGTTTGCCCGCTCTAGAGCAGAAACCCCATTTTATGGCCCAACTTCGCGGTGCCTCTGCTGGGCCTGGGCGTACCACTAAACCAACCGGGCCCCCTCAAAAAGGGAAAAAAAAACTAAACTAACTGGGTCGAACGCGCCATAAACGACGGATTTAAAGCCCACATGGAGCACGCGAGCAGCTGCTGAAATCTGGACTAATTATTGCCGGTGACAGCGATCCCAGGAGCATTTCGTCTTTTATGCCTTTGGATCAAGTACAAACAACAAGCATCATATGGTACATTGGTAATTTGGCATGTTGTACTACTGATGAAGCGTACTTAGCTTCCCCTCCAAGCCCTGTATGACATTTTAATCGCGTGCAGTTTCGCAGCCGTTTCTCTCATGCTCATCCGTTCGCTAGGGACTTGGCAGGCGCAAGAAAGTGCCACTTCTATCAGGGACAGCAAGCACTGGTAGGCGCTGTCATCTTCTTCCATGTTTGATCGGGGGAGCTCGTGGCATTCTTCTTGGAGACAAGCGTCAAGGATATGAAGTGCCTCATGCTGATAACTCTTCTTGACGAAATCGACGATGGTAAGTCCATTGCAGAACACAGGATCAGTTGGCCTTTTTCCTGTCAGCATCTCCATCAGTACTACTCCGAAACTGTACACATCTCCAGAAATTGAAATATTGCTTCCTCGAGCATACTCTGAATATCAACTCAGAAGTGCAGCAGAAGGTGACATTCGTGTAAATAATAATGATTTTTTGGAAAGGTAAATAATAATGATTTTGGTTTGTAGAGAAACAGTAGTTATGGATAGAAGGAAAAAAAGTACCTGGAGCTATATAGCCTATAGTTCCCTTCAAACCGATTGAAGCTACCGAACCCAAATCTCGTCCTGATGCCAACATGGATCTACGGTAGAACCTTGCGATGCCGAAGTCTCCCAAGTGAGCAATCATGTCATCATCCAGAAGGATATTGCTGGGCTTCAAATCACAGTGGATGATAGGGCTCTGACAGTCGTGGTGTAGATATTGCAATGCATCAGCTATATCAACAGCTATGTCTATCCTTTGAGTTAGGCCCAGTCGATGTAGAACATGTCCGTCGCCTGTTGGGTGCAGCCAAGTGTCCAAGTTGCCGTTGGCCATGTACTCATAAACTAGAGCTTTGAAATCTTTTCCCCTGTTATCAATTGTAGAGCATGCTGTCAAAATCGGAAGGAGATTCCTATGCCGAATGTTTCTCAAAGCTTTACATTCTGCCATGTAACTTCTGGCTGCGTCTTGCATGTCAAGGTGAAAAACCTTTACAGCCACAAGCTTGTTTGGTTGGGTTAACCTTCCTCTGTATACCGAACCGGAGCTTCCTCTCCCAATCAAGTTAAACTCTGCAAAATTATCTGTGGCTTGCACTAGAGCCTTATAAGTAACTCTAGGAAATTGCTCGCCTGGTAGTGATAGCTGAATTCTCGATGTCCTCTTTCTGATTAATTTTAAATATACCGGTACCATAAGCACCAGAAAACCAAGTGTGGGGACCAAAATTTTAACCAATGTTTTGCTTCGTCTTGTTTGTTCATGAGGAACAACCGGGCATAAAGGCATGTGTAGCTCCCCTACTCCTCCACATAGGCCCCAGTTGCCTTGGAGTGAAATGCCTGTAACATTCCTGAATACCCCTGTCCTTGGTATCTCTCCTTCTAGATGATTGTTAGACAGATCCAACTGGGACAGAAGTTGAAGATCGCTTAGAGCAGTTGGAATGGTGCCTGATAAATTGTTTTGGGAAAGATTGAGCATTGCCAAGTTTATAAGATTTCCCAAAGACGCTGGGATGCTTCCTGAGAGGAAGTTCTGGCCCATCTGGATGGTTTGCAACTGTTGACATGTGCCTAGAGATGCAGGGATTTCCCCTGAAAGCTTGTTGGATGAAAGGTCTAGCCATGTGAGCTGCTGAAGACTACCAAAACCAGGAATCGGGCCTTCCAAATTGTTGTCGTATACCAAGCATTTGGTTAACGTGGCTGTTCTAAGAATCTCCTTGGGCATAGTGCCGTGGAAATCGTTGCGACCAAGACTCAAGACCGATAGTTGCGGAAGGTCTCCTACGGTGGACGGTATGAGACCTGTGAAACCATTGCCGTACAGATTGATAGCTACCAACTTGGTAAGATTTCCTACAGATGATGGAATAGTACCCACGAAATTGTTCCTTGGAACATATAAACCTTGCAAGTTTTCCAGCCTCCCAATCCATTCTCCGATTGTCCCTGCTACACTGGTGTGGCCAAATGCAATCCAGTTCAAGTTGCGAAGGTTCCCTATGCTTGAGGGGAGAACGCCTGACAAATTGTAATCACCACCCAAAGATATGTATCGAAGAGAGGACGAAAGGTTACCGATGTAACTTGGCACGACTCCCTGCAGCTGGTTCCCGTAGAGCCCGAGCATTTGCAGGTGGCTGCAGTTACGGAGTGCACTGAAGAACTCCCAATCTGCACTGTCCTTTGCTTCGAGACTGTTTAGCTCCAGGTCCATACGAACGAGGTCAGGAAGCATGCCAAATGGAACTCGGATTTTCCCTCTAAACCGATTTTTTTCTAAATCCATCTCTTGGATCGAGGAAAGGTTGCCTAGAGATGCTGGGACATGACCCTCAAACATGTTGGTAGCCAGATCAAGAAATTGGAGGTTAGGGAAGGCGTGACCGATTGCAGGCGGCAACTGACCATGTAACCTATTGCCTGTCAGGCTTAGCAGCTGAAGCAGAGATAGATTGAGGAGGCTTTCAGGGATCCCACCGGAAATCCTATTCACTGCTAGCGACAGCGTCCTCAGCTCTGTCAGCTTCCCAATCCCTTCAGGAATGCTACCGCCGAGCTTGTTGTACGTGAGACGGAGCTCTTTCAGGGAAGTGGCGTTGCAGAGCTCCGGCGGGATGATCCCGGTGAGGTTGTTGAAGCGAAGGCTCAGAGACGTCAGGTTGGATAGCCTGCCGATCTCCGCGGGAATTCGCCCCACGAGGAAGTTCCTCGACAGGTTTAGTCTCCTCAGGATGGAACAGTTTGTGAGCGCGCCCGGGATACTCCCCTGCAAGGTGTTGTAGCTCAGGTCAAGCGACCGGAGCTCGGCGAGGCGGCCGAGGTGAGGAGGTATCGGGCCGGAGAAACCGTTGGTGGAGAGGTTGAGGGTGGCGAGGGACGACAGGTTCCCGAGCGAGGCGGCGATCTGCCCCGAGAGGCCATGCCCGGCCAGGTCCAGCGCCACGACGCGGCGCGTTCGGCCGCTGCATCGGACGCCGTTCCAGAGGCAGAAGTGGGCGCTGGCGTTCCACGCGCTCAGAGCACCTCGTGGGTCGTTGGTGATCTCGCGCTTGAAGTCGAGGAGGGAGCGCAGGTCCGCGCCGTCCTCCCCGCCGAGGGTGGCGCGGCTGACGCTTCCAGCCCCGCAGGACATGACCAGCAGAGCCCCAAGTGTCAGAACGAAGAGCCTGCTGGGTCGCCTAGAACCTGCCCGTGTGACCTCTGTCATCTGCAAAATGGTTGAATCCTATGAAACAATGCCACTCGATGTAGCAGAAGGCCAATCAAGTAAACCAGAGATTACCTGCAGTGCTGAACCAAGTAAGAAGCTCGACTGCATGTGCCCAATTGACATGACGAGGTTTGCAAATTGCAACAGGCAAGAACTTGAATCTGAAAGAAAATGCAGACACTGATGAAGAGAAGAAACCGGACACCTCCAGGAGCACACGGCAGGTCTCCTGTTTCTGGTCTGAGTGGAGAGGTTTTTACACTTGGTATATATAATATAGGGGTCTAAAGTAAACAATCTACGGGCCAGAATCCAATTGAAATGCTTGTATCAGATCAGCCGTCTGATTGTGACTTCTGTTGCATGTCGGACTCAAAGTCCTTCTCCTAGTATTTTTAATTGAATACTGCTAGGCTGCTGACCAACGGCGGCCGTAAGTTTTCCCAGATTGGCACCTGGATCCCATTGGAATTTTTCTCAGTCAAATCAGCCAACGCTCTGGGCAAATGGCTCAAATATCGTTTTTTTAAAGATTAAATATCGTGAAAACAATGTTGATGTGTCCTGCTCTAGCACTGAACCTGTCAACTGTTACTGGAAGAAACATGGAAGTTGGATGTGGCAAACTGGCAAATAAAGTTTAAGATTTTTGTTAGGCAATTGGTTCATAATTCGCTACAGGTTAGGCGTAACTTTGCAAGAAGAAGCCACCTTGATATAATTTGCCCCATGTGCCACCGGTTGGATGAAGATGCAGGCCATTTGTTTTTCAAATGCAAAGAAGTTAAGCTCAATTGCAGACTTCTGAAGTTCGATAAGGAAAGATTAATGCTGGCAGCTGAACGATCAACACATGATTTTCTGGGAAAAAAATATGGAGCTTCACTAAGGAAAAACAACAACAAATTATTCTTCCAATGTGTTGGTTGTGGTCTACTGGCGAGCATTCGAAGAGAAGTCGAGCTCTGGATCGATGCCGGAGCAAAGAACCTGGGTTGTTTAGTTTCTGAGTAATAGGCTGTGAAGTTATTGTGTTTTTTCAGCTGGTAGTTATTAATTTGTAATCAATTTAGACCAGCCAGCGCGGCAACGCGTCGTGTAAACTCTGTTTGTTCTTCTATCTTAGTACAATGATGCGCAAAATCTCTTGTGTATTCAACAAAAGAAATAAAAATAAACGTGAGGAAGCGCAAGAAGAGTGGTAAGAAAGTTATCAATAATGCTCAATACTACATGCTGTGCCGGGATGGGCAGCTCTTCTAGTGCAATACTGCACAAACATGCCAAGGTTGATGGGGATCAGGTGATGGCTGCAAGAGCGTGGGCAACTAATTGTGTTCTCAGCGCCCAACATTTTTCTAAATAAATAAATTCAGATCTCAGCAACATATATTGCTAAGCTTTACAGCATCTTCCAGATCCAAGCTGAGCAAATAATAAGAAAAAATAAATAAATAAAAGGAATAAATCAAAAGCACAATATATTGTTGCTTCACCATCCATTCTTGCTAAAAATATCCAAAGACAACCATTATGCTCCTCTAAATCTAACCTGCATAAACGAGGTAAACCATCTTTTCTCAAAAATAATATCGTTACACATACACCAAATCACCACGTAATAGCTGCGACCCGATAATATCAATCTTCTACTTTTTTTAAAGTTATACCCATTAATCAATCCCTAAGGTGAAAAACCGGAAGACAATGACCAGATTTTATGAGGACTGAATTGGTATACCTAGATGGAGATCATATTTAAGTTATGACAACCCTTCTTACTTTCATGCACTAGAGGCAGAAAGTGCTCTCAGTGGGATGGGTCTATGAAGAGCATATGGTACTTCGTTTTCTCAATGAGCCCATACTTACATGGGAGGTATTAGAGAAAGAATATACAATCTAATAAATATGGGTGGCACGGAAGATGGTATGAAGGACCGGATCTAAATGCATGATGAAGATCACACAGCTATCATTAGGGATAACAGACGAAATGGGCAGGAAATCCCCTGCCTATTTTGTTGCCGTATTTTCTTTCCCACTAGAAGCGAGAGTGGGACCGTGACGACCAGTAGCGGGACTTCAATCGGGATACATGGTATCCGGGAACAAACAAATGCGGGCATAAATACAACAAGAATGGATGGAATTCGAGAACTTAGATCGAAATGAAAGGTATCAATACAAAGTCCATGACCATGACTCACAATGCAACACACATAGACACACCGCTCATAAATGCAATGCAGTTTGCATAGGCATTATGTCTGCAATTTGCTCTTGGGCTAAGCCATTGAGGCCTTTAGGATTGACCTATCTTCGATAGATTGAAAACGGGATGGATACAGGTCGATTAGGAATAAAAACTGGGATCCTACTAATACGAGTGAGATATACGCCCCCTTGTTTCCCGCCTCGTTCCCGTCATTTTTCCAAATTTTTCTATCATATTCCTTTTTTAATGCAAATGTAACAGAAAAACAGACAAACGGAAATGAGAACTTTTCTTTCCATTTTCATTCCTAGTTATCTTATTTTAAATGATGTGGATGAATGTTGAGAGATTTTTGAGGAAATAAGTTAGTGAGGATAATTTATATAGATATTATAGATTTTATATTTGGCTGTAAAGAGTGCATAGTATTGATTATAAAAAGAAATAATGATTGCTTGTTTGCGAGAGTGTGAGTGAACGTGGAGTTATCTTTTAAGAAATTAAATAATGTTAGTAGGGATGGATTGTATAGATACCATAGATTTGGCTACCATAGATTTGGCTTCACTAATATCTATAGTATCGGAAACCAAAAGTAAATGATGAGCTACTACCAACTTTCAGTACATACAACCATCGATTAGATATAAATTGTGTCTTCCAACCGTGATTGCAGGGCTCCAAACAAGAAATTTTTGTATATTGCTTATAAATAAATCCTATTTCAATGATCTAGATGAATATGGAGAGATATTTTGAGGAACTAAATAATATTTGTAGTAATTAATTGTATAGATATGATATATTATAGTTAGATTGGGCTTAGCTTGATACCATAAAGCGTATTGATTGTAGCAACAAAAATAAATGATGGTATATCTACAAAATCAACTTTCAATTCATAGGATAGGTTACGTGTTGTGAGTACAAACCTAGTAATCATGGTGGAGATCCAAACAAAGCAGGATACAACCAAATAATAGCTATGTAATAAATACTATAAAATCGCCTAGTAGAGACGAGTCCTATATGGGAATATTTTATTTTTTAAAATTTTGTATTAAATTAATTGAAAATAGAGTAGGACCAAATCTAGTTCTCCTTTCTTCCTCTATATATTCAGCTCTTCCCTTCAGTAGCACACTAGTCTTCATTATTTATATTCCCTTACTCTCTTCTAGTACCTACAACTAGCCAATCCCCAAGCGAGCTAAGTTCAATGGAAGATTCAAGCGCCAATGATGTTTTCTTGGGGCTAAAGGAAGTTCCAACACCTATATGGATGGAGGAACATCCTCTGTGCAACGTTGAAGATTGGAAGGCATTCCAAAAGGAAAGGCCAGATGGACGGCATGATTGGGTAAGTGATTAAAGTTTTGTTGTATCTTGAAGTTTTCAACTGCCTATGGAAATCGCTCTTTCATTCTAGCTATTTGTTTTTGGAGAAGTATTGGTAGGTGTAGTTTCCAATAACAAGCATTAATGGAGGTAGAGTTAATGTCCGATGGATAAGAGCACTTGAATCTATGTCCCTAGATAGGTGTGTGATACACAATGAATAGAGTAATAGACCTTGTTAAAAAGACTAGTTAATTATGAATATTCATACAATAATCAATATATAAAGTTTTATGGTAAAATATTGCAAAATATGAGTTAGAGTAAAGTTCTATAGGGATTTAGATGTACAGAGATGCAACAAACCTCTAAGTTCTATCTAAAATGAAGTTGTTTAGACTATAACAATTTTTTGCATCTGTAGGTAGCCTACCTTTTCTGCTTGCTATGTGCCATATAATTATATTTGTAATGTATGCAAAAACTTAGGATTTTTACTTAAATTTTAAACTTTCATGTAAAGGCACTTTTGCAAAATATTGTTTCTGCGTTGTGCTCGTGAGAAGCTACTTTTCCAAAGTCACTTTCACAAAAGCACATTTTGTCTTATGCACTTGAGATACTTATTCTGTTAAAGCTGCTGCAGCTTGTATATGGGGTTAGGCAACTCACAATAGTCATGCGTTACACACTATAGGCATGAGTTAGAAGAATTTTGGGGACCACTATTAAGTTGATAACATGTGACACCTAGGACACCATGTTAGGAAAAAGCTGGGGTGGTGCCATCATTGGATGATACTGTGCCCGTGGGTTACTTCAATCATTAAAGGGACCAGCATGGGTACGGCCACTGATGTGTGGCAGCTGATTAAATTCTTGAGGAACAACGGTGCACAACATTGGGGAAAGAGTTGCACAGTGAGAAAAGATTTCAGAGGACGAATTGTTGAATGGCAGGTCAGAGGGGGAAAAGAAAATTACTTGAGGAACTTATTTATTGGTAGTAGTGGATAATTTGCATGAACTCTGGTATCTAGGATGACTGCAATACTAAGTCAAAAATCAAGAAAGAACACACCCAATCTAGTGCCGTCAGGGGCAGGTCTAGAAGTATTCAAGGGTATTCATTGAATACCCATTATTCTTAATGATAAATGGTACTAAAAAGTATACATGCTAAAAAATAGGGTTGAAACAGCTAATTATTTGTAGATTTTGAGTTTTTGAATACCCACTCTACCAATGCTGGGCCCACCTTTGAGTGATGTGGAAATAGAACACGTCTCTAACATCACATTAGTGACATGTTGAGATGAAACACGTCACTAGTGACTTATCCCGACAAGGCACCATCCTGGAGCCTAGGATGGCTTGCAGCCCACAATAGTGGCTAATTTTTTGTGAACTCTATGGTGTCCAAGATAACTGCATTAGGGAATCACAAAATTTGTTTGTCTTCTGGGTTGTAGTCCAATTGGAGCCTTTCAATACTTTAGCTTTTGAAAATTATAGACCCAAAACCATTGTGTTTCTTTAGGTTTATAGCCCACCCCCCCAACCCAAAAAAAAATCTAAAAGCAAAAGCATGAACAAGCATATCACTAAACTCATGCTCTAAGAAAAAAATAATGATATTGTTAATAGATGGATTAAATTAGATATAATGCATGTAAATATCCCTTGTGAAATTACCTCTTAATCTATAAAGTGGTTTAATTGGCATTAATTATCTCCAATGGTGATCACACTTCAATAAAGTTGGGCATATTTGTCACAGGGATTTGCATAGACCAAGACAAAGACTTCATGAAGTAGCAGGAAATAAGATCACTTGAAAGAGAAATCTTTAAGCCATGTGCAATAAAGCTCAACCAAGTTACAACTTCCGGCCACATTGTTGCTTGAGAGGCCGCTGCCAGACATCCCTCATCTGTGCGGGTGCTCTCGCCACACTCGCCAATTGAGATGCCACCCATGAATACCTGCGGTCCCAAACGTGACATGGTGGCATTCCAAGCCCCTCCTCGGCTAAAGGCTAGATGTATTCTTCACCACGCCCCAGGCCGATCCTGCAAGAGTGGCCTAAGGTATTGCGCACAGTGCAAACTCATTGCCTCTGAATCTACAACATGTCCAAGGTGTGCAGAAGTGCTAGGCTGGTGCAGAAATTAGCTGCACCCGTAGTGAAGAAGGTACGAATCGATCAACCTGTGTTGTCACTTCGACCTACTCGAAGAAGAGCACGCGCCACTCCAGGAAGTCATGAACAGCTACATTACCATGTTCAGCGATCTGCTCCCACCTCACGTCACCGCGGCCCTCACTATACTCTTCGGCCCACATGACAAATTTGCACCTCAGATAGAAGTGGTGATGGATGAGCCAGTTGGCAGTGAGATTGAAGAGCTGCAAACAGCGACTGTTGAGGCTGATGTGTAACTGCTTGATGCCAAAGTTCAGTGCTTCAATGTCTTCCTTCATGTCATCTCCCTTAGTCATGTAATCTACAATTTGTAGTTCAGTTCTGAGCTCATCGTTGTCGCTCGTGCAAATTTGCTATGGCTTTGTCTAGAACTTCATGTGCATTTGATGGTATCAGTATCTATCTATGATATCTTCTATTAATTGGTGGCTCACTTGATCCTCATCAAGTATGCTTGTTCTGTGCAATCCTATAGTCTAGCGGTGCTTCTTCACTGGTTTGGCACCACTGAGTCCATTGTTGTTGCTATGGCAATGCCAAAGCTTGATGTCGTTGTATAAGTATGCACGAAATGTTGGCTTCAAGCTTTTGCCATCTTGCATGTCTTGTAGAGACCAACTTGACTTTCATTTATGGAGGTTTGGTTGCCATCTTCGGAGTCTAAAAACACAACAATTCCAGCTACGGACGTGCAACTGGCACTAGGGGAGGCATCCTGTGGCACCAAATGAGGCATCTTGTTAAATTAGAATGACAACTATATTGAACTGAAGGATATCCAAGCCTTAGTGCCTAATGGTAATGAAGGAATGCACCACCTCATTCATCATCACAGTTTTTATGCCATCCACTGATAACCACAAACCTACCTTTCTAAAAGAATTGAGAAACATATAGCCCCCGGATGGCCATAAATGGTTAGTCCTCGGTGATTTCAACTTAATTTGAACAACATGGCGTGCAAGCACTTGCCACCACCCTCTCTGATCACTGCCTGCTTCTCCTCTCCAATTCGATTGGCTTGTGTCAACCGCGGCCTTCCACTTTGAGAATTTTTTTGACTAAAATACCTAGATTTATGGATGAAATTTGAAGTGTTTGGCACAAACCAACAACACACACTCAACCGGGGTCGCGTCCTACACCACAAGCTTGCTAAAACAGCATGATATTTGCAAAAATGGAGCTAGTCTATCATGTTGAAGAACAAACAAAAACTACACATGGCCTTGGAAATAATCAAGTAGCTGGATATTGCTCAAGAAAGTAGGGAACTATCTAATGCTGAGTTCCAAGTGAGAAAAGGTCTCAAACATCGAGTTATGGGACTTGTTGTCATTGAGAGGGCTAGGAAAAGATAGGCCTCTAGGATCACTAACCTAAAGGGGGTGATACAAACACGAGATTTTTCCATCTAAAAATGAACACATGCATGAGGAAAACCCGTATCTGGCATTTATAAAATGAGTGCGGATGGGCTATATCGCATGATGATAAAGCCTCTATGGTCAATGAGTACATCTTCATCTTGGGATCTCCACAGGTACAAATGAGAGGTTTCGTTTGGGATGCCCTGAATATACATCACTATAATCTCTCCCACTTATGTGTGCCTTTTACAAAATAGGAAATCTTGAAGGCCATCTCCCTGACACCGTCGGACAAGGCGTCGGGGCCAGACGGCTTCACTGGAATTTCTTCCAGACCCATTGGGAGATCATCAAAGGAGACCTAGTGACAACCATTAACTCCATTTATGACCTCCGTTGTTAAAATCTCGACCTTCTGAACTCAGCCAACATCCTAATACCAAAGAAATAAGCCGCAGACAAGATCACATACTATAGGTTGGTCAGTCTCATTCGTAGCATGGTGAAGCTGTTCACTAAGATTATGTCCCTACGCCTAGCACCAACGATGCACGATATCATTTCCCAAAGCCAAAGTGCTTTTATTCATGGTCATAAGATCCATAATAACTTCTTCTATGTTCGTAGCTCGATAAGGTGCTTCCACAAGAACAAAACGACGATAATGTTGATAAAGCTAGACATCTCCAAAGTGTTCAACTTGTTTCACTGGGATTATTTACTACCACTTATGCTCCCCCCCTCCCGCCAAAGATGGCGGGACTAGATTGCCACATCCTTCTCCATTGCCTCATCACGGGTGTTGCTTAATGGCATTCTGGGATGTCTAATTGCCCATGGTCGAGGACTAAGACAAGGAGACCCGCTCTCGCCACTCATCTTCATCCTTGCATTGACCCGCTGTAGCGCATCCTCAGCCTGGCCACTAAGGCAGGCATCTTGAACCAGGTCACTAGAAACCACGCAAGGCTGCTTGTCTCCAAGTATGCTGATGATGCGGTCATTTTCCAAAAGACAGCTAAGCATGAAGTGACCACTTTGAAACATCTTCTCTAGCTCTTCGACGATGTAACAGGACTCCAAACAAATGTGCAACAATCCTCAGTGGTGCCAATATGTCATAAGCCCTTGATCTGGAAGATATCCTGGAGGATTTCCCCCGGCGTGAGTGAACTTCTCAATCAAGTACCTCAGATTGTCACTTAGCATCAAGCGATTATAGAAAGTTGACTTCTACCCACTCACCAATAAGGCTACAACTAGCTTGTCAAGGTGGTGGGGATCGCAACGAGACGCAAGCAGTAGGGAGGGCAATGTTGATGAAGTCAACCCTCTCTTCCAAACTGGTCTACCTCCTGGCAACCTTGAGCACTACAAAGGAGGTCCTTGAATTTGTTGACAAGTATAGGAAAAAGTTCTTGTGGGTGGGAGATGGTAACCTTAAATGGGTCAATGGAACTCGCACAAACAGTCAATGAAACGACCAAACTCAAATGGGTGGTTTCACACGCATGACGCATCTGACATTGCACCAATTAGCATTGATGAAGTGTGACAATAACAAAAAGGAAAGCTTCATAAAATGAAAGAGTATGGGAGAGTATAACAACCCCTTTTGATACATGGTGATCAAGTGGAATAACTCATGAACAACCAAATTGAATTACAATGTTCATATGTATAGGCTATGCCTTTGCTAATGCGAAAGCTATCCCTGCACCATAGATCAAATGGATAATTAGGAAGTGTCCATAACCCTAAAAGCTTTATTATTACTAGAAGAAAATATGAAGAGCTAGGAAACTGAACTTTCGCATATGCGAGCATAGGGAAATTGCAATTTCAAGTAATGTCCTATTTCCAATAAACGGGCTTTCTTATATTATTCAATCTAACTATGATAGATATTTTATCGTATCAAAAAGCAACCAGCATTACAATGTGATTCGCACAATCGGGCTACAATTTGGGCACCAAGTCAACAACGAATCCTCCAACTTGCATACAATTGATTGTATGTGGTATTTTACTAGCTCGAGGCATAGTGTTGTATATGAGTATATTCTAGCATGTTTAACTAATTATGTATTAGCTTGATATGTTATTTTACTTACGAATGGTTGGTGCAAAATCCCAAATCTTGTAGTTTGTAACATTTCTTTCCTGTAGTTCTACTCTCATCGGGAATACACAAGGATGTTTCGCTCGAAACCTCAAGTGGAAGCATTTCTAAAGGCATTGTCAGAAGGTGCAAACATGTTCGAAGGAAGAAAACTGCATAAGAAGGTACTAATTTTTTTTCTAGAAAATTCTATCGAAGGTACTTGTATTTTTTTACCCACTAGTAGATTCCCTTTTCTATGTTCTAAAGTTGGAAATCTGGTTTTCTCAAATATAAAGTTCAGAGTTTCAATTCCCAACAGCAGTTTTGTGTTAGCACAAGTGCATAAATTGAAAATAAAAATTGTAAACTGACACCTTTTATATATGTATAGTGGGTATTTAGAAAAGTTTCAACTTTGAACAACAATACAATGTGTCATTTGAATTTCTCCTTTTCATTATACACATACTTATTTCTTTATATTTATTTGATGAATATTATTTTGATGCTTTCTTTGGTGTTGCAGAGAACAGTGGACTCTGATGATGCTGAAAGTGGTGGTATGGATTGGAACAATGCATTTTCAATATTATGTCACCTTATCAAAAAAATATTCTTTACATCATAGACTTGAAAGATATACCTGGATTCCTTTTATATCAGTTGTTAATAATAATATAGTTAGAAGAGCATTATCTAGTATATTTAAAATGATGATATGAAGTGTTTACTGTTGAACTTACGCAAAAAAATATGGTATTTTATTATCTTGCTGAACATTGAGTGGTATATTTGAGATCTCTTATTATTGACCCAATATATTTTGCAGGGAGTACTACCAGGAGTATTAGGGGAAGGGGAATGGGGAGGGGGAGGGGGAGGGGGAGGGGAGGAGGAAGGGCAAGGGGAAGAGGAAGGGGGTCTTCACCGGTTGCATATCGTCCGATGCTCCATGAGATGGATAAGCTACCCCCTGGTTTCATTTAGATTTGGGGGTATGATTTTCAAGAGGAGCCTGCATGACAACAACTAGCCTATAAACTATCATGCACCTGTTGTTTAAGAATAAATGCACAAGAATAAGTGTGCGTGCCACATTAAACCATCTGATGACGCTATGTTTTCATGAAATATCTATGTGTTGATTAGCTTGTGTGATTTGATTTCCGTACCGTTTGTTAAACTGGAGACTGATGCTGTTTGCTCCAAAATTAATAATATTTGGTGACAATTTTACTCTATATATAATACACACACACACACACACACGAGAGATGCTATAACCAGCAGAGATCGTCCCATAGTTTCTAGTGGAAGGAGACACATATAATTGCACGAATAGTTTTCTAGAGGTCCTATTATTCGTACTTCATCAATTATTAGATACTTCAAATGCTGCTAACATGCGTCTTAGCAGTTTGCGCAGAGGGTAATAAGCTTCTGCTCCATGAACATGAAATGCACATTCTAGCGCTGCATCAATGCAAGCTTCTGGTTTTAACGTCATAGGCATATGCGTTGGTATGTTTTTGCTTATTATTATATCTTACTATGCTTTCTTCAGATTGTGTTTTATTTTCCCACCATGCTTGCCTTCGCTGATGCGCATCGCGGCATTATAATCTCACGATTTCATACTGTTATTCGTTTGATTCCTTTATTAAAGGGTGCCATGGTGCTCTGAATTAAGTGAGCCATAACAGTGGATTGATCATCAGAGAGAGAAGGGAAACATTGCTGGACAGGGACACAACACACCAACACAACCCGTCGAACACGACGGGCCACGCGATCGGCTGATCAGTCGTTTCACGGTCACGAGACGCACAGCTCTCTGCGCTTTTTTCAACCTGTGCGCTCGCCGACCGGCCGGGTCGGGCCCTCAAGGATGCAGCGCCGAGTACGTCCTGTACCTGTACTCCACCGCCGCCGCGTCCTCCTCCTCTGCGGCCGCGCCGGCCGGCTCGCCGGAGCCGCGGTATTTGGGGCGGCACGGCACGTAGTCACTGACGGGGCACGACTTGGGCTGGCGGAGGAACTTGGCGCACTCCTCGTGCGAGCGCTGGTTGGGCGCCCACTGGATGCAGTTGCGGTCGACGTTGAGCCTCCCCTCCTTGATCAGGTCCCAGCAGCAGGACCCGAGCGACGTGAAGTAGTTGCCGGAGAGCGTGAGGTTCTTGAGGCGGCCGAACGCGAGCCGGCAGAGCGCATCGGGCACCTCGCCGTAGAGGAGGTTGTCCGCCAGGTTTAGCTGCTCCACCTTGCGCAGGCACGCGAACGACGCCGGGATGGTGCCGGTGAGCCGGTTGGTGCCGGCGTCGATGACCGTGGCCTTCTCGAGCAGGCCGAGCTCGTAGGGGAGGCACCCGCTGAGGCTGTTGTTGAGGAAGAGCACCTCGAGGAGCGTGCCGGCGTTGCGGGCGATGGACTTGGGTATCTCCCCCGTGAACCTGTTGTTGGCTAGGGAGAGGTAGTTCACCGGCGACTGCCCGATGTTGTCCGGGAGGCTGCCGGAGAACTGGTTGTTGTTGACGAAGATGGCCTGGATCCGCGGGAACCTGCAGAAGACGCCGGCGGGGAGCTCGCCGTAGAAGCTGTTGAACCGGATGTCGATGAAGGTGGCGTTGGTGAGGCCCAGCACGTCGGCCGGGAACGGGGCCGGCGCGAGCCTGTTGTTGCTCAGGTCCAGCTCGTAGAAGTACTGCAGGCCGCCCAGCGCCGGCACGGCGCCGCCGAAGTCGTTGGAGTTGGCGTGGAACAGCGCCAGGTCCGGGAGGCTGCCGACGAAGTCCCGCAGGGAGTCGGAGCGCAGCATGTAGCCGTTGAAGTCGACGGACGCGATGGTCCGGTCCGTGACGTTGGGCGGCCTCTCGCAGAAGAAGCCCTTGTAGCTGGAGCACAGGTCGGTGCCGCTCCAGCTGCGGGTGATGTCCATCGGGTCGCACGACACCGTCTGCCTGAACTGCTGGATCACGAGGTACGCCCGGTACAGCCGCTCGTTCTCGAAGTCGCACGGCCGGGGACCCGACGGCGACGGCGCCGGGCTGCTGCTGCTGCCTCCCTGGCCGCCGCCGCCGCCACCGATGCCGATGCCGATGCCGACGCCCCCGCCCCCGCCCCCGCCGCCGCCGAGGCTGACGTCGAGGTCCTCCCGGCTCGGCCGGCTCGCTCCCGCGAGCGCGGCGCACGAGACCAGGAAGCAGAGGAAGGCGAGGCCCCGCGCGGCGCGGGGTGGACCTGCCACTGCCATCTCCCGGATCATGATCACGGGAAGCGTCGGCGGCGGAAGACGAGGGAAACGACGAGGCTGCTCCCGCGCTTTTCACGCGAGCCGAGAGAGAAAGCCGGTTCGGCGCGTCGCGCCGGCGTTCTCCTGTCAATCTCCCCGCGAACCGGATGGTGCGGAGTGGGCGACGGGCAACGGCAAGGCCGTCGGGGCGTGCTGGTATATAAGGCCCCGCACGGCGCGGTGGCGCGGGTGAGTTGGTGCGTGCTTGCATTAACCCACTTCACCCTGAACAGCCAGGAAGGTTCGGTAGTTGGGAGAGGCAGGAGTGATCGATCTTTCCGGCGATGGCAATTCGCATGTGGAGCGCAGTGCTGTGGTATGTTCTCCAGTAAGGCTGTTCCCAGGGAAAGAGCGCAGCAACGGGCGGGCCTGGAGTCCGCGTGATCCGCACTGCTATCGGAGAGCTGCTCCCAGCAGCTTGCGGAGGGTCTCCCGCATGCAGCTTCCTATTGTAGCAGATGATATGCCCACCTTCACGTGTCGTTTGGTTACACGTCAAAACAGATGGGATATAGGAAAGAGCAGGTCTGGAAAAGGGAGCAGGAGAAAGAGGATTCCGTGTTTCGGACGCGGGATGCGGTCGCTGCTGGGGGAAGACGCGAGATGTGGTCGCTGCTGGGGAAGACGCGAGATGTGGTCGCTGCTGGGGGAAGCTACGGTGGCCATCCTGCCTCAAATACCGCATGGGGGCCAGTTTAGGGGAGCTGCTGGGAACAGCCTGCAGTGCTCTGAAAGGAAGGATTTGTACTGTAATTCTGTTCGGTTTTTGCTGTCCTTTGGCCGGGGTTGTGTTAGTTTCTCGTGAGGAGCGATGAATCGTGTCATGTTGCCTGTTGGACTGTACCTATGCAATTATGCAGTACTCGGATCCAAATAATTGGAGGGCTTGACTAGTCTGAGGCTCTCTGGGCTAGTAACTTATCAGAAACAACTGGAAACATTTCATTCAGAGACAAATTGTTCTACTACATTATCGTAGTAAAGGTGCTTTGATTTGATAGTATTGAGCTAGATCAGTTTAACCATTGACCATGACTTGTTTTTACCTGTTTATGCAGTCTGCTGGCGTTTTGAGTTCTGAATCTCACCAGCTCTTTTGCTTCAGGTGAGACCAAACAGAGTACGACGTGCAGTACCACTTTCTGTCGACCGTGCAAGTTCAGCTTCTAGTACGCGACTATGGGCATGCTTGATCCACCCCTAAATGGTAAAGGGATAAATGGTAAAATTTTTTCTCCTGTCACATCAGATGTTTGGACGCTAATTAGAAGTATTAAATATAGTTTAATTAAAAAACTAATTACATAGATGAGGACTAAATGACGAGACGAATCTATTAAGCCTAATTAATCCATAGTTAGCAAAATTACGGTAGCATTTGCCTTTTTGCACTTTGGGGTGTTTGGATCCAAAAGTGAAAAAAAAATACAAAAGAGCAAAAATTTTACACTTTCTTTTTCTCTTTCCCATTCATCCAAACAGTCCCTATATTCACCTTTCTAGATATCTAGTACTGGGCGCTTTTTTTTGTCTAGTCACTAGTCAGTACATTTCATAAAGAAAACTAGTCAGTACATTCTGACAGTCAGTAGTCAGTAAGCCAGCTACCTGATAGGGATAACTGATACGGTGCTTAAATCACCGATTTCACCGGTCTCACTGAAAGGCAAACCGTCTACGGGGAGGCGGGGGATGACGGAAAGGCAAAACCTCTTTGTTTGTAAACCTAGCTAACCGACTGAATGTCTGAAGCAGAGTTTGGTAATTTGGATCGGTTCTTTTTGTATCTAGTCTTGCTTTGGTTCACTAGTTCAGGCGAACCTATAGAAGTTTGGTTTTGAATAAAACAAAATTGGACCGTAGTTCGGAACAGAGGGAGTAGTACTATATATAGAGCGAAAACTGCATACTCATATCCTCTGAGCACCAATAATCATTGTCCAAGAATATGGACCTAACTATCACTGACCCCCTGATGGCGAGATGATTTGTTCCTTAGCTTCACGCAGTCTTCTCCCAGAGAAATACAAACCACGTGTGTATATATCTTACCAGTAGTGTTCGAAAGAAAATGGACAACCAAAACAGTGTCATTCCGTCGTGATTAGGCAACTTGGAACGCATCATGTCAACACCGAAGATAGGTTCGTGCCCTATACTATACATAACCCTACCTAGTGGAGTAGAAGACAAATACGTAGAATTAAAAAAAAATTGTGGTGCGGAAGTGCATTATCAAAGCGCGTAGTTCTGCCACTGCCTCTCACCTCAGTTACGATCGATTTGACAGCAAAATTCTTCAGAAACAGTGAAAGAATCTGTCTTGTTCCTTTCTACAGTTCCAAAGACCGTGCTTCTCTCGAACTCTGCACGGATTTCAGCGTGTTTCCCAGAAGAAAATAGAGCCTGCACGAGGCTCCACCTGCTAAACTTCCACCAGTGAAGTCGGCTACTAGCTTCCAGGCGATGCAAGCTAGCTGCTCGAGCCAGTAGCGGCGAGCCGACCGCAACTCCCACCGGCGCCTATCTGTCAGCCGCGGCGCGCCCCGACTGCGCCGGCGGTGGTTACGGTGGTGGTTGCGTGGGCGCTTTCGGCCTTTCCGCGCTCGTTTCGTCTGCCCCGGCTCGCCGTCCCCTCT
This sequence comes from Panicum hallii, assembly GCF_002211085.1. Taxonomy (NCBI): domain Eukaryota; kingdom Viridiplantae; phylum Streptophyta; class Magnoliopsida; order Poales; family Poaceae; genus Panicum; species Panicum hallii. Next base: position 38,978,044 of record NC_038048.1, on the reverse strand, counting down.
CCCGATCGGCGCCGGGTGAGTCCGGACAAGGCCAAGCTGACGCGGAGCACGGTGCACGGACGTAAAAAAAGAAAAGGGGGACCTGCGAGCTCGAGGTCACGGGCTGCCACAACAATAATGCGCCGTTGTCCCCTTCCCGCGGCGCGCGGACGGGGAGATGGAGCGAGCTGCGCTGCTGCGGCTACGGCCTGCCCGCTGCGGGTGGAGCCGTGGACAGGGCTGCACTTGTTCGTGCGTCTGGCCAAAGCCAAACTTCCCCGGCCCCTGCAGTTCTGCACACGCGCCGTGCGCGGCAGGGCAGTGTCGCTGCGACTGCGAGGGGCAGGCAGCTCGCGCCGCGGCTCAGACTAGGTGGTTGCACGCACGCGCCAGGAGGCTGCACGGCTACTACTGTGCGTCGTCGTTCAAAGCGTCTCCCGCCGGTGTCCCGTACTCCGGTATCCACGCTGCCCGCGGCTCTGGGGAAGCAACCCGACGCCACAGCTCGCCGTCGATCGGCCTCCGTACCGCGACCACCAGCGGCAGCTGGTTCATCTGTACGAGGAAAGGAACTGGCGAACTGCGCAGGTGTAGCCTGTAGCTAGTTGTAGGTGGCTAGGCGCCATGGACGGGCTGGCTGGATAGCTCTCTTTTGCACCGGCGTGGCTTAACTGCGTAAGCAATCTCGTTCTCATCAGCTGTGTCCGATCCGATCGACGCGCCGCCGCTCATTGGCGGATGGCAGCTGTTGCGAACTTGCGGCCAAGATCTTGACGGCGAGCGGAACAATGCACCGCTTGCTGAAACCTGAAATGATCGTTCACCCTCCTGACTGCACCCCTCCCTGCAATTTCTTTTCTATTGTAGACTCAAAAAGAAATAAATGCAGATATATATAAATCCAACGGGTACCAATTTGCAGTTTTACACACACACTTCTGGAGCGAACAGGTTCCAACAAATTTCTGAAGTACAGTATTGCTCACACCCAAATGCATGCCCAATAAATTACTCACGTCATACGGGTAGGGTAGCATTGCTCTTATTGGAATTGAAAATAACTTAGACCAGGTCAGGCATAACTTGTAACGCAAGAACGAACTTCCAAGTACTGACGACGATACTGATAACTTAATTTTGAGGTCCACTGCAGCAGAGGAGGATTGCAGATCCGCGGTCAGGGATCTGTTTCATGCTTTCTTTCTGAAGACAAGCCTACTCAGCAGGCTCGCACGCCGCTTCTTCTTTCTCGCGTCAGCTGAACCAGATGCTCTGGGTGACCTCGGAACCATCGGACGAGCAACGATCGGGGTCGAAGAGCCACTTCTGCGAGCCTTTGCGCCCGTGCCAGGATCTTCATGTTCAGGGCTCCTCTCAGTTGCATCAGGCTCGCTGTGTTCTTTGGTGCGTGCCGCTTCTTCAGACGTGGGAGGACCGAGATCCTCAGGCTTGGGATCCGCTTCGGCAAGAAGGCTTGCAGCTGCTGGAGGTAAGGTACCGCACTTTTGTTTGTCTGATGCATCTGCACTTGCCGGGCTTTCCAGAGCATGCAACTGCTTGCTTAGGTTAGCGATTGTTTCTTGGCATTCCGCGAGCTTCTTAGCTGCCGCAGATATTGCTGAGGTCTGCAAGAGTAATAAACCTTTATGTTTTTTTTTTCAATCATTGACAGCTAATTTCCAGTCTTGCTTTGCCATATTCAGAATGTCAGCTAAAATTTTCTTTCTACATCTCTAAAAAATAGTAAATGCCCAGGGAAATGTGTCACGTTTTACAGTTACTGTGCTCTCATTGACAAGGTATGTTCGAGTACGGATAGAATTACGATTTGTAGAAAGACAAAAGTTTCTAAGAATGACATCAGAGATTACCGTTTTTTGTTTTTCCCCCTCTCCTGCTATTTTCTCTTTGCTCCCGTCGGAAGCAACACTGTATCACAAATAATAGGAATTACTTATGCAAGTTATACAATTATCAGAGACGGTGCAGAAGTTCTGAAAATAATAGCATCATAGATGAATATCAAAAGGCCAAAAAACGAAGATACCTTTCTGTTTCACGGTATACCGGGTGCTGTTCCTGACAACTATCACCTTGCCCATGATTAACAGCCAATAATTCTTCATCAAGATTAGAGGTGAACTCAATCTGAGAATGATTTTCTAAGGTTACATCAGGTATCTGGCCTTCGGTTGTTTCAATCAATTCTTGTTGTTTCTCTTGTTGTATTCCGAAAGCCATTTCTGAATTTGTACTCTGCAAGGCATCTTTTTCATGAATGCTTAATGTCCTCAGGGATTCATTTCCATAAGAATTATTAGTAATGTGGTCCACAACGTCTAGTCCATCAAGATACAAAAAACATTGGCTCACTATCCACTCTAGGATCAAGCAAACTTCATAAGTAAGCTTTTCAAGATTAGCCGTTCCATCTAATACGGCACGACAGACATGAACCAGGTGCTCAAGTCGCAAAGTGAGTTCAGACTTCTCATGATGAAATGATGGGAACCTCGTAACATTGTCTTTAGTAGATCTTTCAACCATGCTACCGACTCTTTCTATCAGAGTGGCCACCATTTTGTCTATTTCTGCCCTGTTACAGGACAAGTGTGCGACATCATTTCCTTCGGCAGAAATCTCACTCCTCAGTGCGTGTGTGACTTCATCAATAATGCTAGCAACACTTATCTTACTGACTTGATGCTTATGTAAGATCACCTTCAGAACGTCCTGAATCCACTCGGGATACTCGTCAGAGAAAGCATCATCAGGGATGAGATCTCTGTGAACTGTTTCTGAAACGACCATTTTTGAGTCTGTATCAGGTGTATCCTCACACTGATGTGGGGCACTTGAAGGTCTCGATGTCCTCTCTAGTTTCTCAATCTCCAGAGGATCAACAAGCAATTGAATGTCGGATCCTGTGATTCTTCTGCCCCTACTTCTAATCTGAGACACCTGTAGCTTCCCAGATCTTGAGTGATCCAGCTTGGCTAATGCCCTGACCATTCGTTCTGGATGGTTATTCTCTGTTAAACGATGGCTACCACCAGGCAACTCTTCGTGCTGCTTCTGTAGTATTGACAACTTGCATGCCTCGTCTACGTACTTCGACTGAACAAACTGCAGGTCACTCTCCTTCTGGGCCAATAACTGCCTCAGATGTCTGTTTTCCTCGCCCAATTCCTGCAGCTTGACTTGGTAACCTTCAGACACTGAATGCCTCGCCCGCAGCTGCGGTTGTATTGCTGCGCGGGGCCTCCTCGTTCCATTCTCAGCAGAACTAGCACCTTGTCGCTTGACGTCATCTTTCATTTTCGCCAAGGCTGCAGGACCTGGCAGACGCTTCTGAACCATGGTCCGCAGCCTCTGGCACTCGGCTTCTAGTGCAGCTATCTTCTTCACGCTCTCCTGCTGCTGCTTCTGAGCAGCATGGATTGATCTGAGGTCATACTCCCGCTCTTTATTCCGAATCTCAAGTTCCTCCCGAAGGATGCGCACCTCATACTTAAGGGATGTGCATTGTTTCCGTGAGAACTCAAGCCTTGCCGTCGCATCAGTTAACTTTTGGTCCGAATGCGCTTTGGATTCTTTCAGCTCTCTGATCAGCTTCTCCTTTGAGTCAACAGTGTTACGAAGATTGTAGTTTTCAGCGATGACCTTCTCAAACTGCTTATTTGCATCCTCGAACTTCTGCTGCGAATCCTGTGCTTTCTTCTGCTCCGAAGAGATCTTATTAGCTGCTTCGATTACAAGGCGCTCTTTCTCGTCTCTAACAAGCAGCAGCTGCTCCACACAGCACCTAAGGGCTTCCCCGGTCTCATCCATTCTTCCTGGATACCTGCTTCTTCCTCTACGAAGCGTAGTTATCAAGCATCTTCTGAAATAACAGAGTTAAAATGTTACTTGATGTTAGGTGCGTGGTGCATGTGTCTTTTCTTATTCACTATTCCCTTCGTTTTTCCTAACAAAAATCGGCACGTTAATTGTCGATCTATACATTATATATTACTAATAGATAAGAAACAAGTTAGAAACACCACTTATTTAGAAACGAAGGAGTACGTATATTGCTTGGCCTTTGGTTGGCAGTTCGGAGCGAGGTTTTCTGTTGAGTTGTTAATTTGATGGGTCCTCTGTTTTCGGCTAAGTTTGGGGTTGTTAGAATAATGGTTGTCCCGTAGTCATCTTTGGGGGTGATGGGGCCCACCCTTGCTAGTTGTATGGGTTTTGAGCCTGATCTCCTTTCAAAACTGGGCTAGTACTTGTTTTCCCCTTCTAACCAATTTTGCGGCAAAGCTTTTGCTGCCCTTTTGAAAAAAGAAAAAAAAACTAACAAATATATATAGGAGCACCAACTCCCACCGTGAAAAGTTTAACCGGAGTCGCCCACAGTTATCTTCTTATTTAAAAATGATAGGTGCATGTGACTTTATAGCTTGAGAGTGCATGTTCTAGAATCTAAGTGGGAACAAGAAGAAAGAAAAGGCTAAAAGGATCCGAATACATCAACAAGTCTAGTGACAAAATGCATGCGTCGGTTCACCTCCGGCCGATCAACTTGGCAACTAGTTGTGCCAAACATCGACACACGAATTCAAAGGATCCAACAGAACGAACAAGAAAACGATCATCAGAACACACAGTGAAGACCGAAAAGACAAGCGTATAGACCTCGATCCTACCTTCTTCCAGTTCCTCCCTTGGTAGTAGTCCCTAGCTTGGCTAGTTCCGTCCAGTGAACCCCTGGCAAATCACGCCGGAAAGAAGCAGCTAGACTACTGAAGGCTCCTCTCCTGCCTGACGAAGAACCCAAATGCAGCGGACGAAACTGGAGGAGAAGACCGCACAAGGCCCTTTGGTTCCATCGGTGGTTGGCGCGAGGTGGAACGTGCGAATCCGGCCGTCACCTCGCTTGAGCGCGCCGGCGGGAGCCGAGGTTTCAAAGCTGCAGCGCGGACGGGCCTTTCGCGAGGCCAACGCGCGAGCGGTCCGGCCTGGAGCGGGCTCGGCTGCGAGCGGCCTGATCACCAGTTGCATCGCATCCGTCCCGGCAGATCAGGATCAGATCGTCAAACCTGTCGCTTTTCGCCGGCAGCTGCGCCGTCGGCAGCGTGCGCTGGTACGTGCCGTCGATGCTGCGGCTTATCTTGGCGCGTGATCGCTGCCGAATCTTTGTTGGGGAAGTACGGCTGTGGCTGCGGCGTACGTGGAAGATAAGGATAGGTGCGCCGGCCGAGCTCATCGGGTTTATCTTGCCCGTGACAGGGAACGTTAACCAGTGGAGTAAATTGGTTCCTTGGTCTCTTAGTTTCTTGATCCCTTTTCATTTGAACTTGCTTTCTTGACCTTAAAACAAATTTTGTTTAGCTTCTAGGCCCTTCCATTAGTTTGAAGGGCTAACGATGTTAATAGCAACGTGGAATGATACTTTTACCTCTGACGCCAAATGAAAAGCAACAGCGTGCAGAAAAAATTTGGTGGTCAAGTTTCCCTGGCATTGGATGAGCCGGGATCATGTACAGCACCATGGGTGCGCAGCCTTGTCAAACCAGGATCGCGAGGTTGATCACGATCGCTCGGCGTGGCCGGGTCGACGGAAAATTCAAGGAGGCGCGCCCAAAAATAAAGGGGCCTGAACATGCATTGCTGCACGCACGCGCCGTACTCCAGCCAATGCAATTCCCCGGCCCGGATCGTCAGTCTCATAGAGGAGTCTCAAGCTGCATCTGGGCAGTGGCGACTAGCGCCTAGAGCGTGAGCTGATCAGAACTTAGAACAAAGATTTGATGGGCATGACATCCACTGTACCACCTTGTTTTACATGCACGTGTACAATAAAGAGCTTCTTTTCTTCTTTTAAGAAAAAAAATTGGCCCGCACGTGCCTATCGAGCGTGAGCAGCAGCGCTAACAAATTTTACTGTACGCTGCAGCGCTGCTGTTTCATTCTATTTGGCGCCAGGGGTAAAAGCGTCATTTCACGTTGCTACTAACCACGTTAGCCATTCAAACTAATGGAAGGGCTAAGAAGCTAAACGAAATTCGTTTTGAGACAAGGGAGCAAGTTCAAATGAAAATGGATCAAGAAACTAAGAGCATTTTTTAGGGCCAAGAACCAATTTACTCTTCCTAGTGTTCGGTGTCCCGGTGATGGTTTCCGGTTTGTGTCCAGCAGTTTATGTATAGACTTCCTCTACATTCAGGCCATTTGGGCCGGGCACAGGTGAACCTATTTGTGCTGTGAGGACAGATTTGGATCGTGACCAAATTGGTCTTCTTGGGCCTCCTTGCCAGCCTGACACCCAACAAATTTGCTTTCGTGCAACCCACCAGATCGTTCTCCGATCTCGGTCCAGCAACAAGGAGTTTCACTGCAGAAATGGCCGTGGGCCGCACCAGCAGTTTTCTTCCCGGCGTTATCCGGCCGCGCCGTGGCACACACCACGTTTCCCTCGCCCACCCCGTCTCGTCTCGTGCCCGTGATGCGCGTGCGGTAAACGGCCTCTCCCCAACGCCCCGTGCGAACGCGAGTACGCGACCCGAGCGTCGAGTCCCCCGATTGCGGCGGGACGAAAAGATGAAGACCCATGCTCGGCTAATCGCTCCGCGCACCCGCCGCATCCTACACGACTGCTCGCCATTCAAACCCCCGCTCCTCGGCGTCGTCGCTCGCTGAACACCTGCTGCTTTTTCTTCTGCTCCCAGCAGGTCGAGACTCGAGAGCTCCCGTCCGTCTCGCTCTCGCATGCTGCCTCCGACGGCGGCTTCCACCACCGCGTCGCCGGTAAAACCGCGGATCACCTCCCAGCTCCGCCCCCTTTCTCTCTCTCTCTTTCATTTTCGCTCGGATGGTTTGCTTTCTCCGCCCTTCCCTGATGCACAGTTGCTGGGGCTTTGTCAGTTTTCTCCTGCTCCGTGCGGCGTTTTACCCACGTGCCTCGAGGATGAGCTCTGCTCAACCACTGCTTTCTTCAGCGGTAGGTGGAAGCGTGATGTTCGAATGCCCCGTCCCCTTTGATCAATCGCGTCTCCGGATTTCGTGAGCGGCTGCGGCGGTAGCGCCGACTGACTAGATTTGGGGGCCTGAAAAAAAAATGCTGGGGTTTCTGTGTTCTGTTGTTGGTGCCACTGCCATACCCTGATGGACTCCCTCGCTGGTGATTCCGTGCTTTAGGTGCTCTGAAACCTGTATCGGTGAAGGCTCCTGCGTGGAAACTGGAAAGAGGAGCATGGGTGCGGCGCCTGGAGGCAAGCCGGAGAACAAGGTTGTGCCGGATGCTGCGGCGTGGGTGTTCAACATCGTCACCTCAGTCGGCATCATCATGGTTAACAAGGCCCTGATGGGTACTCACGGGTTTGGCTTTGGTATGACAAGTCTCAACCTTCACCTTTGAATCTAAATACAAATAAACTAAACAATGCTTATGTCGTAGCACAATGTTAATCTTTTGGGCGACATCTTTTTCAACATGGATGTTGTCATGGAAAGTGACATGCTATTGTTAGCACTGGACACTCATCCCGTTATCTGAAATCCAAATAGGACTGACCTGAAATGTGCTTGCTGCCTGCCAGCAACTGCCATGCATCCAGGGGCGGGAAAACAATAAATTTGCTGGAAATTGTTAACATATTTTTAAATTCATGTCTTCTATCCTAAAAATCCTGTGCATTTTATTTCAAAAAAAAAATAATCCTGTGCATGCATGTTCTGAAAATGTAAGTTATACAGTTGATGGAGAGAGATCTGACAAATGGAATTTGACATGCACCCTGTATTGTTGGGTTCACTGCTCCGCCGGTGCTTATTGCTTATCGCTCATATTAAATACGAAAAATTGTACTGAAACAATGTCTTGTGGAGCTGAACTAATATTGATGCGGCAAAATACATACTGAATGATGCAAGCATACATTCTTTCTGCCAGAACTTCTACGGCCTTATGGTTACTTTATCTTACACTGTTGTCCTACATTTGATCTTTTGCTCTAAACTCCCCACTTGCAGTTACGACATTGCCTGGGATTCACTTTGCAACTACAGCTTTGGTGGCATTGATACTAAAATTGTTAGGATATCTTGAGCCATCCTATTTACCTCTTCCAGAGCTTATGAAGTATGTCCTTTTTGCAAATATATCAGTTGTTGGAATGAATGCTAGCTTGATGTGGAACTCTGTTGGATTCTATCAGGTGAATAAATAATTGTTTTGTCTTTGATGCATTTAGAGTGGTTTATGCATACATATACTAAATTTTGGCACCACCACCCTTTTCTCCAGATATCCAAGTTGTCTATGGTTCCAGTTTTATGCATGCTGGAAGTCCTATTTGAGAATATCCGTTACTCGAGGGACACAAAGCTTAGCATAATAGTTGTCCTAGTAGGAGTTGCAATATGTACTGTCACTGATGTTAGTGTAAATACCAAAGGCTTGATAGCTGCTGCAGTAGCGGTTTGCAGTACTGCATTTCAGCAACATGTAAGTATTGACAAAACTATAATTTTTACATTCATTTTGTGGGTACTTGTACAGTTCTTTATGTGAAATCATATCCTTCAGTATGAACCATGTCTATATTGAAACTAGCATTGGTCGGGTCCAATCACTGTAAACATGCTGACCATTTGTAAGTATTCACAGTCTGGTGGCTCTTGTGGTGCCTTTGAATAGCATTGGAGTTGAATTCAGAGCTTTTAGAGATAACCGTACTCAGTTACTCCGTAAAACTCAAAATCCAACCAAGATATTAATAGCTCAAGGTCGATAATTACATGTAGTCTCTGGTTCCTTTTTATTCTCTGCCAGCCTTCTGAATCCTTAAAGACTAAAGTTGTAGCAAATTGCTCGGCTACAATACCAGTAGAAGCCTGAGCAGATTTCATGTTAGACAAAACCATATTTTTATCATGCATTATTCACTTTGCCAGCTTTGACATGTTTTCACGCCTTTGTCCTATCTTTCTAATTTTAGTACTTTGGCCTTCTTTTTGGCAGTACATCCATCACCTTCAGAACAAGTATTCCCTTAGCGCATTCAACCTCTTGGGTCATACTGCTCCAGCCCAAGCAGCATCATTGTTACTACTTGGGCCTTTTGTGGACCATTGGCTGACCAATAATAGAGTTGATACTTACCGTTATAACAACGTGGTGGCGGTAAGTGCTGTTCAGTACTTCAACCTGGCTAACAACTTGGCTTAATATCTCTCTTGCACTCCAATTGGAATTATATGATTTCTATCATGTGAAGCTATAAACACCGCGAAGCATTTTTTGTTTGGAATAAAATCTATGGATGGAAGGATGGCAGTGTAAAGACAAAACTCTAAACATTGTGTTACTGGTAGGCCAGTGCCATTTCAATATATCTCAATCATGAAAAAACACAGGGATATGAACACACAGAACAAGTTTACATTACATAATTTTGCCTATCAGTCATATCACCATCTGTTAGCAACTTAGGACCAGTTTACTACTGTTTTACAGTGGGTGGGTGAACTGATGGCTGATATTTCCTTCTCATCCACATCCCCTACAGTTCTTCATAGCACTGTCGTGCATGATTGCCATTGGAACCAACCTGAGCCAGTTCATATGCATTGGGAGGTTCACAGCCGTCTCATTTCAAGTTCTGGGCCACATGAAGACGATCCTTGTGCTCACCCTGGGGTTCATCCTCTTCGGAAGAGAAGGCCTGAACGTTCATGTGGCATTTGGTATGATCCTGGCCATTGTGGGTATGATTTGGTACAATCATGCGTCCTCGAGGCCTGGAGGCAAAGAGTGCCAAGATTACAGGGAGCCGGTCCAGGAAGACATCGAACAGGTCGATCAACCACCACAGGTGAAACCTGACGGAAAGAATTGAGACGAAAGCCTAGAGATGCCGTACTCGACATCCATTTGTCCCTTCTGGGTGTAGCCGCTTACTTGGTAGAGACGCCGGGAGTACTGTACATTTCTCCCAGTTTCATTGGTGAGCAAGCGACGGGGATGCAACGACACCTCGCGGCAGGAAGATCAATGAGATACGCCTGGAGGCAGATCCCCGTGATGTGATGTCCAACAAACATGATCTGCAAATTCTGTGGTGGTTTGTTTCAAAAAAAAATAATAATCTGTGGTGGTGTATACTGGTACTCTACTAGCCAGTAGGCAGGTAGGGGTAGGAGAAAACGTGCCAAAGAGAATGGATCGTTCAGCCACAACTACCAGAAAGAGATAACACATCGAGCTCTGGAATCAACTGGGTTTTTTCTCGAATAGGAATCAACTGGTTTGGAGCCTGCCATTGTGAATCTTTTCTTCAAGATTTCAGTAGTTTTTATGTGCAATCGCACAATCTCGTGCGGAGAGGACGGAGCGATGTACTTTGTACTGTGCATCAGTCATTGTTTGCCGCTTGCCCGTATAAGTATCACAGTCGTGGCCCAGCAAGCATGGCGGTCTCCCCGGAAAAAGCACAAAGCAGAGGAGGAGGGCAGGACTCAGGAGCATACGCAGCCGTGGCCCGTGGGGATGCTTGGGCTGAATTCAACATTTTATTCGACTGTTTTCCCCCTTTTTTGATACGACCAACAGAAAGTTCGAACGAAACTTTCCTTGCCAATTTTTGAATGGAAAAATGAACTGATAAAGACATATCAAATCTTCTGAGCTTCAAGGTCCTATTTGGATCCATACAGCTAATCCATAATCTCCGGCTGGAGCCTGATCCTCGGAGGTTTTGCTCAATTTCGAACAAACTCTATTTTAAAAAAAAAACTTGAGCAGACATCAGTTCGCCTCGCGTTGCATGCTACTTTGCAACTGGGTTGAACTATAACATAATTTTTGTACTAGCCAGGAGACGCCACGCAAAGTTTCCCATACGGATAGGTGGTCCGTGGTCCGGTACTCCGGTCATCCCAGCGCCCCGGCCCAAATCAAATTGGTCAAGGGCGTGATTGGTTGGGTGTATTTCCCCCAACCAGGCCCGTGGGGTGCACCGTTGCCGTGTTTGGTTCGCTGGCCTCCCTCCCGAGCCAGTCCCGCGGGGTGCAAGATTCCTCTCGGAGCCTGGCTCCCGTGATACGCCCAAATCGAGCTTCTCCCCGGGGCCAGGCTCCGCTCGTGCAGGCGACGGCCGCGCGGGCACGCGCGCGCGAGCTCCCGTCGTTCTCCCGCCAATGCCTAGGGTTACCGCACCTTTCCCGCCAAGCTCGCGTTGGTATATATCCCTATCGCGTCCTCGTTCCCGCCGCGCTCGCCATTCTTTGATGAAGGTAGGGTTCCGGTCCTCTCTCCCTTCCCGTCCTCCACTCTCTCTTTGTCGAGTCTCATCCTCCACTCTCACGAAGAACTCTCTCTTTGTTCCTCGCAGGTAGGGTTCCGCGACCGCAGGTGGCCAGATCTGGGCACCCCCTTCCTACGAGGCAAGATCTCCATTCCCCCTTTCGATTTGAGTATTTTCCTTCGATTTCTAACTTGTTTCTTTTGTGCACTTGCAGATCTGCCCCTCCCTTCCGTTCTGGTCTGTTGGTGGCCTGGATCTTGGCTGATTCCACTGCGGTTGCGGCGGTAACAAATGCTCACCCCCCTCCCTCCCCTCCCCTCTCTGATTTGTGATACAGTACTTGTCTGAGCAAAATACTAATGCCTATGATGTACATACATGTTTTTCTAAGCAAAATACCCTTGCTTGTGATGTATATACATGTTTTTCTGAGCAAAATACCCTTGCCTGTGACGTACCTACATGTTTTTCACAGCAAACAGCAAATATACCCATGCATGTGATGTATTACATGTTTTTCTGAGAAATACCCATGCCTGTGATGATATTTGTTTGTATGAGCAAAAATACCCATGACTGTGATGATATTTATTTTTATGCCTGTGATATTTATTTTTATGAGCAAAAATACCCAAGTCTTTCATTCCTGAATCGTTGTTATTTGTTTGCATAGATGGTTTTTGAAGAGCAGAGACGCATTCTTATTGTTCAAGTTGTTGCTCTTGTCACTGCTATGTATGCATTCATGTTAAGTAGACTTAGGATGGTCCAACATTCACGTCCCAGCATTATTTATGCCCCAATGAGTGTTATGGATGAAGAGAGGCAAAGAAACCTGAACCTAATTTACAATTATAATGATGTTGAGTGTGTAAACATGCTTCGTATGAGAAGACTCCCTTTTTTTCATCTGTGCGAGTTGCTTAGGCATAGAAACCTGCTTAGAGATAGCATACATAGCAGTGTGGAAGAGCAAGTTGCCATGTTTCTTCATGTGGTTGGCCATAACCAACGTTTTAGAGTTATTCACCAAACCTGGAGGAGGTCTGTTGAGACTGTAAGTAGATATTTTAAAGAGGTGTTGTATGCCATTGGGGAGCTGAGGGAAGAGATGATTTGGCCTCCATCCAGTGAGACACCCCTTAAGATAAGAAACAGCCACAGATGGTACCCATATTTCAAGATACTAATAATGCCATTTGATGTACTAGTTCCTAATTTAACTTAATTTGTAACAAATAATTTGGCCATTGATCTTTAGGATTGTGTGGGAGCAATAGATGGAATCCATATTCATGCTAGAGTCCCAAGAAAGATGCAAGCTGCTTTCCGGGGAAGGAAGCACTACCCTACTCAGAATGTGCTCGCTGCAATTGACTTTGATTTGAAATTTACCTATGTATTGGCTGGTTGGGAGGGGTCAGCCCATGATACTACCATACTAGCTGATGCTTTAGAGAGACATGATGAATTAGTTGTCTCAGAAGGTAACTATATACAAATTGGTCAACTATATTGAAAATGCAAGTTAGATCCATTAGACCTAATACATGTTTACAATTTTGATAGGAAAATTCTATCTAGTTGATGCTGGATACGCATATCGTCCTGGTTTTCTACCTCCCTACAGGGGCACTAGATATCACCTAAATGAATATGGTGGTAGAAATTATCCAACCAATGCAAGGGAGTTATTCAATCTAGGCACTCTAGTCTGAGAGTAACCATCGAGAGGGGTTTGGGGGTTTCAAAAATCGGTTTCGTATAATTGACAGCAAACCGTTTCATCCATACAAGATACAAGTGAAGTTGGTGCTTGCATGTTGCATTTTACATAACTGGATACTTAGCCATGGTGTAGATGAGGTTATCCCTGCTGAGTCTACATGGGTGCCCAACAATAACTCAACAAATGGCCATGGAGTTCACGTGGACGATAATTCTGCCTAGGTTGCACTTAGAGATGAATGGGCCAATCAAATGTGGGCAAATATGGGCATGTCTCATATTTAGATTCTGATTCTGTTGCTGTATCAGTACTTTGTTTGATTCTGATCATGTACTAGTAATATTATACTCTCTTATTGTTGTATCAGTACTTGGCTATTACTTTCTATTAATCTGAGGCACTTGGATATTTTTGCAATGATGCTATTACTTTCTATTAATCTAAGGCACTTGGGTATTTTTGCAATGATGCTATTACTTTCTATTAATCTGAGGCACTTGGGTATTTTTGCAATGATGCTATTTTTTTGAGGCAATTGGGCATTCGGCTGTGACGATATTTGTGCTATTTTTCTGAGGCAATTGGGCATTCGGCTGTGATGATATTTGTGCTATTTTTCTGAGGTAATTGGGCATTCGGCTGTGATGATATTTGTGCTATTTTTCTGAGGTAATTGGGCATTTGGCTGTGATGATATTTGTGCTATTTTTTTGAGGCAATTGGGTATTCGGCTGTGATGATATTTGTGCTATTTTTCTGATTTTGGTTGGAACATTATCTTTAGGATATGGAACAGGAAATGCCTACTGCTCTTGCCCGGGCTGGTAGCTAGATAGCTGCGGTTGTTGACGCCATCGGCCATGATGGTGCCCAGCCTGCTGTTGCCGCTGGGCAGCCAGGAAGACAAGCCATGAGGTGGACCATTGTCATATCCTTATTTGTGCTTCGCCGTTTCTGCCTTCTCATCTCCACTAGTGTTAGGACTGATAAATATTTTAAGGAGGTCCACTTAAACCAAGTTGCCAGGCATCTTCAAGAGTTCACTGGCAACGAGGTCACTGGATAGCAAGTGTACAATAACTTGCGCAAATGGAGGCTGAGGTGGATGAGGGTGACAAAGCTTAGAGAGCGTGTGGTCCTTGTGGGATAAGGATAACTTCATGATAAGAAGAGGAGCACTACAAGAAGCATGTCAAGGTATATAGGATTAATGCAGTTCAGTTAGACAATATTTTTTTTCATACTCTCTTATCCAACTAATGCATTTAATCTTAGGCACACCCTAAGAATGCTGCTTAACAAGCCAATTGAGAACTACCAGCAGATGGAAGTTATCTTTAGCACTGGGTGTGCCACTGGCAAATTTGCCATGGGCTCTAGTGAGGCTTTGGGCTCCCCCTCTGATTTTGCTGAGAGCTCTCTAAAGCATCTAGAAGATGACATTGGCAAGCTGTTTGAAGGGGTGGAGAAAAAATAGGAAGGAGGTGGGGGTGGTAGTGCTTCTGTGGCTGGCAATAAGAGGAAGAGATCCTCTTTAAGTGATGAGGATATCACTATCATGACTGGCATGGCTGCTGCTATTAACAATGTAGCTGATGCTATTCGTGAGACCAAGGCGCAAGATGAGCATCCTGAGCTATACGAGGCTGTCATGTTCATGCCCAGGTTCAGCGAGGAGGCCCTGATTGTGGTCTATTCTCACCTTCTGGATAACAGGGCTCGGGGGGTGCTTTTGTCAAGATGAATCAGTCACATCGTGTGCTGTGGCTGAGGACTTTCTTAGCCAAGCACTACTATTCATAGGTGGCCTAGTGCTAGTGGTTGTTGCTCCAACTTTTGGTGCCATCTATACTGATGGCTGGTGCTTTTGTGGGGGTCAGGCTTGTGTTGTCGAGGTGCCTCGCCTTTAGGTTTGCTCTAATATTGCCATTTCTATTGCTAGCTTCTTTTGTGGGCTGAGGCTGGTGTTGTTCCTATGCTTCCTCTACCTAATGGTTCTTGCCAGGCTGCTGCTTTCAGATGGTGGTTCTCCCTGGTGCTATTCTCATCTTCTGGATAACAGGGCTCAGGGGGTGCTTTTGTCAGGATGAATCAGTCACATCGTGTGCTGTGGCTGAGGACTTTCTTGGCCAAGCACTATTATCCGTAGGTGGCCTGCTGCTAGTGGTTGTTGCTCCAACTTTTGGTGCCATCTATACTGATGGCTGGTGCTTTTGTAGGGTTCAGGCTTGTGCTGTCGAGGTGCCTCCCCTTTAGGCTTGCTCTAATATTGCCATATCTATTGCTGGCTTCTTTTATGGGCTGAGGCTGGTGTTGTTCCCATGCTTCCTCTGCCTGATGGTTCTTGCCAGGCTGCCGCTTTCAGATGGTGGTTCTCCCTGGTGCTATTCTCACCTTCTGGTTCTCCCTGGTGCTATTCTGTTGCATCTACTAGTGGCAACTTATATATCTATATATGTATATTTGGCCAGCATAAAAATTAGTGGCAAAAACTTGTGATGCTATTCTAAAACTTATGCTATTCTGATGGATTTGTAATGTGCTGTTGCTGTGGCAAAAACTGAGCTGATGCCTTGTTGCCAATGATGATTACTGCTTCAGTTAGTTCTGAGTCATTGCCCTTTTGCCAATGATCATTATTTTTTTGTCATTATTTCTGAGCTGATGCCCTTTTGCCAATGATGATTATTTTCTTCTCATTTGTTCTGAGCTGATGCCCATATGCCAATGATGTTCCAGAAATGACATGGTATGTGGTTTATTGCGGGCGGCAAACTGGAGTTTTCTCCAGCTGGGAGGCATGCCATGCCCAAGTGAATGGTTACAAGGGAGCGTGTTATAGGGGATACAAGTCTAAAGATGATATTTTTGCAGCGTTTTATTGTGATGAAAAGATGGAGTTTAGTAGAGCAGTTAGTCATCCAACTAAAAGTAGTTCCTGGAAAGATGTAATAATCTTAGCTCAAGCTCTAATCATTTTTATTTTGATTTGTATCATCTTCGTTTTTTTAGAAGATTGCTTAGTTGTGTAAACTCATGGTGGTATTCTTACCGCTTGATGCAAGTGGTGATGAGACCCCAAACTATGCAGGCAACCCATTATGGAAACTTGTATCCAAATTTTAAATTACCTCATACATACATGCAACCAATTACGAGCTAGATCCAACCTGGCTAGTGGGAAACAGCAAACCAATCAACCACAACCCGCAACAACATGGCCTGGTTCTGGAGAACCTGGATGGCTCATACGAGCCTGGCTGGCCACGTACCAGAACCAATCACGCCCCAAGGCTCGATCCAACACGACGCGAGACCAGCGAAACCCGGCTCGCCCCCCGAAGCAAATCCGGTTCCGTGCCAAGTGCCAACTCGAATCCAACCAGCCGTCCCGAATGCGAAAAGGCCAAGCAAGCAACGGAAGCCAGCCAAGCGATACTCCCCCAGTGGCCCCACCCCACCCACGCCCGCTGCGCGCGCAGAGGCACACACCGGAGCCCAGCCGTGCACCGGGCGGACCCAGTCCTGGAGCACCAGGTCACCAGCTGACCAACCAGCCCAGGCGCCACGCCCCTGCTGGCGCCAGCTGGTGCACGAGCACCGAGCCCACCGTGGCGCGCGCGGGCAAACCCTAGGCGTGGGCGCGCGGCTCCTCTCTCTCCTATAACCACCTCCCCGCCCCCGTCGCCTCGCCCTCCTCGTTGAGAGAGTCGTCCCCCCAGCGTGCTCTCCGCCTGCGGCTTCTGTATCCCGCAACCAAAAACTACCAAAAAAATTAGAAATCCCCAAATCCGCGAGATCTATCAGTATCGAGCGACTTACCAATCCGATTGCTAGGGTTTAGATCCGATTTTTTCGAAAAAACTGAAAAAAATTTGGTCGAGGGGAGGAGGAGGAGGCGATGGCGGCGCAAGTGGCGGCGGCGGCGGTGGCGAACGGGAGCGCGGGCGCTGTCCCCGCGGTGGTGTCGCCGGGAGCGGTCGGCGTCGGGGTCGGCGTGGCGCAGCCGCTCCCGACCACGTCGCTCTACGTCGGCGACCTGGAGGGGTCCGTTTCGGACTCGCAGCTGTTCGAGCTCTTCAGCCAGGCGGGGCAGGTGGTGTCGGTGCGCGTCTGCAGGGACGTCACCTCGCGCCGCTCGCTCGGATACGCCTACGTCAACTTCAGCAACCCCCTGGATGGTATTGTTCCGATCTCCTCCTCGCGCTGCTCTCGTTCTATCTGTTCCACTCGGGATAGGAGGATTGTTAGAGGTTTGGGCGTATTTGAATTGCGGTCTGATCAGATTGGGCTACGATTCGGTTTTACATGATTCGATGATTCCGATGGCATCTGTAAACTGTATATCATCAGTGATTTCCCAGTTGGTAGGTGGTGGATTGATTGCGTTTGACAATTTCGGTAGATGTTGAATGGTTCATTTCTAGCAGAAGTCAATGCCTTTGTTAAGTGGATGTGTTGCTTGGTGCAATGTCGCTGGGATTAATTATGTTTTGGGTATCGGGAAGGATGATTTGGATACTTTTGTTTTCAGAAAGGGGGAGGATGATGGTGGGCAATTTAGTTTTTAATCCTAGAGCCTCGTTGAGGGTGTAGTCTATAAGACTACGGGGTTTAAGACAGCCATGTTAAAGTTTACTCCCAGTTTTACTTGCTATGTTTTTCAGGTACATATGGACATGAGTTTGCCATATGCTAGAAAATTGCTGGATTGCTAATTTGATGTAATGTAGTGTTCTATGCAGCTGGCCTTCATGTGTTTCTTAACTGTTTTGTTAGATTACATAGACATAATAGGAATGCAACTGCCCCAATTAAATAATAAAGTTCTCTGGGCACAGTTGAAATATCCATCTAAGAACTGTTCTGGTAAAGCAAGGATGCTCTTGAAATTTTAGGATTTAGTCCAAATTTGACAATGCTAAAAGGTTTTGGATTCCAAACCTCTATCCGAAGCCAGTAGAGGAGATATAAGGTGAACAGTTGCGTGTAAAATGTGGCATAACGAAGACAATGTGTAAATTTGCTAGACATGATTCAGTGGATTTCCTGTTTTGTTGGGTGTCTGACCTCACAATATCATGCGCATGTAGCTTGTTTATTAGTGCCAAGGCAAAGGACTTGTGATGGCTGATTAACTATTCCATTTTACAGCTGCAAGAGCATTGGAAGTGTTGAACTTTGCTCTGCTTAACAACAAGCCTATCCGGGTGATGTATTCAAACCGTGACCCAAGCAGCCGCAGGAGCGGATCTGCTAACATTTTCATCAAGGTACTAGATCATCTGGTGGTTTCTTTAGTTTGCATTGTCATCCAAAAACAATTAGCTTGGTTTATGACCTACCTCGTCTTTTCTCCAGAATCTTGACAAGGCAATAGACAATAAAACTCTTCATGAGACCTTTTCCACATTTGGTACCATTCTCTCATGTAAGGTAGCCATGGATGAAGTGGGCCAATCCAAAGGCTTTGGTTTTGTTCAGTATGAAAAAGAAGAAGAAGCTCAGGCTGCTATAAAAAGTCTTAATGGGATGCTTATCAATGACAAGCCTGTTTATGTTGGACCTTTTCTTCGCAAGCAAGAGAGAGATCATTCATTTGACAAGACAAAATTTAACAATGTCTTTGTGAAAAATTTGTCTGAGTCTACCACAAAGGAGGATCTAGTCAAAATTTTTGGTGAATATGGGAATATTACAAGTGCTGTTGTGATGATTGGTATGGATGGCAAATCAAGGTGCTTTGGTTTCATCAATTTTGAGAATCCAGATGCTGCTGCCCGTGCTGTTCAGGAACTTAATGGAAAGAAGATAAATGACAAAGAGTGGTATGTTGGAAGAGCTCAGAAGAAGTCAGAAAGAGAGATGGAACTAAAAAGGAGATTTGAGCAAAGCTTGAAAGATGCTGCTGACAAATATCAAGGACTCAACTTGTACCTCAAGAACTTGGATGATAGCATTGGAGATGATCAACTTCGTGAATTGTTCTCTAACTTTGGCAAAATTACCTCGTGCAAGGTGCTTTAATGTTTTCCAATCTATTTTTTCCTTTTATTATACATCTATCTCTTGATGGTCTATGATAGCTGACTGAATTTGTTAAATAGGTGATGCGTGACCAAAATGGTCTTAGCAAAGGCTCTGGCTTTGTTGCGTTCTCAACTCGTGAGGAAGCATCTCAGGCTGTAAGTTCACTTCCAGGATATTGAATTAACCGCCAGCTAGGCCCCTTAGAAAAAAGTTCGAGCAATTTGCTGTCACATGTCATTGACAAGTTTTCTTTCTATACAGTTGACTGAAATGAATGGCAAAATGATATCTGGAAAGCCACTGTATGTTGCATTTGCACAGCGCAAAGAAGATAGAAAAGCAATGTTACAGGTATATATTCCTCAAACCAGCCGAGTCTGCATTATGCTAATATTAAATGTGAAATTAGGGCGCCAGTGTTTACAATTGGTACAAGTGTTTACTGTAGATTAGCACATAGCAGCATTTTTATTTAAAGCTTCATGTAAAAGAAGAGCTGGCAAATGATTGTCTGTTTGCCATCTAGAACAATGTTGAAGCAACAAAGAAATATTGACCATATAGGGCATACCACCTCTATTTGATGATATAAGGTGCCCTTCTCCTACTGCCTTTTTTTACCTTCAAAATATGTCTTCTGAAACTTTAGAATTAGAGTTCAGAACCTGAACATTTTGTTTGGTCTGAAGAGGCATACTGCTTTGCATTGCTTCCTATTGTGATACTGAGTCTTATTTTGCACTAAACTCAATTGATAACAGTACCCGTTCTTGACAATTTGTTTGTTTCGTTTTCTTTTGAATTTGTACAAATTTGGTGTAGTTTTTTACTACTCCTTTTTGTAAGACGCGCATGCAACCCAAGATTCAAACGTCTTAATCTTTGACCAACTCTTAGTCTTGGAATTTGTAGATTATACTATACAAATGTGGTATTATTGGATTCATACTTGTAAATGCTTTCATATGATGTCAATTTCATGGTCATAAACATTATAATATATAAGATATTCACAGTCAAATTGTGACTATCTAGGCCTTACAAAAAGAAAAGGAGGGAGTACTATCTAGCATGTTAAATTGCTGACAGTGCACATCCTATATGATCCAGGCACAGTTTTCTCAGATGCGCCCTCCTGTACCAATGACACCCACTATGGCTCCACGCCTTCCAATCTACCCTCCTATGGCTCCTCAGCAACTCTTCTATGGACAAGCTCCGCCAGCTATGATACCCCCTCAGGTACCATGGAAACTCTATTTTTTTTCATTTGAACTTAAACATTACCCACAGATTAAATCCCTGTCTCCAATTTCAATATGAGAACTAGCATGTTCCCATCTTTTGTCAAGATTATCTAGCACTGGTATTTGCACTCTTGGTTATGACATTTTTATCATGTACCATATGCTTAACCTGGCATACAAAGTGAGGCATAGTTTATTATTGTTTTTGCACTTATCACTTTCAGTTGGTTAGCAACATCTGTCCTGTGTTCAATCACTTTCTGATCATTATGTTATATACTCATTCTTTGCATGAAGCATTTCATTTACGTTAGCTAATGTGCTGAACTAAATGGATATTGATGGTTTATTCACTTTCTTCCAGCCGGGATTTGGTTTCCAGCAGCAGCTTGTTCCAGGGATGAGACCTGGGGGTCCCCATATGCCAAATTACTTTGTTCCGGTTGTCCAACAGGGTCAACAGGGTCCACGCCCAGGTATTAGGCGTGGAGCTGGGGCCCAGGTCCAGCAACCTGTGCAGTCATTTCAGCAACAGGTATTTTTTTAATCAAATATTCCACCATTATGCTGTTTTTTTGTGTGGTTAGGATGCTACTTTGTTGGTGGAAAATGGTTCACTTAGATTGTCAGCTATTATGGTTCAGTCCGTTGTTGTGCTCATTTCCACAATGCTTATTCTCCCAACTCCTTGATGTTTGGCTTGGTGGGAAAAAATCGGTAGTTTCATTTGTTCTTTGGGGGACTTGTGAAAGTGAATGTAAAGTGATGTATCTTGTCATGTTTCTCAGATGCTTCCTCGAGGACGGATGTACCGTTACCCAACCGGCCGCAACATGCCTGAAGCTCCAGCAATTCCAGGAGTTGCTGGTGGTATGATTCAGCCATATGATATGGGAGGCTTCCCTGTGAGAGATGCAGCCTTATCACCTGCTGCCCAAATTGGGACTCTGACTTCTGCCCTTGCAAATGCTACTCCTGAGCAGCAAAGAACGGTATGTCCCTAGTTGGTGTTCAAGTAATAACTCTGTGCAGGCCATCATATCTCTATCTCCTGCATTGTGTTCAGTTGATAGGTTCATTATCCATTTTGACCTTTTGCAACAAATATAAGTTCACTTGGATCTGAATGATGGTATCTGCTTCTGCTAATAGTTTTGTGGGTTTAGGCGTTTACAGCCACTACATTGTTGCTTTTGTTCTACAGCAATCTTCTTTTTTCTTATCTATCTACAACTTTTTTTCATGTAGATACTTGGTGAAAACCTATACCCACTGGTTGAGCAACTGGAACCAAACCAAGCGGCCAAGGTCACCGGAATGCTTTTGGAGATGGATCAGACTGAGGTTCTCCACCTGCTTGAGTCCCCTGAGGCTCTCAAGTCCAAGGTTGCTGAGGCGATGGACGTTCTCCGCAATGTAGCCCATCAGCAGAATCCAAACACCCCGACCAGTCAGCTTGCTGCGTTATCACTGACCGAAGGCATTATCTCCTAACTTGAAAGTTATAACAAACGATCTTCAGTTTGCAATTGCGTATGGTGTTTCGAGAGGTTATCCGGCACATGACAGTATTGCTCCTTTTTTTCTTCCTATGGTTGGACTTGTGTGAGCAGTGAGTCTTTTCCATACTGGATGTTAGCTATTATTTTGTGCTGTCTGGTGTCCTGACCGTTAAGGCAAAGTACTTGTTTCCAAGTTTGAGTGCTATTGGGGGCCGTGGTTACATTACCTGTCTTTTGCACT
The DNA here is from genome assembly GCF_002211085.1 of Panicum hallii. NCBI lineage: Eukaryota > Viridiplantae > Streptophyta > Magnoliopsida > Poales > Poaceae > Panicum > Panicum hallii. The sequence continues at coordinate 38,956,028 of NC_038048.1, read as the reverse complement.
TATTAAAATTTCTGCTGCTTCAATGGTTGAGTGAGAAGAAAATTGGGATTTTAAGTAACTTTTGCGGAATATCTTGTGATCTGATGTCATGATTTATGTTAGGGGCCCAAGTAATTTAGCAACCCTTGGGATTTTGTCTCTGGTGGTTTGTTGCTTGACATTATTGCCATCCGAGGACAGAGATGAGAGCAGGGGTTGCTTCTGCTCTGGGGCCGGTGGGTGGTGTTCTGGTTGCGTTGCACCATCCATTTGTGATGTCTTGGAAAATGCCTGAATTATAGTTTGGAGCCTAGATGGGGGAGCATAAGCTCGGGAAGTGCGGCGAGCCTGCGCCTTGAGCTCGGGAGTATGCACCAGGCGAATTTGCTGCTGAAGCCACGGAGGCCGTGCAGAGCGCGCGAGTCGTGAAGGACATGCTGGAAGTGCTAGTGAGACGGGAGAGGCCAGCGGCAAGGAGCAACGAGGCGAACTGGTGAAGTGTTGAATCTGTTTGATAAGCATGGCAGCTAAAGCTAGCCTAGAGATTGAGGGCGTCAGAGTCGGCAGCCATTGCCAGTGATTGGTGAATATGCAGATATGCAGTTGTGCGTGTGCTTGTGCTGTGCCAACAGAACAATGTATACCGTGTAACAAAAAGATGTAGTGTGTAGAATAATGGGACCCTGCAAGATTCAAATATAGGTCGATGACAGTAACTGCTTTTGCTACAGGGCAAATTGTGCAAATAGAAGCACATGTTAATCCATAACTCATCAAGAGTTACTCATTTATTCGAAATCAACTTAAGGGTTTCTATCACAGAAACAAGGATGCAGAGAAACTCATCCTGCAGTATGCAGCTGGCTAACATCTTTGCTTGACCAACTGGATGCAGGCAGGAAAGGCCTAGTCAGGTATAAATAGTTCATCGCAACATAACCAATGTCTAAATCACCTGCTTAAACTACTAGTTGGATTACTCCGGCTCACTGTCTAACACAATGAACAAGATGCCAGGACCCCGATGCTACTTGAAACGTCCATACTTTCGGAGTTTGGCAGTGTGCCAGCATAGATAGCATACGCACGTTCAAGCAATGAAAACCTGGATCCTATCTCCCATGGCATCCTCAAAATCAAGCAGTATCTGACCATTCTGGGGATTGTCTGCATCAATAGGTGCATTCCGAAGCCTTTCCATTATATCAGCTCCAGCCAAGCCTGCAAAGAGGGAAAATGAAATCGCCTGAAACATAGATACACGCATACAAAGATTTCCCTTTTTTTTCCTTCTGAAAATCCAAGCAGATTTACACAATCATGCTTCCCTTAAGAATATAAGTACAAACCTGGAATAATTCTTGTCATCCCTTCTAAGAACCCGGCCTGTAGTAGAAAAGGGGAATTAAAGGGAACAACCATTTAATCAGTGCCGGAACAACTAGATTGCAGGACATTCACAGAAAATAGGAGTAAGAAACTAATATAGCAACTGAGCCGATATATATCCCAACATCAATCAGTTAACGAAGTGAGTTTAATGTGGTACCGAACTTCACTCCGACTACCAGATATTGAACATTGGAATCGAGCAGTGATTACTTACAGGTATCCTGGCATCAATTTTCTGGACTCCATCTCTTCCTGTAATCTTTAGTCGAAGAGTACGAGACCACATTCCAGTTGAAGGTCCTCTGCTGCTACTGGAACCAATATCATAGAGCTGAGGCAATATGTCAATAACAGGTTCTTGTGGTTTTTCAGTCGTGGAACTGGAATCTCTTGAACTGCTTGGTTCACTTGTATAATCACCATAGGCTATAATTGAGGAACTGTAGGTTAAAAAAATTCATTCATAATCAATGTAGAACAAAGTCTTAAGGTCCATACCAGTCCTGTACGATGATTGGGCTGGTGTCACAACATATTTTTCTTCTTCTTCATAATAGTGATCAAACCCAAGGGTATCCTTGATCTCCTCAAATGATGGCAAGCTGCTTGGAGGAGGTATGCGACCACCCTTTATAGCAATAAGAGCATCCTGCAGCGCATGCATCTTACACGGTTCAGTTCATAGTGAAAGTTTAGCATATATATGCAAGTCATGCTCGCACCACAGGATTATATGACATGCATACGCAAATGCTGATCCTTCCTTTTGCCCAAAACTGCTAATGAGAATCAATGTGCAGGACCGCAGGGTCCCTTTGGATGTACTTAGTTGTGTAATAAAATAATGACATATATAAATGAGAGTTAGTAGCATGCAATTAACATAAATAAACAAACAACAAACCTCCATTGCACGCATCGATACACCGATTAGAGATAAGGGGTAGGCTATGATTTTATAACCTATCTCTTCAAGTTCAACAGGGCTCAGTATAGGAGTTTTACCACCGCCTTCTAACATGTTGGCCTGCAGTTGGATTAAAGAGTATGATGGGGGGCATTGCAAGTATATGGGAAACCTGAAAAGAACTGGTGCATAGAGCATATCTAACCATTTTTGGAACTCCAGGTGCAATAGCACAAAATGCCTTCATCTCTTCTCTTGAGGCAAGGGCATCAATGAATAGAACATCTGCTCCAGCATCAGCAAAGGCTCGTACTCTCCATAATGCTTCATCAAGAGACAAAGCTTGACGAGAATCTGTCCTTGCCACAATAACAATATCAGAGCCACTCTCATTCCTGGCATCTACAGCAGCTTTTATGTGCATAATTGCTTCCTCCCTTGAGACAACCTTCCTTCCTTGTGTATGGCCACATGCTTTTGGCGACACCTTCAGAATACTATATATCATATCACTATAAGAGCATCTCCAATAGGAGTCCTAAATTGGGTCCTATCTTGAAATATAGGGCTTAAGAGAAAAAAAAAAGCCTCCAACAAGAGTCCTATTTTACAAAAAACTGGCAAATCAATTTAGGACTCAGTCTCCCGGGTCCTAGATATAGGACTCAATTGGTTGGGTCGTATCTCCCTTTTGCCACGAAATCTAACTGACAGAGACTTCTTTCCCCAATGCCTCCGCTCCAATCTTTCCCCAATTAGTTGTAAATGACATGATTTGAGACCCCGCTGTTGGAGTATAAGCTTTTTTTTTGGGCCCTAAACACATCAACTATGTCCCTAATACAAATTATAGGACCCAAATATAGGACTCATGGTTGGAGATGCTCTAAGACAAACTTCAAAGGAATATCTATCACAATTTCATGGATAATCAGTAAAGGTTACATTGCTTGGGAGCACAATTTGCTAACATAGATAAAACATATATTGGTTCTGTAAAATACAAAAGTCCTGCGAACCAGAGAGTGTGAGATGTCAACCATGCTCCAGATTCCAAACTATAACAATTCATAGACTACGACTGTTTCACAATGCATGTTCCATTTTAAGATTCTAAATGGTAACTTCAACATATAGAGCACATAAGCAAAACAACCGTACAATTCAACTAGCACAATATTCAGATCAATGCTAGATTTCAACAGATCTCAAACTTGTACAAGACTAGCAAGAGGAATGGCACCTTTTCTGTTCATGTTTTAGAAGCGTAACCTAGAATTTCCCTGGAAATACTATTTTCACAAAAGAATATGAAAATATTTCCTAATTGGCACGGGTATCTTGTAGATGAGCATAAATATTGTCCTCAAGAGATTAGTTTACAATCGCTGATGGGATTTAGCAACTTCTTTTAGTCATGGCCGTGATGACCAATCAAAAAGAAAACTCAAGGTTAACTGAACACATGATCCAAAAATTAAGTGAACACAAAGGAAACAAATTTCTAGACAAGCAGAACAAGCACAATCTACGGGGAGAAATCTGCAGTTGTTGTCACTTAAAAGCATACCTGATCTTCAAGAATCATTCCAGCGAAACCAGCATTAATAAACCCTTTTACTGTTCTCTTGACATTCATAGAATTTCCGTAACCATTATCAGCATCACCAATCACAGGGATTGATACCGCTTCAGTGATAAGACGTCCTTGATCAATCATTTCCCCGTAGGAGATAAGACCAACATCTGGCAATCCAAGCCGTGCAGCGGATATTGAGAAACCTGCCGTGGAGAATGTGGATCAATGAGTGGGATCACTAGAACCGTCCTTTTTACAGCGCTTGCAGGCTAGCACTAGCAATAGATCAACAAGCAACACTAGGCAGCTACAGTCTAGTGCAATGCTCATCGGTCGTTCCCCAACTGGAGGTGTCAAGCGTGAGATAAGCTGTTTTTCGTGGGTTGTTTTTAAAAATTAAACCGAGAAGTAGAGTAGTCCCCTGCTGCCGCAGAGGCAAAAGATCGAGCACGCACCGCTCGTGAAGCAGGCCCTGAACCCGGCGCGCTCGACGAGGCGTGCGCTGAGCGCGTCGTAGCAGGCGGGCGCCTGGTGCGCGCCCGGTGTCTCCAGCACCCGCCGGAGCGCTGCCGCGGGCGTCTCTCCAGGGGGGCCGGCGGAGGCGGCGCAGCGGGGGGAGATCCTGACACGGGCGAGAGCTCGGGCGGAGGCGAGCAACGAGGGGGCTGCTACGCGCTGGAGGCGCGGCGGGGCTCGCGTGGCGCCGGCGCGCCGTGAGGAGGAGCACGGGGAGAGCGAGGAATCGAGCGGCGGGTGCAGGAGCGCGAGCGCGGCGTAGCACGCCATAGCCGTCCCCCCGCTCGGTGCCGGTGGTAATCACACTGGCTTCTCACTCGGGTAGTCGGGTCCGTCGGTTTTGCTGTCTCGGTGTCCACTGTCGACCGTGTGCCACAGCGCACGCGGGGGTACGAGTACGACCACGAGTCACGTGACTCGCGTGACGCCACGCTACCTCGCGAGTGGCGAAGAGTGCCTGACAGCTTGAGAGGGGAGTGGGCCAGGTCCGAATAATCCCATCCGCTGGGCGTTGCAGTTGCAGTCCATGGGCTAGACGCCATGTGACCCAACACAAGTTTGTCTCGGACAAGAGTACGAGACGGAGAGTCGGCCTCGCGCTCGCAAAATACGTGGCGCGCCGGATGGCACGCCACGCCATCTGTCAGAGAATCTCCGTCAAACTCCGTCAAAATACGCCCCTCCTTCGACTTTCAAAATAGCTGGTCACGTGTCGGTGTTTTACCGCCACGTCCACTAAGAGATATCCCAAGGTGATAAGTTTGTAGATAGGATGTCGCCGAGATCAAGAACTCGAAGATGTAAGGAACACAAAGTTTACACAGGTTTGGACCGCCGAGAGCATAATACACTACGTCCTGTGTGTGGTTTGTATTGCTTTAGGTGTTGATCACGATGATCTCTATTTGGAGGAGGTCCTTGCCCGATCTTATATAGTTTGGGGGACAAAGTTATATGAGAATCCTAATAGAATATAAGTTCAAAGTCCTACTCAGTTACTTTTCGGATAGTTTCCTTCTGTTCCGACTAGTTCTACTAAGATACAATTAGTTCTACTACGTTACAAATAGTTACAACTGGTGTAGGGCGTGGGCCATATCCTACCCTTTATCGTGTAAGATGTACACTATGTCACAGTCCTGTGGACCCATGTTTGACAGGCGCTAGGGAAAGCAATCTTAGCATAGAACCGGTACCGGGTCCAGTCATCATCCCATTTATTCTTCTAGCTATAAAATGTCTCAACTTGATCAAGCTTCAAAATCTTGTTGTTCCTTCGTGGAACGAAGTTACAGCAACCACTCTGGGCATGTAAATCTCATCCTCACCTTCGAAAGAAATATTGCGACCCTGAGGATGCAACTCATAAAATCTGCAGAAAGCATCTGGCGACACTGGAGCCTTGAAGGTCTTGATTGCCAAAAAAAACTTAGAGAGCTGAATTATAGCATTTGGAGTCAAATGGTGCATCTTAGCATTGAACCTAGCCAATATCGCAGGGACTGAAAGATCGAGAGGAAAACGCAATCCAGCTGTAAAGAAGTTCTGAAACACAACTGTTTCACCTTCGAGTGGATTCGGAACATGCTCATTACCCGAAGGCCGACAGACACCAGCCTCGAAGTAACCCTTGTCAACATAGAACCGGATTGTCCTCTCAGAAACCAGGGACGAACCAAACCTAATATTCACCTTTGGCTTCTCACGACCCATCAGATCAGAGGGGGAGCGTCCACCGGAGCCAAGTCCTCCTCGTCCCCAAACTGATGAACTAGTCCTCAACTTCCGCACCAGCTTCGCAACTTTTGATGAGTTTAGCGGTCTCCTCTACACGAGCCATCCCTAAAAAGAGGGCAAAGAAACTAAGATCAACAAACCAAAAGAAACTTAAACTTACAAAGATTGAGTAAAATTCTCGCGAAGGAAATAGCGAATCAACTCACGACACGTGGTGGCAAGAAAATAGAATGCGAAGGTTGGCAGATGGTGAAAGCGCGAAAGCGACTCCCCCCAACCCATGCTTATACAGGGGGAAAAGGAATAGTAACAGTAAACCCGAAAGGAAGTCCAAACGTCACCCAACCAAAACACAACACGTAAGCAGATGTAACCTTCGGCTCGTGCCAAGCTCCGACACTCGAAGAGATGTTTTTTACGTTGCTGGCTGGCAATCCTTGTTTGAGGGTTCGGACCGTCAGAGTCGGCCCTCACCCACGAGGGGCTACTGTTGGGGATCATCATCCCCAAAAGGGTCTCGCCGAAGGTCCTGCCAAAGGTTTCGCGAAACCTTCGGGTAGTTTAAAAGGCATTGCATGATTTTTTTTATTTGTTTTGCAGGACTAGCCCTTTTGTGATGGTCGAAGATTTATGCCTGGCTGAACGCGTGAAGGTTACATTGTGACCTTTGCATAAGTATGGACCAATAGCTTGGACCTGTGACACGCGCATTGGAGGCTAAGGCCAACTTCTAAGCGGCGAAGGAATCAGTTGCGCAACCTTCGACTACGCCAAGATCTCAGAAGGAGGGTCAAAGGTTTCGTGGAACCTCCTGTATCATATGGGAAGCGCCTTCTAGTGAACAACTTGTACACACTAACATCCGGAAATGACCAGGAACCGGAATAACCAACGGATATTCCGGGTAGGTAGGGGCATAATCGGAACTATATAATAAAGGCAGGGGTATAAATATCCCACCTTTTACTGTAATCGGGATGATTTTTTAAAATATTGAAAGTGCATACAAAGTTATTCTATTGAGACAGAACGCCATTTTCACTTTTCTATTTGGAGAAATATCCTTCAGATCCCAACATCTTATATTTCTAAATAAGAATGTTACTACATCAATGGGTTGAGCTAGTTACTACATCAATGTGCTGATGCGTGGGCCCGCGTGCAGTGGAGCCCACATATAGTGAGGAAGAGTCCCTCTGCCGTCTCAACCGGCATCTCTCTTGCCACGAAGCGTTTGTGAGTGAGCAACCCCACTTGCAAGAGTTTAGTGCGTGCTCGCCTGCTTATTGTTTACCATCCCCTGCGTGCCATGCCCGTGTCAATGGCTAATTGTTGTATGTACACTGGATCCATGGCTAATTGTGGATGTAGTGTGGTACACTCGGTGCACCATGCACGCAGCGACTGTTCCACGAGATCGGTTCTAGGTTTGACGAAGGCACTGTATTATACTTCTTCCGTTCTAAAATGTTAAAATGTAGGTCGTTTTGGTTTTTTTAAATTTATAGATTTTGCTATACACCTAGACATATATTATATCTAGATATATAGCAAATACTATAAATCTAAAAATCTTAAATCGACATATATTTTTTTGAACGGAGGGAGTATATAGAGCCTGTTTGGTTTGGAGGGACTTATTATAAGACCATAAGCACCTTACGTGGACTTATTATAAGTTTAAAATGATGTTTGGTTGTAGGGGCTTATAACCCCTCGTATGGAGAAAATATGAGAGATGTTTGTGGGGTCCATAGAAAATAAGCCCCATAAGCATTCCTTGGAGGGGCTTATGACCATAAGCCTCACCAATAAGCCGAGATTTTATTGATGGGGTTTATAATAAACCTCTCCAAACCAAAACTCCGTGCACTTCACGGAGGTTCAAGGAGGGTGCAGGTGCAGTTCAATGTGCACATGGACATGTACCAACTAGCCAGCCATGCTCTAAGGTCAAACGGCTTGAATGGACTTGCCAGCGATGCGTTACTGTTATCCACATGTATGCGGATCAACTAACGTGCAGGCAGACACGCATCAATCGTGAGGAAATTGGAATTAACAATGCAGCAGATTAATAAGTTGATATCAACGTATTTTTCTAACACGACTCCAGAGGCTGCGGACTGATACTCGTCATATTTACTGCGTACTTTAAAAAATAAAACAGAGTTCAGTTACTAATAATACGGTATATTTAGCCGTTCTGACAGAGTTCAGTTCTTTTTTTTGGAAAAAAACAGAGTTCAGTTTAGACAGTAAGTGTCTATCTAGCGCAAAGGCTAGAGAAAGAACCTCTGCAGGGGAGCAGCTGCACATGCCACATGGTAGCTCTCGGGGCAAATTCATCAAAGTTAACGCCGGTCAACTCCTCCGGTCCTCCCCCTCCCCTCGCCAACGTCGCCAACGTGACCCCGCGCTCACCACGACCACTCGGCTCACCGGTCACCACCCCGCGCTCTCTCCCGTACGCCGCATCGCTTCATGGCCATGGCATCCCCTGTTGTCTCCACCACTCCGGAGCCCACCGACACCGCGGCACGACGTCCAGCCGCGGCTGCGCGATCCTCCTGATGGGCTTTGCCTAGCTTCACCGTACAGGCAAGCAACGCACGCGCCGACTTACGCAGCACGTACGTCCGTGAAGCTAGCCCACCGCGATGGTGTCGTCGCTCGACTCGCCGTGTCACCTCCACGCTGCCTCGCGCCGCCGGCTGGTCGCCGTGCTCGCGCCGCTGCTCCTCTTCCTCATCGCCGCGCTCACCTTCCCATCCGCGCTCCGCCTCCCGACGCTCTTCCTACTTGCGGCGCACCCTAACGACCGCCGTTCTACCCCGCCGCGGTCGCCGCTTCCGCCGCCGCCTCTTCCTCCTCCCCCTCCTCCCCGGGTGGCGGTGTGCCTGGTGGGCGGCGCCCGGCGGTTCGAGCTCACGGGCTCGTCCATCGCGCGCCACGTGCTGGCCGCGCTCCCCGCCGGGGCCACCGACGTGTTCCTGCACAGCCCGCTCGACGCCGACGCCTACAAGTTCTCCCTCCTCGCGCGCGCCGCGCCGCCCGGGGTGGCGCTGGCCGCCGTCCGCGTGTTCCGGCCGGAGCCCATCGACGAGACGCCGGAGCGTGCGGCCGTGCTCACCGCGGCCAACTCCCCCAACGGTATCCAGGTAATCAACTTTGTTCATTATTGCATTGCCATCCGGCGATGTTCGTCATCAGTTTCTGGCTTGCTGCCATTCACAACGCCATGCATCTAATCTCCGCCGGCGTCCTGTCGAACGATGCAGGGCCTCCTGCAATACTTCCGCTTGGTGGAGGGCTGCCTGGACTTGATCCGCGATCGTGAATCCCAGGGCAACTTCACCTACGCTTGGATCCTCCGCACGCGCGTGGACGGCTTCTGGACCGCCCCACTCGTCCCCGGCGACGCCTTCCACCCCGGCGCCTACGTCGTCCCGGAGGGCTCCAGCTTCGGCGGCCTCAACGACCGCCTCGGCGCCGGCGGCCGCGCCGCCTCCGACGCCGCGCTCTCCCGCCTCTCCTTGCTCCCGCGCCTCGCCGCCGCGGGCTACAGCGAGCTCAACTCGGAGGCCGCCTTCCAGGCGCAGCTCGAGGAGGCCGGCGTGCCGGCCCTCGAGCGCCGCTTGCCGTTCTGCGTGCTCAGCGAGCGGGCGTACTCGTCCCGGCCGGACCCCGGGTACGGCGTGCCGGTGGCGTCGCTGGCGAGCCCCGGCCCGCTCAGCGGCGCCAAGTGCCGGCCCTGCCGCCCGGCGTGCCGCGGCTGGTGCGCGGCGTGGCACGTGTCGCGGCTGGACCGCGGGTGGGGGTGGACCGAGTGGCGGAACGGGACGCTGGAGCTCTGCGACGCGAGCGGGGCGTGGGAGGACGGGTGGGAGGCGCTGTTCGACGAGGCCGCCGGAGCGGAGGCCGCGGAGTACCGGCGGAGGGTCGCGCGGATGGGGCCGGTGGAATGCGCGGTGGAGATGGAGGCTCTCAGGGCGCGGGCGGAGCGGTGGGACGCGCCTAGCCCCGCTGAGATTTGCCAAGTCGGGCTCCGAGAGCGATCGGTGGAGGCGGCGAGTGCGTCCGGCTCGTTGTCGCGTGCGGACAGCACCACCGTTGCCACGGTTACGACTCAAACGTGAGGAGGACAGCAATCTTGCGATGTTCTTCTGCAGAAACCTGCTTTTGAAGATATATAAATCATCAGATGAGCATCACATGATCACATCGGTGTTCTTTGCCTTTCTTCTTGTCAAGCGACGGGCTACTGGCTTCAGTAGTTCAGTTTACTCATCGATCTCTCTGCACTTATGCGAGCAATGGTACCGTGCGAAAAGAGAAACAAAATTCGAACAGTCATTACGTCGTCTTCTAATAGTCGAAACGTGGACCTTTTGAAACCATCGGCAGGGTTGACGTTCTACTCCGTATTATTTTGCTGAATCCATTATTGGAGGACGTTCTGAATAACTGAATCTTCGATTATTCTACCGTGCTCACCTTCATTTTCGGAATTCCTAAATAACAGTCGAGTGATTTTGTTTCTTCGATATCACTCGAATTTTGTTTTGAGCAGCCTCCCGCCGTGGGCTGCTTTCTGGACTGTTTGTACTTATTTTGTCTGGGCCCCTCATTTTTTCCTTTATGGGCTTTGTTTATTTTTTCAGCCCATTTTATTTATTGTTGTTTTTCTCATTCTGTGTGGAGCGTACTGTGTGAATTAACAAAAATTAAGAGGACACGCATTGTTCTAGTCTTGATGTGTCATTGTTATATAATTTTCCCTTTTGTTTTTTGTTCTTAATTTCTTTCTTATTTGCTCATTTTTCACATACTTTTATCCCTAAATTTCAGACTTCCTCTTTATCTTATTTACCAAAAATTGTACTGTTTATATTAGGTTTCTTATGTGCAAGGTTTGTCTTGTCATTTATCTTTTGTATTGTTATGCTCTATTTGTACATGCGTCTTGTTATGTCTATAATACTATTCTTATATAACCTAGGTTTATTTTAGAGAGATATTGGTATTTTGTTTGGATTTTAATACTTGTGTATATCTCTTGTAGATATGATGTCTAATATGTACTTGAATTTGTGCCGATGTAATATGAACTAGCTTGCTGCAGGTAACACAGTTGTTTAGCTTGGGTGGAACACACTCGTTCATGTTCGAGTCTTTGATGGAACGTAGCATGCACATCCCCAGTGAGGCGCTTGTGATAATTTCATCAATCTTAAGATTTAGCAGTCTAATCTCTCGAAAGTATCGTAGATTGAGGTAGGTTGTGAGGTTTCTGGTCTGATAATCTCTTGCAGGTGCTCACTGGAATATTGGGGGGCGGGGTGTTGGTAGCATGAGTCGGTATGTGGATGTGTGAATGTAACGATTTTTGTTTACCGTGAGTATACAAACAGTACACCTATTAAAACTATCGGTCCATCAATACATAAATGTTAGCATGCTTACCTTTGTTACGTTGGACAATAAAGAGACAGCCGGGTCATGTGGCCAAAGATTCGACAGCGGAGTGTATGTTTTTCAGTCAATTTTGTTGTCGCGGATATTTAGAAATCTGAGTAATTATTTTTTGTTTCCTCACTCGAATTTTGTGTTTGGATACACGACGTGGCACAATACCATTGGACATAAAAATTCGACTGATAGACAGAAAAAAATTAGCCGATTGATGCGTAGTCACTCATTGGTCACTTCTAGATGGTCAAATAAAAAAGGCTTACATTCTAGTATAGGCCCATATACGACTGGACCACCAGTCCACCAGCTGGGTTCAAAGCCCAACCCTGAAACCAGTTTGGCACGAGAGGGCAAGAGAGGTTTCTTTGACGGAGATGCTACGGAAACCGAGCTCCGCTTCGTAGTCCGCCTCGGAACTCGAGTCACGTGCCACACAACGGTGTCGGACTCGCCGATCGCGCGCGGCTCGTCGTCGTGCCGGCTTGCGGTGCGACAGAATCCGAGTCAAATCGGAACAGGGGCCGTGTAGGCGGCGAGGCGCCTCCAGCAGCCTACATCTCTCTCTGTCTCTCTCCACGCGCACGTAACGTAAGCCGCAGCCCCCCAAACCAGAGGCAGCTTCAAGCGAGCATCTTCTGATTTCGTCCACCTACCTGCCGTCTCGCGAGACGCGCGGCTGGGATCCCTTCCGTCATCAGAGAGACCGGCAGGGCTCGCTCGCGCCGGACGTGGCGGGGGCAGATGGCCGGCGCCAACCACTTCGCGCTCCTCGAGAGCGACGACCCCGGCGACGACACGCGCCTCGATAACAAGAGTCAGCAGCAGCCCGCTGCCAACCTCGCCCAAGAGCTCTTTGGCAGGGCCTACCCTTCTGCTCGGAGGATCATACGTAACAGGGAGAGGCAGCAGAGCGGCGCCGGCCCGGCGAACGCGCGAGACGACGGTGCTGCGGCCGGCGGCGCTCGGGCGAAGAACGCCCAGCAGGGCGGAGCGAGGAAGCAGGGACAGGGAGGTGGTCGTCAAGCCAATGAAGCGGCGGTGGACGACGAGGCCCCCGCGCCGAGGCTGTACGACCTGGCCCAGTTCCCGTCCCTCGAGTAGTAAGGGTGGGGCGAATCTTGGTTAGTACTGGTAGCACTCCTGTAGTATATACTTCCTCTGTCTTTTTTATCTATCGCTTGGCTTCCCAAGCGACGGATAAAAAGGGTCGGAGGGAGTAGGTTATAATGTGAATCAATGGATCGATATTTTTCAGAAACTTGATGCAGATCGTAATATTCCGTATATACTAGGAACAATATTTCAACTGATTAGAGTTGGATTTGATGCTTCCGTACCGGAGCATGAGTAACCCCTGCATATTTGAACCCCCATGGTCGTGATCTCAGAGAGCGAACACGGATAATTGTCACGTGTAATTGCGCCGTATAGCTACATATGCCTCATGACTAGCGACGTCAAATCGAATTATGCAGCTGGGTCTAATAGCCTTTCACGTTGGGTGATTGGGTCTCGATGTACATCATCTCTCTTTTAGCGGATCCTATAGAAGATGTGTTGTGATTTGCGATTGAGCGTAGTTCAGATGGTAAGATTAAGCGTAGTTCAGATGGTACGGTTTTTTTACTTTCTTATGATAGAATCTGCTCATCTGGATTAAGTTCTCAACTCGATACCGTTGCTCGTATTTTTAGTATATTTCATGAGTTAACTGGCAACTTATCTCTTACATAATTTGTATAAAATATAGTAAAGTTAAATGTCATATTTTTTTGGGTCAAAGAGGAGTATAATGTTATCTTGTTAGACAAATGTACTCAATATGTTTCAAGTATTCGATCAGTGTATGAAAAAAAGAGAACCGGCTCAGTTGCTTAACAAATTAAGGAACATACAAGATGGGGGTCTATATATGCACAATGCAAGAATTTACACGTATATGTACGACGTAGTACGCCGACGCCAAGAATTTTATTCTAGCGTGACTTCATCGGGACCGGTGCTAATAGTTTTATTCCAGCGTGACTTCATCGGGACCGGTGCTAATTCTATTCTACTAGGTCGGTAAACACTAGGTTACACTCCGATATGGGAAATTAGATTTCTTACCGAAAACGCAAACTAATCAACTTCTCTTCCGCACAGCATTTGTAGCGTAAATTCAGCAGTTCCCCGTCTCCAGATTCCCAGGTCGTAAACGAGTTCTTCGCGCTCCCGGCCCCAAGCAAGCATCCATCTCGTCGAGTCCACGCGCATCATCGTATCGATCGATCCGGTCGAAGACTCGATCGTCGCGCGACATGGCGGCAATAGTCGCCAGCTTCAACCCCTGGACGGTGCTCGACAGTAACGACCCCGACAACGTCATCGGCAAGGCCAAATCCCAGGAGGACGCGGCGGTCGCCAAGAAGCCGGCGGCGGGAGGACCCTGGGCGCCAGCGTCCAGAGCCATGGAGGCGTCGACGCCGGCCAAGAAGAAGAAGGACAAGAAGAAGAAGCCGGCCGCTGCGGCTGCCAGCCAAGCTAACGGTAACGGGAGAGGCCCTGCCGGGAAGCAGAACGGCGCGGGGAAGCAGGGCGGCAAGAACGGCGCCTACGGCGGCGCGAAGAAGCAGCAACAACGATAACGGGGGCAACGGGGTGCTGGCGAGGGAGCAGCAGAGAGGCTACAGCAACGGAAGTTACGGAGCGCCGATGAGGGAGCAGCAGCAGGGCCCGGCCGTGGACGCCCCGGTGGAAGAGCAGGTTACCGTGGAGCCACCTTCTCCGCCGCCGAGATTCGATAACGCGGCTCACTTCCCGGCTCTGGGACGGCGATGATCGGAACTATACGTGCTGGATAGAGATGCTTCTGCATGGGGTATGCGTGCTTGGTGTCTTTGGTTTTGTGTGGCTGTTCGTCTAGATTAAGGGCCTGTTTGGAACCACTAAGGATAACACTTATCCAGCTAAAGTTTTGTTAGGTAGAATTAGCCAGCTAACTATTAGCTGGCTAACTGTTAGCCTGGGGGTGTTTGGAACCTCCAGCTAATAGTCTGAGTACTAGTACTCTTTTACCGTACTACCCCTATGATATCATATTGCATATTGTATCCAGAGGTAGGAGCGTCTTTTACCAAGTTTTAGCTGCTTTTAGCTAGGTGGAGCTGGCTAACAGGATTATTGTTATCCAGAGGTATAGCTAAGAGTTAGCTGAGCTTTTAGCTGGGCTGTTTGGAACCTAACGGATAATTTTAGCTGGATAGCTGTTATCCTTAGTGGTTCCAAACAGGCTCTAAGCTACAGTTTTTTTGGAAAGTTTCTATTGTTCTTGGCTACGGGTATTTGCCGGCGTTAGTTGGCAGGGAGTGTGTTTACAACTTCGGCGTACCAGCTTATTGTCTCCAGAACTACTAATCGATCTGCTTCTTTTTTTTTTTTTGAGTTTTATTTTCGTTTCCTTCATAAGCTTTGGAGCCCATAAACGATGAGAGCTTAATTAGCCAATAGCCCCGCATGAGTTCTTCTTGGGCAGGCTGCTATACACAACCTAGCTTGCTTGTACCATAAATTCTATATGGGCGAAGTTTTTTTTACAATGACATAAATACAAATTTAATTAATCATATTTGTATAAACATTAACAAAAATAGCAAAACTGTACTTTATGGAACTAGATTTCCAGACAAACCTACTCTTATGATTTTGAAGTGCCAAAACTCGACACATAAAGACAGTGCTTGATATCATTGACTTTGCACTGTCTTTAAGGTGCAACTTCATCCAATATTCTCTATTAAAATATTTTTTTTAGGGATTACATTTAATTTGTTGAGATGCACAACACCACACTCAAGCCCCATGTTTGCGCCCACACAAATGTATGTGGTTCTCTTACATTCACTAGAAATTAGTTGAAGACAAAAGAGTATATATGTGCTTTAATTTCCTACTCAATGTGTTTGTCGTCTACTCTTAGAGTCGGCAGGCACAAGTGTCGAGCTTATAACTCAAACCCTATTAGATTGATCATATACACATGGCACTGGCCGACTGATGAAAGTGTCCATCTTAACAAAGATCTATCGGAGATATTTATGTTTTTTAAAACTAATCAAAGGTAAGTATCGGAGTTTGAAAAGATTGAGCACAATAATGTCAAAAGTATCTATGAGCAAAAGAGCTATTTTGTAACGAGAATAAATATAGTACTGTTGCAAAGTGAGGATGACTTTCATTTTATATATAATTGAAAATTGTTGCCACTAGCCAGAAAAGGTCCAGATCGAAACAAAAGCTTCGAAAAGGCGGATGCCGTAACACCGGCAGATAAAACTCCATTATGGATACCGGCTGGAAATAAGAAATCTTGCCTTGGATACGCCACTATCCACAGTGCCTTGGCGGCTTTGCCCCCTAAACAATATTAGCCCGTGCCAAGTTCTCTCCTGTTTCCAGCGAGGCTGCGGGCCGGAACGCATGGATAGGGGCCGATCGATACGGTTGTCTCGCTCCATGCCTCCATGACTCCATCCAAAATATCTGCGCTCGGGAGAGCCAGCCAGATGAAACGATGAATAGACCCAACGCAGAACCGGTGCTCCAAGCGGCCCAAACTTCTACGCACCAGCTCACCACGCATCCGGAAACGAGGGGCCTGAGCCTGATATTTTCTCTGCGTGTCAGCGTGTGCAGCGTCGAACGATCGGGCAGCTCAGAGCTCACCTCACCTCTCCGTGGCTCCATCACCTAGAAAAAGTCAACGTGAGTTTCTCACGCCGCGTCACAACTGGTGGCGTCGGAGGTGGACGGAGGCCTCAGGTCACCAAGCCAACCAAACGTCACTTCACCCACTGGCACGCCGGGCCACACACTCCGCTGGCCTCCGCTTTCCTGGCGTGACGGCGTCGTCGTCGTCCAGAGCCAGTACTCTCCGGCCGCGCGTGGGCATCCTGCATGTCCGCCACCTCACTACGCCCGGCCGGCGCGCTAGCTTCCTCTGCAGCCGCCCGTCGGTCCCCTCTCTTGTTCGGATTTGCGCGGCCACCAGCTATAAATCCGGCCAACACGCCACGAGCGCGCGGCGCCGGTGAGCATTGCCGCCACCGCTGCCCCGCCCCGTCGGATCGGGGGGATGGAGCCGGACGCCGCGACCCGACGCTTCCGCCTCTGGCTGCGCGGGCTGCGGTCGCTGCGCGGCGACCTCAGGTCCGCCCGCTGGTCCAACGACCCGGCCCAGCTGGACACCCTGGTGGGCCGCTTCGTGGCCCACATGGAGGCCTACGGCGCCGCGCGCGCCGAGCTGGACCCCGTCCTGGCGCTGTCCGCGCCGTGGGCCAGCGCCGCGGAGCGGGGCGCCGCCTACTGGCTCGCCGGGTGGCGCCCCACCACGCTGGTCCACCTGCTCTACACCGAGTCCGGGCGCCGCCTCGAGGCGCAGCTCCCGGACCTGCTGCTGGGCGTGCGGCCGGGGAACCTCGGCGACCTCGGCCCCGCGCAGCTGGCGCGGGTCGACGCCCTGCACCGGCGCGCGGTGGCCGAGGAGAACGCGCTGTCGCGGGAGATGGCGCGGGTGCAGGAGGGCCACGGCGGCGTGGTCACCGCGGCCGGGCTGGCGCTGGACGCGGGCGCGCTGGTGGCACGGGTCGGGGCGGTGCTGCGCGGAGCGGACGCGCTGCGGCTGCGCACGATGAGGCAGGCAGTGGAGATCCTGCAGCCCGCGCAGGCGGCGGAGCTGCTCATCGCCGCCGCGGACCTGGAGATCGGCTTCCGCGAGTTCGGCCTCAAGTACGGCTCCGGCCGCGACGAGTAACACCCGGGTCAGCCGCCCTGCCTGGGCCTGCACAGCTTTTTGCGCCCACAGTTTCGTGTGGGTTGTTTCGTTGGAGAGAGGGAGTGAGGGACGTTTCCTAGGCTCCTAGCTCGTTACATTTCCTAGCTGATGATGAGTGAATGCATCCGACTGTGAGCGGGGGGAAGCGAGCATGTCAAGCCAAAGGCCCGTGGCAGGGCATGATATAATGCCCCGGTGTTTAGTAATAAAGTCCAATGAACTGCCTCATGGTTAATTTGGACGCTCGATTTATATTGGACTTCTGCTGATTTTTGTTACTAAACTTGTATAAATACCTCAGGCCCATGACAGAAAAAAAACAGTGACTCATATGAAAAATACAGGAAAAAAAAACAGAGGAGCTGTAGTACATGCGGTATCAACACCCATGAAAAAAAGGCTGAGATTGTTGGACCAAGGTCATCTCATGAAAACAAGAAAGAAAGAAAGAAAACGCAGCCAGATAACATTCTGCATCATGGATTGGACCAAGCTAACCGTAACCAAGCTCAGATTGTTGAATCTATCACCAAACTGGAAAGTGGAAATGTTCCCTGTTCACAGGAAGAAAAATTTCTCGTAAGAGGAATATCATCACTTGTAAATTTCCAGTGGTTGCTTATGCAATTCTGCATGTAATAACTCTCGAGTCTCCAAAGTAACATGCAATTAATATTTTTTTAAAATAGGTAGTGACAATTCGATACAATTCATCTAATACCCATGAGACATGGTTTGTGTATTTACCTTAAAAGGTCCATCGTAATATACTGATTACTCTAGGATATTTAAGGTAATTATATTGGGTTTTACACAAGTTGTAGTGGAAAAAAGATTAAAATATTTTTGAGTTTCATTGCGTGTAAGCAACTTTTTAGCCAGAGGGGGTGGGTAAAAAGCACATTTTTATTTTTGGACTGACATGCACATGTTTTTTTTAAATGGCAAGCGCATCTGTACCTGATATTTAACACTTCGTACTTCCTCGCAAGAAATTGAGTTGGCGTACTTGTATCTACACCATCTTGGCACATGGCCCACTTGCCAAGCTCAGAGAGAGGGACCTAGGATCCTTTCTGCAAAACAAAGGACCCCACTCGTCAGAGGGCAGCGACACCCCAGACGCCAACGGTCAAGTGCCCACGAACCTCCAAGCGACCCCAACGGTTACTTTCGCCGCGAAATGCTTTCTACCCCATCCAACGCCGCGCTCCATCCACTCCTCTCCTCTGTTTCCACGCCACCACTGCACACCTCCCGAATTCGAGAGCGAGAGCGAGGCATCCCCAAGGATCAAGCGATCAGCATGAGTAGCGCGGCCGACGAGAACACCGGAGGCGGTGGCGGCGGCACCGCCGCGGCAGTGGTGGTGGTGGAGCGCGTGGTGACGGTGGAGTACCTGCAGCAGTCCATGTCGCGGGAGCTGCTGGGCAAGTTCCCGGACTCCTCCGCCTTCGACTTCGACTACTCCCAGAGCGGCATCTGGTCCCCGCTCAACAAGGTCCCGCGCGGCTCGCCGGCTCCGGCCTCCCGTGCCGCCGCGGCCTGTGCGGCCGAGGCCGATGCCGCCGCCTCCTCGACCGACTTCCTCGTCGCCAACCCGAAGCGCAGGGCGAGGGCTGGCGGCTGCTGGCTCAAGGACTCCGCCGCCGGCGGGAAGTCCAGGTGGCGGCGCCGGCGGCTGCGGCGCGACGGGTCGTTCCTCGACCTACACGAGACGGGCAGGGCCACCAGGCTCGACTTCTCGCCGCCGGCGCCTTCCCCTGCGAAGGTAGTAGCCACTTGTCTTCATTAAGCTTTGCTGAAATCTTCACGAGCATCACGGGATTTCCACTGGTTGGTTGGGCGGGTTCAGGAGGGCTGGAGGCGGGTGCTCAAGGCGGCCATCAGGAAGTTCAAGGCGCGGCAGCGGCGGGCCCGGCAGGCTCCCTTGCTCCAGATAATGCTCCCCATGCTGTGATCGATCGATCTCGCGCGCTCCCACGATTTGCTTGGTTTTTGTTTGTTGTGTTCGGTCTAATTCTTTAGATTGAATTTGGACAGTCCTGTGTTCCACGGGGGCACGCCCGGCCTGCTTGTAGTATAATTTGAGTTCAAATTTGTTGTAACCATGTAATGCTGCTCTTGATGGAGATTTCATATATTTTTCATTCAGTTTCCGAGTCTTTTCTTTTTCTCGTGACGGCAATTATCACCTGAAGATGCTGGGTGAGTTCTTCATGGTCCGTGAGACCATGACAATGAAACACGTGGAGTCTTCTTTGCCATATGTGTGGACGATCTCAAATTCTCGATCCAAGTGGTGTAGAGTTGGCTACCATGCCTGTAGAACTCAATGCAAGGATCGGAGCGATGTGAATTTCTGAGCTGAGCTTCCGGCTTTCCGCGCCATCTTACCATCAATGAGCCTATTAATGGCATCCAGGCCCCCCACGTGTCGGTCGACTTGGAAGTTTGGAAGCGGTCCTTGAGTTCTGACGCGTCCTCCGCTACGCCAGGCACTACCCCTGCTGGCCTGCCGTCGACGCCGCCACCCTTGCTGTTAGTTCTTCCTTTTTTCCATCGGCAAACGGTCCGTTACGGTTTCTGTACAACTCTTACCGATCCAGGATTCTACTCGAAACTGAAGCACCATACGTTCATAAATATCTCGTGCATACCGTGACCAAAAGCAAACGTATCGTACCGGCAATTCAACCTCGGAGAAGTCGTGTCCCTGCGATCCATCGAGACGGCAGGGTATGGCTTCCAACGCACCGGCCGACTCGCCGGCCGACTTGAGGCGATGCATATGCTCGCCCACGACGCACCCGGGCTCCTTCCGGTGCCGGCTCCACCGCGGCGGCGTTGGCATGCCGAGGTCGGCCTCGTGCCAGCAGTTCGGCGACGCCGGCGCGCCGGGCTCCCGATCGCTCCGCCCCAGCCACATGCGGAGGCCCGCGTCCCAGCAGCAGTTCGCGGTGCACTCCACGACCGTTGGCGGCGGCGGCATGTCGAAGCCATCTTCTGAGCAGCTGTTCCGCCCTTTGGGCCTTCCAAGATCGGCGTCGTGTCAAGATTTCTTTCCAAAGGAGTGACCGGAAGCGGGTTCCGAGAACACTGAACCAGGCTGCTCTTTTGGCGATGCCTATGATCGAAGAGGCTGCTCTTTTGGCCCGATTAAGTTACTGAAACTTCCATTGCACTAACAAGGATGATGACAATCTGTTTATTTGTTGCAAAGTTCGTCCTCTTTTTGCAAATTGGGAGAACGCGTTTTGAATCTTTGCCTTTTGGCACAAAAGCTAAAGAATCTACAGTTCGGTTCTTGCAACATGTGGCGTCTCCGAGCTATCCGTGCGTTTGATACGAATGCAGTGCTCCGTGTTAGGCTGCCAGCGTACTAGTTAGTAGTACTCCTATTATTTGATTTGGACAGCCTCCGATTCGTTACGGGAGCCGTTACTGCGCAGAAGAGGACAAACGGAGAGATCCCAGGCGATCGCTGATGAGCGATGACAATCTGAGGGTTTCGGAACCGACGGCAAGGAAACACGCGGATCTGCGCCAGCGATCGCCGCAGGCTGGCAACGGCTCCTCCGGGTGTCGCCCTCCTCGGACCTCAGGTTAGCCGACCTCTCCCAGGTTTTGCAACGCCTTGTGTGTCCCTTGTCTGGGAATCCAAAGAACAACACCTGCACAGCTCAGCAGTTGCACGCACGCATGTTTCGATAATCTAATGCATCGGTCAGTATTTTAGTGTCCGGGAGGAAACCTAAACTCTGAACTCCTGGGCATCTAGCCGCCAGGTGGAGTGCAACTGCACCTTACCCTAGCATATTCTTTGGGAGCTGATTAAACAAACGCTTTGGCAGCTGCAATCTAGGCATCTAGCACTGCCGTGTAGTTTTCCAAAAGGGATGTCCTCCTTTATGCTGGCATTACGTATGGTTGTTGTTGAACAGCCTTTAGCGAAAATGAGCTGAACGAGACACAGAAAACGTACGATTCTCGTAGAAAAACCGCGCAGCATCAGCATTGTTCTTTGTTTCCCTTCGATTCTCTGGCCAACACTGATGTCCCCGGCGGGAATAGCTACAAACTCTCAGTCACGGCTACTAAAAAAACACTAGACGGGACGTGCTTCAGAGACTAACGTTTCACCCAATCCATCTCACCCTCTCCATGCAGATACATAGCGGCTGGCCCTGGCCACTGGCCTCAACACAGTTTACTGCAGAGTACTCGGCGCCCATCCTTCCACCTCGCGCTTGCAAACGAATGAAGCTCTAAGCTTGTTTTTCTGAGGAAAAGCTGGAAAGCTTTTCTGAAAAAGGTCACAAGAGAGAACCTGTATTAGTACTCGTAGTTTATAAGGCTGTAGCTACTGCTATTTCTGCTGCTTCTCTTCACCAACAAATCGAATTTGGTTTAATCAGCGAGCTTTTTAGCAAAGTTTGGTAGAGAATTTTGCAAACCCGCCTAGCTTTGCACTTGCATGATATGTTTGGAAAATCAACTAAAACTTAGAACGGCTGGATACCAGGAGAAGTTTCCGAAGAGCTTAAGAGCAGTACCTGCCTGATCTTTTACCACGTCCTATTTGCGGGACTCCACCAGAATGTAAACTGGTTTTCCGTTGAGCTTGTAGAAATCCTGCACGAAAAAATTGCAATCGCAGTTATTAGATATTAGGGACTAGTATAACTTGCTATTCTTCTCTTTCGTAAAAGACAAAAGAAGATAAAAACTGAACCAACCTAGGTGGCTTAAGAATAAAACAGTCATCCAAATTCACCTCAATGAGGAGGCTAACATGGGTGGACTAAGCGTATATCCACACCCCTCTTTCATCGTATCCAGAAATACCAGATATGCTAGATTCCAAAGAGCGAAGCTCTTATACTTTAGTTATGGTCAATGGCTATCCCATCCGTAGGAAAAATACATGGTCATGTGGTATGTAAACTAAGGTAAGCTGTTCTTGTCATCCCTGTAAGAAAAATTAAGCCCTGACCGCATGTACTTATCTATCACTGAAAGTTACAGCCTACAGATAGAGATATATAGGTCGTTTGACCTTAGAGTTCTGAGTTTTACTGGTAAGAGGAAACATTATCAGCATGTTGATCTTATTTCATTTTTTTAATATTCCTGCAGTCACATAGGTACAGTAACAAGTAGACTGGTTATTTTTACACTGTTCATGTTCTATAAGTGGCTTTTCAGACTGAGTTACAGGTGGAATACTTCCTCAGTTTCCATTCACAAACTGTGCATGTAAAAAGTATATTGGTGGACCTTGAAAAAAAGGAATATATACAGATACCTTAAACTTGGGAAGCCCAATGAGGCATGCACACTCAACCACGTCAGCTTCGGCGCGTTCTGGAAATACAAAAAATTTCAGCCGGCATGAAAAGATTCTTTAGAGTTCTCAAAACTCATGAAGTATGTAACAGAGAACACAGTAAGTAAACACCAGAACATACGCTGTTTGAATATTGTAAAGATCAACGACATGTAATGGTCTATGCAAACAAGATTTATTAATTCGAATAAGAAGAGGAAAGAAATATAGTTGAAACAGTGGCAGCCCTTGTTTGTTTATTCTATGAGACATGAGTGCTCAATTCATATCTGCAAACTTTTCGCTTGTAACATAAAAAATCGAGATTGTGCATCCAGTCTCATCGAAATCATGCCTATAGGTAATTAGCTACCCCATAGGACATATCATTCAGACAAGATTTTGTCCTATGAATAAACAGCTTGTCCCGCTTAAGGACAAACTTCGATTATAGTCAAAAGAACATGATGCCCTCCACTCTACATGTCATCACTATAAGTTGTTGGGATGCTTGTCAACACCACATGATACTCGATGCACTTTTTTACGCAACAATCTCTGAATTAGGACACAAATTACTACCTCGATCCCTCCTCTTCCGTACAATTTGTGTAGTCTTTATCATCTTTATCTTCTTACTTTTTTCTTTAAGTTTCTAATTCTAGATAAGATCCAGAAAGATTTTCTTCCTCGTAGCAAGAAATCTAGAATAACAGGTTTAAGTTCAGATGTTGGGAAAATTTGCTTTTCGTCTTTAGAGAACATATATTATAAAATTATTAAATTTGCGGCTCATCGAAAAGCATAGAGTACTTGATTTCTATGCACTGGTGGTTTGTTCTAATACTCAACTAATATACCCCACGCAGGAAACCATAAACAACATGATAGAATAGCATCTTTACATTACACTTATGAACAAACGGGGGAAAGTTCCTGCATGATGTCGCAACATATAAACGTTCAACAGGTCGTATTTTGAGCACATCCAGACAATGAACATCAACCAGGAAGGTAAGTGCAAGACCTATCCGAATAATTCTAGGTTGATCTCATTACATATTTAGAGCACCAATACTAATGAACAGCCGTGCAAAGTTGATGGGTTACATGTATATACATATCATATGAAAGATAGCATGTAATTAAAAGGTACTAACCAAGAAGTCTGATTGCAGCAGAAAGAGTTCCACCAGTTGCAACCAGATCATCAACAACCACTGCGCGCTCCCCCGGTTCAATAGCTCCAACATGCATCTCCAAACAATCCGTCCCATACTCAAGTACATAACTTTCAGAAAATACATCACCTATAATGTTGTAAAATCAACAGTTACAGTACATCCTGAAACTTAACAAAACTGCATTCTACAATGAATCTAGCCAGTTATGCTTTTCTTTTGGACAAATGATTGAACGGTAGTTCAAATATTTTTATGTAATGATGCTTCCGCATAGTGACACAATCTTTTGATATGGTTTTTACTGTATGGCATATTGGTATTTGGATTTCACAGTGAAATAAAAGTGATAACTCCATGTATAATTGTTGTTTTCACCGATGTTTGTGGGCAAATACATTCATTAGTCAATAGCTCTTTGCTTCCCTTGACACTAATGCAGACAAAATTGCGTGAAAGTAAATATGCCAAATTGTTACATTCTTCTATTGCAGTGACCTAATATATAAATTTTGGTTCACATTTACTTCTTCAATCACATCACCTGGAAGCTTCTTAGGTTTACGCAGCGGTATGAACTTTGCTCCGATGGCTAAAGCAATGGCTGGGCCAAAGATGAAGCCTCTGGCTTCAATACCTAGTAAAACATGAAGAATCCACCACACAATTTAGTTTGCGACGGGTATATGAAGTTAGATTTGTGCATGATTACAGCCACGGTAAAAACAGTTTTGACATTCACCATGTGATGAAAATAGTAACTTGATACCACAATGAAAGCAGTGATGTCTAGGGTGCAAAAATACAGGCCCTAGCTAGATAAATGCCGTTGAAGAAAATGACACAAGGAACACTCGCGCCAGACAAGCGGTTGATTGATCGATGAATCCAATCCTCCAGGCGAACAGCAACAGTCCAGCAGAAGTGGTGCTCTACTTGGCCGCTGCCAGGACAGCAGGAGAACTGCGAACATGCAGCCCCGCGCGGGACCAGGCCCTACGCAGGACCAGGACTCGCCGCTCGCTCGTCCGAGAACAAGGCCGAGCCGGCCGACACCGCATGTGCGCGCCCGCAGCCGTCCGATCAGGATCCCCGGCGGCGCCCCACCACCGGACCACTCCCACACACGGCGCCGGTCCCCGCCCCCCGGCACACGAGGTGCGCGTCTCGTTCGCACTATCGCTGCTCATGAGATCGCGCCGAGTTGAGCTCGATCGACCGATCCCCCCAATCAGCAGCCGTCTACATGCCCTCCGATCCCGGCATTGAAAGCGCGGGGATTCCGGTGGACCACCGAGCCCGGGGCAGGCAAAGCCCCGCCGGCCCCGCGGGGCGCCGTGGCGCGGCGCGGCCGGACACGACCGGACCCTGACGCGAGACCGGACGCCGGTTTGGCTGGGTCATGCCAGCATGGGCCACGGCATGCGGCCGTAAAACAACGCGCACGCCCGCGCGCGTAGCGAGCAGACGCCAGGTAGTCCTCGACCTGACCTCGTCGCTGCCTCCTCCGCTCCAGCGCGCGGCATTGGACCCCTGGATTTTATTGCACATGGCCAGAACGCCAGATGGATTTTTTTTTCTTGGACTTGTATCAACATTGAACTCACCTAGTACCCAAACAGCTGTGCAGTTGCCGGGGGTAGACTGGAGGCGAGAGGGAGAGACAGAGAGAGAAAAAAATGGCGTAGGTGGTGGTGATGACATGACCTGAACGGCTGATCACAACGAACGAACGACAAAGCGTGGGGGACAAAAGGAGCACGGAAGATCTGCCCCAAAGATATTACGGAATCTCAGAACACCGCCGCGCCGCGCCCAGTGCCGAGCCCCCAGCGCCAGAGATTGACGCCAGCACCGAGCGCGCGGCCGGCGGCCGGGCAGCAGGCCAGCAGGGGCATTAAAGAACGAGAGGCAGGCCCGTCATGAACTAATGATGATTCGGCTTTGGTGGCTGATTTCCGGCTCGGTTTTTTACCTGCGACGGCCGCGATGCCCATGCCGCGGTAGCGCTCGACGAACATGTCCACGGCGTCCTTGAACACGGCCGGCCGGAGGAGCAGCGGCGTGATGTCGTTGAACATGATCCCTGCATGCATGCGCGCCGACACCGGCCGGGAAAGATATGATGAGCAGACGTGCCCCCGGGTATCCACGGAGCGCGCGCGCGTGCCGTGCCATCGACGTGCCCGAGCCCAACCGAGGCCCGGCCTCGCGCCGCGCGCGTGCGGTTCTCGAGTCAACCGAATGATTGTGTTCGAGACGAGATGGGCGGACCTGGCTTGGGGAAGTGGGGGACGACGCGGATGGAGTCGGAAATGCCCTGGAGGCGCGGGTCCGCGGCGCCGCGGTCCTTCTCCTTGGCCGCCGCCGCCACCGGAGCCTCGTCCACCACCGCCATGGCGTTGTTGCCCACGCCGGTCTTGTTGTTCTCCTGCTCCCCCATCCCACGCGCCCAGCAGACCCGAACTCTCCGGCGTCACCCTGATGCAAGAAGATCACCCCCGGCTGGCACTAGTATCCCGGCCCTTCTCCCTCGCGGCCTCACCTGGCTGCTTGCTTGCCCTGCTCCCTCGATCCTCAGCTCCTCCCCCTCCAGCTGTCGCTTTGAGCGGCAGCTGGGGGCGCCTATAAATAAACGCGGGGAGGCCAAGACCAGGTACAGCCGCGGGGTGGCCGTAGCTCAGTGGATAGTGAGGGGGGGAGTTGTTTTTTTATCTTTCGTTATCCTTGCGAACCGGCCGCCGGGTCCACCGTCGCGCAGCGCGTCGAGACGGCGGGCGAGCCAGTTCAGCGGCCTCACTCACCTCGCTCACTCCAGTTGGTCAGTGCCCGGTTGCCAAACCCAGTCTTTCTCCGTTTCTCTCTCGTCCCCGTTCACGAGCGAGGCAGGGCGTCAGCAGTAGCCGTGTCAGCACTGGAGATTTTGGTCCAGTCGCTACCTCGGCTAGCATGCCGTGGCCGCCGCTGCGTCGAAATCTTATGCCAGGTTTTGCCTGAAGCTAGCTACCAAATGCGAACAGTGCCGCAGCAGCGGCAGCAGCTGCACTGCACGATCCGGCCGGAGCGCCTTTCACCAGGCCTACTAGCTCCTGCATAGCTCGCATGCTTGCTTGAAGTGCCACGATGTGAGTAGGCGACTAGGCGAGCTACTGCACGGGCAAACGAGGTGCGAGGATCCGATGCTCGCCCTCGCCCGTCCGACCGTCCCCCGCATGACTTTTTCTTGCACGAAATGACTTGTGAGCTGTGACACGTCTAAACATTGCCCGGGGTAGTTCGTACCCAGCTTTCAGGAAAATTCGACTGCTTGAACGAAGTTACATTCTCGACCAGTAAGTGAACATGGTACCGAACTCTGAGGACTTTGATTATTAGCTCCAAGGCAGGGCATTGGTACTTTGGACGGTGCCGAACCAATGGGAATCAATCGGTCCTCTCAGGTACAAGTTGGTGTACCGTGGTGTTTTATTGGTCAACTAAAAAATTATGATGGTATTCATTTCTCCTTCTAAATTAATTATATAAAATATTATCATAATTTATTTTATCAAATTTTAGATCGATCCAATAATCCAAAATAAATATAACTCGCATCCGTATATCCAAATCCCACCCCTGCGTTAGCTGCTGTAGGCGTGGCTCGTTGCTAACCTGTGGTCTAGCGCTGCGTTGCTCCATCCACCAGGCTAGCACAGGGCAAATCTCCGCGCACGATCCCGTCGAACAGTTCCCTGCACTGAGACGCTGGCGGATTTGGCAGCTCCGGCATCGCGTCCTTTCCCCCCGCACCGAATCATCGCCATGTGATCCCCCCGTGCTGCACCCTGTGCGCGCGGGGCGCACCTGCGCTCGTACGCGCGCTGCATGCACGGCCGACCTGCCTGCCTATGGCCTCGGCAGCGGCCGCCTCACCTGGCTGCTGGCCTGCCGCTGCGCCTTATCCGCAGCGCGAGGCGAAGAACAGTAGTGACCCTTGCCGGAAGCATGCGGCTGGCCGTCGTGACCTGGGGGCCGCGGCGGGAAGGCAGTCACGCGAAGGAGCGTGCTGCGTGCACCGTGCACGACGGGATGGGATTGGCATGGCATCGGCAAGGGCGCCGGGCGCGAGGCGAACCGCTGGAGAGCGGCAACAGGGAAGGCCACATGGGAGAGGCGGCGCAGAGGATGGCGGGGCGGCCGGAGCTTTCGACCTACAAAGGATTTCTGGGTCAGCGAGCCCAGGGCGAGCGTATCCGGTGGCAGTGAGATCCGGGATATTGCAGTGGGCCCGCGCTGCCCGCTCCCTCATCCGAATCCCCTGCGGCGGCCTGCGCCGCCGGGGAGACGGCGAGCCTGCCGCCTGCGCCGTAGGTTTGGACCCAAGCTCGGGCTAGAGCCAGCCGGATGCTGCCGAGCGTGATCAGTCCAATCAAACTGGGCTAAACACGCCATTATGGGCGTAAAAATCTCTATCTCTGCGTAATTTCTTGGTCCGTCGACGAGAGTTGTAATCGAAATCTAGCTGATCGTTTGTTGAGTTTGACCGTTTGTTGAGTTAAGGATTCGAGTTAAAAATTATGTTTAGCTAGTAAAATAGAAAATGACTGAAGTCTTACACATATACACATAATATGCTAATTAATATATTTATATAAATTTCTGTAGCAACGCACAGGCATATTAGCTAGTACAAATATTAAGTATGGAACTCCTGAACGGTTGGATGTAGTAGAAGTGTGGAACATGGACAAGTCGAAGCAAGAGAGTGGAGTAGGGGAAAAAATGTGGAGATCAACGAAGGACATATGATACAGCAGCACGGGGGCAGCGCAGCCAATTCATGTGGGAGCTGCAAGTAGCATGGCGATCGACACGACTCGCCGATAGAGCTGAGCGAGAAAAATCAATGCTGATACATAGGGTTCAAAATGCAATGTCAGAGGAGGTGGATGTGGTTTATACCTAGCCAAGCATTCATGGATTGCACGTCAAGTCGTATCAAGCAAGAACCTAAAGATGGCCTATGACAGCCCTTCTAAGTTAGTGCCAAAATGAATGAAACCAAACACTTGCTTGCTCAGCTAGATAAAAAGTGTTGACATCGCTAAAAGGAAAAAGGTCGAAAAGATCAGAGCATATCTTTTGGATTGTTCCATTCGTCGTCTAACCGTGCAAGTGCAACGCCCTTGAAATATAGAGAAGCGACAACTTTTCCGTGAGAAGTAATTTTGAGAAGCGCATACGTTAGGGTGTTTAACTAGTCTTTTTTTGCTTGCAGAGGGGTGTTTAACTAGTTCTGAGGGATCAAAGAAATGATCATCCTATAGGCAGGATATAGCGCTTATTTTTTTTGAAACGAATATAGCGCTAATTAGTTTCTTACGAGGGATAAGAGACTGATGGATCAGTCCATTCTATTTCTCAAACCAAACAAGTTGATTAGGTTTGAAGTCAGGATAAGATAATCCGGTATCACCATCCTACTCAAACCAAATGCTCTATATTGTATCCTTGTGAGCGATGCTGCGTTCTGCTTGGATGTCAACTAAACTTCGATGTGTATTTTGAACAGTCTTTGCGCACGCTCGTGATCCGACGCATCTATAGTCCATTCATGTGACGCCCTCAGGGCTCAGGTACGAAAGAACTTCTCCCTTGTTTTTTTTTTCTCTCCGTGGAGAGAAGAGAACTGAAGTGACGATCCTGACGCCCCGCACGACGGAAAGTGGAGAAAAGCGGGAGGGGAAGGGAAGCAATCTGTTTCGGATTCAGAAGGAACAGAGACATGCGCCTTGCCCACGCACTG
This sequence comes from Panicum hallii, assembly GCF_002211085.1. Taxonomy (NCBI): domain Eukaryota; kingdom Viridiplantae; phylum Streptophyta; class Magnoliopsida; order Poales; family Poaceae; genus Panicum; species Panicum hallii. Next base: position 38,926,336 of record NC_038048.1, on the reverse strand, counting down.
GCTTGGCAGGCCCCTCACCACGACGGGCGAATCTTTCCCGAACTGCCCAACAGGGACGTTTTACCGTAGCATCCGTCGTCAGCTTTTCTCCCATCCTCCTCCCAAAAGGCCAAAAGCACCCCAAGGCTCAAGCGTGCGTAGACTTGGCAACAGCTAGCACGCCTCTTTGTGCCTTTTTCTCGTCGAGATAGCTAGTACTAGTACGGACGATGCCACGAAGAAAATCGTACGTGTGATCAACCGGGCCAGCTGCAGCAGTATACGTGAAGTGTGACGGTTCGGCCCGGAGGAGGACGGATGCACGCCAAAGTTTCGCCGCCGGCGATCCGGGCATATCCGAGGCGCACTCGCCGGTCGCGCTCGATCGGCTCCGTCCGTCCGTCCCCGCACCGCAGCCGAAAGGGACCTCACGCTCATCTCACCTCATCTCCGCGTCGCGTGAGACGGGACGACCCGGCATGTCGCGTCCAAAAGAGGGGAGGGTCAAGTTCAAGCTAGCGGCGGGTCGCCGACCGGCCCGCGTGCCGGCGGCGCCGCGCCAGATCGGACATATGCACGCGCCGTGGGGGCGTGTGGGCGCCGCTGCTTTTCCTGGTGCACCCCCTGCGATGGCCAGGGAGAAATGTTTGGCGAGGCGCGGCGACATCCGGATCGGGGAGGAAAGGAACAGGTCGTTCGAGGGCGTGGCGTTTTTGTTCGTGCCCGCTCGCTTCGTCGTATCGGTGTACCGTGACGCGTCGGCGGCGTCGCATTTAGAGCGAGTATTATAAAGACAACTAAGCATGCTGCATGAGGTGCCACGTCGTATTAACGCTGAGGTGGAGCAGAGAGGAGAAACATGGTGTAAGATTACAGGCGGCTGAGACATAGGTTCCAAAGTGCTTTTGTGAGATGATGAGGTGAATGATAGAACCTGTATCAACAACAAACTATTATGCGAACTACTGTACGAGTTGGCTTCTGGGCTGAACCTTGAACGACACGGCTCCTGTGGCTTCTGCCTGCTTCGAGACTCGAGGTCAAGGGCGTTCTGTGCTCGAGCTAGAGTGGATGCTGACCTTCTCTCGGTAAGTCTGGGCATCTTTCCGTTTCGGTGAACGGCGAAGTTGTGGCGTGCGGTGTAAACCGTAGTTGCCGTTTCGCCTCGGAGTGGACGGAAACAATTGGCGTCAGCCAGGGGGCTGAATCAGTGCCTTTCTGGGCGAGCACCTTTCTGCAGTACTGCCTGCCATAGTGGCTTTCTAATCAAGGACTACCTCCATTTCGTTTCGCGTGTCGTCGTCCAAGTCCAACTTCCTCGCTCGCTCGCTCGCACGCGCAGGCAAGGCTGGTCCCTGGTCGCTGGCTCGAGATAGATAAAGAACGCATCGCTCGCTTCCACGAGACCACAAGTTCAATGCCCAAACCAAGACCAAAGAGCCAAAGACTTTCTTGCCCGCCCGCACCACCAACGGTTTTGAAAAAAACGCGCACGCCTTTTCACCGCCCTACGCACACCCGTAGCGCGCGCGCTCGCTCGCTCGCACGCGCAGGCAAGGCTGGTCCCTGGTCGCCCTACCCACCGCCACCACCGTCTACCACCACGACCCGCGCCGGGCGACGCCGACGACCAGCCCCGGCGAAACGGGCACCCCCTTTCGTTTTCCCCAAGGATCTGGTACGGGGACGGTAAGATCCGCCGCGTCGTCCTCCTCCCCCGCGCCCCGCCCTGGCGCGCGCGCACCCATCCGTCAAAAAGGCCAGCGGCCAGCACTGGCCGCGCCGCGCGTGCCGTCGCTCTCCGGCTTTAACCCAGAGAAATTCGGAGCGCGACTCCTGTACAGTACGCGCGGTCGTCGCCGTGCCCCCGGCGTGGCGTGCTGCGCGAGCGACCGGTCCGCCGGACACCAGCTGAGCGCTGGGCCTGGAGATGGCGACGACCGCAGCCGCTGGTGCTGGAGCAGGAGGCCGGCCGGCCATGTGCCGGAGCAACTGGACCTGAGGACCTCCTCCCCTGTCACGGCAGGCGTATGTGCTCCCAGAAACACGGAGCAACTGGGCCAAATGTCCCGGTTATTTTTAAATGCGGCGTGCTAATCTAATCCTGGGCCCCTGGGAAGCAAGCAAGCAAGCAAAGCTGCGGATAGTCGATAGTGCCCGTGCTCGTCGCCCAAGATACCGGGATCCCGGGAAAGCGAGAGACGGGCAACGGGCACGACGTCTTCCTCGGCCCCCTCGCCGACCGCCTGTGACGGCAACTGGCGCCGCCCTGACGCCACTCGCCACCACCACCAGGCTAGCTTTGCCCAGTCAAGCGCTTGACTGCAACCTCTAATCTCTCGCCAGGCTCTGGAGTTTAGCCGAATCAGGAGGCGCCTAATCCCGACCGGTAGCGTGAAGGCCACGGGGTCTGGATCGATTCTGGACGGAGGCGCAACATCACATGATTGGCTAGCTAGGGTGCCTAGCTAGGCGCAGGCTACTGTCGCCGGAAGGGAACAGGCGATTGGCTCAGGATCAGAGAGAGAGAGAGAGAGAGAGAGAGAGAGAGAGAGAGAGAGAGAGAGAGAGAGGCGTTCAATTCGTCGGGTTCGCTCGGCAAGGATCTCCCCCAAGATCCTCTATTGAAACAATCCGCTGCTCGGCTGCTGCCGTGTCGACTGCCACCGGTGTCACGGATCTTCACGCCACGCGCCGTGCTGTTTGACGCTAACCGGCTACTGTTCCGCCTGCGCAACAAGACAGCGGCCGTCGTTGGCGACAGCTAGGAGCAAGTGATTACTGATTACTGGTGGTGCGGCATGAGTACAGCGGACTTTACACGAAGACGTGCGTCGTCCTGTTCTTGACGGATTCGAGTGGCGAAGACCGAAGACTGGAGACCGGCTGGCAGAAAGCGGGAGGGAGAAGGAAAAGGGCCATGGCATTCATGGACACAACTTGAGCTTCTCTGGTGGACAGGCACTCATCAAACCTCACTCGAGCGATCTTTCTGCGTGGTGCGCGCAGGCCGCGGATAGAACTCGAGCGAAAGGTAAGGTAGGATTACGCCATGATATCAAACAAAGGAAAAAGGGTAAAAAAAGAAGTGAAGTTCTCACAGCCGTGCTCAAGCCTGGCCCCCGTACAAGGACAGATAGGGAATCAGAGTAATGCTTCCATGCTCACCCTTTTAGAGATCTGCCATGTACAACACGATCCATTCAGATTTGAACTGCCTAATCAAGGAGTAAATTCTCAAAAGTTACAGTTCATAAGCCATTTGGTTCGGAACAATGGTCCATATATAGCTCGTAACACAAACCAAAGCCAAGAAAAATTACAGGAAGCTCGGACTTGTGTGATGTGCAATAAGCCAAACAACATTCCATTTCAGCATTTCTCAAAGAGTCCGAGCAACAAGGACACGGGACGATGGCGCCAGAACAATGAATTTTGCCTCCTCTGCTGCCTGCTTCTACATTGGCTTATAAAACCTCCATGCCTGCGTACTACAGGTACTTCCTTGCGAGGGCCCTGACCTTGGTATCAAAATGGGAGGATGTGATGCGAGAGCCAGGCAGGTAAAGCGGGTTGAGGAATATCTGCACAACAGGAAACAAACTTATAGTATGCTACAAGAAGAGAACCGTAGGTTGAAGTAGGGCAAATTTGGAAACTATAACGAATTCAATGTACATGTCAAAATTCATCACAGAGACTGCACACAACTATGCATCGGCGCATCAACTTTGCAAGGTACCGAACTAAAAAGGAACCCATGCAGTTTTCGAGACCAGTGGCATCACTATCATGGGAAAATTCAGATAAAGAGAATCACAAAAGATGACAAGCTACTGTTGAAAATGATATCCGCCACAAAAAACAAGATAAATAGAGGCATCAGAATTGAATACCATGTTCATGGATAGACAGTATGGTCCAGCACTTAAGAATCTAGAATACAGTGGGGGAATTCTCCTTACTGTAGATGACCAATGATTATCTTACCTTGATGTAAAGTTCATGGACCTCCTGAAAAAAGCTTTTTATTCCATCTTCACTACGTGAGTCATGAAGCAACATGAATCTGGTATGTGTCATATTAGCAGTTAAAGAAACAATAACACCATTATGATCAAGCTTTGAAAAAACGAGATAATGATATATAGTCAATGTCATGTAAAACAACAAAAGGACTGTCACTGTCACTTTTTTGAAGGATATGACCTGCAGTTACATAAACAGACACCACAAGGTCATTGAATCTATCAACAGACTTCAGGAACCTGACAAAAGGAATGTAAAAGACTATGAGTTTCTAGGTGAGGTAAACAATAGATAAAATGTTAGATGGATAACTTTGGGTGACGTCCACATCCTACATCAAAATACACAGCCAATAAAATACTCACATTGCATTTGTGGTCCATGCTAGGTCCTGAACAACATCTAACGCGGCATGCAGGATAAACTGGTGGTGATAAGACAGATCTTCTTTCTGCCACAGACACATACATCTTATTAATTCATATGGATATGTTGCTTCAGAAAGGAAAGAAAAACCCTGCCATAAGGATCCAAAGTGAAACTACAATTCTACACATCTATCTACAGTAATACACACTAGAACTTTGGTTTAAACAAAAGAAATGTTAGAGAAGTAAACTACTCCACAAAACAGTTAGCCATATCAACAAAACAAAATGGTTCATGTCACAAACAAAAATGAAATGCTATAGATATAGCCATATCACTAAGTGTAATGTGAACCCAATGTATAGGAAGGAAATGAAGTCCAAGATACACACTTTTGGTGCAGATCCAACTTCTGCCTCATATATTGGTATGTCATTCTTACTGACAATCACAAAGCATGCTGTACTTGCCATTCCCACCAGCACCTAGATTAATTTCACTCCAGCAACAATCTTCAGAGGTCGCAAACAAAAGAGCGTTAGATATATAAACAGATTCGACGGAAAAATTTAATGCGGCTAACCTTGCTCCACAAGGATGGAATTATACATTTCAAATAAAGAATGAACAAATGATTATAGATGGCCAAAAAACAAACCCATAAAACTACAGTTCTACATCCGTGGTAGTCTCATCTGGAACTATGTGCATGTATTCTGTTTTCTATCCAAGAGGATTGAATCGTTACTTTCTTAAGAACACGTAGGAGAGCTGCATATCTTAGAATATAAGTTCTCGAAAGTTGAGTACCACACAAGCTAGGCACTTTAGTGGCAACTTTATATTCGCTCCGTTCTGCTAGGTGCTAGGTCATGGGGTTTAGTTTGAGTGAAACCTCTGCTGTTCTTACTCGAGAAGCTTTTGTATCAAGACCTCAGAACCCTTATGTTTTGTTTCTACAAATTTGGGTTTCCTTGTGCTAAAAGAAATGGTTTAGTGGAAAAATATCTATTTTTTTGCAGAGATGGTAGAGATTGTAAGGCAGACTCACAAGGCTCATATAGTTTGCATTTCTGCTAATCAAGCGATCGGATGGAATAAAACCTTTAGCAGACCCAACAAATGCTCATCAAGTCTGGGTGAGTTTGCAATTGGAGCCTAGTGCAGGAAATTCTTGGTTTCTAAGCTGTTCATCAATTGGTGGCAATACGATGGTTGCCGGTTTATGTTGGGCTGAAGGTATAAGTGATCTATGAAGGATTCAGGTGTCAGGGACTGCACAAAAGGTAATTGGACAATTGATCACCATTATATCAAATAAAACTGCTTCAGCAATTGGATTGAAGCTGACCTAAAGAAAAATAGAAACTAATCATCATTCCAAGTTTCTCAATGGGAACCCGAAACCTATCAGCTCAAGGTATCTGAATATTATTCTACTTCCATTGATCCCCACTTCTATAGCCATGTCTCCTAGCTCCGGTGGCTTTGCCGGATCAAGGACCTAGCAAAGCCAGTTCAAGCTCCGCAACGATGCCCTGTTAATACATATACCTCCACTCATTAGCTTCGGTGGATCTTACACCTAAAGTGCTATTCCCGCCCCCGTTTGGCATAACAAAATCTAGCAAAGAAATCGCCATTTCTAATTAAGGTTCCTTGGCCTCCTATTAACGGTGAGTCTTTACACAAATTCTCCACTGACGCAGGAATAACGACATGGCAAAATTCCACCCACAAACTAACCATTCAAAACCAGCAAGACACGGGACTGGGCATAAAAAGGAGCAGTATAGCTCACATGGAAGCGAGTAACGATGAAGACCGCAGGGGCGCAGTCTCACCGCCTAAAAACGCCGGGGCGCCGCCGTCGTCTTCGCACTCGGGGTCGGGGATCAGAAAGTAGATCTGAGCTGAGCACGACGGAGCTCCGCTGTTTCGTCTCTTCTCTTCCCCGTTCGCGACGCGAAACAGCCTAACAGAATAGTTGTGGGCTGATCTCTCAAAAAAAAAGAATTATTGTGGGCTTTCTCCCTAAACAAAAAGAATGGTTATGGGCCAGGCCTCCAGGTCAATGGCCCCATTTTAAGTAGTTGGGCTGGGCCTATCTTAGTGGCCTGAAATCGCCAGTCGAGTCCGAGCCGAAAGCCCGAATTCCGAGCCGGAGCCGAGCAACGACGATCGCTGCGGGCTCCGGCGGCGGCGAGACCACAGCACCGCCGCGTCGTAGAAGCCGCCCCGCCGGGTCGTACTGCGCGGGATACTGCTCCCGAGTCATTCCCGACGCTGGGTTCTCCTGTTCCGCAGCCTCCGACGGTCTCGTGAGTCGTGAGGACCGAGGGAAAGCATCCACGGGCGCAGGGCTGGATCTGAAGAGGAGTTGTTGACAAATCGGAGGGCCGAGCCGGTCGTCTCGGCGGATGGGAAAGCTGGTTGTCGCAGCGGCCGTGGCCGGGTGGGCGATTCCGATCGCGGCTTTGGTGAACTCGGTCGTGCCAGAGCCATATATGGTGAGTTCCTTCTCTTCCAAGGATGCTACGCTTGCTGAGTTGCTTCTATGGATGCTATTTCATCTAGTCTCGGTGGCCTATTGAGAATGGAAGCAAAAGAATTGAGTTGACTAGTAGCTAAATGTCGGCTATGAATTGTGTGCTTATGGGAAATAACCTCACCAAGAGATCGGATGATACACCTGTTTCATAGAAGTGGTCAAGCCGATTTCATTTCGTGAATAATGCAAAGACACTGGTGTTTGATGTATGCTTGTCTTTTATACATGTAAATACGAGGTTTGAACATTTGCACAAATGCTGGAAATATTTTTTCCATGCAGAAACACAAGTAAATATTCCATACATCATAAATCCTGGCTTTCTAGAAAATGGAATTCTCAAGATTTTATAAGTAGAGCAAGGAAGTGGTGCGTTGTGATATCTATATTTGTTAGGAAACTATTTTGGAGATTGGTACATTTGCCTTCTGTGGTTCTACCTTGGTTTCCATAGCGTAGAAGAAACAAATACTTTTGAGGTAACCATGAAAAAACATTCAGTCACATGCTAACCCATGCCTTGTGTTTAGGATGAGATCTTCCATGTTCCTCAGGCACAGCAGTATTGTCATGGAGATTTCTTGACGTGGGATCCCATGATCACCACCCCTCCTGGCCTGTGAGTTTTGATAATTCCTTATTGACTCAAACTCAAATTTACCTCATGATGGATTGTTGTTGCAATTTTGCAGGTATTATGTTTCACTAGCATATCTTGCTTCTTTCTTTCCTGTTGCTTGGATGTTTCGGGTAGCAGAAACATTTGACGTACTTTGCTCCACAACAGTTCTCAGATCAACTAATGTTATCATGGCAATGGTCTGTGCTGTTCTTTTCCATGATCTGCTTTTGTGCATCCGGCCAGGAATTGGAGAGAGGAAGGCAACTACCTATGCTATTCTTGTAGCATTGTATCCTGTTCACTGGTTCTTTACCTTTCTTTATTACACTGATGTCGCATCATTAGCTGCAGTTCTTGCAATGTACCTGTTCTGCTTGAAGAAACACTTCTGGATCAGTGCAATGGTGAGTTCTTGAACAATGTTTCATAGAATTGAGTGAGATAAGTTGACACCTTCTGCTAAATATGTACACCATCGTCAAATTCACAACATAAGCTTATTAGGATCCATAATTTTGTTTGAGACTTCACACCATCCTCTATAGACTAACCATTTCAATCATAGTTATTTGCTGTAGACTATAAATGCCTTGTAATCTTGATTTTGAGTCCTTTTCCCCTGTATATCTTGCCTCACTCAAGGGAGTATGTACTCCTAGATTGTTAAATTATAGATTTTACCTGCAGAGTAGGAACATGTAATCAGGGTTATGATGTTTGTCATAAATTTGCTGATGATTATCAACTTAAATGAATTTCTTTTGTGCTGCAGTTTGGTGCTTTTTCAATACTTTTTCGTCAGACAAATGTAATATGGATTATATTTTTTGCTGCCAATGGAGCTATCTCATACATTCAAGATCTGTACCCCAAGGACAATGTTTCTCATGAGAACATTGAAGCAACACATCAGTCAGACAAAGTAGTGTCTGGCAGGGATAACAAAACTGCTGCTCAAGGTTTGAGAAGGCGGCGAATTAATAGTCCCATGAGTAAGAAGGTGGTTGTTTCTGAATCTAGTAAACTGTACAACAGTGAGTGCTCCATCTCCTTTAATTAAGAAATTCACATTTGAAGCTACTGAAATTCTGTTTTTTTATATTACATGCAATAATTTGAAGCCATATATATGATTTATGGCTGATGAGTAATGTTCAGGTCTTGCAGAGGAAGTTTGGGACATCTGCTTGAAGTTATGGAATTCGAAGTGTGAAGTTTTGATTGCCTTTGCACCGTTTATATTTGTCATGGTGGCATTTGTTGCATTCATAATTTGGAATGGTGGTATAGTACTAGGTAGATTTTATCTCTCCTTGGTCCTACTTTTAAGTGATTCAAAACGCTTTAGCTGTTTGTTTTGTAATAGGTTAAACATTGCTAAAACCACTCCCTTGCTTTGAGTGATGCAGGTGCTAAGGAAGCTCATGTTGTTTCACCCCACTTTGCACAGTTTCTGTACTTCGGTCTAGTTTCAGCTGCTGCCCTCCTACCATGGCATTTTACTCCCAGTCGAATATTGGACTTGTTCCACTTGTCTGGAAAGAATAAAACCTGCAGTTTTCTGGCAGTATTGATGGGTTTTGGTTTAAGCTTCATTGCTGTACATTTCTTCAGGTTTGTTACCTAGGCACTTCCTTCATGTTGTTTTTTTTATCCAAGTATGAGAACTGCCACAAGTATCAGTGATGGCTCATTATTTTGTTAAAACTATAGTGAAGCAAACGATAATGAAACCAAAAGAAAAGTAGAAAAATAGTTTCACTGTCATAATGCTTTATTTTAAGCGCAGAGCAAGAGTTGTGGTAAAATGTATGCCACAAGAATTTTGATCATCTCACCTTTCTCTTTTAGTCAGACAATGATGTCCTTCATCTTCTGAAAGTTCTGTTTGTTTCCCAACTTTTAACAAACCCATCTTTTGATGCAGCATTGCTCATCCGTATCTTCTTGCTGACAATAGACACTATACCTTCTATATTTGGAGGAAGGTTATCCAAGTTAACTGGATGATGAAGTACATGTTGATTCCACTATATGTGTACTCATGGTTCTCAATCATAAACATCTTAGGTAAGTCTGTTTTACTTATAAGTAGGGAAGCTAACTACTTTCACATATTATAATGAACTGTATGTTCTAATTCTCTTGTCTTACAGGGAAAACGCAGAAGAGGGTTTGGGTGCTATCATTTGTTCTGTCAGTTGCGCTAGTTCTCGTACCTGCCCCATTGATTGAATTCAGATACTATACAATTCCATTTGTCACACTGGTTCTTCATTTTCCAGTAATTGGCAACGGCAAATTGCTTGCTCTGGGGTTACTCTATGTGGCTGCTGACTTGTTTACTCTGGTGATGTTTCTGTTCCGACCATTCCATTGGGAACACGAGCCTGGGACGCAAAGGTTTATGTGGTAGATTAGGATGAAGCACGTGAATAGAGCAAGCTTTATTTTACCATAGTTTTGATATGAACTTCTAACAGGGCAGTTAAGCATAAGTCTGTCTGGCCTATTTGGGTCATTGAGTGAATCTTTGGGAGAAACCTAAACAACAGAGTGTCAGTTTCCTTTTCATGTACGCTAGGTGTTCCAATTAGCCATTACACAAGTCAAAAGTGGACACCAGATACATTGTTAATTGCATGGCTTTCAAGGGCAACAGCAATACAAGAAGTGTAGTGTCACACCACAGGTGCCTGTAGAAGTGATACTGACAATTTTGACGAGGTTGTCCTCTTTCAGTCCATCTCAGCTGGCTGAAGGAAGAAGCTTTGCACATGGACAGATGGTTTAAGCTAATAGCTAGCTGGTTGAGATGATTTTTTCCTATTGAGCGGCTGTAATTGATAGAATGCTTGTACCGTTAGCCGATACCATCTGGGACCTTTGTGCTTGCGATGGGTTCAACATTTGATTTGAATTTGGGTTTTGGCTGCATCCAAATGTGACCTATCTATCACTTGGTTGTATATGTTGGACTAGTTTCTCCTAGGCCAAATTTTCATTATAAAATCCATAGACAATCCAAAGAAGCGTTACAAATGACAAGTGAGGAATTATAACTTCTTAAAGCGTTACAAATGACAAGTGAGGAATTATAACTTCCAGCTTCTCTTATAAGTTATATCTAGCTATACCCAGAAGAAGTTAGTGTTCCTTCCTACTCTGATTCTTCACATCTTATTAGTTAGAAAAGTCCAAGAGCCACAAACAGGAGCTTTCCTTGAGGATACAGATTGCTGAACAGATTAAATTGATCAATGGGCTCATGGCTATTCAGGGAAATCATCAATCGCAGGCCACACTCACTGTACGAGTGTACGGCACATTGATCTCCTAAACATAGAGCTGATATACAACAATTTTTCAACCCTGTACAAAATTCCAGTGGTTCACAATCACAAAATTTGATTTATTTTGTGTGGGAATCTTCGGTCTTCACCAGCCACCAGGACCTGGTTTATGTTCTCCCAAGCAAAAAGGGCAACCAGGATCAGATGGTTCATGTATTCAGAGAGTCAATTCTGCTATCCTTTGCATTTTCGTATAATCCCTTCTTATCTTCCACAGCCCCTCCACGACTTCTTTCATGTGTGGTCTGTCTTCGCGGGTAGGAGCAACACACTCGAACGCCACATCGAAGATTCTGTTCAGTATATCCTCATTTATTGCTTCAGTTAGCATTGGATCCAGTATGTCCCTAACATTGCCTCTGTTGTATTTATTGAAAGCCTGTATCAGCAATAGACTGAGTCTCAGATATCTTAAACACTAGGATACAAATGACAACAGAAAAGGCCCACTCAACTACTACTAGCAAAACCATTGTCTTGGTGTTTATATCCCCTGAATACATTTATAGTGAGTTAACCTAGCTTCGTGTTTGGTTTAAATTGTGATAAATTATCAAATCGCCAGTCAAGAAATGAACTAATGCTGTAATGCATGCACGCTGCCTCAACGCGTCAATGAAAATGCACACGAGTCAGAGGTGCATGACAAACTAACCCACAGAAGAATGAGCTCGAATTTATCTCTTTAACTCTATAATATACTTATTTCAACACTTGATACTCCATGTTCATTCTATTGGTACTATTTTCTTTTGCAGTCTGTCTCTGCGTTCTAACTGGCACTCAGACCTACGTCTCTTGGAGATATCACTTTAGGGGAACTGAAAGGACCTTGTCCTACATACCCAATTCATCAATAACAAGGGAATCTGAGATAAAGACCTAAACAAAAACATCACAGGTTCACTTGGTATGAGTGCAAGGGTAGGGAGTGAATACATATTACATACCCATCTCACTGTAATCCTTTCTGTTGCACCCCTCCTGACCTCAATAGGACGACGGCCTGAAAGAATTTCTAGGAGCAAAATACCATAGGAGAACACATCGCTCTTGATTGTAAGATGGTTTGTCCTCAGATACTCTGGATCTACATAGCCAGCCGTTCCTCTCACATCAGTCTGAATCTGTGACTGTCCTGGCTCAGTAGGACCTGTTCTTGCAAATCCAAAGTCGGCCACTTTGGCCCTGAAGCATTCTGTGAGTAGAATGTTTGATGACTTCACATCCCTGTGAATTATGGGCTTCTCTATAGGCAAAAGAGAATGGCAGAAAACTATGAGTTAATAAACTTGTACAGGTTGTCAATAGGAGTTAACAAAACAGATCTTCCTGTTATCTGGATGCATACCACATCAACACTAAAATAAATCTGTTACAATAGCTTATTTTTTATCTAATAGAGATATAACTTTACATATTCAAGACATTAGTTCATATTTTGTATTACGTCGAAGACCAAAAGAGTTTGATCCAAAACAAATCTGGACACAGTTTCTTATGGCCTATTTGGATTGGGTGGTTGTCCTCTACAAATTTCAGATTTAGTTCAAATATGAACTAAATTCTAAGGAATCGGATCCCAATCGCCCTATCCAAACAGGCATTAGTAGCAAATGGAAAATATTCTCTTCAAAAAACTGCCCTAGGAATGATGGTCACTATGTTTTCCTTACTTCAGCTGTGACGTAGTACAAGTGCAGAGTCGGATCGAAGAAAGGCAGAAGAACATATCAGTGGTATTTAACTAAATTGCTTGATGCTTAATAAATGGAAACATGTAGGCTAAGCGTACCTGCATATAGATGTAAATAAGTTAATCCATGGGCAACATCTATAGCTATTTCAAGCCGCTGATTAAATCCCAAAACTAGACCATGTTGACCTGAAAGATGATTTCAAAAATATCAGATCAAACATTTTTTGGAAGGAATACAAGAAACTAACAATCTGGTTTGCAGCTTACCATCCAAATGTTCCCTAAGAGTGCCATTTGATACGTACTCAGTTATGATAAGCCGTTCATTGGCTTTGTCAATATAGCCAAGCAATTGGACCAAATTCCTATGTTCAATATTTTTTAGCAATGTGACTTCATTGCTAAACTCAGCACGTAAAGAAACAAAATGTTCCTGCAAAATGAAAACATATCAAAACCACAGTTCATGCTGCAAACAATAGCTTAGAGTAAAATTGCCAGTGCAAAACTTACAAACAAGCATATAGATAAATAAAGACCAGCGCATAACATTTCCTCTATTGCTGGAATAAAGAAGGAATATGAGTGCATAGTTCATCAATTATCACCCATCTATTGTTCTTTTGGTCTATAAATATATATCATTTAATGGACCTACCATACTAAACCTGGATTATCCACTCTATAGCTCAATCTTGATTCCACCCCCAATATATTGCATATGAATGTATGCGGGTGCAAGTGAGCAACTGTGTGTATGGAAAAGAAAGAGTAGAATATAAGCTTCGTCTAAATAAGGCTCCACACAAATAGAGCCTCCATAACTAACGAAGTGTCCAACCCAACTAGGCAACATGCGGGCTAAAGTGAAATAATTGTAGCAAGGAAATTTGCTGGTATAGTTTCCTGGAAAAAATAAGTTACCTTTTTCGCCCTTTTAATAGCTATGACACGTCCATCTCGCAGCTCCGCTCTGTAGACCTTTCCAAAATAACCTTCGCCAATCATCAAGGTTGGCGAGAAGTTATGCGTCAGTTTAACAACATGTTCAAGACTCAGGTTTAACGGCTCGTTTCCACTTGGAGGCGAAGACAATGAAAATCTAGATGGACTTGCAGGTATTCGAAGCGGGCTTGCAGGAATTCTATCAGAAATTGACCTCATTTCAGAAGAACTCACTGAAAAAAAAAGAAAAGCAATATATCACAACCGTTGGTGAGTGTTTTGTACCACCACGAAGTACAAATGTGTCTCTTATGCTACTCCCTCTGTTCCAAATTATAGTTTACTTTGGCTTTTGTCCGAAGTCAAATTTGGGGCGTCAAAAAAAAGTCAAACTTGTTTAACTTTGACCAAGTTTATAGAAAAATATAATATCTACAATATCAAAGAAATGCACTGTCAAGACATATTTCATTGTGGATGAAACCAATTTAATATTGTAGATGTTGATGCTTTTTTTCTATAAACTTAGTCAAAGTTAGATAAGTTTGACTAGGACAACACTAAAGTGAACTATAATTTGGAACGTAGGGAGTAGTATTAACTTCATACAGCAAGCAGGTTAGACATGCTTTGCTGTGTTGAGAGGTTTTATCATGATCACCCAGATGTCATTTTTAACTTACAGGAATTGGAATGTCCTGAAAGAACATGATCTTCGCTTCCATCCTTCGCTTTTGAGCCAAAACAGGGGCAGAGGGACTCAAAACACACAAGAAACATTCCCGCAGTTGTGGCAACTACCACAGCGCTACCTGTCTTCAATCCTCGAACAAAGGACAACATTGTGCTTCATTTGTACTTGGTTTCTTTACATGAGCACATCATGGAAGGAAGCTGTCTTATATGACTCACACAGTAAATGCTGTCCTCCTTTCCCTTCTAGTAGGTTCAATCAAACCAGAAAGAACTAAGGCGTTCAGTTTAGCAACTTACGAATGAGAAACAAAATTAGCTAGTGTAGTACAATATGAGCTGGCACTTGATATGCCTATATCATCAAAGTATGCAAAAAAAAAACATGCATTTGGTTAGGAAATAAAAATGCTAATTTCCTCTGAGTAAAACTGGAGGGTAAAATTAAGTGAGCAGAACAAATATTTACCATCTAGAAACGGAATACTTTGATTGTAAATGCACATAATATTCTGACCTATGAATTCATTTGCCCTACTAATTTGCTGGGCACTATGAATAAGCTGTCTTTGCCTCTAACAAAACCGTCTATATCATCAATATTCTTGGCAGAAGCCTCAACTATGCATTTATTATATTCAAAACAACTAAAAAAGGAAAGTGGGAAAAAGATCTCGTTTCTGCCGATACTGTGCAAGGTCTAATTGGTACAGCAACGTCTATAATTGGTACAGTCCAAACAATTACTCGGACAGCATACACAGTCAAGTAGGGCGGAGAGATCAAAGTGGCAAAGAAGAGAAAAAAATCTGTCCGTTTCTGTCAGATGATAGTTGATCATGCACCATAACAAGCAGGTACAAGAAAAGGATACACAGAAGGCCTCAAATGGCATATACTACCAAGTACCCAAACATGGTATCCATTGCTAATTAGAGCAAAACTGTAGCTCCAGGCATTTCAAAAAGGGAAGGAAAAAAAACAGTAGCTTCAGGAATCAAGAGGTCAAGCCCGCAATCCGATCAAGCGAGAAGCAAAGCTGCCGGATTCCGCTTCCTCAAACCCTCGTTTCCACAACACGAGCATAGTATGCCGCCAACAATCCTATTTCCCTATACCACGAAAGGTCTGCCAAAGCAGGACCAGCAACGAACCTTTTGCTGCTAGTCTGCAATCCACCGAAAAACAGACCAGACAGCAATCTGAACAGACAGCAACCAATCGCGGGAACAGAACACTCAGTTGGAAGCCGAGTCCTGGAACTCCGGAAGCTCCGGCAGGAATGTTAGCACTCACCGGAGAGAAGAGAACTCGAGCGCCGAGCTCCGCCGCAGCCGGCCGGGCTCCCGTCCCGCCGCCCCACCTAAACCGGCAGGCACGACTCCACGGGGGAAGGAAGGAACACTTGGACGGAAATGGCGAAGAAGGATTCCTCTCTCTCTCTCTCTCTCTCTCTCTCTCTCTCTCAGGAATTCCCTTTTGATCTGATGGGATCGTTGCGGTGGGCACCCCCTTGCTGGCGTGGAAACCGTGTGCCAGGACCGGGCGGGAGGCGGAGGAGGTAGTGAGGCGGGGTCGCTCGAGACCGACGACCGGGAGGGGAGACTGGTAAACGACGCCGACGCGCGGGGTATTGTATTGGTGGCCGGCTTGCTGCCAGGTGGGACCCGGGCCCCGCGCGACGCTGGCGGGGCGGTAGGTTGGTGTGGCGCTGGCGGGTGGGCCCCTGGTCGCGGTGTTTCGGGAGTAACGGGGAAGGCTGGCGGGGCTCGGGCGCTGCCGGGCTGGATTGGGTCAGCGCTGGAGACATTTCTCGGTCAGTTCAGCAGCTCAACGGCGGCTCCATCGCAACAAATGTTCCGCCAACGGCTTCGTTACATCCATCGCCCCGGCGGTAATAAGCTGTTTGGTTTTTGTTTTTTGTGGCTAAGTCCTCGTTTTGTTTAGATTACGGTTCATAAGAGACGTAATGTTGATTTAGCTTTACAGAAGCAGCTTGGTGTCAAGGAATACGATAAGCGACTCTCTTAGCCATACATAGGGAAATTGTTGTGTTCCTACATAAAGGATATACATGAGCATAAAAATATAAGGTGTTCCATCTTAATATAGCTTCTATGGTTTAATTTGTTCTACACGAACTATAGACCACGAGATTTAAAATAACAGTTATATGTTGTCAATTTGTATGCTCTTCCCGTCAATAAAAAATAAATATAGCTCCGTAGCCTATATATAACCTTTGCAAGTTACTTTCTGGCTCAAACATTGAGACCATTGTATTAAGTTTATTGATTAACATTTTTCTCAAATTAAATGATGATCTGGTTTGATTAAACTACCCCTAGACAATAAATTCTTTAGGACAACTAGAGGAAAAGATGCATCTCGTTATATTCATGGTCCAGTCATGTCTAGATTATTAGATAATAAGTATTTTTATACTTGTGATCTCAATGAATGAAAAAAAATGGCAAAGAGGATAGATAAGTCCTTCGCCTATTAGTCAGTGTGCTACAACATTATTTTTTTTCCATATGGACTAGACCGATGCACTGTAACAACAACTTCTATGTTTAGGAGCCTAGGATGCTTTTATCAAATTCTTTAAACTGCAGGATGTTTTTTAATATTTTCCCTTATTTATTAAACTTTTTTATTGCCACATCTTTCACTTGATTGTCTTCAATATTCAACAAGATGAATAGTATAAATAAAATAAAACAATAAAAATTTATACTATTTGGAAGGACATCGCACTCGATACGTTAAATCGCTTTCACATGTACGAGCTATACGCGTACATTATTTCTCTATCGAGCAAAATCTAAATCGACACCAAAGCTGGGCAGAAGATGCCACCATACTAATACGGCAATATGCAAATGTAACGTACGTGTAGTACGCTACGACCGTACAGCGTGCAGGCCGTGGGAGCGCACAACCAACCGTTCAGTTCTCGCACAACCGAATTGAAAAAAGTCGTAACGGAGCGAGTAAAACCGCGGGGCCCACGTGTAGACCGTAGGACGGACCAGCGGCCACGGGCCCACAAAAACCGGCAGCGCAACCCGGGGGTTCTCTCCTCCTCTGCCTTATCCGCTCCGCTTCCCTGTGGCGTGGCCCCCATCCCCACATCTCTATCGGCCACCAACCCGCCATCCGATGTCAGTCACTGACATGCTGGCCAACACGCCTCGTGACCTCCTTGTCAGTGACAGATCCCGCAGCAGCAGTCATATGGCGCAGATCCGCGCCTCGCGACACGTGGAACTCACCCGCTGCTTCGGCTCTCGCTTTAACCATTTCTTCTCCGCCTCTCACTCCTCGCGACCGCGCCTTCGTGTCCCTCTCGCTCTCCCTTTCCCTTTCGCGGGTTCGTTTAGGCTAGATGCGATGATGATTCGAAGAGGCGCGAAGCTTATTTTGACCTTAATCCGAGGCTAAACACTGGCACGGTGGCTCAGCGGCGTCTCGGTGAGAATCCCGTACCCGATCGGGTGGATTTGATCTCTTGCTTGTTAATTTGGCGCGATTTTTCGGGGGTTGTTGATCTGTCCAGCGTGCTCTCGCAGCGCTTGCGATTTTCGTCTTGAGCTTCGTGATTATGGACAGAGATTTTGGGCATTTTTCTGTTTCTCCGAGAAAATTTGATGCAATTATCTGTCTTGGGGATATTTGTGTTTCAATCGTACGCTCCCAGGATTTGTGCTTTGCTCCTTGCGTAGGTGATGGCTGATTCTATTGTCGTAGGACTAATTTATTCTTGCGAGTTTGATCACATTTAGGACTGGCAGTGTGTCATTGCAAGTCTCTAATTGCGTGCAGGATGAACATCTGACCCGGAATTGAGTGATTGGGGGGGGGGGGGGGGGGTTAAGTATTGCTTGCGTACATAGTCTGGCTATTGCTTGTGCGCTTGTTTGCTGCAGTGAGAGTGAAAAATCTGAAAACCCTACGACGTTTTGATGGCGCCTGCAGGATGGGGACGAAGAAAGTGAAGTCTGTCAATAGTCGTAATCACGCGGGGAATGGATGATATGGTCGTAAAAAATCACAAATCATCAGCCAGAAGCCATACTGTTGTGCCTTCTTTTGAACCCATTGAGGGCCAGGAGTGATTGGTTTCCGTTCAGTGCACCGTCACCATGGGCAGCGCCTGCTCGAGGAAGAGGGGCCAGCTGGTCCACGAGGATGATCTCTACAGCGCCAGGTTCTCCAAGAGCGGCAGCTTCAAGTGGCTCCTGCACACGCTGCCTCGCAGCAACTCTGCTGATGTGCACAGGAGAGCGCGGGGGCCAGCGCTGGGCCGGTGCCCGTCGCTTGTGGAGCTGTGCGTGGCCAAAGTCCGCGAGGTGATTTTACTGCCTTTCCTGTTTGCTGAAGGAGTGCTTGTTCTTGGCTGAATCGATGGGGATGATTGCAGGACATGAATAGCTACTCTGATTTCTCCCTGCTGCCCAGGGATCTTAGTCAGCAGATATTCAATGAGCTGGTGGAGTGTGGAGGCCTCACGGAGGCATCCCTTGGGGCTTTCCGTGATTGTGATTTGCAGGTGATGATTCTGTTCTTGTTTGGCACACCATTCTGGGTGAACTTAATTGCAGGGAATTTTACACCATTGTTTGGAAATTTAAGGAATGATGTAATGTAACTCTGCCTTTCCTGTGGAATCTGAACAGGGATGTATAATCCATGTTCCAATCGATCAGGCCTAGTATCTACTGTTAGGGAACGAGAAAGGCATCTTACTAGGCCCTGATATCTACTGTTTTGTTGGGGCCTGCATGGCCTAGTCTTAAGCTTAATGATGTGCACTATATCGAACGGGACCTAACTTGGGACATCTTCTTGTAACAGGATATTTGTCTGGGAGAGTACCCTGGAGTGACTGATGTTTGGATGGAAGTAGTGGCTTCTCAAGGGCAGTCCTTGCTATCTGTTGACATCTCTTGCTCAGATGTGACTGATAGTGGATTGAGTCTTCTTAAAGATTGCTCGAGCATGCAAAGTTTGGCATGTGATTACTGTGATCAAATCTCAGAACATGGACTTAAAACATTATCAGGTCAGTGTTAAGCTGATAACACAACAGCTGAGTTTGCTGCCAGCTGTATGATATTGTGATGTCAACCTTGTTCAGCTTCAGCATTAGAGATCTTGTTTTTGTTATTCTGCCAAGATAACATCCTAACTTTGCAGGCTTTTTAAACTTGACATCACTGAGCATTAAGAAATGTGCTGCTGTTACTGCTGAAGGAGCAAAAGCCTTTGCAAACTTAGTTAATTTGGTAAACTTAGACCTCGAGCGATGCCCAAAGATTCATGGTGGGCTTGTGCATTTGAAAGGTATCCTTTTCTCTCTAAGCTCATCAATTATGAATTATGACCAGACTGCCACCTTATTTTCTGCAAACTTGGAATACGTTGCAGCGCCAGCTACTTTTGTTAGTTTGTTATCAAGACAACTGAATAGTTGTGAGCCTTTTGGTGTCCCAACATGCATAATGCTTATCTTTGCATGTTCTAAAGGGGAAAAAACTTGTATACACCTATGATGTGAATTCAGATTAAATTCCATTGGATGCTTAACAGAACTTTGTGTTACAGGCTTGAGAAAACTGGAAAAACTGAACCTGAGATACTGTAATTGCATCACAGATTCAGATATGAAATATTTATCAGGTAGCACCTCCCCTTAGCTGACTGTCGTGAAGATCAGTACATGGTAACTTACAATGATCTCCAAGGCTAACAAATACCATTTTCCTCCTGCAGATCTCACAAATTTGAGAGAACTACAACTATCATCCTGCAAAATCTCTGATTTTGGTGTATCTTATCTGAGAGGTAACTCCATGAAACATAAATAAGTTTCTTCCTTTTATTCATTGCAATGTTTGGTTCTTGTTTTACCTTGGTGGGTTTGACTGTCTGAAGTTACATCCCTTGTGTAGGTATTCATATTTTTGTTTGAATAACTGATTGGTTTTAGTAGTTCAGTAACATGAAGTTTCAGTTGAAGTTAGCTCATGTTTTGTATTGTTGGTTCATTTCATTCAGGTCTACACAAGCTAGCTCATCTAAACCTGGAGGGCTGTGCAGTCACTGCAGCTTGTTTGGAGGTTGTATCAGGTTTTGTATCTTTTTCTGGGCATACTGTGCCGTCAATTTAGTCCTCTTTCTCTTCCCCATGTGTACACTTCTGGCGATGGACTCTACAGTAGTATCCATTTAGACTGTTGCATAAACGGCTTCAAGTCAACCACTTGGATACCAAAACATCACTAAGATACTAAG
This sequence comes from Panicum hallii, assembly GCF_002211085.1. Classification (NCBI taxonomy): domain Eukaryota; kingdom Viridiplantae; phylum Streptophyta; class Magnoliopsida; order Poales; family Poaceae; genus Panicum; species Panicum hallii. The sequence continues at coordinate 38,905,796 of NC_038048.1, read as the reverse complement.
AGTAATGCTATTGCAGGATTGGCTTCGCTGGTTTTGCTGAATTTAAGTAGGTGTGGCATATGCGACGAAGGCTGTGAGAACTTGGAAGGTAAAAATGATGCAGATTACTGAACTTTTGGCAAACTCAATTATCTGTTATAGGGAAGTGTTTCATCGTTTTTCTTGGCTATATTAATGATTAAAGTTGTAGGTTATCAATATATATCTCACTGCACCAAATAACTTGTCAAACATATAGTATGCTTGTACCAGTTTTGCTGCGAGCTGGCTGTGTATGCAACCCCATTTCATATCCTTTAAATCTAACTTTTGTTTACTTCATCAGTTCATTGACTGGCGCTGCCTTTCAGGTCTTGTCAAATTGAAGGCTCTAAATTTAGGGTTCAACCACATTACAGATGCCTGTTTAATTCATTTAAAAGGTAAATATTATTTATTTTTTATCTTTAAATTAATTCACCTTAGGATTTATATATAAGTAACAATTATGTTGCATATTTTGTGGTAAAGCGTTTTAATGTAGTATTCCATAAAACCTGATCATTATCATTATAAGAAAAATAACCAGACCTTTTCCTTATAAATCAGTGTTCACTGTTTCTTTCATGCGCAAGTAATGCTAATAAGATGAAAGGAGATGCAAGCCCGGATGGCATCTTCAAGGAAGCCTGCATGACATTCTGTGCACGTGCTATAAGCCTATAAGTACAACATTTAGTGGAATCATGGAAGCACACAATTCTTATATTTATCCTTCTAGAAGTACATCAGAATTATAATGCCACTGTGTATCAATTGATGCATAATAAGGAAACTGTTTTTTTTTCTGATGCCCTTTGTTCCTTTCAGATTTGATCAACTTGGAGTGCTTGAATTTGGACTCATGCAAGATTGGTGATGAGGGTCTATTTCACCTGAAAGGTGAGCTTTCAATCCCTTGATAAATTTCAAAATAATGCTGGCAATTATTAATTATGTTGTGTTTCCTGGTGTTTTATTAAGAAAAAATTTGAGACAAAAAAACACACGGAATAAATGGACTCATACAGTAAGACATAAGCCATAGCTTACTGTTTGTGAAGCGACATATGTTGTTGGCCTGTTTCTTTTTAATTCTTTTTTGTTTATTATCCTTGCTCGTCTGCTGAAATCCCATATATGCTCACTTTTTTTTCATTGTTTGCTACTACATTTAACATTTTGAGCTTTTTTTGGTTGTTGCTAAGCATCTATTGATCTATTTTTTGCATCTTGATGTGCTGTAGGCCTCATGCAGCTAAAAAGCCTGGAGCTTTCAGACACTGAAGTTGGTAGCAATGGACTTCGTCATCTCTCTGGTTTGTTTAAAATCCTACACAAATGCTAGCAGTATTCACAGTTGATTTTCTTTTCTTTTCTTTTCTTTTTAATCTCTGCCCATAGGGCAGTTCAGATTCCGTATTGGCTTGTTAATTTACACTGCTATTGCTGCAGCCTTTTATAAAATTGGCCTGAGTTCTCAATAGATGCTTCTTACCCATACACTTCATGATTTATGACTTCAAGTTGTTACACTAGGATGATTTTAACTTTTTAAAATATATTGTAGTTTATATTTGTTTCAAAATCAGATATTAAGTTGTTCTGTTGCTGCAGGTCTACGTAATTTGCAGAGCATCAATCTCTCTTTTACATTGGTTACTGACATTGGTTTGAAGAAGATTTCTGGCTTGAGTTCACTGAAGTCCCTTAATCTTGACAATCGCCAAATCACAGATACTGGTTTAGCGGCTCTTACAAGTATGCTGCTCATATTAGTTAGACTAGTATGGTTGCTTTTTACATAACCAAAAGTGTCTTACCACCTACAAGGGGTTTCATTGCAGAAAAATGGTTTGACGGTTATGTTAGTTTTGCATGTTGTTATCAGTTCTCTGATTAGCTTATTTCCACTTCTGAAGATGATGTTGTTTCACATGTAAATTGTATTGTAGTAGGGGTTTCCCAGTGTCAGTAGGCAAGGTTTTGCATTGTTATAGACTTAAGATTACATAACCATATCATGGCATGGGCCTTAATGCAGGTCTCACTGGACTGACACACCTTGACCTATTTGGAGCTCGCATAACTGACGCAGGCACAAACTGCTTCAGATGTAAGTGCACATACTCAAAAGATGACACGTGTGGACTACTTACTATGTTGGCGCTGAAAAATGCAGCAGCTTTCTTGGCTAGGGGAGCCGTTTCGTTTCTGTTTGCAACCATCTTACAGGAGCATTGCATCTATTTATATCAGTGGCTCTCTTTAGTAAGGAATCTAGCTGCATTTTGAACATCAAACTGCTGTTTCAGTTTTCAAGAATCTTCAGTCCCTGGAGGTCTGTGGTGGGATGATCACGGATGCGGGCGTGAAGAACATCAAGGACCTGAAAGCTCTGACGCTGCTCAACCTATCTCAGAATGGCAACCTCACGGACAAAACCCTGGAGCTGATCTCTGGTACGTGTTCTTTTTGCTGCTTGTTCAGTTGTTCTTTCAACACGCATTTATCAGTACGTTTGTTGATTCTCGCCTAACAGTTTCACCTGGCCACAGGCCTGACCGCACTGGTGTCGCTGAACGTGTCCAACTCCCGGGTGTCCAACTCGGGCCTCCACCACCTGACGCCGTTGCAGAACCTGCGCTCCCTGTCCCTTGAGTCCTGCCGGGTGACGGCGGCCGAGATCAAGAAGCTCCGGCTGGCAGCCCTCCCCAACCTGATCACCGTGCGGCCGGAGTGATACGGCCAGGCCCGGCCCGGCACTCCAGCAGAAGCAGCGACCTGTAACTGTAAGCAAATGTTGGCCTGGCTAGAGCAGGCCTCCCTGTACATATTTTTGCAAGAACAAGCTTGAGCAGTCTGTACATATTGGTCTTTGTGTCGTGTCGGCGTGCCTGAGGGTCGCCGGACTTAGACTACTGCGCCCGTGTACCCCCGTGTGGGCGTGTGGCCGTGTACCCCAGGAATGCTGTGATGGGAAGGAACAATTGTAAATATGCTGCGCTTCCTCTCCATGTGGGGTGCTGCTGTGTGCTGTGTAAATAGATTGGTGCACTGCTAGATGCTACCTTTGCTTGGTCGTAAAATCGTGGTATCATGGGCTTTGTTACAGTTTTGATGTGATGACTTCCGCAAGGAAATCGGTGCCACCTGCTGCAGTCACGGTCAGTGCAGGGTTTGCATTTCGGGCATAACAACCGGTACGCCAAATGTACCTTCAGGTGGGTCACTAACACGTGGGACCCATATGTCAGTGAAATGGTATGCAGAGAAATCATCTCCCGTAGCGTGGCCAAACGCCCAACCAAGCCCTATTTTCAGAAATGGTTCCTCTGTAGTTGTCCTCGCCATCTCCTATGTTAGTTTTCCCACTGATTTTCAGTTTTGAATTTGAGAACTTTCTCAAATTTGTCATCACTTCAAATCATTTTCAGCGCAGAAAACTGCTGGTATCTGCTTCAGGTGATTTTTCAGTTAAAATTTTAGCAGTTCCAATTATTTTCACTTCCACTGAATTCGAAACATGACGGCTGCCACTGGTTCCAGGAACCCTGCAGGCACGGTTATTTCTAGGGAACAGAATGCTCATGTTTGCTAGAAAAGAGAACTTGGAACTTTTTCACTAGGGGAGTAAAGTTTTGATGTTGTCGATGGTGGATTGTAATTTGTTTAGGTGTTATATTTCCTGTAAGAGCGTATATTCTGTATTCGCTTGAGGTAAAAGCAGAGAAAACCTTCTGACTAAAAATACAGGTGAATGGAAGACATTTGACAAGGACTTCTTAAGGTCATATGGGGTTTAATTTACAAACGGGATGAGAATAACACAACGTAGACAAGACACTATTTACAGTTACTGGGCCCACACGGACGATATTTACAGCAAAATCTTTTCGACGTCCAGCAGCAGCGCACTACTTGGTGGTTATCTTCTGCACCTGAACATCGATGAAAATCGTGTCAAAATAAGATACCATAATAGAACAGTAGAACAAACTATTCACATACTTACCTCGAGATGACAATAAAAAGTCGAACGACATTTATATTGAGGATCATAGAGAGAACCAATCAGAACACCATCTGTCGAAGTGAAGAACACTTCCTACCATTGAACCAGCAAGACAAGAACCCCAAAGGGCCGGGTATTGTTGGTTGACGAATATCAGTTTCTCGTCTTTGTAACGCTCTTAAGAACTCTTCCGAGCTCAGGTTCCCATCCTGATTTGTGTCGAACACATGAAAAATGATGTCCAGCACTCTATCAGTTAAGTCAACCCCGCAAACCTACAACACAAATAAAAATGAAAACTTAGATGGCTAGAACATCAGTTAGCAGCTCAGTGACCAAGTTTTAGAAAACAGCTGATCATTTGTCAAGTAAGTCAAAAGTGACTTCTCAGTGTTTGATCAGCTAGCTCAAAAGTTTGCTCTGTCTCAATAATCAACTTAGACTTGTGATGCCAAAATAAAATAAACAAGCACACCAAACTTGGTGGAAAAAAAACTTACATGTTGCGCCGCACGTTTTAGATCCTGCTTTGTCAACAATCCGTTCACTTTCCCATATGCGAAGATGGCCATCGACAGTGGCTCCAATCTTCGGCGCAAATAAGCAAATGCCTTAAACTCCTGAAGTACCAGATAAACATCCATGAGAACAATAAGAAAAATAATCTCAGTGGAATATAATTCATGTGACCAAGGCGGCAAATCGTACCTCAAAGGATATGCGAATGTCCTTCAGATCAGGCTTATTGACCAAATCATCAACTCTATCAAGCAGCATGCTGATGTGATTCATGTCAGCAGAAGCAACCATGGAAAATGCAAAATCCTTTGCTGGTATTGTTTTAGATGACTTGACATCATAATGACTGAACTCCAGAAGAATAATCTGCATGGAAATTGAACAGAGAGAATGGTAAATACAGATAGCATGAAATAGTGTGTAGAATGCAAAATAATCCCTACGTGATGTACTATTTTAAAAACATCAGTCAAGTTAGGAAATATTGCAGTAGTCTATAAAGTTTAGAGAACTTAACCAACTTAAAAGGGTAAGTTCAGATGACTGAACAGAAATTATTGAGGCAATGAAGGAAATAAACAACCATTGGCAGGCAGGCATATGTCTATATTGGTGCCATGAAAAGTAGGTGTTGGATAAAAATATACATGCTATAAAAAGTAGGTGTTGGATAAAAATATAAATGCATTTTCCTTCCAGGTCAAGTCAGGAGGCAATATTTGTGGACAAATCATCATGTGTTGACAAAAGAATGAAAGAAGCAAATCACCTCGTCATGCAAATCCTTCAAAAATTTTGTAAACTTATCATAGTGTAGAGGTCCATTGCCATCATTACCAAAGAAGAACTCAACCACTCCACCATTTTCCACAGGCTGGCCAACTTTAAGTCCAATACGTAAGCCATCCTTATGGGTGGCTCCTTGTCTATTAAAAGACCGCATCAGTGCCATTATTTTCTTAAACTCCTCTCTGTCGATCACCCTGAAAAAGATGTCATGTCCCAGATGAGAACAGCAAATTTACATTGAGAAGGTGGCCGAAATTTATCCATACCCTTCTGTTATCATCAACTAAGAAGTCAGATGATTGAACATGCTCATAAAGAGCAGGTCTTTTTCTGGGCGAGATAAATTAACTGCAGGCAATGATCACAGGTAAACAATAGTATAGCACAAACAAGACTTTTTAAATATATTCTTGTCCGTGCATGAATACAAGAGAAATTAAAGGAAAAACATACCTTTAGCAGCTTTACTAAACAACATATGCATTACACAGGAAAAAAGAATTTCAAACTGAAGTGAACTAGACTTGACATAAGTTCAATTTTCTCTCACTCCATCAAATTCTTCTTGTTCATTTGCCAAACACAAATAGAACCGAACAAGTTGATGTCTAAGAAACAGCACACTGCAGAACATATTATCAAGACCGAGTGTGGTGGTAGGATAAGAACTCACCCGCTATGGTCAACGTCGAACATTTTGAAAGCCGCACTGAAATTTGACTCGGGAATGCTGAGCAATGTCACAAAAAAGATGTACCTGTCAAGACACCACAGGAAATTTAGAAACTAATAATATACCTGTCTAGCAGTGCATCATACAGCAAATAGCTATGGTATTCACCATGACTTCCAATACATGCATCGTACCTATGGCGTGGTGCCATGTTTATTGATATATACACTACTTCATTTATCCTGAACAGGTGCTATACAAACACCTACAGATTTTCAAGGTTTTCTTACAATAAACCGAGGACAATATTTATGCAGAAATCCAAGTGGCTTAAGTTCAATATTCTGAATACAGTGAATAGATACAGCATTTTTCTAAAGTTCATTCCACTTACTCGGCAAAGGAGATGAGGCCATCGCTATTTGTGTCGAACATCATGAAGAATTCCGATGGAGCACAATGCAACTCTCCAGGGCTCCGCTCCCCCCTTAATCGCCCTTCGCGAACTGCAGTCGACTCAGATGGAGGGAAAACAGGGACTACTGCCCTCATCAAGTCAGCGGGCAACATGTAAACTTCGCCTTCTGGGTTCCTCACAGATGCAAAGTACTCGAAGATCTATCCAGAAATAAACCAGTTAGAAATTTGTTGCCAAAACTTACTGAATCGAATTTCCCCGAATATCCTTAATGCAGCACTACATACATTACCTTTTCAGGAGGGCTGAGAAGCCGTATCCTCTTCTCGTAGTTAAAGAACACCCTTCTGCGGAATGAGTCTGTAGGACGCGCAGAGTGAAGAGAAGAACAAAAACGATAGGATTATAATCAGATCAACACACCACTCAGATTTGCTAAGCTTGAAGAATATAAACTCAGACAACTAAGGAAAACTGCACGCATTTAGCAGCGCATGCTTACGTGCTGTTGATCGAAAAGCAGAAATCGTAACGGACTTTCCTGTGCGGTGACGCCGCGTCACCTAGTTTGGAATCTAGTGACCAATTGGCCTATCACTTAAGTAGCTGGATCGGTACAGCCAGGACAACACCGTACCGCTCGCAACCCAAGCAGACCGTGTAAACGGGCGATCAAAAGCAGCAGAAGCGTACAACCTTGCAAGGAGACGACTTGGCACAGTTTGTAGCTTTACCGCGCAAAGCTCCAAGCATCCTAATGCAAAGCAGTAAGCCAAGCCACACTAACACGAAACAATAGCGGCGGCAGAGATCGCAGCAGCAGAAACCCCCTAACCCGAACGCGCGAGTCCATCAATCAAATTAAACCCCTCAACCAGCACGGAGACCGGAGACAGAGAGATCGCAGACCAGGAGGAAGCAAGCGGGAAGGACAGGACGCTCACCTGCGAACAGGAATCGACCCTTCTCCTCCCGGGCCTCCGTGGCGCCGGCGACCAAGATCTGGCCGCCGACCGCCTCGCCGGAGTCGGCGAGCGAGGGCGGTTTCAGCCACAGCCCGAGCCCGGACCCGGCCAGCGCCACGGCGGCGGCGACGATCGCAGCCTCGCGCCCGGTCCCCGCCCCCGTCCCGGTCCCGGTCCCCGCGGCGCTGGAGAAGGGCCGCGCCGGAGGCGGAGGGGGCGACCTCAGCCGCCCGACGGCGGATCGGAGGAGGCGGGCCGCGCGGGGCAGGGAAGCCATGGCCGCCATCGGTCGGATCGAGCTGGTCTCGCGCGCCGCGGCGAACGGTTGCTGCGGATAGGGACGAGGTGGTTGCGGGAGGAAGACGAGGACTAGACTCTGGGAGGACTAGACAGAGAGGGGAGGAGGCGGCGATGCGTAGGTGCGGAGCAGAGGGGAAGGGGAGAAAACGAGGCGGGCGTGTGTGGGTTGGGGGACGCGTCGCCGTGGCGGGGCCGCTTTTATTGTTGCGGAGCGGTGACTGGAGGCTCTCCCGGGTGCAAATTGCTGCGGCCACCAAAGACCAAGGAGCGTGTGTGTGTACGCGGCACCGCAGTGGTGTGCGCCAGTACGTGTGTAGAGTATCGGTCATCACTAATAGCAACTCCAGGGCGTTTGTAAAATAAATTGGATCGGTAAATATAGCGAAACGGTGAGAAAAACGTAATCGAACAGCCTCTGCATCTTGCTCACTTGGCTGTCCGGCTCGCCATCCCCGCTTCTTCCCTCGGCAAAAAAATCACGAGCGTACTTGACTCACCATCGGCTCTACCGAGGTGTGCGGGCGCAGGCGCGCCCATCCTCTCCCACGTGCGATGTCCTGGGCCCTTCCATCTCACCTCCGCGTACCACGGAGCTCCCCCGCCGTCCGCGCGCGAAGCTCCTCCGCCCGCCGCCCGTTGCTAAGGGTGCCTTTGCTTGCTTGGGGAATCAACTTAGATGAAACGGTTCATTCCAATTTCTAAGAATGGAGCCGCTCTGTTCTATATCTGGCAAGCAGAACGGAGCCGTTCCATTTTTTGTTTGGTTGAAGAGCGTGGAGAACCATTCCGTTCAATCTGGATTCCGGCCGGCGGGGGGGCGGGAGCCTGGGCATCCTCCGGGGCGAGCGCCTGGGCGGCCTCCGGCGCCGGCGGGCGGGCATCCTCCAAGCAGGCGCCTGCATCCTCGGGGGGGAGGGGGGGGGCGACTGGAATCGCCGGCAGGCGGGCGCCTGGTGGGGGGGGGGTGTCCGGCGGGCGCGCGCCTGGGCATCCTCCAGCGGCGGGGCTCTGGCGGCGACGCCCCAGGGGGTGGGGGGGACGGGGCGCGCGGGCATCCTCTGGGCAGGCGCCTGGGCGGCCTCCGGCGGGCGCCTGCATCCTCGGCGGGGCCGTCCGGATCCGGCGCGGGGGGGTGGGGGGTGGGGGGGCGCCTGCATCCTCGTCGGGGCCTGGAATCGCCGGCGGGCGGGGGGGGGGGGGGTCCGGCGGGCACGCGCCTGGGCATCCTCCGGCGGCGGGGCTCTGGCGGCGTCGCCCGGGGGGCGGACGGGCGGCAGGAACGGGAGCGCTCGCATCCAGTCGATTTGGGCGAGCGGTCTCGTTTCGCATCTTACAGGAATATTGGCATCTTTGCGCTCCCGGAGCCACTCCGCTCCTACTCGGTTACAACCAAACACGTGGAAAAGGGGAGCGGATCGGAGGAAAAGGATGAGATTGCCTAGTCTGTTGGAGTGTACCTGAATATGGCGAGGGAATCTTGGCTAGATGGATATCTAAATGGGAATATAGAGAGTGAGATTTGGCTAGACTCTTGAAGTTGCTCTAAGATGGTATACTACATAACATGAGTACGTGCACAAAGACTGCGATTGCTTTGTTTCAACTTTTCTTTTGCATAATAGCTTAGGGGGTGTTTGGATCCCCTAGGACTGGTGTTTTATAGCTGCGCTATAGCGATTTTTGCTGAGCTGCTGCTATGCCCATTGCAGTAGAACAAGCAAACTATAGCGGGCTATAGCGTCCGTACTAGCATTTTTTGCCCCTACCGTTAAATCGTATAGTCCGCTATTTAAAACATTACCTAGACTAAAGTTTGGACACCAATTAAAAAATATTAAATGTACGCTAATTATAAAATTAATTGTATAAATGGAGACTAATTCGTGAGAGAAATCCATTAAGCCTAAGGGGGTGTTTGGATCAGAACTAATTTTTAGTCCAGGTCACATTGGATGTTTGGATGCCAAATAGAGGGATTAAATATGAGCTAACTATAAGACTAATTGCATAAAGTGGTGCTAATTCATGAGATAAATCTATTAATTCTAATTAATCTATTATTTGTGCATGTTTACTATAGCACAATATGGTCAAATCATGGACTAATTAGGCTTAGTAGATTCGCCTCGCGAATTAGCCTCCATTCATGCAATTGATATTTTAGTTAGACTATATTTAATACTTCTAATTAGTATCCAAACATCCGATGTGACAAGACTAAAGTTTACTCCCGAGGAACCAAACAGGCCCTGTTATACCATGATTTGATAATATTGTGCTACAGTAAACATATGCTAATCATGAGCTAATTAGCATTAATAGGTTCGTCTCAACAATTAGCCGTGACTTATGCATCTAGTTTTGCAATTAGTTCTTATTTTATCCATACGTTAAAAAAGAGGATAGGATCCAAACAAGGTCTTAGATTGAGCAGTACTCCCTTCTTCCTTTTACACGCGTGCAACTTTTCTCAAATATGCGTATTATCAGTGCTGATTGTACCCACCTTAAGTCTAACAAAATGTCACGTCAGCTAAAGAGGGGAAAAAAGATTGCGCGGTGCTGGAAGACAAGCAAGATAAGCCGAAATTCGTGAACGTTCGGTACGGTCCCGCCACCGAACCGCTCGCGTCTGATAAGATAAGCTTTCGGTGGGCGCGGTAAAAGTCAACCCGAGAGATAAAGCCAGCTGAGTAGGACCCACGCGATACTTTGGATGGAGTAGGAACTGTTGCACGGAAGCACAAAGCTGCCAAGGATCCGCCGCGAACCACCGCAGGTGCTGACCTGACCTGACAATGCCGCCGCCCGGCGTTAGCGCGTTGCCGATCCCCGCATCCCTTCCCCCGGCCACTCCCCTCGCCCTTCCCCGGCAACCTGGTCAGCCTCACCTCCTCTCGGGCCCCAGGCCGCAAGCGAGATGCGAGGCGCCGAGGTCCACGCCCACTGGCGCCGGTGGCGCCGACCGCCGACGGTTTTGCGCGGGAGCCGGGCGGCGGCCGCCCACAGGAGGGCTCTACCAAAAAGCGCGGTGGACGCAGGTTCTCTGGTGCGCGCGTCCGTGTGCTGGTCGTGGCCACCTACCTGGAGTCCAGATGCGCGCGCTGCGGTTGGCGCGCCCACGAGTTCGCAGCACCGAGCACGATGCTTGCTGGTGTTTTTCTTCTTCTCTCTTTTTCTTTCCCCTTCCAACCAGATGCCAGGTTCTGGGTTTGCGAATCGCGAGATGTTCTCCACCCAAAAAAAAATGCGCTTCAGAGAGGCTCGCTCATCAGAGTGCCACGTGATCGTGACCTTCGATTCGCCACCTTGCTTGGGATTTTTCTTTGGGGGGTTTAATTGAAGCATCGTCAGGCTGAATCCTTGTTTCTTTTGAATTGCTTGTGCACCGTGCGCTTCGGATTATTCTGCTTCCTCTTGGGTGTGGAGGTGGTGAAAACTGATGTTACTTATTTTAGACATTGTTTTCCGGACCTAGTTTGTTGATCGCACATGAAATGGCACTTCGGACTTCAGACCATATTGTTCGACACTGAATGCATGCTTAGTTATAGTGCATGCTCAATTGTCAATGGTGGTTTCTTCAAAAAAAATTGTCAACGGTGGTTTATGAAGCTATCGTGTTTATGCAGAACAATAACTTCTCTGACGATGATCATGCATCAACCGTGGTGTCTCGTGCGGTGTCTTACCATGATCCAAGTTCAAGTGAGATCCTGCCCATGGGCCACTTGGTACAGTCCAAGTGGGCTAAAATGATGCTGAACACAAATGGGCCACTTGGGACGTGTCAGGACCCCGTAGTGTATCAGTGAGTGGGCCGTCTCTACAAGTTGGGCTGGGCTTAGCCCATTAAATAGCCAGCGAGCATTGAGTTGTGGCCAGCCGGTCGGCCTGTGACCGTGCCGATATAACCTGAAACCCAGCGTGTTGCCGGGTATGACTGAAATGAACAAACCTATCCTCGAATTGTTCCCCTGTTCTTCCTCCTCCCGCTGCTGTTCTTCCTCTGCTGATTCCGATTTCCCCATTCCTAAACTCTGATATTATCTTGGATCCTAACAGGACGGTCCAAAACGCATCTTTTCCGGTTTCCGCTCTGCAGAGGCAGCCTAATCCGAAAACACCCAACCAAGCTTAGCTTCAGCGTTACCAATCACACAACAGCTTCCACATTTGCCAGTCGACCCATTAAAACGAGACAAAATGGGCGCCGTCGAACTTCACCATCAGGTATTTAATGGAGTGCCCCAGAAATTGTACAACGTTTGAACTAGAATTTCTAATATCCCATGACCAAGATTAAAAAAAATCATTCCAGGACTGCTGAGTTCCTGGTAGCATAACTGATTAAATTTTTGTATTGGAAGACTTGAAGAGAAGTGCAGAAAATTCATGGTATTAAGAACTTAAGAACAGTAGAATAAAGAAGATATATTCACTGTACGACATTCTCAAACTTGCTGATGTACAAGAGCTGCCATATAAATAACAAATTATAGGCAGCCTGATTTACCAGTATATACTGATCATTCCCTGTATGCTATCTACTAGATTGGCGAGTGGCGCTGTTTACAGATCAGGGATAGATGAAAGCAAAACAACTCTCCCATACAAACATGAGTGAACCAGGCGCCCATAATGTGATACAAAACCGGAACACAGCATCCAGCGGATAATTTAACCCCATAACAATTATGCTTTCCGTCCCAAACCTCAATGTTTCTTCTTGACATGATTGTACATGCATCCTCAGTGGAGCTGTTGTTGGCTCCGCGGATGCCTGAACGACCCGCTTGCATAGAGCATCTGATAGACCGGCTTTATCCTCGCTATGAAGAACACGCTCAACAGAGTTCCACAGCAGCACACGATAGCACAGACATAGAAGGTGACTCTGAAGCAATCAGGCCCATAGCAGTTTGAAGGCTCCAGCACACCTGGATGCTGCCTTGCCGCCTCCTTGTCATAGATGTAGCCAGCAAGAAGAGCCGAGAAAAAGAATGCGCCGAGAGGATTCACCAACAGCATGAAGTTGTACATCAGGCCAAAGTCCTTCAGCCCGAAAAGCTCCGAGACGGTTGGTATCATGACGGCGAATTGGACGCCATAGCATATCCCCAGGAGTGTAGTTGAAACATAGATCAAGCTATGAAGACCAGTTGCAAACAGCAGGAAGGTTACTACCATGATTATTTGCGTGCACATCATCCAAAAAGGACGAGGGAGCATCCTTGACCTGCAAAGTATCATGTCTTAGTGTCCTTTTTTCAGAAGTAGCAGTTCCTTAACTTTATATATATTTCCAAAACATTAATAGATCTGAACGATTTTGGATAACTGAGTCCTGATGACATATGCAAAATAACTGGCACAGATAGACATCAACACCATAAAGAGTTAACAGGAGTGCTCGACTAATACTTGTTGACACTAAGTAATATCAGTATATCACACTATAAAGTACACAAACTTTACTACTTCATCCTTCAGCTTAAATAAGATAAGTTTAAAGGATGCATTGATGGAAAATGATGCGAGTAAAGTTGTTGGGATAAGTTAAATGTAGCTTACCTTACGAAATACTCAGAGACAGATCCGCCGAGGATTCGGCCAACAAAGTTGCAGAAGCCAAAAAGGCACAGCAAAATAGTTGTGTCATTAGCACCAACAGACATTCCAACCTGAGCCAGGTTGTTTAGAACAGTGACTCCTGTGCCAACTCCACAAAAGTATACAATAAAAAGTAGCCAGAAGTCTGCTTTTACTAAAGCTTCAAGGAATGTGAAATCATCCCCCCTCCTTGGCCCTCTTTTCTTTTTCAAATTCACTGCTCCCTCACCCTCTGCCAATAGAACATCCAAATCAGTACTATCATCGGATTCATGGACACCTGTAGCAAGTGTTGCTGTGGCGCTGCCCAGAAGTGGTTCTGAGTTCTCTGGATCCGCGCCAGACAGACTATCAGTTGAATAAGATGGAGCAAGGGTACTGGGCTTTTCCTTTGTTTGTTTGTTTGGATAAAGTGTCATCTTTATTGGTATTGCAAGTGGAGCAAGGAGCAAAAGTATCATTATCCCAAACAAAAGGTATGTGACAGCCTGACTTAGTTTTAAAGTATCACCAAGTACTGTAGCTACCATAAGGTATATGCCGAGAACCACACTTGAGACTTGTGTGTACATGAAATGGCTGTGTTCTGTTGAGTTGTCCTCGTCCAGTGATGGAGTGCAAGGCCTAACAAAATACATCACCACAATGCATGCTGTCGGGATCCCCAAGGCAAGCAACAGCAAAAGATTTGTGGCTGAATTCCCTAGCATTCCATTAAAAGTTTCTGTGTAGACAGCAGCACTAACAGCAACATAACCCTTGATAAGACCAGCAACAGTGCCTCGGCTGAGAGGGAAATTCCTCATGTTGGTCACAAGAGCAGCAGTGCCCAACCATGCACTGCTGTTCGTGCCGATACATAAAGCTATCCATAACTGCAAGCATCAGATAAAATTGTTAAGAAACAAAGCAAGAAGCTGAATCTGGCAAGGAATCTGCAAAGTAGTGTCAGCTACTTTTTTATGAGATGTCAAGAGATAACTTCATTGGCAAAATTGAAAAAAGAATTGTCACAAGCCATATGGTGAGCATTAAGTCACATGTTATGAATCTCTGATAATTTTGAGTGCTTTTGCTCGAGTGTCTGTACTGAAGATCACCAACAGGATAACCATGCATGCGTATTTTTTGACATCTAACTACACATGTATATGCCCACCTGATTTACTAGTTCAGAGATAACTAGGAAGAATAAAGGTTTAAATAATGAAATCATAATACCTTAACTAAACCTTCTTCCGCAGCTGATTTTTCGCGGGAGAAACTACATGGTTCTAGACTCTAGAGACACATTTTGATTTATGAATGGATGAAATTTACCTCATTGAAGATATCAGGTTCAATGGAGGACACAGTAAAACAGGGCATGGTTCTGTTAAAGATTTATATCTGCTGTCTGAGAATTCCACAATAAGATATAAGGTAAAGTTTGTGGCGTTTGGATGGAAATTTTTGTGAACTCTAAACTTCAGCAATATCAAGAGTCAACTAGGAATTTCTGGATGAGTTGGCCAAAAACTTTTCGAGGGAAACAATCGACTGGCACAGATATGTTTTGGAAACATTATGACATGAACAACCTCTTCAGCAAACCTATGTAGAAACCAAGCAGTATGCCCGGTATATGTCTCTGAAAACGGTAACATTATGCAAAACAACATGCACAAGGACTGGTTAGACATTCAGGGTCAGAAGGCAGCAACACGTCCACAAAATATGAGAAAAAAAATCATGATAACATAGTAAAATGCACAGTAATAAGTATGAGCAAACTTTATATTTTTTTTATCCAGTATGATTTTACAATGCACCTCCCTCATGATAAAACGCCAATCTTTTCTGAAGCTATAAATTAAAATCAAGTTGAACTAAACAATAAAAGTGCATCGCATACAATCTAATAAGATATAATAATTGAAGTCAACTCCAGATTTTGTGACAATAGAAGCCCAATTCACAAATCTTACTAAAACACGGTACCAAGAAAGAGCCCACTCCTGTCAAATCTGTGAATCAAACTACCAGGGTGGGAGCACATCACAAAGATTTGATGAAATCAACAAAACTAAGGTTCCAGATTTGCTGTGCGGTACAACAGTGAAGCCATTCTTCCCGCTGGCAGAAAGAGTTGGCCAAAAGCAACAATAAGCTAGCTTATGACCATAACAAGGATTCAACATGGTTGCAATAAGGAAAAAATTCAGATCATATCCAGCTTCCGACACCTTGGAAAGGGAAAATATCTAGATGTGTCAACGTCAATCGCAGAATTAATTAATACGCACGTGTGGACAACTGGATACGATGATTTACTTACTTGAAACAACAATGCATAAACCATTTTCTCAAATTTACCAGGATGCCAGCTACCCCACGAAACTTGATCAACAAACACACCTGACATACATTTGACCCAAAGCAGATAACAGAAATGGTAAAATAGAAATTGGGATGTTTTATTTAATCAAGGGGGAACTAGATACTGGAGACTTGAGGAACCATATGACTATGGCCCTAGATCATTCATCTCCCAACACGTATGCAGCATCGCTGGAAATGACTGAAATCCCCCATGGCATGAAGTGGGCAGCAAATGAAGCGCAAAGTGAAGACAAATGGCCCAAAATAGCATGCAACGGAAGCACGGATGTCGGGATTTATTGGATGGTCCACCATTGAAATCAATTCCTTCCACTTGCAGGAATGATTAGTCAAAGCATCAATGAGCAACTTATGAACCAAAGGAAGCATTCTACATGACGGCAACAAAGAAAATTCATATCATATCCAGCTCCGCGCCCTTGAAATGAAGAAATATCTGCTGGTGTTACCATCAACCATACAATAAACAAACATGCACAAGTGGACACAATGATTTCCTACTTACTTGAAACATAATAGGATAAACTATGTCCTTAAAGTATGGCAGCTAACACCGTGCAATTTGTCCAACCAACACACTTTACACTACATTTGCTCAAAAAAATCAACTGAAAAAAAGGGTTGAAAACACAACTAGATTTTGTTTTTAATCACACTCTGAAAGTGGGAAATTAAAGAGCTAACGTCTAAGACTAAAGCCCAAATTAGTCCGTTTTCATCACACTGTGCGCGACGTCGGTGGAAATCACATCCCCCAGGGCACTCAGGTGTTGAATCGCTGCGCTGGGGGAGGGAAGGAGAAAAAGGGAGGGGAGGGGGGCGTACCACCCAGTACGGCATGGCGACGGTCTTGGTAACGGCGAGCCAGAGCGTGCCGAAGCCGAAGAAGGCGCAGGCGGAGCCGATGACGAGGATGAGCCAGGGCGGGAGGCGGTTGGCCAGCACCCCCGGGACGAGCCCCACGTTCTCGCCGACGTCGTTGCCGACGCCGAGCATGGTGAGCGCCTTCTGGTCGTACCCGAGCGCCTCCTTGACGGCGTGCGAGTAGAGCGGGAACACGTAGGCGCTCCCCGCCGCCACCTGCACCCACACCGCCGCCGCCAGCCCCACCCACGGCGGCCGCCTCCCCGCCTTCACCTTTCCCGGCCCCGGTCCTCCTCCTCCTCCCCCCGCCATGGCGCCGCCGCCGCCCTCCCGGGTCCCCTCCTCTCCTCTACTACACCTAGCACCGGCTGACTGGCAAGGTCAGGCGGTGGCAGCAGTGCGCGCGGGGGCGGGCGTGCCCACAGCGGCGGCGGGCGTGCCCACAGCGGCGGCGCTGTGTCTTCCTCACAGCCTCACTTCCTCACTGCGTTCGCCACATTCGGCTGGTGGCTGGCCGGGGTCGCCGCGTCAGCGGGATATAAGAAGCTGGCGGCCTGAGCCTCCCGGGACCTGCGGGGCGGCCAAGCGCCACTCGGTTTTCGCGATTGCCGATTGGGGGCCCGTTTAGATTGCAAAAAATTTGCAACACTAGTACTCTAGTGCTTTCGTTTGTATTTGATAAATTTTATCTAATCATGTACTAACTAGGTTCAAAAGATTCATCTCTTAAACTGTGCAATTAGTTATTTTTTACATATATTTACTGCTCCATGCATGACTTCTGAAATTGATGTGATGGACAGAGCGTAAAAAGTTGGAATTTTAAGTGCATCTAGAAGGTCTGGGAATTTAGGATTTCGCTCTGTTTTCGTGGCTGGCGTCTGGAATTTGGGTGGACTAGTCAGTGCCTCCGTGGTGGACTGGTGTCTGGTGGTAGTGGACGTGTGCCCCGCTGAGCAGAGGAGGAATTCTGGCCGTGTTCTTCTTTCGGTTCCGGCCGTGAGGGCTGACGGGCTGTTGCTGTCGCCTTGAACTCGGCTGAAGGGGAGTTTTTGGACGCGCCCTACGTGAGTGAGTGAATGCGTGATCTACTACTGTGCTGACTGGTGGGTATAAGTGGGCCGCTAGCTTTCTTTACTAGTCTATACCGATCACGCGTCATGATCCTCTCTTCAGTTGATCAGAATGCCTTTGAGCCTTTTTTTTTCTTTTTGCTAAAGGTCCTCCGTGACCTTGGAAGGACAGTAAAAGGTATTTCCTGATTTTCATGCGTGGAGTACCTAAGAGGCCCGTTCACTACAAGTGAGGAGGTTCCATTGTCGAAGGCCATAAGACCCCCCAAAGCACGAGCCCTAATGGTCCTTCGCCTCCTGTGGTAGCATTGTGAGCTTCTTTGTGTTTCTCTTTTCTCTTGGTTTTTTTCTCTTTGTCGGTTGCGTGTGCATGGTGGATGCTAGTTCCTGCGTGACCGGAAGTAAGCGTTTCCCTTTTAACGAATGGCAATAGATGGTGCCAATTTTACTAAATAAAACATAATACAGGCAGCCCAGTCCTGTAATAAGGTTGCGTACACGGTACATCGGGGGGAAAATAGCTGCAACAACAACGCAAAGCTGCTGCTGAATGAATGATTGCTGCCCCCTTCATACAACTGAATGCTCAGTATGATTTGCCGCTTAACCTGGCAACAGCGACCCCTCTGTAAAGTAGTTAAGAAATAAACTGATGTGCGTACAATCTCTTCCAGTTTACTCTTTTTCCTCCAGAAAACTCTTCAGGAGATCAATGCATCCATGACATTGGCTGCTGACAGAGCAGAAAAAAAGGATAAGGACACTTCGCAGTTCGGTCCGATTGGCAGCTCGGCACGGACGGAGAGAAGATCCAACGCCCCTGCCGTGGAATATGCCCGCTCTCATGAGAAGCGATTTAAAGAAAGCAAATCATTGTACTGCCAGGCAAAACTCCTCCGTGTCTTCCTCTCCGCTGGGACATCCCTCAATCATTCCATCCGCCTCGCCTGCGACGACGAGTCCGCGCGACACCGCCGCTCCCCCCTGCACATGGAAGAGTTTTTTTTTCTGAATAAAATGGCTATTTTTTTTGTCCAGATATAGAACTGCGCTCACTAGACTACTCGTTCTCATCGCGACGTCGCGTGGCGGAGTCGCAGAGCACAGGTGTTCTTGCCATTTTTCTGCGACCCGTGGCTCAATGATGAGCGGTTTTTTTTAAGGGATCTTACAGGTAAGCGGAGCCGGGGCGACGCTGACAGAGGAGGGCGACCCGTTCGGCAGCTATCGTCGTCGTTCAGGGTTCCCGCCTTCCCGGGCGATAAGGGGACGCCGCTCCGTATTGGCTAACTCGAATCACGATCGGAAAAATATATAATCGGCTGCCGACCGGGTCGACAGTTGAGAACTGGGAAAGTTCAGCGTACCGACTGCTCCCGGTCTCGAGCGACGATCATTTCCTGTGTCACTGTCAGCAGCTAGACTGTCTCCACTGACAGCAACGTCTTCTCGTCCTTCCGTTTCAAAATATAAATTTTTCTAGCAAATTTACATATATATCTTTTACTGTATAATTAGATAAATAAATATTGTATTTAGATATATAGAAAAAATATGCATTTATATTTGCCAAAACAATCTACACTTTATAACGGAGGGAGCAGCAGCCAGTAAAATTGAACCTGCTCACGTAACTCCATTCCCTTTTTCCAGTGGGAGGGGATATTTTTTTACAGAACCACCAATGTACACGAACAAGCATCTGTACATCGAATAATTTGCTGACAAAAAGTCGACTCGTTTGTATAATCCCACTCCGCACTGGCGATTCGCGACCCTGCACGCTTCGTCACCGTTTCGTGTGTCGTCGAGTTCGGAAACGGGCGAGAGCGCAAGCAGCGAAGCTGGAATCTGATCGCCGGCGAACTAAGCTAGCGTGCCTCCCCACCCGCTGGCGCGTGTGCCCCTGTCGACCCCTCTCTTGTCTCTCTCGACACGCACCACCCCAACACGTACGCAGGACAAAAGGTGGCACGACATGAATCACCACCATGTTCTTCCTTTACCCCGTTTTGATTTTGATGCCCCCCGAACGTTGGGTGCTGCTGCTGCTGGTTCTGCCGACACGGACAGGAGTCGCAGCCGGCCGGTGGGGAAGTAAACCTGGGACTGACGTCTCGCGCTGCGCCACGCGAAAGGATAGGGATGACCCGACTCGAGGCCTCATCAAGCAGGGAACGCAGCAGCGGTCAGAGCACGATCGACCACGCGTCTCCATCGCGGCCGGTCGCTCTCCGTCTCGCCGCGGCTAGCGAATGGGAAGCGCGGTTGGCAGAGGAAGGAAAGAAGGAAAAGGATGCCAGCTAGTAGCTGGCTCGTCGTCAGGTAGCGGCCAGAACGTGACTGGTGTCGATGTACTGGTTCGCGTATGGGTCGGATCGGCGGCGAGACGGGACGAGCCAGGGCTAGAATTAAAGCGGCCTTTCCGAGGTGGCAGAGGCCGTTTGGGTCTTTGCTTTGCCCCCGGCCGGCCTCGGCAGGCGCCGCCGCCGACCGGCCGATCCATGGATCCCCATCGGCATCGAGATCGACGCACCTACCCAACCCGGCCGGATCGGAGGAGCGGAGGGAAGACGTACGTGAATGATTCGATTTCGACAAGGACGGAGGACCGGCCTGTGCCCTGCCTGTGTGTCTCGTCTCTCATGCCCCATGCGTGGTCGTCGTCTCCACACGTGCTGGGTGCCTGGATGGCGAGCGCCATCGCATGGGGGAGCGAGGGGATGGATGAGACGGCGGTAGGCTGATCGATCGTTCGGCGCGCGCCCGGACGACAAGCGTTCGTATCCCGCTCGTTTAGACCCATACCTGACGGCTCCTCTCGGTGCATGTACAATGGCTTCACCTTCTCTATGAGTAGCTTTCCTATTCTTGTCTATATCCCACTGGTGGTCCTCCAAAGAGGTCCACGACGTGCGCCTCTGTTCCACGCAAGCAGGGACCTACCTGGTGGAAACCATATTCGTTGGGAAGTAGTTCATAATTTCCATCCTATATTGGATATATAGGCCAATACTAGAAGTGGTTCTCTCCTCAGTGTTTTACCACAACACCAACACCAGGCATATATAACCATTCAATGCGAGGATTTTCATTGATAAGCCCAAAGCGAAGATTTACTGATAAGAAACTAGCATTATCAATCACATCATGCATAATACTTACTTCATTTTACAACGTAAGTCGTTTTTAGTTTTTTTTTCCTAATTCAACTTTATCTAGTTTCGACCAAGTTAATATAGAAAAATGCACAAAATATTTACAAATTGCAACACCAAACTAGATTAAGTAGATGGAATATGAGATAGTTCTTTTTATAATGTACTTGTTTGATATTGCAGATGTTAATATTCTTTCTATAAATTTAATCAAATCATGTAAGTTTGGCTTAGGCTAAAACTGAAATAAACTAATATGGGAACAGAGTGAGTATTTCACAATAACACGTGCATATATACACTGCTTTCTTAAAATCTATAGTCCGATACTTCCGAAGGAAACCTCTTTGGCACGTAGCGCCTTGTGCATTGGAAAGTTGGAATGATATATATATGATCTGTCAGCAAGAGGGGGGCTTTTCAGCTTTTTGGTGGTTGGTATTTGGTAGCTTGGACAAAACCTCGATCAACTCTGTCTCCATGCCGTATCCTTATGTGGTCCTTGGGACAATGGGTCGCGATCTTTATCTCTATTTATTGCTACAAAATGATCAACGCAGTGGTTTGCAAAAGATTTCCGATAGCTTGTTCGCAGGAACGTACACCAAAACACACTTCCCTACTACAATCTATACAAATATTTCTAAAATTAGTCAACTTAACGACACATGAAGATTTCTTTTTGGCGGACTATATCGCAAAACCAGCACCACGCACCTGTGTAAAACGAGAGATACATTCAGCCGACACGAAAATCCACAAAAAGATACCACACGCCTCGCCCAACCACCATGTGCATCATATACTACTGCCCAAAAATCTTTTGACACCTGCGAACTGAAAGAGATCGAAAGGGCAGGCAGCCAGAGTTAGAAACCACGCGCCAGGTAGTATCAGCGCGCACGATAGTGCCCTGTGACTGTGGAGCACCCCGAAAGCCATGCAGGAAATAAAGGCGACGAGCCCGCGGCTCGCCGCTCTCGAGCTATCCCGTCGGCCCGCCGCATGATGCTGCCGGCCGCGGGGGAGGGGGGTGGTGGGGATACGACACCACCCGGGGCCCCCGGCCGGCGAAGCCTCTCCCGACGGCTCCCCCGCACGCGCGCGGATGCTGTCCGGCTTTTCCAGCGCCGGGGAGGGGTCGCCGCCGCCTTTCGCGTTCCACTTCCGGGAGGGCGAGGAGCATCAGAGCATGGATGGATGGTGCATCGCACGGTTCCGTTGGAAAGTGGATGGAATTATGGAAAGGCAGGAGGCACCGCACCTGGGGCGGCAAAAGCGGATTCCAAGTTCGCTTTGAATCCTGTCGGCCTCCGCCACGGCCAGCTTCGCTTGGAATCTCCTCGTGCGCGTCACCAACGCTAGCTAGGCTGGGCCACCTACTATGGGCTGCTAGTGCTTCTAACCCAGAATCATCATCACGTCGACGTCGGCTTGATGATTGATGAGGCTGACCCACCGAGGAGCATCGCCGCTCGCCTAAGCACAGCCCAGCCAGCCAACGACTAGAAAGCAGAAGCCCATCGATAAATCGGCCTCTTCTCAGGATACGAGCCCATTATGGCCCACCCGCGTTTATCACTAGGAAAAAAAAATTCTTTTTAGCTCCTAAACTTTGGTACAATCCGCATTTCCTCCCTTTCCACCTGGACAATGAAACCGTTCGCGTGATATTCTTGGACTCGTGGTCTCTCTGGCTGATTTCTTAGAGTGATTTTTCTCTTTTTTTATATTTATTTTAGCTGAATCTTTTAAAAAATAATAGTAAATTAAAAAAATAAAAAATTTATTTTTGTTGGAATCCACGTAAGTAGATCTATGCAGTGAATATATGATATAATACAATTTAGTAAAAAATATTTTATTATACTTTTAGATATATACTTTTATATAATTAATTTATAGCTATAGTTTTCGTGGTCCAATTATAGTGAAATTTTTAGGTGGGCTAATAATTATATACTTAAGGACATGCTTAACATTTCATGCTTATTGAATCATGTATGCTTGAGAAACTAGAGTCTTTGAGATAACTTGAAATTTAGTTGCTCAAAAATACATAATCCTGAATATGAAATTTTTACTACAGCTCAAGCACATAATGATTAGGCTATCATAAAAATTTCACCTTAATTGTACCATAAAAACTGTAGCTATGAATTAATTAAAAAATATAAAAATACAAAAAAAATATTTTACTAAATTATATATGTTGACTGTATATCTACTCATATGGAGTCCAACGAAATTGAAATTTTTATTTTATAATTTTTTTTAAAATTCAGTTAAAATAAATAGAAAATAGAAAAAAACTACTTAGGCAGATCATATGTCCTGGTACGTGAGTTCGAGGGCGGACGGTTTTGTGTGGGGGAGGAAATATGGATTGGTCACAAAAATGAGAGAGGTAAAATGAAACTTTTCCTTATCACTACGGCTGAACTCGGAAAAGCCCACTAGGCCCAGCCCACCGCCGGCTCCACCATTCATTTAAGCAGACAAGAGGCTAGGGTTTTAAGCCTCGGCCATTTTTTCGTCTCCACAGCTCCCGCCGCAGCCGCCGCCGCCGCCGCCTGGGGTCAGCGCGTTCCTCCCCACCGGGCACCGGCGCCTCCTCGTTCGCGCGGCGACCATGGCGGAGCAGGTGAGTCACTTTCGAAACCCCTTTGCTTCCACTGCTGCGGCGCTGCGGCAGCTTTGATTGTGGCGGATCTCGTGTACACTGGCTAGAGTTGCACGTGCATCACGCGTAGTCTTGTGACTCCAGGTGGATGCTTCTTAGCGCTGTGGGTTTGTGCCTGTGATTGGAAACCTGGAAGTCTCATGTAGCAAGTTAGCTTTTAGCCTTCAAATGTTGGATGGTTATGCTGTAGAGAGTGCTGAATTTGCCGCGTAGTGTGGGCTGCATGAATCTGCACTAGTCCAGACATTGGCCGGGTTCTAAGTTCCCATGCCTCTCTCTGCTAATTGTGGTGTAGCTGTGTATATGATTTGATGGATTTGATTACTTTCGACATTAAACATCTTCTATGTATTTTCTCTGCAGACGGAGAAGGCTTTCTTGAAACAGCCCAAGGTCTTTCTCTGGTAATATTTAAGTGCTTATGTCTGTCGTGCCTTTTGTTTAGTTCATTTTTTAATGTGGAGCTTAGGAGTTGTTTTGGAATCCAGTCCCAAGAAGGCCGCCAGGGGGAACAAGCCTGGCAAGGGTGGGAACAGGTTCTGGAAGAACATCGGCCTTGGGTTCAAGACCCCCAGGGAAGCCATTGAAGGTCTGTATTCTTTTATTGTTCAATCATTTTCCTGGTGTTTTTATTTGCTTGTTAGTTCATATAAACCTTAAAATCTGCTTAATGTAGCTACTTACATGCTGTGTGGTAGGTTAGTGTTTCACCAGTTCACTAAATTCTGCTGCTTCTACTTGTATATGCCTCTTAGAATAGATAATATAATTTCTATGCTCTTTGAGAATGTCCTTTTTTAAAATTCTCTGCCAGCATAGGTTATTGTTATCCAAAATCCTAGCCATAAATTAAGATTTTCAGGGAGAAAAACTATAATTGGTTTTAGGATTTGAAGCTCCAAAATCTTAATCTGTATCTATTCCGATTGGTTCATGGAAATCTTAGTCTATGGCCTATAAGGTGATGATGGTGAAAAGGGAAACTTGTTTTTCTCTAAAACGTTTGCAATTGCTGCCTGAAAGCCTTTGCCCTGCCTTGCTTGGGACTTGTAAGCTTATGTGGTTAATTCTTCCATCGATCTGATGCTAGTCATGCCACATTAGAACTACTATAGATCATGATTAATGTGAATTATTAGCAGTTGCTCCATGGTCCATTGTAACAACAGAAAAATTGATTGGTATATGCAAGTTACAGTGTTTTGCATGATGAATCTGCTTTTTAAGTAGCTGAGACTGTCGCCAGTTTTTACACTGCTCCAGTGCTGAAGTTATTTTACTTTTTTCGGAGAGTTGTGGTAGCCTTTTAGATTGTTTTAGGTGCTTAACTTTTAGATATACTCTGTTAAACTAATTTTGATTTGCATGTCCTTGATTTTCTATTTGTTGCAGGAACCTACATTGATAAGAAATGCCCATTCACTGGCACTGTGTCTATCAGGGGTCGCATCATTGCTGGAACATGCCACAGTGCTAAGATGAACAGGACCATTATTGTTCGTAGGAATTATCTTCACTTTGTCAAGAAGTACCAGAGGCAAGCTAATCTTGATATGCCTGAAGTTGCTGAATTGCTTAAAGTTGACTGTTTTGCTAACTGAACGTTTGGTTGGTGTTTTGCGTAGGTATGAGAAGAGGCACTCCAACATCCCCGCACACATTTCACCGTGCTTCCGTGTGAAGGAAGGAGACCATGTGATCATTGGCCAGTGCAGGTAAAACATGTTTTATCTTTTCTGGTGATCTGCTTACTGCTTTTATACTGTGGTACCTGGATGCTGTGGTTCCTGAAAATGAATTGGCCTTGTTTATTGTAATGTAATCCAGCGTACTGTTTGACATGAAATATCTATCGTGGCCCTTTGGCACTGTCCTAATCTGTAAATTGTACTGTTCTAATTCAGGCCACTATCAAAGACTGTGAGGTTCAATGTGCTCAAAGTCATTCCGGCAGGTTCAAAGAGCGGAGCAGTGAAGAAGGCTTTCACGGCCGCTTAAGATGATGAAGAGTAAACCATCAGAGGACCAGAAAAGCTTTAGTTATACCATTTTGATGCTGCCTAGCCTTTTTTTTCATATTTACTGTGTACTAGGAATTTGACTTCAATCACTTCCAGAGCTTGAAATCGTGAAAATTTCAGAACCCTGTGTGTATTGCTCAGTACCTTCCGATTTTAGTCGTATTCGTTTGAATTGTTTGCATCCATAGTGGCCTGTATCAGCCATTGTGGTCAGACTGCCTGCACGGTTGCACCATGTGATTGCAATAAAGTTCTATTTCCCTCAACGTTTCATCCCAGGAGGAGAGGCTAGAGCGGTGGTGCATGAACACAGATGAGAATGGCAGCCTGAAAGTTACCTGCGGCGTGATGCCGCCTCACAAACATGACCGGTCGGTTCGGTGGGGTTGGTCACTTGGTCTGCCTTGTGCTCAGGTTCCGTTTGGGACATCTAGGACTAAAATTTAGTCCTAGGTGACACGGACTAAATTTAGGCGACTAAAATATTTGTTTGGATTCTATGGTTTAAAATACATTGAAATATAGAAATGTCCACTTTACCCTTGCATGCGGATGGGGGTAAGGGATAAGGTGGAAGAGAAAGAGAGGTATTATTATGTTCGTTTTGCGGTGTAATGGTTCCCATAAGTTGATTTTAGTTTAAATTATGTTGGATGTGAGGGCTAATGGACTAAAGTTTAATTGAAGTGGAACTAAAAGTAGTAGTCCACCTATTTGGATCACTCAACGAACTAAACTTTAGGATTAGACTAACTTTAGGGTTTAGGGCCCGAAACTGAGGACATTAATAGCCGTCAAACATGACATGGCACACCGGGCACGACGTAAGTGGCCAAAGAACCAGTACTAGCATCCTAAACCACACCATTCTTATCACCAGGATCGAAACGAACGTGGAAATAGCTAGTAAAAAAATGAGTGTACATTCAGAATTGCGAATCAAGATTCTATAACCATAAACATGCAATTCCCGTGCCTGAGATTCACTATGCTCGTACACTATACATGACATGATTGTGTTACAAGGAAGCCTTCAGAGAGGCTAAACAAATCGCATGGGAGAAGGGAACACTCTTGTACAAGAATTTTCACACCTACAAATGTCACGGTACAAAATGAGGTCTCTAAAACTAACTCCGAAGAACTGCCTATGCTGTACCAACTACCCGGATGTGGAACGGGGATCCTCGGCATAGTATAGGTTCATCTGGTGACTCTGCCTTCGCACGAGCACGAAGAACATCTGTGGCATCGATGATAACAGAAGAAGCTTGCAGCGAGTAGTCACCTGGTACAAGGAAGTACACAGAAAAAGGATGTACTACCTCTTGCAACGGGGGAACCTCCAGATGTATATCACTAAGAACACCTACACAGGAAAAGAAATCGTCAGAGTAGTACAATGGACGGTGAGTAATGCTTCGACGAATAGTTTTCTCAGTTTGAAACAAGGTAGACATAAAAAAAATTGACCAAAACAATAAGTATAGCTCAGGTGAGGAAATGAAGATGCTCTGAAAGTAGCTTTGATCATTCTGCAATACGAGTTGCATTCCACAACATCGATCATTTTCTGCTCTCAGAAAACTAAAATTAAATGCATGGCATGATGACATAAAGATAACTCACCAGCCCAGAGGACAGTTGCACTGTTTTCGTCGAAGCAATTATCTCCTGCAACATCTTTGCATGAAATGCTAAGGTTCATCCGAATAATTTCCTTTGTGTTGTTGCGAATTTGAACTACCATATGGGTCATTGCATGAGCAGATATAGGATCATCACACCTCAGAACATTACCAGTAGATGGACCTACATTCCCCTCACTAGAATGAATGGAAGGGTTGCCAGAATCCTTTGAAGAATCAGCATTTGTTGCAATTCCATTCTTAGCAAGCTTAAAGCTAAATGTCAAGGGATCTGGCAACAGTATGTCCATTATAGATGCTTGTAGCGCCGCCTGAATAGCATCTTTAATATTCAGCTCACCTGAGCTATTTCTCCCAGAGTGCCATTTCACTTTTATTTTTGAAATCAGATTGTTGATAGACGCATTTAGCTCTGCCTTGGCATTCCTCTCTGCTATGGCGGCAGCCCTGGATCCAAGAGGTTCATCACTACTACTTTCCTTTACAAAGAAGGAAGCATCAAGAACAGGTAACTTGAAGTTCTCAAGAGGTATGAGAACTCTGGCAGAGTAGTCACGATCGATTCTAGTTTTGTGACAAGCTGCATCACCAGCATTGCCTTCTGATATTACTCTTTTATCCACATTTATGTCATCTGAATGTACAGCAACATCAACATCAAAAACAACATCAGTAGGATTGAAAAGCTCAAGTTCCAGAAGGCGGAGCCCCCAACTGCCTTTATAAGGATCCATCTTCAACAAATTAATATTAGTACGCTCTGTGTCATTTCCAGTGCTTATATCATCTTTGCCACTGACAGGTCTTAAGTGCGCTTCGGTAAATCGAGCAGGTATTTCCATGGACAACAGACGTGCTCTTACAAGGCGCATGCCCTGCACAACACAGATATTTAATGGAACAACCAGGCGTCTTCCAGGTGGAAGAGAAATATCTCCATTCTCAGGATTAGCAGCAGGACCTGAGAGGCAATATACAAATTTAGTTTACAAGCCACATGATGACAGTATTTTTTCCCATTAACAAGTGGTGCATGTACGAAGCTGCCAAGAAGAAATTTTATTTTTATGCAAATTAATGATGTCCAAAGCTCTTGAGAATATTGCCTAGCAGTAGGTCATATATTACCAAGGACAGACTGAAGTATAATCAGGATAACATTTCAATGCAACAATAACAACAAATAATACCTATAACAAAATGTCTATGGGCCAAAAAAAAGAATTGTACATGATGAAAGAATGAATGAGACAATGCACAAGACCAAGAGAATGATAGGAACCCTACGAAGCAGAGATTAAGCCAACTGTTAACTCAAAAACAATTGCTATCTATGCTTCAGATATACTAATAAAAATATGAAAATAGAGAGGCATTAGTTCACAAGAGGAAATAACAAATTTGCAAATGTCCAGGTGTAACAGATTAACAAAACTACAGATTTAGGCATTGAGTGTACATATAGATGAGGAAGCTGAACATGAAAGGATGACAGAGTATAAAAGAACTGATGACCTACCAGCATAGTGAATATTCAAGAATGGATTGATTCCTTCTCTTGCTATTCTCCTTGAACTTGCAGGAGATCTACTGCCATCTGCTTCCAGATCTGCCGAACTAAGATGCCAGGCTCTTAGAGTCACTGCAAACGTCACTTCTCCACCTGGTTTAATAGGAAGAGCAGATTTCCATGTGCTATGGGCAATCGAAATAACAGAATCCTGATTCTTCCCTGACAAAGCAATATTTGCTTCTTCAACTGGTACCGTTCCAGCATTTGTCAGTGTTATCAGAACATCACGAATTTCTCCTTCATAAAGAAGGATGGAACCATCTCCACCCACAACATTTGCAACTAATAATGGCAGAGGAGGAACAACAGAAATACTAGGAAAGTTGACACTCTTAAACTTGCTAGAGCCACAACATCTGAAAGGATCAGAAAGGACAAGCCCTTGTGCAGCTCCAAGGAGCAAACAGTCGACCTCTTTGAATAGGTGTTCTGTAATAACACCAAAGCAATGAACAATGCACCCAGGAATTGAAATTGGTCCGACTTGTGTTGGAATACCAGATAACAAAACTAATTTTGAGGTGTTAGGTGGAAGACTAACACTAACTGGAAAGGCATCAAAATTCCCAGAATGAACAGAGAGATAGATGCTCTCAACAACTAGATCAAAGCTGCATGGGTTTGCTAACTCAACCATGACTTGAACTGGTTCCCCCACAATCCAACTAACCTCTTGCTTGGAAGTGCCAGAGGACGATCCTGCCTTGCTGAAAGGAGTATAAATGAAAGGTCCTGAAGGACCTGCACCAGTCCACCACTCCTTTTTACGTGGGTTGCGCTTTACTATGTCTCTTTGAGAAGGGTGAAGTGGGAAAGAATGCAACCTGGAAAAAGAACATAAGAAAAAAAGATCACAGAAGATACTAAATAACTATTCCATGAGCTTGCAGACTTAAAAGTAGTTCTGAGCTCCAACAGTATTTATTCTCTTTTCCCCTCAAACATAACAATAAGACGATGGTGATGAGCTTGAGCATACCTGATAAAAGGAAGGCATGGATCAGCGCAGCGTGTGCCTGTTGGAAGCTTATCAGCAGAGTTTGCAAGTGAGCTTGCCAAGCCACTCTGACCAGCTGGTGTGATGAGTGGGTAAAATGATCGAAGAAGACGAGCTGCAGCGCTCCATGATGAGAGTGGATCCGCGGCACGGATTGATGACATCAATATCTCTCTTAGAACGACCATTTGAAGGGTACTCCATTGAGACTCAAACAATGACGCGATAGACTGAGGGTGCACTTTTCCAGAATCACTACTGCTAGCACGAGGTTCCTTAAGAAAATAAGCATTGCAAATGAAATATGAATCCAACAATATTTTAGTATATTTATGAAAGATAATTGATTCTCAATATGCTGCAAATGCACATATTTTATGATCTCACCTTGGATGAATCATGATTTATTTTGCTAGTCTTTCGGCTTTGGACATGGTATGCATTGGTAGTCATGGTAAGAACCTGCATAGCACTCATGGCAGCATATGCATTGTCCTGCTGAAGGTACAATTGTGCAACTTGTCTTGAAAAAAAAGCCGCCTTGCGCTTATAACCAAGTGTACCAAAAAGTCTTGCGATTTCAATATATAGTATGAGTCGGTCACTAGCATCAATCAGAGCCTTGGCACCATCTGCAGCTCCCATTAACAAATCTGACACCTCCTTGGCAAGTTCCCGCCTGATAAGTAAAGACAGTGGATGACTTCACCATAGATAGAGTATGATTGACACAACCACAACCTCATATCTTTATATTATTATTAACTGATAATAAAGCACATGGGAGACTTACCTGCATAAGTATCTTGCCAACTTCAAGGCAGCTTCAAGCTCAAAGCTCACAGGTGAAACTCTACACCAAAGAGGACAGATACAATGTTAGTGCATTAAGTAAATTCTCCAAGTAAATAGCTTGGTATAACATACTATCCTGGATCTAATTCTCACTGTTAAAGAAGTACTAATAAAGGAAACAGAAAAGGAGGGATGGAGATGGCAAAGACCAAAGAAGAAACAAAATGTACTCAAGAACAAGATAGGGTGTAACAGCCTTCAAGCCATCACGAATCATATCCAAAACCAAAGAGAATAATAGCAGGAAAATTTTAATGTAGGAATGCAGAAATGAAAGAAACAAACTGATTTAGAAATCAGTATGATTTCTTCAATATACCAGCAGCTCATAAAAACAGATGAAAATACTTCGATTAACAGAACTAAAGGAGGAAACTGCCATATGGGCAGAAGGGCATGTGGTTCCCAACAAATACCTTTGAGCATTATCTTGTAAAGTGGCTCTTCTGTATAGCTGGATAATGGTGTAATAACGATATTTCACTTCATCCTCCAAAACAGGATCACTTTGGCCCATCCTATCTACCTGTTCATAAACACAACATAATCACCTAAAATGGCCATGGGAAGGCTGCCACAAATCTTATGTGATGTAAGACCTAGAAATAAGTGGAAACATTCTCAAACGAAGTATGACATGCCACTTATCAAGATGAATATAGTTCAACAGCCAGAACGACTTTGATGCGAAAGCTTACCACTAGGGCACAGACACTACCCTCAAGAGCTCCAGCATGCCAGAAAACATCTCCTGTCAATCTTGCAAGCTCTATTGCGGTGGTGTAATGTGCATTAGCATCCACAGGTGATCCAGCCAAAAGGCAATAATCTCCTATTATCTTTTGTGCGCGACCCAGCCTTCTTTTTTTAGCCTTAATTACCTAAAAATACAGAAGTATACTGTCTTGTATAAGTAATGCATATTGGACCATTTTGCATCATCAACATACACTGGTCAAAATACTTGGAACACCTAAAGTATGAACCTCCTCTGAGCCAAGACTGGATTGTGAATCCAAAGGTGTCTTCAGAATAGTTCCTGTGGATTCTGCACGCAAGACCCACTTCTCAAACTCCATCAACAATGAAGCAGCGAGATCTTGGATCATTGTAACCATATGAAGCTCCAGCGATTGCTGATCAGAAGGAGGGAACATAATAATATCGTCTCTCTTTTTTCCCGCCATCTACAAAAGTTAACCACAAGCAGAGATTGCATTAGAGCATCAAGTGATCAAAACCGACAGAAGTAGATCTATAGATGCATTACAACCTGACAGAAGGCAGCAAAACAGCATAACTGTATGTAAATTATCACCTAAGTGAATGATATCAATCCAACACACAAGAAGGTAGGCACAGCATTTGTTACTGTTTGTCAAGTTCAATTCAATTACACACTATTTTCAAAAATTCAATTACACAAAGAGAGAATGACATGAGAATAAGCACAGTGCTGAATACAAGCTAGGTCATAAAATACTACCAGAATGCAAAGCAAAGTGAAGTGAGCACAAAGCTTAACCTAGCACCCAGGTAAAGTAAAATCCAACCCTCGAGCAGCAACTGGATTGAACCCTCGAGCTACAATTAGTAAACTAGCGCAGTTTAGATTGTCAGATCAAGGGTCAAATGGGATCACACAGATCTCATCCAAGTATTAACACTTGGAAGCATGCTATTGCCATTTGGAGCACTTAGTGAAGCGAATGAGCATTCACGAAACCAAATGATCCTCACACACGCAGTGTAGATCAACGAGGTGGGAATCACGGATGCTGAGCCGGCGATTCCTTAGACTTCGGAAGATACGCCGTGATACCAGCAACCACGTACCTGCGCGTCCGTGGGGCAGAAGGCGAAGCACCGTCTGGCGAGCGCCGAGGGGTACGTCCGCGCTGCATCGACGAAGTCGGCCGCGACGCGGTCGAGGTCAGGCGAGGACGGCAGGTGGCAGATGCCGATCACGGCGAGCACCTTGCGCGACGACTGGAAGTCCTCCCACGGGGAAGGCACGCACCCGCCGAGCACGAACTTGAGGCGGAGGCACCCGGTCTCCCAGGGCTGGTGCGCGAAGGGGCTCTTCTGGTGCTCCGAGTAGTAGGTGCGGAGCGAGGCGAGGTCGACGCGCGCGTGGCGCGCCACCAGCGCCGCGTACTCGCGCAGGCGCGGCGGCGGGATCGTGCCGCCCACCGGGAGCACCGCCACGCGGATGGCGGAGCCAGACTCGATGCTCAGCCCGGGCTCCATGGCTGATGGCGTCCCGGCCTCGCCTCGCTGGCTCCGGGTCGGGAACGGCAGATCTGAGTGGTTCGCTGATGGGCAGGAGGTGCCGAGCAGGTGGAGACGGAGAGAACGCTTCGCGCAGTGAGGGGCTCGATTTGATCCTTCGACGATTCGATCCGAGTCGTGGATGGGCCGGAACATGGGCCGAGCCTAAAGTCACAGTGGGTGGCTGCAAATCAAGCCCACGAATCACATTTCGTCCGAAAGAAATCACTTCAGACAGCCATGGGTTTTCCCTTTTCAGTTTCCCCGGTAGCACGCACAAATTGTTTTCTCGAATCAGTCAGCACCCATTTCCATCAGTATAACGGGAAACTGTGTTGTAGTCTTAATGCGAGAAGATGGGTTGTGTGTGTGTGTGTGTGTTGGGGGGGGGGGGGGGGGGGGGCGGGTCTTGGACTTTGAACAGAAGTTGTGCTCCTCTGAATCTTTCGGCCTGATTCGAATTGTCAGGCTCAGAACTGCAAGATGGCCCTAAGCCCCTGCCACGGCTGGCTAGGAGAAAATATTGGAATTTTCTATTTTCATAAAAATATTATCAGTATTGGGTTTGTAGCAAACAAGCAATAATGTAATTGGTAGCTATATTCTTCGGCATGTTATTCCTTGTGCTATTCTTGACAGCGGCATACCAGCTATTAAGAATGAGCAATATTGTGAGTTGAACCATCGTTTACCTGTGCTCCCAGTGCAATTCATTACGCAGCTCTGATATGATTCCTTATCTTTATGTGAAGTGGCAAAAGTGAGTGCGGATGTTATCATTCTTGATGACAACTTCTCCACTGTAGTCATTGTTGCTAAATGGGGTCGATGGTCCATCAGCGTACATCAATATTCAGAAGTTTGTGCAGTTTTAGCTGACAGTCAATTTGGTTGCTCTCATTGTAAACTTCCCCTCGGATTGCTTGATAGGTACTTTATGGAAATTTATTTTTCTTTTACAAAATGAAATAGAATTTTATGCTTCAATGCAATTCCATTCTATGATAGAAAACTGGAACGGTCCCTTTATATACTAATATTGCAAATCTTTGAACTTCGTAATGTGTTTGTTCTGTACTTCTGTACTTCTGCTTGTTGATGACGGGAGTGCTCCTCTCATTGCTGTGCAATTGCTCTGGGTCAACATGATCATGGACGCACTAGGCGCACTGGCATTGGCCATAGAACCTCCAAACAATGAGCTGATGAAGAGAACTCCTGTTGGAAGGAAAGGAAATTTCATCAGCAACGTCATGTGGAGGAACATCGTCATGGGACAGGCCATCTACCAGTTCCTTGCGATTTGGTATCTGCAGGCTGAAGGGAAATGGCTCTTTGGAATCGAGGGAGACAACTCCGATCTAGTCCTGAACACAATCATCTTCAACTGCTTCGTATTCTGCCAGGTAATGTGGAAGTGGTTCTCGCATTCATTTTTCTGTTTTTACCAAATATATAGGCCTTGTTGGCTTTACTTTGTGTTTCTTACTGCAACTATAGCATTATTGTGCTAATGAATAACATGGTTTCAGCAAAACACTAAAAAGTAATTGGGATTACTTGGTACAATGAACTAAATTCAGAAAAGTATGGGATCGTTCTACAGAATCCCTACTAAAAAAGGCTGGAACCTGAAAGTAGTACTTTGAAACTTTCCACTGTCAGAAAAGGGGTTTTCTTTATGGCAATTTGGCAAAGTATGATTACTCGAAGTTCCAAATATTCGTGAATATTGAATAAACATCCACGAACAATAATTTCATTCATTTAATCATGCGAAGCTCCACTAATTTTTTTCTGAACTGTGCAGTTACTCAATGAGGTGAGCTTAAGGGAGATGGAGAGGATAAATGTCTTTGAGGGCATCCTAGACAACAACGTGTTCGCCACGGTCCTCGGCAGCACCGTCGTCTTCCAGTTCATCATAATCCAGTTCCTCGGCAACTTCGCGAACACGACCCCTCTCACGTTCACGCAGAGGATCGCCAGCATTTTCATCAGCTTCATACTTTCATAGGCTGTTGTGGTGAAGATGGTCCCGGTCGATTCTGCGCAGGAAGCACAACTAATTCCTGTCAAAAACTGAAGCCTGGCAATTTTTGGACATTGCCGTTTGCATAACATAGTTTTTTTGTCCTTCTGTAATGCACTTAGGGAGTACCTGAAAATTTTCATTGCTTATCATCTAGGGAGTACCTGAAAGCACTTAGGATGTTTCAGATTTTTTCCCCTCAGTATGTGTTTCCTTTGGAACTCTGGAACAGTATATGGCTCGAAATGTTTACACCAACGAGCATGACCTGGCCGCTGTTTTCCCGTCACAAGCTCCATAAGCAAGTAAGAAACTGAAGCAAGGCACTGCGCGCCGCGTATCCGCAGGCAGTGCGCCGCCGTGCCGCCAGGTCGCTGCTCCGTGCGGTGCCAGGCACGTGCGCGCGGCTACCCGAGCCCTATGATGCCCATCCCCTCGCCGTGCACGCGCCCGCCAGCGCGACGGAAGGCGCCGTCGAGGGGCCGGAGGTTCGCCGCCGATCAGCGTGTGGCGCTAGACGGTGTGACGGCGACATGAACCAGTGCGCCGGTCTCCTTTCTCCTGGTGCGCGGGGCATGGGGCCACGGGCCACCCATGCCGGAGGCGCCTGCCATCGACGATCACCGGCACGTCGGTTCGCCGGCCAATGCATGCTCCATATCTTGGCACGGCGCGAAGCACCAAGGTGGTAGAAGGCAACACGGGCGGGCCCCGGAGGCAGCGAGATAAGGAGAAACGGCAGCGCGAGGAAGACGCCGTTCCCCGGGCGGTGATTGGTCGAGCCTGTTGGGGACGGGGGTGATTGGTCAAATACCGTCCACCCCCGATCTGCTATCTCCCTCCATTTTCGGATGCAAATCGAGACGAAAAATTCTGAAAAAATTCGCACGGACTGAGAAGGAAATTTCGAAACAATCCACCAAATTTCAGTCTCATCCTCGACCTGTGGTGGGGGAAATTAAATCGAGAAAATATGGAGGCAGGGTGGACGGTATTTCAAATACCGTCCACCCCCGTGTCCTTGTATTTCAGTTCATTGGCAGCCAAACCCAGACAAAAAAAACCTGAGAAAATTCATGGACGCTGGGGGTTCAATGGAGAATCATCGCACCAGCTGGTTTCAGACCCAGGCTCGATCCCATAGTAGGGGAACAAAACCATGGCGTTCGTTTCTTCTGTTTCAGTCTTTCTTCGCCGTACCTTTTTCTGAACCTCGCAGGTGCAAGCCCCTGTTCCTCGTTCAGTCTATCCACCTCGCCGTCGTCACTGTCTCACTGAGCCAGAGCACACACAGAGAAGCTCGCCCTCCATGGTCTCGAGGTGTCTGGTGATGGCTGCAGCCACCATGGCTTGGGGCCTGTTTGGTTTCTGCCTCAAGCAGGCCAAGCTAAACTCTCGCTGGCCCAAATTGGGGCGACCATTATGGACCGCATGCACGCGGCCCCCGAAGCCCCTTGGCGCGAGGGATAGCTCGCAGCGCGCGGCAGCGGGCCGTGGCTGCAACGTCGCCGTCGTCGATCGGTCTACCTGGCTGTGGCTGGGATCGAAGTGCTTCAGACCAATGCAACCGATCGTGGACGTACAGATACGGCGCGTGCGCTCTGTTTCCCCGTCCTCTCCACGGCGAAGAAACGCAGGAAACGCCTCGATTATCCTTCCCCGTATCCTTCTCGTACGCAGAGGAATGCAGGCCGGCCTGCGCCGGGGGAGTTCGATTCGACGGTCCCCGTCTCCCTCTTCCCGGAACGGCAAGCGCTCAGGACACGGCGGGGCGTGGACGCACGCAGATATATATAGGCTGCCTGCCGCCGGGCATGAAGCACATTTTCTCCCCGTGTACCTCGCGTCTTCTTCGCCTCCTCTTAACACACCGCCCGGTCGAGCCGGCGGTCAATGCTATTTCATTCGGCGACGAACACAGCTACGGCCATCTCCATCGATTGGCCTGCGCGTGGGGTCTCTTGCTTCTCCTCGAGCCATTTTCTCGGTAATGGCTTTGATACCTTCTCTGAATGTTCTCGCAGAGGTAATTTAACCAGGCGCCTCTCGCTCCCGTGCTTTTCCTTGAGGTTGCACTGCCGAATTGGCCTGGGTCCGAGGGACGTCTTGGACGGGGGGGCAGGAGGAGGGGGACGACGCGCAATCGGCATGAACGGACCAACCGGGTGAGGAAACATGTACAGCTTGCATGCATGGCAAGGTCTTTTGATTTGGGGCGAATTACCTGGACATTGCATTGGATGCTCCAAATAACCGCATATATATACCTCGCTCGCTAACTGTTCTTCCTTGGGAATTAGTTCCTTAATTTCTTGGTTCACAGAAGCATTGCCTGGTGCTCCTCGTGATCCGGCCGGGTCCGAAACCTTAGAAGCTTAATCAAGAACAGGTGTTCTTTCTGGCAGTATGAATTATTGCCCATTCACGAATTCTGCCGGTCTGAATGTTCATGATGTTACATTTCAGGCCATCATCTCTCGCATCATACATTGTCGGGTTTCAGTAGCAACCATGGATGAAGAAAACGAAACGAAGGTGAGCATTCTTGTGAAGTTGCTTGTACAATCTTACGTTCATATTTTTCTCCTTTTACCATGTAATTGTTGTACATAATCTCTCACACTAGTAAGTACTAATATCTGATCAATTTTGGTTTTATTACACGCAGAGCATCACAATAGAACTGAAAGTATACATGCACTGCGACGCCTGCGAAAGAAAAGTGCGCCGAACCATCAACAAAGTCGAAGGTGAGGAAGTTATACAGAAAATACTTCAGCCTAACTGTACGCCTGTTCGTGCTCGTAACAACGGTTTGATACCTCTCTCTAGGAGTCGAGACCGTCGAGGTCGACAGGGAAGAGAACAAGGTTGCGGTGACTGGCGATTTCGAGCCTGAGAAGGTGGTAAAGAAGATCAAGAAGAAGACCGGGAAGAAGGCGGAGATCTTGATCCCCGAGGAAGATGAGGAGGAAGAAGGCACGGGACAAGAACCTTACTATGTTCCTTACGAGGATCCAGTGTTGTACCCTGATGCAGATGTGCCCGATGAGTTTCGGAGCTATAGGCGGCCAGAAAGGTGGGATTTCCATTACTTTGATGACGAAAATGCACAGGCGTGCATGGTAATGTAGTTTTATATATTTTAAAAGTAAATGGACCACAAAAGTGGCCTATTAGCTCAGTTGGTTAGAGCGTCGTGCTAATAACGCGAAGGTCGCAGGTTCGAGACCTGCATGGGCCAATCACTTTTGATTTTATCACTTTTTTCCAGAATTCAGAAGCAGTTTTTTTGGTACAAAGATCTGACAATAATTTGTGCTCCCTTTCTTCAACAAAATACCAATGAAATAAGAATGGTTCGATGTATAACCACTGAGCATTAAAGCTAAACAAGCAGAAATTGAACTTTTGAAGCCATAAGCAGCTATCGTCATCTGAAACAGAATTCCTCAAGGAATATATCGCATTTAAGAGCTAGTTTGGGGATGGTGAACTCTAAAGGCAACTAAGCCTATAGGACTCTTATTTTTGTTATAAATCCACATGGCATTTTCCAATATGTCAAGAACAAAAAATAATTGTTTCCTGAAGCCATGTTCCATCACCCAGAAAATAAACTTACCTCCAGATTGATTCCATAGCTCAGCCTTCAAATGAGTACATTTCGGCATCCACATTTGAATTGAATGTCTACAACAGTTAGGCCTCCACAATCACACTGAATTCAGTTTCTCAACAGCGCTATCTGAAACTTCAAAATATCTAGACAAGTGTATACTAGTTACATTTGTAGGGAAGCTGGAACTACAACGTTGGGACTCAAAAACTGTGGCAACTGAGATTACATAAACAGACATTACAAGTGGATCCGTACAATTAACAACGCTCGGTTTGGCTGCAAGACGCAACACTTGCAGCTACCAGAAATAATTTTGCCTGAAGAAGAGAAAGAGATGCAGAACTAGTCAAGCTATCACATGCTTGAGGCTCGAGACTCTTGCCAACCCAGTTGCCGAGCTCGTTGTTCCCACAGTGCCGTGAGTTTCTTCTCCTTTGAAATTGCTGCCTCAGACTGCTCCCGAGCTTCCTCGCATGTCTCTGTGGCTGCATTACACTTCTCTGCCTCTCGCTGGTATTGAGTAGCCTGTCTTTTCGCTTCAACAAGAGTGGCATTCATGTGATGGCTGTGCTCCTCAGCTACAACCTGCTGGAGCTTGAGTTCCTCATTGAGGAGATCTACAAATTGCTTCTCCATTTCTTTAGCAAGCTCAGGGTCATTTTTTCCACAATCTGCATTGTTCAATTCAAGTATCAGTGAGAAAATCTAGTTGGTTGGAAGAACACTCTCTGAGCTTCTGTGCATGTGATGCATGTCAACACATACTAATGGCTATAGCATGATTAGCTTTCACCTGTAATATATTGTTAAGGACTTATGGTATAGCTAACAGACAAATGCCTTAGCCTTATGAATTCTAAAAAAGGATAAAGGAAAATCATCTTGTTCCTATGATGCTAGGATGCTTGTAAGAAGCCTATAGTAGGTCATTCAGTAGAACTTATGTTACTAGATAAATCTCTGAAATTTGATGCCAAAGTACAAAAGCCAAGCCTTCTAGAAATTGCAGCAGTGTTTCATAACCTACTCGATAAGCTATCTTTCTGATGTTCATGCAGGAAGTATTTGACTTTTCGTTTAGGCAATGTACTAAAATTTTTACATGAAACAATCTTAATGATAAGAAAAATCGTTTCTGTACAGTTTGATAAAGCCAATTTTGATACATAATTTTAATTTCATAAGCAACAATTTATTTGAACATTTTAGTAGAGTGAAGCATAACCAAAGTAAAAAAGTTCCATCAGGTATAGAAATCAGCCTGCACATAAAAACAGTGACTCAACTACTG
This sequence comes from Panicum hallii, assembly GCF_002211085.1. NCBI lineage: Eukaryota > Viridiplantae > Streptophyta > Magnoliopsida > Poales > Poaceae > Panicum > Panicum hallii. The sequence continues at coordinate 38,866,015 of NC_038048.1, read as the reverse complement.
AAGGAAGATAAAATTCCTCTGCAGACTGAATTGTTCAGTCCAGGAAACAGAGTGAAGTGATTCGCCACAATTTCCATCATCCTTTGATCAGACAACCACTATACTCAACTGGCAACGAAGAATACTGGAAAGTTCATGAACCTCAACTGAACAGACCGTGAAGGAAGGACCCTAACCTGTTATTGAGAAGTTGGCAAGCCCTGCAAAGGTAGGAAAAGGCAAAATCCTGTCAGTAATGCGGACATAGATGCAACTGAAAGCTTTAATGGTAGAACTAGTAACTTGAATCAGCTTATTTGATGTTCATATGCAGGTGCCACTCGTATCAATAACGAGCTACGGGTAACATACGTGCGTGCCGACACAGATCAGAGGGCGACAGCGGCGAGATCTGAGAAGAGGGATGGAACCGGACAGCTCACCTGGCGCGATGGACTTGAGGGAGAGGGGCGCCGGGCAGTCGCAGCTGCAGGACGGGCACGCGGGGGAGGAGGACACCGCCGCGGGGGAGGAAGGCGAGGCGGAGAACCCCTTCTTGTAGCGCCAGTAGAAGGCGGGGCCGGAGACCCCGAGCGCGGAGGCCACGGCCAGGATGACCAGGCACCACCGCCCCAGCGCCGCCGCCGTCGTCGCGCGGCGCCCCCCGCCGCCCACCATCGGGTCCTCCTCAGCCGCGGACGCGGACGCGAGCGCGCTCGGGTAATGCGCGGGTCGGGGGAGATCGCCGGGCTCCCGTCTCGTGGCCTGCCCCGCCGACCGTGTGTCTCGGCGCGCGGCGCGTGTGTCAGTGAGCTGTGGGCGTGGCCGCGTGCGATTTCACCTTGTTGTTTTGGCCGGGCCGCTGGGGTGCGGTGGTGGTGATGGTGGCTGTGGTGGGGTTGGGGACTTGGGGTGGTGAGAGCAACACTGGAGGCGGCAGTGGGGTGGGTGGGGGAGTGTCGAGTGTGGGAAGCGAGCTAACTGCGGCTGCGGGTGGGCGAGCGGGGTCGTTGCGGGTGGTGGCGCGCGCGAGATGGACGGTAGACGCGGAGTCATGGAGCGGATTTCCTGCAAAGCCATTAGCGACAGTGCCGCGAGCCCGCGAGGAAGGCTGGTGGCACGGGAGTGATCCTGCCACTAGCGTGCTGGTCCGGGTGCAGATGGACCCAATCCAACATTTAGCCGCGGACGGGTCCGGCCTCCGGCCATGTTTGGTAGCTAGGTAGTTTTCCCTTATTTTTAGAAAAATAATTACGGGACAGTCTTACGTGTCCGGTCCGACAGCTTTAGAGTAAATTTTAAATCTTAACTAAAATTTAACTCCATTAGCACTTCTATTTGGATAAACTAGTACTAAAGTTTAGCATTTGGATTCAAACACCTTCTAAATCGTGTGCGTGCAATAGTGCAAGTAGAGGCCATTCTACAGTTTGCTGTCACCGTCACATTTGATATCAATTGAAGCTTAATTATCACTCGTGGAATGAGCCTCGACTTAGCAAAGCATATACCAATTGAAAATTACACACTGACCTATTCCATGTCTGTCGCTCACAAAGCACATGATACATTGGTTACTAGGGCAAGACATCACACATGGCAATCATCAGACACGAACTGCACGGGAATGCTGAGTCAAATGGATGATATGCCCACAACCAACAAAAGCACCATCCGCGGCTCACTAGAATACTAGATCCTGCTGGCCTATCTATAATCTATCATGGCGCAGAAGCGCCGCGCAGTCCGGATGATCTATCGGGCCGGGCAGCCACGCTGCAGGGCATCAGGCAATGACCTTGTACCGAGTCCAATGAGCACGGTACGCATCAGGCAATTCATTGGTCGACTCGCACACCAAGGATGCACTGCGCGAGATGGGTCAGGTACGGCTCCGCGTGTGAACTGTTGCTCAGTGTGGGAGCCAGGCTCTGGAGCTCTGAATTGAACGCCGCTTCGAATTTCCTGCAGAAAAAGACCGACGTGATGTTATAGGATACAGAAGTGGAATTCTCATCTCAACACCATGCGGATAGGCAGAGATGCGAGATACGTACAGGATTGACTCCGACATGACGACATTCTCTGATGCCAGTTTCAGCTGCTGGTCTCTGTCCTGCGATTTATTTGTCCTTGACCTTGACTTCCTGGCCTTCGCTGTATTCTCGGAGTTGGCAACATCGATGGATGGCATCAGGAGCTGGATGGAAGTGGCATACTGAAGGCATAAAGCTTTCAGCTTCTCGACTTTCTGCACATCCAAATAATGAGATAATAAGGATTGGTTCATTCAGAAGTCTTTGAATGTTATATGAACTAAGGAAAGGCTATCGACCAAAAGTTACTGTTTTATCTCCTTTTCTTTTGGTTTTAAGAAAAAGCAAAAGGACGTACCACAAGGAGTTCAGGCGACAACAGCAAGCATTCTTTTAGACACTTTTGGAGGAAGAAATCATGGATCTGGATGACCTGCAAGCAGTATTAACATCAATGGTAATGTACTCAGCAGCGTTAGCATTGCAAATTAATTTCAATTGTAAAAAACAAAGTAAAGAATTCAATTGTAAAAACTCTGTTGAAACCTCATCTATGCTCCTTGCAGTTTGAAGGCGATCATGCATCAAATGCCAATTTGGTTCAAGAACCTGGGGGCCAAAATATATGTTGTTTTAGCATGTACCCAGCATTTATGGTATACCTCAAACATTAGACAATACATGATGACATGTATGGTTTAGAATGACCAAAAGAATAGTTTAGCATGGAGATATGCATACTACCTCAAATGTCAGATAATGCAGAAGGCTATTTACAAACTTAAGCATGCTGCGACAGAGAATTGATGACCGTAAAATTGGTGTTCCTAGAATCTTGACGGAACGGAATACCTGTTTAAGTGTTAATATCCAGTCAATATTGGCATACACAAAATAATTTAACTGACTCTACAGGATAAAAAGAGTTCATTCATACTTGTTGTATTTGCCATGCTGCACATAGCTGACGACTAACATGCTTGCAGTGAAACAATAGACGAAAGATCAATTGGTATTTTGTCAAAGCCTTCCTTGAAATTACAAGAGATAGTGGCCACTGGACCTGCAGGGTACAACAAGCTATATCATTTCTGTATCACAAGACAACAGCAAATGAGGAAGGTTTTAAAACGAACTATAAACAAAACCTTATTGCTAAGGCAGAATGTTTCCAAACCCGTGATGCTTAATTGCATCGACTGATCAACATCTGCTGCAGCAAGCTTATCTGCAGGGCAAGCACAATCCAAGTCTTTCAGAGTGGCCAGTTTCTTAAGGAGGGAACTTCGTTCCTGTTGAACATAGATGTAAATAAATATGACAATAGAAAACACAGTATAGCATGACCAGACCTAGATAATATTTACCACGCAGCAAATTAATTCTTCATGAGTTGGATCAGAAGCAGCCGCAGTACTCCGCAAAGCAATGTCAAGCAGAGACTGGTAAATCAACAAAGAAAGCCCAATGCAAAGCAAAAGGTCAGTCAGCTTTTCCATAACCAGAATCACCAAAAATCTGTTTTTGCAATGGCAGTATGGCACAAACAAACAGATAATATATACAAGACAAACCTGAAGTTTTTCAGCAGATATTTCTTCTGGTTTCTTCGTAAGCTCCTCTCGAGCAATATCCATAAAATGGACCAAAAAGTCACCCTGTAAACTAGAGAAAATAGATAAGATAAATAGTGCAAGGAAAGTCAACATGTGTGGTCAAAATTAAATTGGAAAACATGATATTCATTATTAAGGACCACGTAAAGAACTAAGAAACTCATAATTTCATATAACATGTATTTTAATAGACTCTGTACAAATTATGCCAAAGCATATAAACCAAGCATATGTATAGTAATAACAGAAAAAATACTTGGTCAAGGAGTAGATAGCGCTTCAGGGATCGCAGTTTCCCAATGAGATCATACTGCACATTTAATGTGATGAAATTAGTAGCCTATTCTTATAAACGAACAAAGTGTAACCCTAGGTTTACTATACTACCTTATCTTTCATCAGAGTCAACAATTCACCACTTGCAAAATCATATGCAGATTTGATACATTCAAGATATTGGTGATTTGAGCCAAAGCTCATAAGCTTAGAATTTTCTAAGGAAACCTGAATAAAACATTCAAAACAATTGTGTTATTGTAAGTCATACATAAATACATGCTACTAACATGCTCTCATTTAATGATTTGACTTCAGGAAAAAAATTGAATCATGTATACCTGAACATTGTGCCCGCATTCTCTCATAACATTAAGATACTTTCCTGTTGTCAGAATCATTGCGGCAACATTAGTAAGGAAACTAGGAATTCCTTCTTTTAGGCTGTATCGTTGCTGCCAATATTTGGCATCATAATCTTGAGTGAGGCTCTCCTAGAGAAACCAAAAGGAAAGGAAATCAAACAAGCACCTGGTTAAAATAAGAAGAAACTAGGCTCGACATGTTAGGCTTAATGCGATGCAGACAACAGTCTGATAAGAAGGTTGAAAGATTTACATAAGTATAAAGGTACCTTCTGCAGAGATTTGTTTTCAGCGATGAAGAATTCACCATAAGGATCATCAATAACTCCCTCATACACCCACCTAATATGAAAACAACTATAATGTGCAGCTATTGTAAAAAAGCAAGCAAGTTAACTGAACATTTATTTTCTATCTAAATACTAGCACTCTAAACAAGACAAGTCAGCAATTAAAAGATGTGGATTGCGTTCAATTTAAATGTGAGAGCTTGCAAACTATTGAAAAGGTGCATCACTCCTAGGACCAACAAGGAAAGAAGCTATGGACAATCATGAACCTTTCTAGCATCCTGAGGTATGCTGCACTTGCATATTCTGTCATCTTCTCCAGTAAAGACCGAACAGCACTATCACCACCCATCACCTTTGCCTGAGTTCAAGGATATGATAGATGCATTCAATGTTTAAGAAAGTATAATAAGGAGAATCAGGAAGAACTAAGCTATTAGAAAAATGTGAAATAAGAAAAAAGTCCTATTGAAGAAAATTGCTTTATCTATAAGAAAACAAGCTAGCAAGGTCCATTTAGCTTAGATTTACAGTAGGCAGACAGGAAGGGAAGGAGGGATGAAAGGAACAGTGGTAATCTCAGGGACATAAACTCCATTTGAAAGAGTACCTGGCTTTGAAGTAGATTAAGTGTTGCCGAACCACTGGTATTGTTGGAAGTAGCCTTCTCCACTAGAACTGCCAGTGCATTCAGTGAACTCATCATCCTCTGCCAAATAGCAAACATAACTTTTAATGCTAAAATCACAAATCAAAGTAAGGCAAATGCAGCAAAAGAAAACCCACCTGACAAAAGAACCATAATCCCTGAACAGAAAGCCTTCCAAGGCGGAACTGGTGCTCCAGTTGAGCAACCATCGCCTGATAATCCTGATCATAGTATTTTTTTTTTCAGAAGAAAGAAAAAGGAACACTAATGACTTTGTGCAAAGTGCAAAATTTACAGATAAGCACTAATATAGCAACACTGGCATAGACCTTCCCTGAGGACAATATATAGTGACTTAAGAAAGTCAATGTCTTATCAATGGGATTATCTCAGCGACAATAATACTCATGAAAACAATCCATGTCAGAATAGAACAACTGAACTCCATCACAAGATAAAGCTATTTTCATATTCTTTCTGGTTTTGTCGCACAGAAGAAAGCTTGCAATCACATACAGCAAACTACAGTTCAAAAGGGTGCTTCAATGCTCTCTAAAAAAGTGACAATCACAAATGTTAAAAGCAGATTGAGGGCTTGATTTGTATCCACTCAAGGTTGTCCTACACTCCTACTAAGAGTAGAAGAATACTGCTTCAACATGTAAACAACTTAGCCATCACGACAGCATAGAAGCACCATTCAAATTTTCTTTCTACAAATAGGGGTTGTACCAGTAGGAATGCTCTTAGAGCTGCAGCCAGAGCATGGTTGACCAGACCATTCTTGAAATGTGACCTTGACTCCACAAACTGGCTTACCAGCACATAATCCTCACACAAAGGGAAGATTCTGCGAGTCAATTCCTGCAAAAGCAAGATCATTTTAAGTGCCAACCAAATCCTTTTCTGTATGTGTGATCCAATAGGCTGTACACTTAGGGCATACCTGGAGGGCAAGGTCCATTGATGAATCAATCTGGAAGACAACATAGCCCTCCTTTCCACGTACTCTCTTAATAGAAATATATCGTCCCTCAATACCCACCAGAGCTGATAGCAAATCATCTATCACCAAAAGCTCCTGCATTGCAGTTATAGCAGCAACGTTGTGTAAACTTTACATTTTACAGTTGTTCTGCAAAAGCTACATAAGTTCAGCTATTCTAACAACAGTAAAAATCCGCAGAATAGCAGAAAGTTGGTTATTTAGTTAGATGCTTTACAATGTCAAACTTAGACCAACATTTTGCCAACTGGCACCAACTGACCAACCCTTGGGCTCCAAATGCCAATTCACCTTAATAGGACTAACACTCGATCAAAAATCACATAGTTGTAACATGAACTGTGTCTCAAACTACTGGCAGACCCGCACACAATGACTAGTTGGCTCAAAACATTGAAGCAAAGTCTAATCAAACATGATTACAAAATTAAAATAGATGTAATCTGCTTAGCTCCAGCCTCCGGGAGGTCGACAATCTCAAAAAAAGTACCCCAATGGCATTCTCAGAAGCAACAAATACAAACTAAGATCAACAACAATTCAAATTTACAAGTTAATAAGACATCAAATCCTCCCTAGCTGTCTCCAAATCATAAAGCTCAAATTCAAAGCCCATAACCGGAGCTTAAACCCTAGCCCCAGTTGGCCAGTTCACTAAAACAATGTCACTTGAAGCTCAATTACGCTAGTTGAACCACACCCCGCTAACCTGCACCGAAACTGCGTACGATCCGATGACACTCCCGGTGCTGGCGCCGGCGCCGCGGCTGTAGATTCAAAACAACTGCAAGCATCAGAAGCCACAGGGAATGACAAAACCAAGCAGATGATCGCGCCCAGACCACACGAATTCTTCCGTGGTACCTACCTGAAGGAGTCGAGGGAAAACGGCTTGGATCCGGGCGCCTGCGCCGCCGCAGCTGCCATGGCCTCCTGCCAGAGCGCGTGATGGACATGAGAGGGAGGTCGAGGTGTAATGTTGGCAGTATATGAGTTAAGGAGTATACCTGGTGGAACCGACCGGTGAGGTACGGTCTCTCCAGGTTCCAGCGCGGGGTCGCCGGCGCCGGATCCATCTCGGGCGGCGGGTGGAGCGGAGCGGGGAAGAAAGCAGCAGCTGTGGGGGAGGTGCTGTGGGGGAAGCGTTGCCGGCGGGGAACGAAGTTGCAGCCGGGCCGCGGCCTGCGTCTGTGATGATTCTGGGCCTCTCTGAGAAATTGGGCCTATCTCTGAGCGAGGACATCTGACGTGGCCCATGAGAGGGGTTCCCACGTCTAACGTGGACGGATGCACATCACACCAAGATGGATCGGGCATGGAGTTGATCGCCAACTCTAAAAACTAAACTATTGGAAACGTGGTTTCATTTGAATATAAGTCAACGTGGGTTTGTTCTAAGTCAAATTTAATTATAATATTTAAACTTTTAAAGTAAATTATGCTTTGGTCTTTTAAGTTTCTCGGATTTTGAGTTCGGTTTATTTAAACTTTTAAAGTGAGAATCTAATGATCGAATCCACTAAGCATTTTAAGTGGTTAGCTCTATTGAGAATCTGAGTTTATATTTGGACCTAGAATGGACCATCTAAGAAATTTATGGACCTGGGCTAGAATACATGAAGAGTTTAAGGCCCTTAGTGCATTCCACTCGAAGATTCTTCTGTACAAGATTACTAGGCAAAGTAATATCGTTTTGATGCTCTAATGACATAATGGACTCATTTTTGTGTTTGTAGGAAATAAAGTCCAAATTTAAGGTTTAATGTATGCTAGTTAAAGTTTTTTTTTTCATGAACTGCATCGCACGCGTGTCCGTGTCGCAAAACAAAACAAAAAAGAGCCTGTGTACTACTGCTGCTCTGTAGTCGTACGCTGTTCTTTCACAAGGTTGGTCCGGCCATGCCCGGTTTCTGGGTAAGGCCGTGGCCCCCTGACAATGGCGAGCTGTCCATTGCCAATTGCATCACGGATCCACCGAAGTATCCTGAAAAAGAGTGGCGCCGTGCCATCGTCATCAGCACCTTTCTATAACCGCCCTCCGCGCCCGCCATTCCTGCCGGAATGCAGTCGCACCGGCCACCGGGAGTCTCCGAGCCTGGGATCCGCAGCAACGAGGCCCCAGCCCAACAACCGCGCAGAACAGGACCAACGCGCCGGTACGGCCGCCGCACCGTCGCCATCCACGAACCCCCGACCGGCAAGCCCTACCCCGCGCAGGAGCGGCCGAGCAGGGAGGTGGAAAAGGAGGCAGAGACACGGGCACGGGACACGGTGTTCAGGTCAGCTGCCGGACTAGAAAATGCTGCGCGAAACGAGGCCGGGATATTCGGCCGGCGCCGATGATTGGAGAGGGCAGGCTGACTTCCGGCCGGAGGCCGACGGCGGTGTGTGCGAGTGCGATGCTGGGGACGTGAACTGAAGTCAGTCCTGTACTTCCTGTGTGTGAGTTTGCGTGCCCGTCAGTCGGTCGGCCACGTTCGGGCGGTTGCACGGTTGCAGCTAACCGGCCGGCCGAGCGATAGTGTATCCGTCCTGCCTTCCACCACGTCAAACGTGGCGGACTCTAATCCGCCATGACGACCTGACGAGCTCCGCGCCCTCCTTGTCCCTCGGGAGGGTCGTTGACTGGGCAGCAAGATTACAAAGCGTCACCGAAATTTAGGCGCTGATTTTTTTTGTCTCTAGGCATTACGCTGGTCCCCAAATGGGGAAAACAGCTAGAAACCCGACCCCGACCCCAGCCGTTGCGGTGGCGGCCGGGGACTAGTCCTCCCAATCAAGCGCCGTCTTCACGTCAAAGCGACACCGCCCCACCACCACCTTCGCCTGCTACCTGCCCGTCCCCACCGGCCGCCTCCTCCCGTCCTCCGTCTCCTCTCTCCCCTCGCCCCCGCCCCCGCCTCCGCGCTGCCGTTACGCACTTACGCCATAAATCTAGGCCGAGGCAGCGATCATCCAACCTACTCGCTTGCCCGCGACCTCGTACAGACGCGGGTAGTAGTGATTGGGCCAATCCGCCGCCTCCCGAACAGCGCAGCAGAGGAGGCAGCCAGGCAATTCGATCCCCACCGGATTCGTCGCGGAATCCTCCAGTTATCGGCGCCGAATCGATCGGAGATTGGAAGCCGGATGCCGCGCCAAGCTGGGACGGTGTAAAGGCCGGTCCTTTCGCAAGCGCCGGAGATGGCGGGCGGCGGGCGCGTGCGGTTCAACGTGGGCGGGCAGGTGTTCGAGACGACCACCACCACCCTCGCCAACGCCGGCCGCGACTCCATGCTCGGCGCGCTGCTCGACTCCTCCTGGAACGTCTCCTCCTCGGGCGGCGGCGGGGTGGCCGAGTACTTCATCGACCGCAACCCGGCGTGCTTCGCGGTGCTGCTCGACCTGCTCCGCACGGGCAGCCTCCACGTGCCGCCGCACCTCCCGGAGAAGCTGCTCTACCGCGAGGCGCTCTACTACGGCCTCCTCGACCACGTCCGCGCCGCGCGGTGGGGCGCCTTCGACGGGGACCGCCTCCGCCTCGCCGCGTCCGTGCCCGGGCGCGCCCCCGGGGACGGGACGGCCATCCGCGCCGCGCCCGACGGCGGGTGCTGCGTCGCGCACGGCGGCGCTGTGCGCGTGTACAACTGGATGCTCGACGAGCGCCGCCCGGTCTCGCTCGACCACTCGCAGGTCAACGACGCGGCATACCTCGACGCCGGCACGCTCCTGATCGCGGCCCGCGAGCGGCTCGGCAAGTGCGACGGCGGCATGGCCGCGTTCTCCGCCGTCTCCGGCGAGCTCCGGCACCGCTTCCGCGTCGCGCACGACAGGCAGGTCAAGTCCTTCACCGCCGGCGCCCTGGCGTTCGACCAGGACTCGAGCCTCTTCGCCAGCTGCAAGGGCCGGCTCAACGAGTACGGCATCGGCGTCTGGGACCGCGCCACCGGCGAGCAGGCCGACTTCTTCTACGAGCCCCCCGGCTGCGCCCTGGGCGACGCGGACAAGCTCCAGTGGCTGGACGCCACCAACGCGCTGATGGTGGCCACGCTGTTCCCCAAGGCCGACAACTGTTTCATCGGCCTGCTGGACTTCCGGGCCAAGAACGTGGCCTGGTCCTGGTCCGAGGCCGGCGCGGCCGCGTCGCTCGACGACAAGCGCGTGCTCCACGCCATTGCCATGGAGGACGAGCGCTCCGTCTGCGTGATCAACCAGTACGACGACCTCGGGTTCCTGGACCTCCGGAGCGGCGCCGGCGGCTTGCGTTGGAGCTCCCGCAGCAAGCTGATGAACCGGAAGGTGCCCGGCGAGGAGAGCTGCTACCCGAAGCTCGCCACGCACGGCGGGCAGCTCTTCTCGTCGATGAACGACAGCATCTCCGTGTTCAGCGGGCCCGAGTACGTGCTGACGTCGACGCTCCGGCGGAGCCACGGCGGCGCCATCTGCGACTTCTCCATCGGCGGCGACCGGCTCTTCGCCCTGCACAACGAGGAGAACGTGTTCGACGTCTGGGAGACGCCGCCGCCGCCGATCATCTGACCGCCGGTGGACTACGGCGTCTGCGTGTTTGCTGTGTACTTGTGACTTGATCTGTACTGTACCCTTCGTCCTGCAACTTGCAAGTGCAAGTGCGCAATTAACAGAGTGAAGAAATACTCAGAACGGTTCTCACTAAGATCAAAAGTTACTAAACTGAGCACATTGTAACTTTTGATCTTAGAGAAATGGTTGAGGCTGTTCCTAAACTTTGTAACACAAAAAATAGATGAATATTCGTCTGCACTGAATTTGCTTGCTCGTTGTAGCAAGTGTCAGATGTTGTGTCGAAATCATCAGTCATCACATACGGATTCCGCTCTGAAAGATGTCGGTTCATGTGAGCCCCTCTCTGCAGCTAGGCCTGCGTTTTCAAACCACTGACGTGCTAACGACAATCTTCGCTGTCTTGTTCAATGGTTGCTCATTATCTCGCGCATAATGTTGTTCAAGACGATCTACTCATCTATCTTTCAGTATGCATGTCAGGTTTCGAACTTGAAACGAGTTCAGATCAAAACCATTAATTCTATAGCTACATGGTTTCTTCTCTGCTCTACAACAGTATACTGGCCAGTATCAACAACTGCGGATTCCACTGCGTCACCATCCATCAGTGAGCGCCCCCTGCAGCTGGAGCCGGGGAAACCAAGCCGCACAGGTGGAGACGAAGCGGGTGGGTGAGCTTTTGCCTTTTCAGGATTTGGTAGTGCCAGTACTTTGTCTGGATATATCAAATTATGATTTATCTATCCAGCCCGAATTTTTTAGGCAAAATTGGCGGCTGGACATTTAAAAAGGTGGCTTTTGCCACGAGTCACTAAAAAAAAATCTTTGCCACAACACACCACAATTCGATGTTAATTTGTTGTTGGACATTATAACTCTTATAATAATATATCCTCCTCAAATAGGTATCAACACATTTATAAAAGACAAGTATATCCTTACCCCTTCACATCATCAGGAACCATGAAAAATCAGGGTGGTTCTCGGGGAAAATCTCGCTCAAGGATTGTGGAGGCTCCATCTGCATCTCCATCTTCGGTAGCATATCGCCAGCCTACCAGCAGGGGGCTCGACCCCTCGGCGCAGACCCGCGCGGCGCTCGGCGCCACCATGCGCGCCCCGTTTGGCGGCGTCCCCGTGCGCCCCGTGCGGCCGGGTCTGGGCGCCGCCCCCGGGTGCAGACGGGCGTAGGCGGGAGCAGGACCGGGGGCATCGCCGGGGAACACTGGACCTAGGAGAGGGACGGCCGCCGGTGGCCTCGGATGGATTTCGGGAGGGGAGCGTCGGGCGGGTTCTGGATCCAGAAAAAGATATAGAGCAGGAATATAATCGTCGTTTCACGTGGCTTCCTATTAAAAACGAGTATAATAGTGGGTGTGGTGTCCTACAGCTAATTACCGCATATTTACAGTATGTTGTGGAAAAGATAGTTTTTTAGTGGTTCAAAACAAATTTCACATTTTAACAGTGTCCATAAGCTTACCATTTTCTTATCCTGGGACGGCTCTGCTTGGAACGGAAGACACAGGACGGAGCCAGCTCACCCGGGCCAACCCCTGGCGTAAAGCGCGCACGAAAAGGATGCTCGTCGCTGCCGTGGCATCGCAATTGCTACCTCTACCTGTCATGCCTGACGAAATGATCTCACCCTGTTCGTGACAGGGACGAGCATTCTTGTATCCGTCGCCGAGCAGAGAAACAGATGGTCAGCAGAGGCTCCACATGTTGCAACTTGCAACGCCGGATATACGTGCTCCAGCAATGGCCAAAGCCCGGCTCCTGCTCATCGGTTGATCTGGAGTGATGTTCAGATCACATTAAATATTTAAATGCTAATTAGAGGAACTAAATATAAACTAGCTATAAAACTAACTGCATAAATGTAGACTAATTCACAAGAGGAATCTATTAAACCTAATTAATTCGTTATTAGCACATATTTATTATAACATAACATTATCAAATTATGGACTAATGAGGTTTAATAGGTTTGTCTCGCGAATTAGCCTCCATTTATATAATTAGTTTTATAATTAATCTATATTTAATATTCTAATTGATATACAACTATTCGATGCGATATGTACTAAAATTTATTTCCGGGATCAAGACTGGGGGGTGTTGGAATACGGCATCGGCGTCAGAACCGAATCTGAACAAGCGTACGAGTACTTGGCTTTGAGGTGAGACCTGACTCAACATCTGAACCGTCGTGTTATCGCCAGTAGTAGTACTTCAGATCTTTAATTGAGCTGCCAAAGTGCCAAGTACACCAGGGTTCCACAACCTGGAGCCGGGTACGCGATCATATTGAGACCTCGCGGACAGCTGAAATGATAGAAGGAAAAGCAGGAGCACGAGCGCGCGGTTCGTCCGATCCATGTGCCCCTGGGACCCGGCTTGCGGCTATTATTCCGCCTCGTCACGCCCCGCGGAGGGGGACAGGGGGCGCCGCCGCTGGAGAACGATGTCTGAAGGCTTTGTCCGACGTCGATCTGATGATTCATTCGCATGGCATTGCTGCGTGCGTACCTTGCACTCCACTCGTTTGTGATGGAGGACCGCACCGGTGATGGGCCAAGGCATCGCACCACTGGGTCCATTCCTGAGTGTGGTTCATAAATGGAATAGTACGCATGCATTCCACGCACCATTTTTTATTGACGAAGCAGTATGTGTGTTGGTACAAGGATCCGTTTGGGAGGGATTTTTCCGGCTTCAGCCTTTTTTTTTGGAAGCTGATGGCTTCAACCTTTAGTTTCACCAATTTTACGCAAAATAAGATAACACAAAATAAGATAATGTAGTGTGAAACTATTTTATAAACCAGAGTAAAAATAAACTAAAAATCGAATGAAGCTATTTTTTTTCGCTTCACCGGCTTCGAAGAGGTGAAGCCTTCCCAACCGTCCCCTACACAGGCCTCGCAAATACGACCAGCGAGTTTTTTTTAAAAAGGGGATAAAAAAAAACAAAATTCGAAAAAGGGGTGCCAGTTGGATAAATTTAGGAAAATGGGTGCCTCCCGCCCGCTGGGAGGGCGGAAAGGAGCCTCCCGCCCAACCATAGGGCGGGATGCTCAAAAAAAATTTCCAGGGACCTCTTCGCGAATAAGAAAACTTTTTTTATTCACGAAGAGGTCCCTGAAGCAGGCCTCCCGCCCGGCCACTGGGCGGGATGCCTCCTGGTGCATTGTTATTTTATGTGTGTGTGTTTTCTGGCTTCCAAAATTCGTAACAATTCACATAAAAATCCAAAAATAGCAAAACTAGTTTTGTTAGAAACTAGATTTCAAACTCTATAACTTTTGTTAATGGAGTTTAGTTTGAAACAAAATACTTTTACCCCTATTTTAAAACTAAGATTAAGGAAAGTTTATGCTTAACTTTAGGATTTCATGGTTTGTTGTTTATGAAGTTTGGTATGACTATTCTATAAACTCTAGGTACCTTTGTGCAAAGTTTTAAACTCAAATTTGATGTAAATTTAACTTCTTTTGTCTTGAATTTTTCAAATTTGAAATGTTAACTAAACCTAATTATAACCCTTTTATAATTAAAATCTATTGTTATTCTCTAATGTGATATTATTTAATATCTAATATATAGTCAAAGTTCTAAAACCTATAAAGTTCTAAAACCTATAATCTTATGCTCCTGGTCCATTTTTATTATATTTTTTCTTAGATTATTTGTTTCAGAAACTATTTGAAATTCAGAATTTTTTCAAATATAAGATTCATTCGCCATACTCTTATGTATGCACATAAAATTTTAATTCAATTTTCCAAGGAAGATTACGGTATCTAAAACTCGTACGAAGATAGTTAAACGATAACGTTTGCAACGTAGAATCTAAATATTACGATAGTACAATACATGAAGCCATTTAAAATAAAATAATATGATAATAAACATTACAAATATTACAAATACATGAATCCAAATATTGTGTCTTCAGTCAATGCGGCAAATATTACAAATACGTATCTAGGTCTGATAGAATCTCAACGCAGCAAATATTACATATGAGCAAACAACGTTTAAATAAAATTACAACTAAATGATGCCTGATGACGTACTAGCACTCGATCGGCGACGTCTCCCACTTCTTGATGCAACCGGAGGTCTTCCATCTGTAGCATCACCTGTAGGGCCAGCTTCAGCACAACTGGGGCCAGCATCATTGGTTGGACAACGTTTATACGTGTGTCCAATCTGATTACATGCACTGCAGCATTGTATCCTCGGACGGAGCTCTGACTCATCCATATCATTACGAATACGCCGTGACTGACGGCGTCCTCTCTTAACCCGTGATGATCTTGGGTCTGGAATATAGATAACAGGATTCGCTGTCTCAGTGAACGATCCAACCAAACGGAACCCATAGATCTCATACTGCCAGGTGCTAGCAATTGTCTCCTTTCTGAAGTAATGTGAAACATATATATCGACAGGATGTCCAATATCCGCACAAGCAGCCATTACATGAGAACAAGGTAAGTGCAGCAACTTGGGCCTCATGCATGAGCAACAACAAGTTCCATCGAACTTGAGAATGCACTCCTTTACAGGAGTTTGACGTCTCATGCCATGTCACGCCCTATCTTTAGGAGATACCTCAAACTTGAGCTCCTGTGTTCCACATTGCCGTACATGGTGTAGCCGGGCGCTTTCTGCCTTCTTAGTCATATATTCTGTTACCTTGAATCCAAAATTTCTGTCTGGATCTCGCATGAATATCTGATTTTTAGTGAACCGCTCCCGAAAGTAATCGGTACACCCGCGGACAATGAATTCAACAATTGCAACCAGTGGAAGCCCACGAACACCTCGCAGCACCCAATTGTAAACTTCGGCGAAGTTGGTGGTCATTATACCGTACCTTGCACCATCGGTATCATAAAGTAACGCCCACTTCTCCTTAGGTTCATTCTCAATCCATTCAGAAAATTTTTTCACCGCTGACCCAGATCTTCTGCGAGTACGTGCAGTATCTGTTGGCAAAGAGCACAAAGCCTCTGCTTCATCCTGTGCAGTTATGTTTTTTGATGCGTCCTCGGCTCTTTTCTTCCCGGTCAGTTCATCAAGTTTGTCACACCCGATTTATAAGAACATAAATCGAGCAATCATATATGCGCCAGGATCAAGTCACGCATATATACAACAGATTATCAAGATATCACAACACATGTCACGAGTAACATTAATATAAATCGTAAATGAATCATAAATGAATTATTTTATTACAACCGAATCAAGAATCGGTTCAAGAGTTGCGGAAGCGTAAAAGAGATACATGAAGAGCTGGGCGCCACAGGGACGTCGACTGGGAGACAAACGCCTAGAAGTCGTCGAAGCCGCTGACGTAGTCCTCCACGTTGCCGGTCACTGAGCAGCAGTCGAAGATAGCCGAAATAGAACAGAAGAGCAGGGAGACAAGTGTGAGTACAAACTCGTACTCAACAAGTATAACACGAGCATGAGGCTCTAAGGTTAGCTGACTCAACTGCATTAGCTTTTAGTCTTGGCAAATTTTATTAAAACTAATTACTACAAGTGGATGAATTACCATAAACCCCATTTGCATAATAAATTAATCAATATTAATTAAGAACTACTGAGAACCCTCCAACCAAAACCACCCGGGGAATCGCCCTCGTCAAAGGTTGATAACCCCACTAATCAGACGGAGGATCTGGGCCGCTCATGACTGTGAGCACAGCTGATATATCAGTTTCACACTCTCGAGAGGTTGCACAACTTTACCCACAAGTCGTGAGCTACGCTAGTTGTTCATCACACTTCCTTAGGTGAGATGGCTAGCAAGCACACTACGAGACCGTTACAAAGGACACGTTGGTAAGGTGTAACCGCTAAGGATTCTGGATCAGCGACGATGGGGCCCACCTCCGGGGGTACAAGACACACAGCACAGACCAAGCCGGAGGAGCAGGGACCATTGAAGCTTACCACCCCTCTTGCCCACGCAGGTAAGTTACTCCCGAACCAAAATGACCTAATTAATAAGTCAAGACCGTCCCATTCCAGTCTTGTGGTAGCGCGGTTGTCCCAGGTTGTCGCTCTATGAACCGGTCCTTATGGAGAGTGGCCAACCAAGCACTAAGCACCGTGCTGGCCCCCTAAACCATGTTTCTAGCAAAAACATCTTTTAAGGACGCACAAACCACTCAAGCACACAGCACAGAGGGTCGGCTCCAGAATTAAGTTGCATAAGACCATTAATCAAATTAATTAAAAAGGACCAAGATTTGTTATAGCGCAGCAACCTAGCACAACTAACCAAAATGCAACCCAAAGGATATATACAAGGATATAAAAGTGGCTAGGAAGTCCTTATAGGTATACAATATTAAAATGCAGTATGAAATTGTATTTAAAAGTGATAGGAGGTTCATGCTATACTTGCCTTCCTCGTACTCTCCCGGCTGCTGCTCAAACTGCTCGGAAGACGGCTGCTCCTGGTACTGCTCCAAAGGCTCCGCGTCTACTCACGATCGTCAAACATAGTCCACACATACACACATGCACAAACGATAGCAAAACATAAGAAAACAGTACAACATTACATGGAAACAGCACATGAAACTAGCCTAGAACTAATCTACGCGTTACAACGATCGCGTGGATATAAAGAACACCTAAAACGGAGCTAAAACGTGAAAACTACGCTTAAAACAGGATCCAGGGACCTATTTGTAAGAAAAACAGGACTTCCAGGGGCTTCTGGACAAAAACCGAGGACTAAAACATAATTAAAGCCTAGACTCAGGGGCTAACTCACTAAAAAACCCTTGACTGGACTGCGGGTTAGATTTCCAGAGAAGCCAGGGGCCTAAACGCATAAAATAGGACCTATCCGTAATTATTTTTGACTCACGGGTGGACGGCGGGTTGATTCCCCAAAAAGCAGGGACTCTTAGCAAAAGGAGCGGCTGAAGCGGTAAGATTATTTGGGGCCCTCGGATCTGATCTGTGCGGCTGGGATAGATCCTAAAGCGAAGGGGTACGCGCCACCGTGACCTTGGATCTGGATCGGACGGCTCAAGGGAGATCTAGGGTTTACCTTCACGCGGTCCACAGGATCTAAATCGGCGGCTGGGGTTAAAACGAGGGGCGAACCGGTACGGGGAACGCCGCGCCAGATCGCGATCCTACGGTCTGGACCACCCTCAGCTCGATCTAATCAGGGACGCTGGCTGTTGATCCGACGGTCGGGGGAAATCGGGGACGCAGGTGGCGGCGATGGCTCGCCGGAGCTCGTCCCCGCGGCGGCGCCTCGCCGGCTTGCAGCGCATCTGGGTGCTCCCGGGGTTCTGGGCGATCGGGACCACGCCGGGGAAGAGAGGGACGATGGCGAACCCATCTGAGCGGTCTTGGTGGAGGATTGGAGCTCGGGATGAGGCTCCCCCGGCGGAGGCGGCTCGGGTCACTGGGTCTAGGGAACACGCCTAGCGGAGGAGAGGGAAGGGGGAAAAGGCACGGCGGAAGCCTTACCACTCCGGGGTACTGCAACGGCATGGGGGGGGGGGCCGGGGATCGAGGCGTCGGGGTAGTGCCGCGGTGGTGCAGAGGCTCGGGCGGCGGCGGCTCCAATCCGGGGCGGTGCAGTGGCGTAGGGTTGGAGGCGGCGGCGGATTAGGGCACGGGTAGGTGGGGGGTCGCGGGGCCTCTAAGGGCTGAGTCGGGCCTCGGCGTGCGGTCCAGAGGGGGAATATCGCCGGCGGGTTCGGGGTGGTTGGCGCCGGGGCAAAACAGGGGAAGGGAAGGGAGAGAGGGAGGAGGGGGATGACACGCGGGGCCCGGTGGCAGAGAAAGAAAGAGGAGGGGCGCTCCTGGGCCGGCCTGTCTGAGCGAGAGAGAAGGGAAAGGGGGAAAGGGGAGCTCGGCTGGTAGATGGGCTCGGGCTTGGCCCACGCGGGTGAGAGGGACAGGAAAGAGCCCGAGGGGGAGAGGGAGAAGGGAGTGGAGAGCTGGGCTGGGCCAAGGGAGGGTTGGGCTGGCTATTTTTTCCCTTCTTTTCCTATTTTTCCTACACTCACACATTCAAACCATGCCATTTGAATTCAATTAAGTTTGAATTCAAACCCAACACAATTAAAATAATGCACCAGCATGAATGCACAATCAAGTTGATCTATGATAAATTTTATTTCCTGTGTTATAAAATACGTTAAATGCGATAAAATTAAGGAAAAGCATGGAAAATTTATTTAAGCCCAAATAAATTCATCAAAATTAGGGAAAAATACCTTAGGGTGTTACAACCTACCCCCCTTACCGGAATCTCGTCCCGAGATTCGGATAGGCTAGCTAGCAAAGAGATCGGGATACGTCTTCCTCAGCTCATCTTCTCGCTCCCAAGTAGCCTCATCCTCCGTGTGATGACTCCACTGAACACGGCACATCTTGACCTTCTTGTTTCTAGTAACTCTCTCAGATGTCTCCAGAATCTTTACCGGATGCTCAACATAGGTCAGATCCTCCTGCACATCCAACCCTTCTATCGGAGCTTGCTCTTCTGGCACTCTCAAGCACTTCTTCAGCTGTGATACGTGAAACACATCATGCACTCCTGAGAGATTGAGTGGCAACTCCAGACGATATGCCACCTCACCTTTCCGTTCCAGCACCTTGAACGGACCAATGTACCGAGGAGCTAGCTTCCCTCGTACATTAAACCTGCGGATTCCTCTCATCGGCGAGACCTTCAGATATACATGATCACCCACTGCGAAGGTCAAATCTCGACGACGCACATCCGCATAACTCTTCTGACGAGTCTGAGCGACCCTCAGATTCTCTCGCACCTGCTGTACCAACTGTTCGGCCTCCTCAACAATATCCGGACCGAATACCTGCTTCTCACCAATCTGATCCCAATACAACGGAGTCCTGCATTTCCGACCATACAGAGCCTCGAATGGGGACTTCTTCAGACTGGCCTGATAACTGTTGTTATAAGAAAACTCAGCATACGGCAGGCATTTATCCCAGCTGGTACCATACTGAATAGCGCAGGCTCGAAGCATATCCTCCAACACTTGGTTGGTTCTCTCTGTCTGTCCATCGGTCTGGGGATGATAAGCCGTACTGAAGCGCAGCTTCGTATCCAACGAATCATGCAACTGCTCCCAGAACCTTGAAGTGAACTGAGATCCTCGATCAGATATAATCTTCTTAGGAACACCATGCAGACAGACAATCCTGGAGATGTACAACTCTGCAAGTCTAGCACCGGAGTAAGTAGTGTTCACCGGAATGAAATGAGCCACCTTCGTCAACCGGTCCACTACTACCCATATGGAGTTGTACCCTTTCTGAGTACGAGGCAAGCCAACAATGAAGTCCATAGTGATCTCCTCCCATTTCCACTCTGGAATCTTCAACGGCTGCAATAACCTGCTGGCCTCTGATGCTCTGCCTTGACACGCTGACAAGTGTCACAAATAGCCACGTACTCCGCAACGGAACGCTTCATTCCAGACCACCAGAATCGTTCCTTCAGGTCGTAATACATCTTCGTGCTGCCTGGATGGATAGAATATGCTGTATCATGAGCCTCACTCAGAATCAACTTCCTGAGATCTGCTACATCCGGCACACATATACGACCCTTGTACCACAAGGTACCCTGATCGTCCTCTCTGAAGTGAGGGGCCTTGCCAATCTTGAGCAACTCACGAATCTCCTGCAGCTTCTGATCTTCCCTCTGATGCTGCCTGATCTCTGCCTCTAGAGTGGTTCCGCCTCGAACGATGTACCCGAGGTGTGATGCAAGAAACCCAGACTCAACTGCTCAAACTCCTCGCATAACTCCTGAGGCATCTGAAAAGCCACGGCCATGTTAACATAGCTCCTCCTGCTCAGAGCATCTGCCACAACATTAGCCTTGCCCGGATGATAGTGAATCTCCAGGTCATAATCCTTGACCAACTCTAGCCATCTTCTCTGCCGCATATTCAGCTCACTCTGAGTGAAAATATACTTGAGGCTCTTGTGATCGGTGTAAATATCACACCTCTGCCCAAACAAGTAATGCCTCCATATCTTCAGAGCATGCACAACTGCGGCTAACTCCAGATCATGAGTGGGATAATTCAGCTCGTGCCGGCGTAACTGCCGCGAGGCATAAGCTATCACTCTGCCTTCCTGCATCAGAACACAACCAAGACCATCTCTCGAAGCATCACAATACACTGTGAACCTCTTGCTCTGGTCTGGCAGAGTAAGGACTGGCGCCGTAGTCAACCTCTTCTTCAGCTCCTCAAAGGCACTCTGACGCTCATCAGTCCAAGAGAAACCCACATCCTTCTCCAGCAAGGAAGTCAAAGGCTTCGCAATCTTGGAGAAATTCTCGATGAACCTCCGATAATAACCTGCTAAGCCCAGAAAAGAGCGGACTTCCTTCACCGTCTGCGGTACAACCCAGTTAAGCACATCCTTCACCTTTCCGGGGTCCACAGCAATACCTCCCTTGGAGATAACATGACCGAGGAACGGAACCTCGTCAATCCAGAACTCGCATTTGCTGAGCTTGGCATACAGCTGGTGCTCTCTGAGCCTCTGCAACACAAGCCTCAGATGCTTCTCATGCTCCACTTCTGACTTGGAATATATCAGGATATCATCAATGAATATCACCACAAAGGTGTCCAGATAATCCATGAAAACCTTGTTCATCAGATGCATGAAGAAAGCCGGAGCATTAGTCAAGCCGAAGGACATGACCGTATACTCGTATAACCCATACTTGCAGGTGAATGCCGTCTTCTGAATATCCTCAGGACGAATCTTCAGCTGATGATAACCCGAACGCAGATCAATCTTCGAGAATACACAAGCACCCTGAAGCTGATCAAAGAGATCCTCAATACGGGGCAATGGATGCTTGTTCTTGATAGTGACTGCATTCAGATCCCGATAATCGACGCACATTCTCTTCGCACCATCCTTCTTCTCTACAAGCAACACAGGAAAAGCCCAAGGAGAGAAACTGCGACGTATATAACCCTTAGCTAGCAACTCGTCGACAGTCTTCTTAACCTCCTCATGCTCGACAGGAGCCATACGATAGGGCCTCTTAGCAATAGGAGCTGTGCCAGGCAAGAGATCAATAGAAAACTCAATGTCGCGATCAGGCGGCATACCTGGCAAATCATCCGGAAAGACATCCGGGAATTCCGACACCACGCGAATACCATCCGTGGGTCTAGCCTCCATCTGATGAAGAAATCCAGAAGGCTCCGTAGCTCCAACAGTAACCTCCTGACCATCCGGGGCTGACAGAAGAACCGTCCTCTGAGCACAATCTATCCGGACTCCCCATTTAGCAAGAGTCTCCATCCCAAGGATCACATCGATGCCTTGGAGTCGAGCACCATCAGATTCGCACTGAAATCTACCCCCCTTATAGCCACACTGACTCTGGGACAGAAGACATGAGACCTCAACTGCCCTCCCGGTGAAGATACTAACATGCACCTCTTTAATGTGCTAGTAGGAATACCGTGATGCTCAACAAAAGACTGGGTGATGAAAGAATGTGTAGCACCAGTATCAAAAAGCACTGTAGCGGGATGGGCATTAACCATGAACGTACCAATAACCACGTTGGGAGCCTCGGCCGCTGACTCGGCCGTCACGTGGTTCACCCTGCCCTGAGCTGGGGCCTTGGGCGGTGCTGCACGCCCCTGCTGTCCTGCTTGCGCCTTCCGGGGGCAGACGTTGGCGTAGTGCCCTGGCTCGCCGCAGTGGAAGCACACTCGAGGAAGTGCCGGAGCCTGCTGCCCAGGAGGAGGAGTGGGCGCTCCCTGCCTCTGAGCTGGTGGAGCCGGAGGCGCCGGAAGCCTCTGGCCCTGTCCCGCCTGCTGCTGCTGCTGAGGTCGAGGCGGAAACTGCTGCCGCTGCTGGTACTGCTGGGGCGGCCTCTGCTGCTGCTGCTGTGGAGGGTACTGGTAGCGGGGACGGGTGTTGCTGCCCGAAGAGGATGGAGCCATCTTCCTCTTCTTATCCTCAATCTCCCGGCGCTTGCGCTCGGTGTTGAGAGCCGCATCAACCAGCTGGTTGAAGTTGTCGAAGCGGTGGTTCAGCAGCGCATACTGGATGTGATCATCCAGTCCCTCCTTGAAGTACTCCTGCTTATCGCTATCACGAGCGACATCAGCAGGGGCGTAGCGGGCAAGCTGAAGGAAACGGTCACGATACTCCGTCACCGTCATAGATCCCTGAAATAACGAACACAGATAACAAGGATAGAAATCGTTCAATTGGTCAGGTCTACGAAAGAAATCAAGGGTAGATCAAGCTCAAAAGAATTTGGTAGGGAATTTCCGTTAAGTTTTTACCTGCTTAAGAGCACGGAACTCCTTCTGCTTCATCTTCATGATGCCCTCAGGAATATGGTGGTTCCTGAAACGCTCACGGAACTGGTCCCACGTGAGAGCGTCACGATCCCGAGCTGGGTAGGACTCCCACCAGTCAAGAGCGGAGCCTCGCAGCTGCCCTGCTGCGTACAGAACTCGCTCCCGGTCGTCGCACTGCGCAACAACCAACTGGCGCTCCACCGAACGAAGCCAGTCGTCCGCCTGGAGTGGGTCCGTGGCGTGAGAGAAGGTCGGCGGGTGTCCTCTCAGGAAATCCGCACGCCTGTCACGGGGCTGAGGCGGCGGAGGAGGCGGTGGCTGAGCGTGGATCTGCTGCAGAGCCTGAACGGTGTTGTTCAGGGTAGCCATCATCTGCATCTGGAGCTGGAAGAACTGCTCCGGGGTCAGTGGTGGCGGCATCGGC
The DNA here is from genome assembly GCF_002211085.1 of Panicum hallii. Lineage (NCBI taxonomy): Eukaryota > Viridiplantae > Streptophyta > Magnoliopsida > Poales > Poaceae > Panicum > Panicum hallii. Next base: position 38,842,462 of record NC_038048.1, on the reverse strand, counting down.
AGCGGCTGACCGGTACCCTGGTCGTTCTGCTCCTGCTGGTCAGAACCGGAACCGGTGCGCCTGGTGTTCACCATCTGATTGCAACAAACGAAATTCATGAGAATAAGATATCGTACAGCTGCGGAAACGAAACTTCGGAAGGATATGACAGAAAGAAAGGAATATAGGTTTTACCCCCAACGTTCTAACTCAAATTTTTTTTTTTGTTTAGTTCAAGTGGGGTTAGGTCGGTTTGCATGAACACGTTTAACTACTAGCCTATGCAATCAACCAAAAATCCAAATCAAACATTTGCACAATAACAAACATTCAATATTCACAAATTAGTCGAGTTTTCCACACTACTCGACCAACACACTCGTTCTAGCGTATTTTTATCGGGACTCTTAAACTTATAACTCATAAGATTAGGCGACTCAGGCCAACGTCTACGGAAAAACTCAAGCTACTTCTCAGAAAAGACGGGGGAGATGACCAATCTAGGGCATAAGGCTCAAGGAATAGAAGCAGGAAAACGATGGCTGAGGATTTGCGGAGGCAAGCAAGGGAACAGAAGTCCTAAACTCGACCAATTCTACCTAGGCTTCGTCCTACAGTCAACATGGCTCTGATACCAATCTGTCACACCCGATTTATAAGAACATAAATCGAGCAATCATATATGCGCCAGGATCAAGTCACGCATATATACAACAGATTATCAAGATATCACAACACATGTCACGAGTAACATTAATATAAATCGTAAATGAATCATAAATGAATTATTTTATTACAACCGAATCAAGAATCGGTTCAAGAGTTGCGGAAGCGTAAAAGAGATACATGAAGAGCTGGGCGCCACAGGGACGTCGACTGGGAGACAAACGCCTAGAAGTCGTCGAAGCCGCTGACGTAGTCCTCCACGTTGCCGGTCACTGAGCAGCAGTCGAAGATAGCCGAAATAGAACAGAAGAGCAGGGAGACAAGTGTGAGTACAAACTCGTACTCAACAAGTATAACACGAGCATGAGACTCTAAGGTTAGCTGACTCAACTGCATTAGCTTTTAGTCTTGGCAAATTTTATTAAAACTAATTACTACAAGTGGATGAATTACCATAAACCCCATTTGCATAATAAATTAATCAATATTAATTAAGAACTACTGAGAACCCTCCAACCAAAACCACCCGGGGAATCGCCCTCGTCAAAGGTTAATAACCCCACTAATCAGACGGAGGATCTGGGCCGCTCATGACTGTGAGCACAGCTGATATATCAGTTTCACACTCTCGAGAGGTTGCACAACTTTACCCACAAGTCGTGAGCTACGCTAGTTGTTCATCACACTTCCTTAGGTGAGATGGCTAGCAAGCACACTACGAGACCGTTACAAAGGACACGTTGGTAAGGTGTAACCGCTAAGGATTCTGGATCAGCGACGATGGGGCCCACCTCCGGGGGTACAAGACACACAGCACAGACCAAGCCGGAGGAGCAGGGACCATTGAAGCTTACCACCCCTCTTGCCCACGCAGGTAAGTTACTCCCGAACCAAAATGACCTAATTAATAAGTCAAGACCGTCCCATTCCAGTCTTGTGGTAGCGCGGTTGTCCCAGGTTGTCGCTCTATGAACCGGTCCTTATGGAGAGTGGCCAACCAAGCACTAAGCACCGTGCTGGCCCCCTAAACCATGTTTCTAGCAAAAACATCTTTTAAGGACGCACAAACCACTCAAGCACACAGCACAGAGGGTCGGCTCCAGAATTAAGTTGCATAAGACCATTAATCAAATTAATTAAAAAGGACCAAGATTTGTTATAGCGCAGCAACCTAGCACAACTAACCAAAATGCAACCCAAAGGATATATACAAGGATATAAAAGTGGCTAGGAAGTCCTTATAGGTATACAGTATTAAAATGCAGTATGAAATTGTATTTAAAAGTGATAGGAGGTTCATGCTATACTTGCCTTCCTCGTACTCTCCCGGCTGCTGCTCAAACTGCTCGGAAGACGGCTGCTCCTGGTACTGCTCCAAAGGCTCCGCGTCTACTCACGATCGTCAAACATAGTCCACACATACACACATGCACAAACGATAGCAAAACATAAGAAAACAGTACAACATTACATGGAAACAGCACATGAAACTAGCCTAGAACTAATCTACGCGTTACAACGATCGCGTGGATATAAAGAACACCTAAAACGGAGCTAAAACGTGAAAACTACGCTTAAAACAGGATCCAGGGACCTATTTGTAAGAAAAACAGGACTTCCAGGGGCTTCTGGACAAAAACCGAGGACTAAAACATAATTAAAGCCTAGACTCAGGGGCTAACTCACTAAAAAACCCTTGACTGGACTGCGGGTTAGATTTCCAGAGAAGCCAGGGGCCTAAACGCATAAAATAGGACCTATCCGTAATTATTTTTGACTCACGGGTGGACGGCGGGTTGATTCCCCAAAAAGGCAGGGACTCTTTAGCAAAAGGAGCGGCTGAAGCGGTAAGATCTATTTTGGGCCCTCGGATCTGATCTGTGCGGCTGGGATTAGATCCTTAAAGCGAAGGGGTACGCGCGCACCGTGACCCTTGGATCTGGATCGGACGGCTCAAGGGAGATCTAGGGTTTACCTTCACGCGGTCCACAGGATCTAAATCGGGCGGCTGGGGTTTAAAACGAGGGGCGAACCGGTACGGGGAACGCTCGGCCGCCAGATCGCGATCCTACGGTTCTGGACCACCCTCAGCTCGATCTAATCAGGGACGCTGGCTGTTGATCCGACGGTCGGGGGAAATCGGGGACGCAGGTGGCGGCGATGGCTCGCCGGAGCTCGTCCCCGCGGCGGCGCCTCGCCGGCTTGCAGCGCATCTGGGTGCTCCGGGGTTCTGGGCGATCGGGACCACGCCGGGGAGAGAGAGGGAGCGATGGCGAACCCATCTGAGCGGTCTTGGTGGAGGATTGGAGCTCGGGATGAGGCTCCCCGCGGCGGAGGCGGCTCGGGTCACTGGGTCTAGGGAACACGCCTACGCGGAGGGAGAGGGGAAGGGGGAAAAGGGCACGGCGGAAGCCTTACCACTCCGGGGTACTGCAACGGCAGTGGGGGGGGCCGGGGATCGAGGCGTCGGGGTAGTGCCGCGGTGGTGCAGAGGCTCGGGCGGCGGCGGCTCCAATCCGGGGCGGTGCAGTGGCGTAGGGTTGGAGGCGGCGGCGGGATTAGGGCACGGGTAGGTGGGGGGTCGCGGGGCCTCTTAAGGGCTGACGTCGGGCCTCGGCGTGCGGTCCAGAGGGGGAATATCGCCGGCGGGTTCGGGGTTGGTTGGGCGCCGGGGCAAAACAGGGGAAGGGAAGGGAGAGAGGGAGGAGGGGATGACACGCGGGGCCCGGTGGCAGAGAAAGAAAAGAGGAGGGGCGCTCCTGGGCCGGCCTGTCTGAGCGAGAGAGAAGGGAAAGGGGGGAAAGGGGAGCTCGGCTGGTAGATGGGCCTCGGGCTTGGCCCACGCGGGTGAGAGGGACAGGAAAGAGCCCGAGGGGGGAGAGGGAGAAGGGAGTGGAGAGCTGGGCTGGGCCAAGGGAGGGTTGGGCTGGCTATTTCTTTTCCCTTCTTTTCCTATTTCTTTCCTACACTCACACATTCAAACCATGCCATTTGAATTCAATTAAGTTTGAATTCAAACCCAACACAATTAAAATAATGCACCAGCATGAATGCACAATCAAGTTGATCTTATGATAAATTTTATTTTCCTGTGTTATAAAATTACGTTAAATGCGATATAAATTAAGGAAAAGCATGGAAAATTTATTTAAGCCCAAATAAATTCATCAAAATTAGGGAAAAATACCTTAGGGTGTTACAAAGTTTCTGCCACTGCTAGTTAAATTTTTGCTGATTCGTTTCCTTGCATAGCCTCTTGAACATATCCATAAGGTGCTTGTTCTTGAATTGCCTGAAAAAGCTTGCACCGATATGCCTCATGCACCACCTACTGCGAATATCACGCCACTTGGGCGGCTCTCCGGTCTCCACACACCCCTGCTGCAAATCTAGAATTGCCCTCAGTATGCCGGCGTGACGATCATGAATCAGGCAGACATCTTCCCTATCCCGAACGACTGCAAGCTTAACCCGTTCCAGAAACCAGTACCAACTGTCTGTGTTCTCACTCTCAACAAAAGCAAAAGCAACAGGCAGCAATTGATTGTTTCCATCCACTCCAATAGCTGTCAGCATTTGCAATCTATACTTTCCTGTGAGAAAGGTCCCGTCGATGCACAGGATAGGCCGGCAGTGATGGAATGCGTTAATGCATGGACCCAAGCTGAAAAAGACCCGCTGCAATATGTGGGGCGGACCTTCTCCTCTGTCTAGAGTTTTCAGGTCATAGTAGCTTTCAGGATTTATCTGACATAGGACGGCCAGCATTCGAGGAACATTATCATATGCAGCCTCGAACGTACCAAACCTCATCTCCAACACCTTTTGTTTTGCACTCCACGCCTTACTGTATGAGATGGTATACTTGTACTTTTCCTGAATGTACCTGATAATAGACTTTGGTTCATATGACAAGTTCTGTACTATCGTCCCGTACATCTCATTTGCGATGTATTGCGACGTGAGGTTGCGATGGCTCTTCTGCACCCCAGGCAAATGACAAGTGTGCTGAGTGACAATGGAGCATTCCCAATAATCTTTCCATTTACCCTTGTAGGCATGCACCCGCCATGGACAGCCATCCTTCACACATACTACATCGTACTTACGAGATTTGCACTCGACTGTCTTAAACTCTCGCATAAGAGAGAGACCAGCACTTAACAGCTTCCTTCACCTCTTCAATTGAGTGGTACCTTGCACCCTGGATAATTTCATTCTCCCTGCAATCCGAAGGCCAGCTACATCCGTCATCTACGACAAGATGACTGAAGTCGCTGCTTACCCAATCTTGAGGCACATCATCGTCATCATCAGACGAATCGGCATTCATTGCTTCATCCAATTCACGTTCTTCGTCTTGCAGCTGTTCAACAATAAAGGGTATGTTCTCCCCCTCATCAGCCACGCATTGAGGTGCTGCGGTGCCACCTGCCTCAATGTTTGCCTCCTCGACTTCTTCATCAATATTTTCATCCCCGGACCAGCTTCAATGTTTATCAAAGGGTTTTGGTGCACACTAACAAGGAGTACCAGTGGCCACTGCCAATGACTCGCATTTTGCAGATAAGTTAACCAGTCCTCGTTGCTTGCAAGTGGCATAAGCTCCCAGATCAAAGCGTGAGTGGTACGATTTATGACGCATTGAACACTCACAGTGTGTGTCTCCTGATTAATCCTTAGTCCCCTCATTAACCAGTTGCATAGGGATTCAAATGTCCTCTCGTGCGGTCTGGTAATTCCTCTGACCGCACAGTTGAATTCACTTAAATCTACCCCATTCGGCACATAAATCACATTTCCTTCTCCGTAATATATACTGAAAATACCCTTCTCGGAAGACATATCTGTCAATCATTAATAAACTAGTTATACTACATATTAATACACAACGAACGACGATCCTAAATTTCAGCGACTCTCAGATTATATTTTACAGATTCTAAACTATTCAGATTATAAATTATACTAAAAACAAATGAAAATACTAAAACTATTCAAAATATAACTACTCTATCAAATATTTCCTAAATTATAGTTATTTTCAAGTACTTATATGGCTAGAACGAGAATATACGTCAAAATCGACGTGTGGACAGGGCTTCGCCGCTTCCTCTTCTCTCTTCCTCTCCTCTCTTTCTCTTTTTTTTGATTTTTGCTGGATAAAATGGCATTTTTGAGGCAGGTTGGGGCTTAAATAGCCGGTGGGGGGACATCCCGCCCGACCAAAGGGCGGGATGCATCCCGCCCTTTGGTTGGGCGGGATGCCCTCCCAGGGACCTCTTCGCGAAGAAATTATTTGCGAAGAGGCCCTCGGGTGACATCCCGCCCGCTGGGTGGGCGGGATGTCCCGGGCCCCACGCGTCCCGCCCGTTCAGCGGGCGGGAGGCACCCATTTCCCTAAATTTTCCCAACGGCCACTCCTTTTTCGAATTTTTTTTTTATCCCTTTTTTAAAAAAAATTCTACGACCAGCATCGCGAATCCCAGATGGCCCAGACCAATTGAGAACTGAGCCCAGTGGCCACAGTTTTGAGCATTGATGAAAAAGAAGAGCCCAATTGTGCCGTGAGTTGGTTGGGCTGGGCCGACAGCTAAACGATCGATGCATTTTGGCGGCTTTCCATGGACTGGCAAACTTCTGGCACGGAGTGCTGAACAGAAGTTCGGAATCTCGCTGTCTCAAAAGAGTTCAGAATCCATCTCCAACAGAGAGAGAGAGCGAGCGAGAGACGAGAGAGAGAGAGAGTTCACAATGTTGTCACGGATTCTCCCACGAAAGAAACAAAAATAGAGCGACTAACCCGTGCCCGTCAAGCGCGTACTCGCCTGAACCTGAGACTTTTCCAAAACTACACACCACCCGGTTTCCACTTCGGAGATCCAACCACACTGCGATCCAACCACACTGCGCGAGATGGACGACGTGACCTGCCCGTGTGTACCTGCAGTGCAGGTACCGCCTGACGAGTAGCTAGCTAGCTAGCCTGTAGGCCGGACGCACGGCACGGCCGGGCCGCCGGACGCGAGCCGTGGGCCCCCGGCACCATCCGGCCGTTCGACCGTGTCGCCATGCGACGGTTTCATAAATGGTAAGTCCTAACTCCGGCGCCCCGCCGGGCCGCTGCAAACAAGCGGCGGGGCCGACGTGAGTACGTGACGAGCGGGCGCGCGTGCACGGCCGCCGCGGCCCCCGATCCGCCTGGAGTTCTCTATTGGCGAGCGGCGAGCCAGAGCGACCGAGGACCGTGGCCGGCCGATGCAACACCTGTGACCTGTCGGCGCCCGGTGCCATCGCGCTGATGGCCTGACCGGCGTCGTCGCTAGCTAGGGCAATTGGGCATGGCCGATGCATGTATAGCGCCGTACGGGCCGGGACACGCTTGGACGCCGCCTTTTCGTGCTTGGGTGCCGGCACTGTGCGCGGAATCTCAAACGTCGCCGTCGGTCGCGGTCAGGACCGGAGGTAAGTATGTGCAGAAACGTTTCAAATATCCAAGGGACCACAATAACACAGAACATTGTGACGGATTTATTATTTGCCCGTGTAGTACCCGAGCTAGCGTCCTGCTTTCTTACCATTGGTTGGAGAACCTGGTCTTACCGTTGAAAGTTTGGAACATATATATGCAGCCTCCACGCAAATTTTGGACCACAAGAAAGCGTGCGCGCGCGCTGGATTTTTAACAAATGCGAGCACGCTTTCGTTCGTGCATGCGCTCGATCGACTGGTCGGGAGATGGATGAACGCGCGCATGCGATGCTGCGCGTCGATCGGGAACCGGGTGGGAGCGTGCGAGGCCAATCCGGATTCTGCTAGCGCGCCTCACGACTGACGACGTACGTGCGAGAGGCGAGACTGGCTGGGATCGCCCCCGCAACGTTGACTCACAGGGCATAGGTGGCTTTGGAGTTCTTTTCCCCTTCACAGTTAGAGAGCTACCATAATCTATGCGCGAGGGTTTTTGGGTGTCAAGTTCAATTTTGCTAGTTCCATAAATAAAAAATAGTATATAGTTCCATTGGCTTTGAAAAAGGCTTTAGATGGACTGGGAGGAAAACTGGCATTTGTCATGCAACAAAATGTAAGCAACAAACCAAGCAGGTGGTTGATTCTCTTGCATGTACTATTAGGTAATCCGTATATTAAATACTATCTAAGTTGAAAGCATGTCGACTCAGGTTGAATTTCGGAAATTCTTATTTTACCCTTGAAGTTTGAACTCATTTTGTATATACATGCAAAAAATCATGCGAAGTTTTTATTAAGCTCCGGAGCAAACTTGACTTTTATGGTGTCATTTTTCAAGCCATAAGCCATTTCGACTTTTATGCGAAGTTGAAAGGGCACGCAGTAGTAATCGCGCCATAACATGATAGACTAAACAATCGACGGACCCAAGAAAAGTTGAATAGAGGAATATGCCCTAGCTCTATTTTGAGAAACAGTAGATGATCCAACTTCTCAAACATAAACCTCCTTTTGTTTTTAAGAGTCTCTTTATGAGATCATATTTCGACTTCAATTTCACGTGTTCTGTGTACATTAAGGTACCATAGTGTGAAATTATTTTGCAAGCTCTAACTACAATAAACCAGAAGTTAGATGAAATTAGTTTTTCTAGCTTCACCGACTTTGACTTCACCGGTGAAGCTATTTTAGGGGAACCCTTCCAAATGGCCTCTAAGTACTTGCTCTCCATCAATATCCTAGATAGATGGAATTAGGTAGATCCTATTTGGATCGGTTAGAACTAAAATTAACTAGATAGTTATGAGTGGAAGAATCCAAACATCTCCAACTCCTGAATTTGCATAACTTAGAAAGTTAGAAATTCCAAATGAAACTTTGGAGTTACTCCGATTATCCATCACAGATTCACGGTTCCTGTTGGCCAGTTGGTCTTAATCCATTTGGAAAGGACATGAACTTTTACCAATTCCTATAAAGATGTTACTTTCTCTCTAAAACCCATGGTCCTCAATTATTTCTAGTTTCAAACGGGCCCTGCAGTGTGCCCGTACCGTGGACCACCGGTAGCCCGGCACAAATTCTGTGCTGGTACGGTGGTACCGGGCCTATGGCTGTAGCGCCCGGGTAGCATATCTTGGTCTCAGCGGAACGGTTAGCAAGGGCGCGCAAGCATGCTTCGGGACTCCCAGCGGTCGCAGGCGCGTCCCAGAAAAAGAAATCCACGGGGGAGCCATGCCGGCCGATCAGCTGGTTCGCGGGCCTCGGTGCCGGCGCCGATCGACCGGACCGGACCTGACCAGGCCGCGCACCCCATCGTACTGTCATTTCACATCGCCTCCTGCAGCGTCGCAGATTTCCACATCACCCGGGCAATACGTACTAGTCTACTCTGTGGTGGGCCCACTGATTCTTTGCGCCACTCCTCCTGTAGTCGCCTGCACCAGCAGGAGAGGAGTAACTTGCCAAGAAACCTGGGCTTCAATTTCACCGATAAATTTCGTTAGCTCAAAAAGTTTTACCAGTCCCCGTCAAAAAAAGAAGAAAAGTTTTACCAGTCGGTTTCAACGTACGCCACTAACCCGGGTCACCTTTAACTGTCCGGACTAAAAATGGCCACGTATCTCCTCCACTGCAGGCGTGATCTCTTCTTCTTTCTGAATTTAGCAGCGGGGGGTCATAGGCAAGTGCACGTGCTTCGTGTCAAGCCCCTACTGGCCCTCCATTTTAATACCCTTATCTCCTGGAGCAACCCCACCCCGCGCATCTGAATTCCCCGGCCTCGCGGGGGAAGGAAAGCCTAGCTGGCCAGGCCAGCGGTGCTGCCGCTTCCTCGCCGTTGCCTCGCTCCGATCCCGCCTCTCATCGGCTCGCAGCAGCCGCCGCCGCGCGCGGCATCCACAAGGGGCGAACCCTAACCTAAAGCCTCAGCTCGATCAGCTGGAGGAGCGTCCAGCCTGCCATGCCACGCCAGGAGCGCCTGGCCTGGTGCGCGACCTGGCCCACCTCCCCGCTATAAATCGGCACGGCCGGTACGCGCTCCTCCTCGACCCACCACCGCCAGACGCCAGCAGATTAGCGGCCAAAGCACACCCAGGTGTTCGCGTCTTTCTCGCCGGCCATGGACCAGGGAGGCGCGGCCGGGGTCAAGGGAGGGAGGGAGGGAGGGAGCGGCGGGCGGGCGGGATGGATGGATGGCGGCTGCCGGTCCGGCGGGGCGGGCGCGCGCGCACGGTGACAGAAGAGAGTGAGCACACGGCCGGGCGTGACGGCACCGACGCGGATGTGCCGTTGCGGCCGCGTGCTCACTGCTCTTTCTGTCATCCGCTCATGCCACGCGCCCGGGCGCGGCTCTTGCTCAACGCCGGCCGGCGCCGCGGCCCTCTGCCACGCCCTAGCTAGCCCCTTTCGGACCTGGATTTCGTTAGCCCCTCGCGCGCGCTGCCTCCATGGACCTGGAGCAGGGTCTTTTGGGTCTTTGCATCTTCTTTCGCAAGAGAATTTTGATCTCATCTTTGGATTTGTTCGATCTACCGGTCGTCTTTTACATTCACGGCACTGTTTGATTTGATAATTGATGGAACCGGGGAACTGGGGTGGTTGCTCTTCTGGCTGCGGCCTGTGTACTTTCTCGTGTTTGTTCCCTCCCTTGCTTCCTCGGCCTCGTAAGACGCTCCTCCGTTCATCCTTTCCGAGGAGCCCTATACTATTAGGGGAAGTACCACCACATTTTTTACTTCTTTCTTGGGAAGGGAATACATCGTATTTACTGTGCCATTGATGGATCTTGGAAGCCGGGATGTAGCAGCGGCATCCGTCCATGGAATCTACCGGCCGGACGCATGGATCCGTGATCCCTCCATGGTTTTTTTGACCAGATCTATTTACCGCTCGCTAGTCATGCACTTGTTCCCCTTCTGTCAAGTTCTTGGTTTCCTCTTTGGTTTTCACTTTTCAGGGCACTGCTAAGCTCGAGAATGATTCACAAGCGGCACAGTAGTGTGGAAGGAAGAGATGAGATGAGCCGAGCAAGTGAGAGAGCATAGGAGACGGCGCGCGAGGAAGAGCAAGAAAATGCATGGAATTTTGAGAGGAGGAGGAAGGGCACAGTACGGTGACACGGTCGGCAGATCTGTCGCTGCTATTTCCGGGCCTTATCATCTCTCGATCGGTCAGTTATCCCTTGTGACTGCCGTCCTTTCTGTTCTTGAGAATTTACGCCCCGAGTGGTCACGTCGCGGGTATTCAAAGTAGGAGTAGTGGTGTAACGACGATGCATTGTCGTCCCCTAGTGGCTCGAGGCATGCAGGATACTGTAAAGATCATATAGCTAGCTACTGTTCTATTCACGGCAGTCGTACTCAACTTCCTGGCAGCACATGCATGTAACATGTTTGACTTGATGTATCTTTGGGAGACCCATATATTTCTGAATTTCTTTTTGTGCGAATTAAGCTGATAAATAGATCCGAATATTTGCTGATAAATAGATCCGAATATTTGCTAAATTTAAAAGAGGTTTTACTATCTATTGCAGGTCGAATTAATTGGGGTATAGGAATTTGCAGGATATCCTCATTTTGGGGGTCATATATATTTTTGTCCAGGATGTTTCAACATAAGTGCAAACAGTGAAGCTCCTAAAAATCACAGGTATAGGCAAGCTTGGGGATTTTACATTTTTAATCTATGAACATCTTATGAGTACAAGAATATTGATTCCGCACACACAAAATGACAATTCTATTAATCTAAGAAACTGCAACTTCGCATATGTTCTCAGCTGAAATGCGTGAGATAGATGCAAGTGCACGGAACCTTTTTCTATGGAAAAGAAGGGCAAGTTGCTCCTAGTTGTTTTTTTTCTTCTGAACAACCGAACGTTCAACTACCTAGGCTGCAATATTGCATACTTTGTTTATAAAATAATGAAGTCTGATTGCTACATTTCAACTGTAAACCATCTTGCGAAGGCTGTTTTTCTAATTTCTTTTGGGTTTCAACATGGTGCTAAAGCGGTTAATGGTTGTATATAAAGTTCAAGTAGAGATCCTATTCCTATAAATAATAAAATGACATGTAAGATATTCCTGCTGCAGGAATTAATAAGGGAGCAAACTTAAGTTCCAAAAAGAATCATATACCTTCTTTATGAATGTATCTGTAATCTTGTACTCAGTTCATCGTCCTCCATTAGTCACATGGTGTATAAACATACTTCAAATTAAAATTGATACATGCATGTATTGATCTTCCACGAAGGGGCTGCTAGCCTGGTGAATCTTTCTTGTTTGGCTGGTAGTCTTGGTCTACCATATGAACGATCATGGCGATACTTTATTTTCATAAGCTTGCTAACCACTTGCATTATGGAATTCCTACTAGTTCTGTCTTGTAGTTTTGTTCAGATACAATCTTACATATAGTTTACCTATGTGCCTGTGTGCAACTGAGCAAATCGAAACTTCGTTTATCTAAAAAATATAAATAAGCAATTGCAAGATGGTCTTGTAGTGATGTTGAATCCCCAATCAATTGGTTGTCAACTTGTCTGTCATGTGATTAAAGGATGGAATAAACTGGAGCCTACATGTTAATTCCCGCATCAGTCTGGCAAGCATGCACCCCGGCCTAGCCAATCTATAGCGACCATGCAGGCATACATCATGTGTAAAAAAGTCACTCAAAAAGAGGCGACCTTATTTCAAGCTTGAGTAATAGTGCCGATTAGATTAAGCACATCCATCTTGAAAACCAGCTGCATATAATCTTTAATTTATTGGTTTGGAATTCAATATTTTTTCACAGAAATTGCTTGTCAAAGTTCACTGTGTAGATTTTGTTGCTGCTGCAACCAACTTATATTTGTATCAGATAATTTAATAATACACTGCAAACAATTAATCAAGTCAGAAGATAGCTACTAGTACATTGTAGTGTTGGAGGTATGCATTCATGAGTCATGACAGGAGAATGGACATGCATATATATAGTGTGAATTCAGTCTTTCTATCTCTTCATCTCTGTTTAGACCAGCATATGTTTGGAATGTATTCCGATCTAGGGGTTTTTGGATTTTGACGTGTCATAGATCAGGTATATGTTGTTTTATATGGAGTTGAGGGGTAAATTATATGATCAAGATTGACAAACATATAATTTATTTTATTTTGGTTTTACCCATTTTAAGACCGACATGAATTAATTATGCAGTTAATTAAGGCTTCAGGATCATGGACTAAATTCTAAAGGGGTGCGGTACCCCTAGATGAAGTGACTATAAAACATATCAATTATGTCCTTCTTTTTACATATATTAGTCTTTCTACAGTAGCTTATGCATGTTGATAAATTAATTCATGTCCTGAAGCTAAAGCTGCACATTAGATTGCTGAGTTGTTTATTCAGCAGAGAAATGAATAAATAAGGTTGTAATAACAGGGCAGATGATGGCTTAATATTGGACCATCGTATTAATTCATTTATCATCAAAGATTCTACCGTACTATTTTAGTTTTTATTTTTAAAATAAATTTATTAATGGCATTTCAAATTAAAGAGATAATCCAATTAATGTGGATGTATATTGGTTACCTTGTCTCCATCCAGAATTGAATCAGTGAGATCAAACTCTTATATAGTTCTTATTTTTCCAGCTAGCGTTTCATCTTCCCAGGAGAAGCTCAAATCGAACAGATATGATATTAACAAGATTAAGTTCAATAATTCAATGTATCTCACTGTTGCTGGAGTAGTATGTTTCTGAATGTAACTTGCACTGATCAATATTTTAAATTAGCTGGGTGGATCATATTAGATCATTTTATGAGGAATAAAATCACTGACCATGAGGCGTAGGTGGTGGGCATCTCTGGAGAAAGTATTGAACCTTTTATTTGCTTGATTTTAGTATTGGCTCCTAATGGTTAGTTAAAAGGTACATTACATATATGCATGCCATTTAAAATGTACTTTTACTGCAATAATGCTAATCCCAAGAATACTATGTTCTGATGATTGTAATTAAACTCTACATATGTTCCATGGATTCTTCATGTGAACAATTAATCGGTGTCATGACATTGTATGCTAACCACCAAAGTTAATAATATATGATGTTTATTGTACAATAATAACTGTGTCATTATTCACCCGGGTTTCCTATCTTTTTTGCATCTTTTACCTCTATATATAATAAATACAAGAAATTGGCGTATTAATAATAATTTTTATCATATAACTGCAATATAATTGAGTTAATAACATATTCAGTACAAAACCTCTCAATTTTTTGTGTCATAGAAAGTAGGCCATTCTGTACTTGTCAATTGAGTCAGGGATTTTTCCAACATGAGCTACTTGTATAAATTATATTATACAAACTAGGTTACTAAAGGTATATATGAAATGTGAGAGTTCCCATATTCTGGGAAAGCAAATACTTACCCTTTTTGTGTAAATGAACATAAGAAAATAATGGACATGGTACTTATTAATTATTGCGCAAGAAGGTTACCTGTACTTTCGAGCATTTCGTTTCAACAGGCCCAGGAATCATCGAGACAGATACAGTTGCATATACCGCAATTAACATCAAGGTTATTCTGGGTTTAGCTGTTATGCCGAAGGGCTCAGAAGTCAGAACATACGATACCATCGGATTCCTCGCATTAACATACGATGTATGCATGCATTCCTTGCACGAGCCGGCACATCGTGCGTTGTTCTTATCTCTGAAAGAAGAGACTGCTGATCGTTGCGCCCGGCTGCCATCTTTGAGTTTTTTTTTTTTGGTTATAATTCTGGTACTGATCGGTGTTTGTAACAATTTAAACTCGTGCTGCAAATGTCAATCGGTAAAGTTACTGAAGTTCATTGACGTACGGGTAAAGAGGAACATGTACTGAAAATTCGAAATCATGATGTGGTTTCTTGGTACCTTTATTTAGTTGTTCATTACGAAACTGAGTCCATATCGTACATGTGAAGAAGCAGCCTACCGGCTACCGTTGAAATGTTTCGCGACCAGTCTGTGAGCCACAGCCCACCATTGGTTACCCGGCACGGCCCACGGATTCGGCTACAAGCGCAGCCCACGGGCCTTTGCGAGGCACAACGTCCACTTCGACTTGGACTTGGACTTCGGCTGCGCCGTCCAGTTTTACCTATCGCGTATCGGCAATGGCATCGGCGCCCCGCGCGCAAGCGAGCCAAACCGCTCGCGGTCGCCGCCGACGGCTTCCTCATGCCCACGGAGTTGCTCTGCGATGTCCTGCTCCGCCTCCCGGCCGACGCGCTCTACCATGCGCCTCCGCCTAGTCTGCCGGTCCCGGCGATCGCTCACCTCCGAGCCGCACTTCGCAAGGCCCACACGTCCCGCCACCCGCGCGCTCGTCGCCGGCCTCCACGCCCGCGGCGGCGAGATCCACTCCACGGACATGTCCGGCAACGTGGCCAAGCGGATAGGCGTCGGGGAGGACCGCACGCGCGCGTCGCAATTGTTCTGCTGTCCTATGGCGTTCGCTCGATCTGAGCTGGGAGCTCGACATGGAGAGTTCGATGTCCCGGCTCAGATCGAGCGAACGCCATAGGACAGCCCGCGGCGTGCGTCCTCAACAGGGCCACCGGCGCCAGCACCGCCTTGCCCAGTGGCATGCCCGCCGACCATGGGAGCGTGGATCGTGCGGGAGCGTGCGTGTTTACGCTCGGCCATGTTCCCTCGAACGGAGAGTTAAGGTGCTCCGTGTCCACTTGCGCCTAGGCCGCCGTACCGGACATGTGATGCCATAACACTCGACAATGGCGATGGCGTAAGGTGGAGGGCGAAACCGCACCCTCCTCCATTTAATGTCTAGTATATCCAAAATTCCAAATCAGAACAGCTATAGTTATAGGGATGGGGGAAACACTGTAAGGAAAAAAGAAGGAATTGTGGTGAACTAAATAGATTATATAGTAATGTGAATTTAGGGTTCCACACCTCTTGGAGGCACGACCGCAATGGCACAGGAACCAGACGAGCTGTCCCCTGTCTCCTACTCTGCTTGCGCCAGTGGTTTCCGGGGAGGCAGAGAGACACGGAGAGACGGCTCAAACTGAGCTACAAGTTCAGAGGGAGTCGCTTGGCAGCGGTTCTCAGCTTTTCAGATATAGTACTCTGAGCTTGCCGTTTCGACTATCCATTTGGATACATTATCCTGTCCGAATCAGAATAACCACCACCATCTCACCAGCCTTCATGTCGTCAACTACCTACCCCCACTTTTGTCACAGCATCTCCGAACTTGCTGTTTGAACTATTCCTCTGAGCGACTGAGCCAGTGGATGTTTCCACAGTTCCATTGGATTCCGTACAGGCTAACCTACCCGTGTCCCACTTCTTCCTGTCGTGGACCTGTTTCAACTGACAGCTGGTTTGTATTCGTACATGTGCAGGTACAAACTAAAATACGCAACAAAAAGCATATGGCACTTCATGTTCGTGAGATGCAGGCATATGCAACAACGTTTCTCAGATGCGGTTAAGAGGAACAGCATAGGTGACAACGACAAGCCGGGTCGATTGAATTTCAGGCAAACAAGTTGCACTCGCACCACAAAGAATATACATCATAACACTGCTGTCGGTTCAGTGGTCTTGACACGCCCAAGACTACGATTGTTCTACCCTACATTGACGGAGTGGTAAACTATGCAAAAAGAACGTCGAACCACACCTACAAACTACAGCACACAAAATACACAAGCTAAGACCACCTCGCTCCAGCACACCCTCTCAATAACCGCTATGAAATGCTGAGCTCATCTATAGTCCTGGAGAGTTCGATATCAGCAGCCTGTCCATTTGTCCCGTTCATCTTCTGCTCCGTCGTGGCATGGCTGCTGTCACTTGAACTCGCTTCGCTTCCATCAGTAGGTTTAGCAGCACCAGCAGAGGCCGCCGCACATTCAGTAAATCGGTAGCAGGAGATGAGGTGGTCGTTGGTCATGCCCGAGACTTGCATGAAGGTATACACGACTGTTGGGCCAACGCTGCGGAAACCCCTCCGAACCAGATCTTTGCTTATGGCATCTGCTTTTGATGTTTTGACAGGCACTTGACGAGAGTACCTGAATCGGCTCAATATAGGTTTGTGGTTCACGAAGCCCCAACAGTATTTATCAAATGATCCAAATTCCTCTACAATCTGCAAGAATATGTACTCAATTCAGACAGGAACAAGCGTTATCTAAGAAACACTTTAACTAAAAGGCATATATGGTGCTTATCAGTAGGAGTGTGCACAAAATGAAGAGAAAGTAAAACATAGATAATGAAGGTACTATTTTGAGAAGGGCACCAAATTTTCAGAAATGTAAATACACGTACGATTGTATTTCAAGCTATGCCATATCATCATTCCTTAAGACAAACAGTATCTAGACACGCCAGCAAATTATTCAAGAGCGTAAAGTGCTAACCTTGAGTATTTGGCGTGCATTTTCAACAACACCACGCAGTTTCTGTTCCGACAACAAGGAACTGCTAGGACTTCCAGGTGCAATAATTTTCTTCTCACTTAATTTTGAGACCAATGCTGGGTCAAAATCCATGAAAACTTCCCTGTGAGGCATATTGAAGATTACCAAGGTCACCAAATACAGCATTAAGGTTCATGAACATGCGACGGCACATAAGGAAATGCAAAGAGGTACCTGAACATGGCTCTCTTGTTCAGAATTGCTGGCCATGTAAGTTCAGCTAATGCACCTGACAGCACTAGCAACTCAAACAACTTCCTGCAATTATACAAAGCATTTGAATATTGCATAATTGATGCTGTTATAAGAATAAAAAAAAATCAAATAATCATATCTGCATACTTGTCATCATGTACTGGAACTCCCCACTCTTCATCATGAAACGCAGCATAACAGGGATCTGCATTTGTAAGCGATAACAATTAAAATAAAAATTCAACAACAGAACATAATAGACGGACAACAAATAGCAGTTACACTACTCTGGCAATGAACACTAATAGAAAATATATGATGACCCATAAAAATCCTACATTGTGCTCATGAATCCCATATGCATTCAAACATATATGGTCATAAACTTGACTCCAGATTGAACTATTATATTTTGGGGATGAATAAGTGACAAATTAAGTCACCACCAACTGCATTGTTGGACCTACTCTGGTAAAGAAATCCAGACCTTTCTAATTCAACTTCAACATGTCTATAATTAGGCAAACCAGTGAAAATGATTCTCAATCTGTATCCATCAGTAGCAGACTCATTTTCAATGGTTCCCCTAACCAAACTAGTGTTTACCAAGGAATCTTGGTGCATGACATAATCACATTCCATTTTGGCTATATTCTGAATTTGGAATAAATAAGAACTGTAGAACATGTAATGAAAATCTGCAACTGTAACACAACCCTCTGTCTCCTCATAGTTCCAGCATTGCAGGTTTCTTCCTGCACAGAGGTGATAGAAAATCTCTGCTCCCAAGTGAACCAGTTCAGTGTAAATAACAGAGACTACAACATAACCAAACAGAAACAACATTTATAACATTTTAATTTTGGGGTCTCAGTATAATGATCATAGGAGAACTAAAGACTGAATTACCCCAACCATAAACAATTAATATGGTTCCCATTTCAAACTATGCAAGCCCAACTGCCCAAGTCTACTAGCATTCAGGATTCTATCTCACTAAGGAATATGCCTTTAGTCCTGCATTCTGGAGTCTAGACCGAAAGTTTAGCTTCTTTGTTTACAACAGAATAACTACTACAGCACTAACGGTTAGACTAGACCAATTGAAGGTTACCATTTGTGAAAATGCTGAAAAATGGAAGCAGAAACAAAAGCAAAAGCACCTACCAGTATTTGCTGTCACCCAGGCGCACCTCCTCTTCACACCAGCAGCATCAGTCTGGGAAGCCAATCCACCATCCCTTTCCAGCATGGAAACAGCCTTGTAATCAGTTTGAGAGAGGGTCTTCTTCTTCTTCGCCCCAAACGCCGGCCTCCCAATCCGCCCCGTGGACGCCCGGCTGCAGAACGAGTCCGTGGACGCGTCCGAGGAGCAGGACGCGTCAAGGGACAGCCCTGAGCGCAGCAGCAGCTCCTGCCGGCGCATCCCCGCTGGCGCGCTGAGCGAGGGGAGCAATGTGGGCACGCCAGCCGGCTTCTTCTCCTCCGCTGCCGCCGCCGGCGCGGTCACATCCCTCCCGGGCCTCGGCGACGGCTTCCGCCCGCGAGTAGCGGACACCGAGCGCGTCCTGCTCCCCACGGACCGCGGCTCGGAGTCCCCAGCGCCGCCGGACGACGGCGACGGCCGCCCCCTCGCGCCAGCCCCGGACATTGCCCCCGAGCCACCGACTCCTCGCAATCACAAACCACCCGGCAACCCCTTCGCCCTTCAGAACCTCACAGCGAGCTCAAATCGGCGAGGCATTGCTGGGGGAACACCGAATTAGGGCAAAGGCGAGCAGCGGATTGAAGGCAGCTCCCGCGCCCGAAGCAAACCTCAGCTCTCCCCCGCGAAATCCGCCGAGAAAACCCTAGCAATCGCCGCCCGACCAGCTCGGCATTGCGGAGACGCGGCTCAGGGCCCTCGATCCAAACCCCCACAAGCGTCAAAACCTTCCCACCCAGAGCCCCCGGTAGGCCGAGCAGCAAAACCCCGCAGGAAACAGAGCGAGCAGCTCCGGCGAGGCTCGATTCGGGGCTCCCCAAGCGGCGGAACGCCCCGCGCCAGCACCCGCGGCAATGGCGAGGCGACGCGGCGCCCCGGCGAGGCGAGGGGAAACCCTAGGAGGAGAAGACGGGTGCGGGGGGCGAGGAGGGAGGGCCTCGAGCCTCGGCAGCAGCTGCTCGGAATTTACTGCCGCTGGTATTGGTGGGTGGGTGGGTGTGCTCCGTGCCTGGTCGGCAGTAGATTTGGCCTGGCGAGGTAGCTCTCCGTGGCTTCGGTTCGGTGGCTGTGTCTCGTGCTGGCGTCGCGTGCGTGCTGTGGTTTGAACTCCGGTGAAAAGACAGGGAGAGCGGAACGAGATCTGGGGGAACGAGGACAGGGGCAGGTTTGTTTGCTGCAGCTGCCCACAAGCAGCGTTCGTTTCGTGGGACTAAAGTTAAAGAGAGGTTACATCAAAGAAAATTTTATCATTTAGAAGTATTAAATAAAGTTTAATTATAAAACTAATTACAGAATCCCAGAACTGATTCGTGAGACGAATCTAATGAGGTATATTAGCCCATGATTAGCGGATGATACTGTAGCATCACTGTAGCAAATTATGGATTAATTAGGCTCATTAAATTTGTCTCGCGAATTAGCACCCATCTGTGCAAAAAGTTTTATAATTAGACTTTATTTAATACTTCTAAATGACAAGATTCTCTTTGATGTGATGGGTCTAAAATTTAGAGGGTAGGAAACGAATACACCCTAAGATTTGTGCAGGGATTGTGCTCTCGTTCTCGCCGAGGTGTGTTTGGATCACCGTACTAAATTTTAATCCCTATCATATCGGATATTTGAACACTAATTAGAAATATTAAATATAGACTAATTATAAAACTACCTGCATATATGGAGGCTAATTCATGACACGAATCCATTAAACCTAATTAGTTCATGATTTTACCATATTTTTACTACTGTAAACATATGCTAATGATAGATTAATTAGGCTTAATAGATTCATCTCGTGAATTAGCCTCCATTTATGCAATTAATTTTATAATTAATTTATATTTAATACTCCTAATTGGTGTCCAAACATCCCGACCACCCGGATCCAAATAGACCCTTAATAGAAAAATTGCAAAAAGCACCCACACCGTTATTTGAACTTTAAGATATCCCCCCATAACATATTTTGTTGCAGATACCCACATCTAGTCTACTCCATTGCAAAAACTACCCCACTATACATGTTCTTAGCCAATTCCTCCAATGTGAGGCTATTGGAAGTCATGCTAGCTGAGTCAGATTTATTCTGGTGCTTGAATTATGCTTATTTATGATGTTAATTTGCATATGGGAAAAATGGACGTGATCATGTTTAAGCTTTTTATCGGTTAATCTTTTGGGAGCTTAAACAATTATGTGTTTTTTTAAACCTTTAGAAGTATCTACACCGATAAAACTATATTGGTGGCTCCATATTGGCTAAAATGGGTGCAATTGGCTTAGCTCATGTGTAGTTGATCGGTTTCAAGGATAAAACGTGCGGCGGTGGGTTTTTAACTTTTTATCATGGTTTCGAATAAGGGGCTATAGCCTTTTCCGATAGCTGTGCTCACCCGCTACAGCCACCTCTATTTAGACACTGGTTTAAGTAACAAAATATCTTTTGAGGGGGTGTACTTTCAAAACCAAAATGACAAATGGGATGCTTTCTCTACCTTTCCCTTGCCTTTATTAGCATATACCATAGTAGGCCCTCTACTTGTGATGAATGGCAACTCTTGTAACAAGCAAATTAGTCCCTATACTGTAGCACAAAAAAGAACTAGTCCATATGCTTGTAGAAAACTTTGGCTCACTAATATTGTACCATATCGAGTAAAGACCTGGATACTGTCTGAACTAGTGGCCAAGCACCCATTGGACCACTTTCAGAGTTTTTACTGTCCAGTTTGACCCGATGGATCAGGAAGGACGACTGGGTGGATGCACACCCGGTGTTCCTGCACGACGGAGGGGCACGTCCACGCTGTGGACCACGGAGGACGGAGCTGGAGAACTCGGTCTACCAGCACGCCGAAGCACACGGCCACAAAAGGGGCCGGGAATAAACGGAAGGAATCGTCCGCTTGTGGCCTTTGTTGGCATTTCCCCCCCCACGTGTAAGCAAATCTCAGAACAGAGGTAGCTATCAGCACTAAGCGATCGCTTTCATCCGGGAAGAAATTATTAGAAACGACATTCATCAATCGCCAAGAAAACGCTTCGTGCTCGCCCCGGCCAAGGCGCACCAATGGAAATATGCTACGACGTGCCGGTCCAGTTGGAATACGCTTCCATGTGATTAGCAGGGAGCCAAGAGCAGGTTCAGACCCGGTTCATTTTTGTTGGACAAGCAGGTGCAAACTCACGGAGGCAGCTCGAGTGTACAACTGCTGCTACAAACCACGCGTCGGCATTGTTCCCCGCTTCTCCTGTCCCTGACGTGAAGGCAAGCTGTGAAGCTGCCGTGCCAGCCTTCGTGCAGCCGGTAGGCCTCACCCCAGCAACACACGCAATGCAAAGTACTTTCTTGAGACTTGAGAGAGAACAGCACAGGTCTGTGTCGCCTTTTGCTCCTTCGGGCGGAACAGTGTCACATGTACTACCAAACAGCAATAATAAAAGATGTACAAGCAGAAGGGTGAAGCTACAGCACCAGCGCCCGTAGGCTCGAAAGCAGAAAGCTCATGTGTCCAGACAGCGGGGCTCCATCGCCGCGCATTCGAGAAAAATGCATGTACAATTGCCGTGACCAACTTGCAACGTGTATGCTGCTTTCTGCAGAGCGCCGGAGAGGAGGGAAGGGAAGAAAAGAAGGAAAGGAACGTGAGAACCCCTAATTTAATATTATTTTAAACTAGAACGAAGACGAGGATTAACACGCGCTCGCATTAATGGCGTGCCACGGATTAACCCACATCTACTTTACTTTATAAAAGACCAATCTATCATTCACCAAAAATGATATCAAATCCGGTAGTGCCGGTACGTGCTCCACCATATGCCCAAAATCATGCATACACACATACCGTCACAAGCCCATATATCACCGATGATCCACAAAGAGCAAGTTTTAACACCAAATTAAACAACTAGTCATTACAAGAGTATTATAGAGGAAGGTTCCAAATCCGAAATTTAAAGGTTCAATACGAGATACAAGCGTTGGGCTCACAATTATTTAGAGAGGGGCATAACCATAAAGTTTAAATGTTCTACATGATATCCCCAAATACGAAACGATTGCGCAGCGGAAAACATAACGAGATAGATCAATGGCGTCTTGCTCAAAGACACCATTAAAACCACATCGGCCTACTCCTCACTCGTGCCGGAATCGGCGGGGTAGAAATGGCCAAACACCGCTTCCAGCTCACTTGTAACTTAGTTAATAAAGCAACATGAGTACAAAGGTACTCGTAAGACTTACGCGATTAAATAATTACTAAGGATTATGCATATGAAGGCTCACAAAAGAGGCTTTAAGGTTAAGTAATATTAGATAAGCATAAACTCCCTAATTCCACCACCTAGCTTCCTAGCATTTTAATTAACTTGCCCAACCCACCTCAAGTCAAGTTTTAGTTAGTTACATCAACCAACCACTATGCATCATAAAAGAGGTAACACGTACCCAACACACAAACCGATACTTCTACAAAGATTACATTGGAAATTGAGCTTGCTCATAACCGAGAGCGCGGCAGTTCGAATTGATTTGTTAACCTTGCAAGGGTGTACTTCTTTACCCACACGACACAAGGACCATGCGACTCACTCAACCGATCATGTTGAGCAAGGGGGTACTCGCGTCAACCTTCCCCGATAAGTTTCAACCGTTGAACATCACGCCTAACTTGCGCGGAGAATTACCTAGGTCCACCGGGGACACCCCTAAGCCTCTCTACAAAGCCCTATGGCCACGCATCTAGGACCGTCCATCAGAGATTAGAACTAGAGGGTAATCGGTTTATCCACCCCATGAATAGATATGTGGTAGTACGATAAGTGCTCAATACCGAGGTCATCCACGGACGATCCTTAACCAATTCAAGCGGACTATACCTCCGAGACTCCTTTCTCTAGGCCCTACCTTCCGCTCGAATCATGACCTAACTTTCCAACTAAACCCTTCCGAACCTCCAACATTTAAATCGAACAAGCGTGGAAAAAGCTAAAAGCGGTGTGGTGAGCAAGGTGACCCTATTCCAATGTTCTTGCAAACTAAAAACCAACTCTAAGCATGGCTAAGCATTTGCTTAATCAATTAGTTGTTAACTACGCGTGTCAAGGACATGAAAGTAAAAGCAAGGGAAGTCATAGCATGAAAATAGGATCGACGATGCAATAGATAAACATATAGCATAAACATATAAATACCCAACTGAAGTAACTAATTCTAAACAAGTTAAGCGGGTCAAGGAATCATGCTTAGATGCTTGCCTTGATTTTCTTCTTGTTCAACAACAAACTCGGCTCCCGGCTCGGCCTCGACGGTCTCGGCGGGCTTAACGAGTTCGTCCTCCGGCGTCTCGGTCACTATAATGCATGAATGAGATGTGTGCATTAGGATGATGCTAATAATATGAAAATGAGATGATATGCTATTACATGGCAATAGAAAAAAAATATCACTCCAAACAAAGAAGCAACACAACAACGGCACAACAAAGCTCGATTACTAATTTTTAATAATAGTGACCAATAAGCGAAGTTTGCTCAACAAGATACTTAACAAGCATAAATCATGATTTAAATTATGCACGCAGGGAATCTCAAAAGGAACTCATGAGAGTTGAATTTGCAGCAAAATTATCTTTGTAGAATTACTTATGTTATTTACAATTTTCAACTACTAGAATCAAGTTAAATCTTAAAAGGTACTCAAAACATTTTCATAAATCCTTAAAGAATTACCAGAGACAAAAGACATGATAGCAAAGGTAACAGAAGTGGTTTTGCCATTTTATCACTTTTATTTTATCACTTTTCAAACTAAAATTACGAAATTAATAAGCTTACAGGGCAGAAAACTATTAAACACATTAAACCCTACCAGACAGCCTAGGGTTACATAGAAAAGTTGCACCATTAGATAGAGCATTTCACAAGGAACCTAAAAAGATTTAATTTGGCATTTTTGGAGCATTACACAGCAAGATAAGAAATTAATTTGGTTTAGAAAGAATAAAATATAACTAATTGTACAGAGCTTAAAACATGTTCAAACTTAATTTTCCTACGTAGATCTATTGCAGAGGAATCAAGCAAATCTAATTTCACAATTTTTGGAGACCAAGAACATTTTCTATGCATTTTACAAGATTACTGCCTAATTTAATTAAAGGGAAATCCACCCGGATCTAGCGCTCCTGGGTGCCGACGGGCGGGCCTAGGCTGCCAGCTGCGCCACAGGCGGAGTCAAGGCCAGCCGCGGCCTTGACTCGCCACGGGCGCGGCCAGCGCACGCCTGCGACGCGGCCTGTGTGCGAACGTGTGCGCGCACGCGGCATGACGTCGCGGCGGTGACGGGGGCGGCACGACCCGGGGCGCAAACGCGGCAGAGGCACGCTCGCACAAGCGGCGAGGTGCGACGGGGAAGCTCACCCACGGCAACGACGGGCGGAGCGAGGCGGCGAGCGGCGGCGTGGCGAGGAGCGGCGGCGGCGGAGGGAAGCGCGTGCCGGGAAGCGGTTGCGGGCGGGGAGAGAGACGGCGGAGGGTTGGGACCGGTTGCGGAGGAGGAGGGGGCGGTGTACACGCGCGGGATCGAACGGGGGCTCACCGACGGCGGCGTATTGCGGCGGCCGGCGGGTGGAGGAGAGCTAGGGTTTGGCTGGGAAGAAGTGACGCGTTTGAACGGGAGAGGAGAGGGGAGAGCGGGCGGGCGCGGGGTGATTCCTGCCCGAGGCCACGCTGGCCACCCGGCGGGCGTTGCCGGCCAACGGGCGGGCGCGGGCGCGCGAGGAAGACGGAGGGAGGGGCTGACGCGCGGGCCCGGGCGCGCGGGGAGGGGCAGTGTGCGGCTGACAGGTGGAGCCGGCAGGGAAAAATCACCCGAAAAACAAAGCTCTAGTTTCTAAATTCAAAAACTGCTACTTACCGGGCTCCAAAATTTCCCAAATTTTTATTGGAGCAAGATTAAGTTACCAAAAACATAATGCAACAACCAACACTCAAAAAGCTATTAAAGATGGCTCACAAAAATTCCAACAATCCTGCAGTTTTCAAACTTTCCAAGAATTTTATGGCTCGGGATAAGCATCAATAAATTGAGGAAAAATGTTGAAAATTCACCATTCGAATTCTAGTATTTAAATAAAATGTTTGGGGGCACAGCCACTTAACAAAATTGGAACTTTCTTCACAATCTTCACTCAAACAATTAATTTCACTAATCCAACACATGCACATGATGCTTGATTATGCTTGGATGATGCTCATGATGCAATGGTTAAATTTTTGATCATGCTTAAGTGTTTTGGGTCGTGACAAGGAACACCTGGCCTGAGACTGAGAGCTTCCATCTACAAGGGGAAAAACCTCCGCTTCCTGAAGTACCAGAGGAAGCAGCAGAACACGACGGCGCCGCAGACCCCTGTTATGGCGAGGGTCCACTCGAACGCGTGGGGCACCGAGAACAGAGGGACCTCGAAGTTCATGCCGAAGACTCCTGAGACCACGCCGAAGATGGCCACCACGAATGTGGCCGTGGTCAGGAGCAGCTCGAACTGGATCAGCTGGTTCCGGACGTTATCCTGAAACAGCAGCATTTGCGATGATCATGTGAGCATCTCTGTTTTTTTTTTGGCAGGATTGGGGGCACAAGTTGTAACAGAAATAGGCCAAGAGAAAATGCACCACTGTGGTTCATGGCAAATTGAC